>NC_064638.1:419800796-420425796 GCF_023864345.2 Schistocerca serialis cubense
GTTGTGCCACAAGCTCCTCTTCTCTCCAATCCTAGTCAATACCTCATTAGTTATGTGATCTACCCATCTAATCTTCAGCATTCTTCTGTTGCACCACATTGCAAAAGCTTCTATTCTCTTCTTGTCTAAACTATTTATTGTCCACGTTTCACTTCCATACATGGCTACATTCCATACAAATACTTTCAGAAACGACCTCCCGACACTTAAATCTATACTCGATGTTAACAAATTTCTCTTCTTCAGAAACGCTTTCCTTGCCATTGCCAGTCTACATTTTATATCCTCTTTACTTCGACCATCATCAGTTATTTTGCTCCCCAAATAGCAAAACTCCTTTACTACTTTAAGTGTCTCATTTCCTAATCTAATTCCCTCAGCATGGCCCGACTTAATTCGACTACATTCCATTATCCTCGTTTTACTTTTGTTGATGTTCATCTTATACCCTCCTTTCAAGACACTGTCCATTCCATTCAACTGCTCTTCCGAGTCCCTTGCTGTCTGACAGAATTACAATGTCATCAGCGAACCTCAAAGTTTTTACTTCTTCTCCATGGATTTTAATACCTACTCCGAACTTTTCTTTCGCTTCCTTTATTGCTTGCTCAATATACAGATTGAATAACATCGGGGATAGGCTACAACCCTGTCCCACTCCCTTCCCAACCACTGCTTCCCTTTCGTACCCCTCGACTCTTATGACTGCCATCTGCTTTCTGTACAAATTGTAAATAGCCTTTGGCTCCCTTTATTTTACCCCTGCCACCTTCAGAATTTGAGAGTATTCCAATCAATATTGTCAAAAGCTTTCTCAGTCTACAAATGCTAGAAACGTAGGTTTGCCTTTCCTTAATCTTTCTTCTAAGATAAGTCGTAGGGTCAGTATTGCCTCGCGTGTTCCAATAATTCTACGGAATCCAAACTGATCTTCTCCGAGGTCGCCTTCTACCAGTTTTTCCATTCGTCTGTAAAGAATTCACATTAGTATTTTGCAGCCGTGACTTATTAAACTGATAGTTCGGTAATTTTCACATCTGTCAACACCTGCTTTCTTTGGGAATGGAATTATTATATTCTTCTTGAAGTCTGAGGGTATTTTGCCTGTCTCATACATCTTGCTCACCAGATGGTAGAGTTGTCAGGACTGGCTCTCCCAAGCCCGTCAGTAGTTCCAATGGAATGTTGTCTACTCCCGGGGCCTTGTTTCGACTCAGGTCTTTCAGTGCCCTGTGTTGTCCGCCCCAGTAGCTGAGTGGTCAGCGTGACGGATTGCCGTCCTCTGGGCCCGGGTTCGATTCCCGGCTGGGTCGGAGATTTTCTCCGCTCAGGGACTGGGTGTTGTGTTGTGTTCATCATCATTTCATCCCCATCCGGCGTGCAGGTCGCCCAATGTGGCGCCGAATGTAATAAGACCTGCGATATGGCGGCCGGACCTGCCCTGCGAGGGGCCTCCCGGCCAATGACGCCAAACGCTCATTTCCATTTTCCATTTCCAGTGCCCTGTCAAACTCTTCACGCAGTATCATATCTCCCATTTCATCTTCATGTACATCCTCTTCCATTTCCATAATATTGTCCTCAAGTACATCGCCCTTGTATAGACCCTCTATATACTCCTTCCACCTTTCTGCTTTCCCCTCTTTGCTTAGAACTGGGTTTCCATCTGAGCTCTTGATATTCATACAAGTGGCTCTCTTTTCTCCAAAGGTCTGTTTAATTTTCCTGTAGGCTGTATCTATCTTACCCCTAGTGAGATAAGCCTCCACATCCTTACATTTGTCCTCTAGCCATGCCTGCTTAGCCGTTTTGCACTTCCTGTCGATCTCATTTTTTACACGTTTCTACTCTTTTTTGCCTGCTTCATTTACTGCATTTTTATATTTTCTCCTTTCATCAATTAAATTCAATATTTTGTTCTGTTACCCAAGGATATCTATAGCCCTCATCTTTTTGCCTACTTGATCCTCTGCTGCCTTCACTACTTCATCCCTCAAAGCTACCCATTCTTCTTCTACTGTATTTCTTTCCCCCATTCCTGTGAATTGTTCCCTTATGGTCTCCCTGAAACTCTTTACAACCTCTGGTTCTTTCAGTTCATCCAGGTCTGATCTCCTTAAATTCCCACCTTTTTTAGAGTTTTTTCAGTCTTAATTTATAGTTCATAACCAATAGAAGAGTCCACATCTGCACCTTACAATTTAAAACCTGGTTCCTAAATCTCTGTCTTACCACTATATAATCTGATACCTTTTAGTATCTCCAGGGTTCTTCCATGTATACAACCTTCTTTCATGATTCTTAAACCAAGTGTTAGCTCTGCACAAAATTCTACCAGGCAGTTTCCTCTTTCATTTCTTAGCCCCAATCCATATTCACCTACTACGTTTCCTTCTCTCTCTTTTCCTACTCTCGAATTCCAGTCACCCATGACTATTGTATTTTCGTCGCCCTTCACTACCTGAATAATTTCTCTTATGTCATCCTATATTTCATCAATTTCATCATCGTCTGCAGAGCTAGTTGGCATATTAACTTGTACTACTCTAGTAGGCGTGGGCATCGTGTCTATCTTGGCCACAATAATGCGTTCACTATGCTGTTTGTAGTAGCTTACCCGTACTCCTATTTTTTATTCATTATTAAACCTACTCCTGCATTATCCCTATTTGATTTTCTATTTATAACCCTGTATTCACCTGACCAAAAGTCTTGTTCCTCCTGCCACCGAACTTCACTAATTCCCACTATACCTAACTTTAACCTATCCATTTCCCTTTTTAAATTTTCTAACCTACCTGCCCAATTAAGGGATCTGACATTTCACGCTCCGATCCGCAGAACACCAGTTTTCTTTCTCCTGATAACGACGTCCTGTTGAGTAGTCCCCGCCCGGAGATCTGAATGGGGGACTATTTTACCTCCGGAATATTTTACTCAAAAGGACGCCATCATCATTGAACCATACAGTAAAGCTGCATGCCCTCGGGAAAAATTACACCTGTAGTTTCCCCTTGCTTTCAGCCGTTCGCAATACCAGCACAGCAAGGCCGTTTTGGTTAGTGTTACAAGGCCAGATCAGTCCATCATCCACACAGTTGCCCCTGCAGCTACTGAAAAGGCTGCTGCCCCTCTTCAGGAACCACACATTTGCCTGGCCTCTCAACAGATACCCCTCCGTTGTGGTTGCTATCTGTATCGTTGAGGCACGCAAGCCTCCCCACCAACGGCAAGGTCCATGGTTCATGGGGGGGCACCTCACTATAGTCTGTCGGTAAAATGAAGAGCAAGCTAGTCCCCACTCTGCCAACCCAGCTTCGTCACAAGGCGCTTCTACAGGCTGTTTCACAACATAGTATCGGCCCTGCCGCGGCGCGCGCTTAAAAATCTGTGGTGAAGCCGTGTACAGATACGTCTCGGCTGCATTTATTTTTAGACAAATGCTTTAAGACCATAAGGAATACAAAAAAATGATAGCTTCTTCCGAAACACAACATTATAGAGTAAATAATATTAACATAAGAATGGAAGTCAGGATTCTACTGAAAACATAGAACCAAATGCTTCTTCATGCGAATGTATGTTCCTCTATTGCCATTCGTAAAACGAACCCCATACAATGCAATTGGTCTGTAGAATTTAAGGCTTGTTCTTGTTTTGTGTTTCTACTAAAAGGTAGAAGTTTTCTTTGAAGGACTGCATTGAAACATAATTCTTGGAACACGGAGTGTTTAAAAAATAATCAAAATATATAATTTTGTGTGTTGTATTAGTCCGACTTGCACTACCTTTTTGTCACAGTCTTCGTAAACCTGCCTAAAAAAGTATGTGTTCAATGTTATGCATATTGTGTATTTACTTTGTCATTTACTCTGTTTACATGCGTTTTTGTAGCATCAACGATTATTTGTTTTGTATAAAAATAGAGAATCTGTATGAAATTTTTAAGTGTATGAAATTTTTTGAAATGGTAGATATTGCTTTTGGTGAGCCTGTTATTAGTAAAGCAAGGGCAGACAAGTGGTATAAACATTTCAAAGCAGGCCTTAAAGGACAGTGGTTTTACAAGGATTGATGAGATTAAAAATGCACAGTTAAGAGACCTATAGACTATCCCGATGAAACAGTTCCGTAAGTGTTTCGGGAATTGGAAAAAGCACTAGCATAAGTGTATAATATGTAATGGGGAATATTTTGAAGAGGATAACATAGCTGTAAATTAAGAGTTCTTACCAAAAAATAAAAATATGTGAACACACCTCGTATGTCAAGCTTTTTGCTTAGAAGTCCAGAATCGGTGTACATGTTTGGAAGGAAATTCCAGTAGTGTTTAGAATAGCCATTGCGCACATGTTTTAAGCAAGAGATTTAGAGTTCCATAAGCAGCAAAGGTTTTTCGTGATTTTGAAACTGTAACGATGGGTTTCCTCCCAAAATTATTAGTATTCCTTCGTGACAATCCCAGTAAACGATGCAGCTTATTTTTCCATTCTTTATGCGTCCTGTCAGGTGAGGGCAACATTTGCATAAATTGCAGCCCTTTAATTGGGACTGGTAATATTAGCCAACAGTTCTTTTTGGGTCACCTCTTTAATATATGCTGTAATAACATTAGAGACGATCGAACGCTCGTTAATCCCCAAATGCCTCCTCTTCGTATTCTGCACATTTTCTTGCAATGCTAGACGATTATCAATCACGTCCAGATATTGAAGTACATCAGCTCACTGACACTGGCAACTAAGATTCCACGAACACAAACGACGTATATCACTGCATGCCGATCTATACCGCTAGACAAGTAACGGACAGCAGATTTTGGGTGCCCCCTGTAGGCCGGTGGCAGCATTCTTCCGGTAAAGGCCACTTCCCCCACCAAAAGCGCTGCTCACTCTTGAATTTACAGACAGACTATAACAAGCTGTGAAAAATAATTCTGAACAGTGGTTTATTGAGTGAATGTATGTAATGTCATAGCTTATGAAAAGCACATTTTCGGCATAAACTAAACGTATAATGTCTTCACTTACGTTGTTCCACAACCCACGGCATTTTTCGATTCACCAGCTATCGATGCCCCTTAAAAACTGCATTCATCGGAAGTCTGTAGTCAGTGGAATAAGGATGTTTTGCATAATAACAATATCGCAAAATACTCTCCTCTTAGCGAGTTATTTGCCAAAATTTTATTTAGAGACCTCAAACTGTTTATGAAATATGGGAATGTTTTGGATGTGTCTCTCTGGCTTTATCACTGGCACAGCGTGGTCAACAATGAGCGCTAATTTTCATAAGATTGGTGACACACCTCCAGCCATTCTTAAGAAAAATTCAATATTTTAGCTAAATTTCATGCACTGCAACATGTGTAATTGCACGAAACGCAAAATCCTGGTGACCTATTTTTCATTAAAAACTTTTCCAAACTTCACACAATGTCTTACTTCACGTAAATATCACAGTAACTATGACCATTAAAGAAATGATGGTTACCCCATCATGAACCTGACGCATAAAGCAATACATATAGCAAAAACTAACTTTTTTTTTTCAGGTAGTTTCTGTTCTGAGAAAGATTGCTGGGCATGAACCTCAATTCAGTCACTGAGCGGTCGAAAGGTTTCATGCATTGTTAGCCTTTGTAGTATAGGTAAAAATGCACTCCAATTTATGAAGTATACACTGAGGTAACAAGTCATAGGATAGCAATTGCTCATATACAGATGGCAGTAGTACTGCGTACGCAAGGTATAAAAGGGAATGGTACTTGGAGCCATATGCATGGGACATTCCATTTCTGACATAATTGATTCAGTACTTCATAATCACAGTATCAAGAGTGGGCTGAGAATACAAAATTTCAGGAACACCTTCCACCATGGACAATGCAGTGACCAACAGCTAACTTAACAATCGAGAGCAGCGGCGTTTGCATAGTGTTTCCACTGCAGGCAAGCCACACTGCATGGGATAAACACAGAAATCAATATGGGGCAAGTGACAAACATTCATTAGGACAGTGCAGCAAAATTTGGAACTGATGGGCTGGGGCAGCAGATCACTGACAAGTGTCTTTGCTAACAGCACGCCATTGCCTGCAGCATCTCTCCTGAGTGCGTGACCATACGGAGTTAACCCTAGATAACTGTGGCCTGGTCAGGTGAGTCCTTATTTCGACAAAAGCTGATGTTAGGCTTAGTGTGGTGCAGACCTCACAAGGCCATGCACCGAGGTTGTCAAAGCACTGTGCAAGCTGGTGGTGACCCCATAATGCTTGGGCTACATTTACATGGAATGGACTGTGTCCTCTGGTCCAACTGAATGAATCATGGACTTGAAATGGTTACGTTTGACTACTTTGAGACCATTTGGAGCCAATCACGTACCCCAACAATGGAAATTTTATCGGTGACAATGTACCAGACACCTGGCTACGACAATTCACACCTGGTTTGAAGTACATCGTGGAAAATTGAGCGAATTATTTGGCTAACCAGATCGCCTGACATGAATCCCATTGAACATTTATGGGAGAGGTAAGCACATGCGCAAAATCCTGCACTGGCAACACTTCCGCACAGGATCGTTGAGCCCATGCCATGTAAGTTGAACTACATTGCACAAAAGGAAGTATCCCATGACCTTTGGCACTTCAGTGCCTAAAATGATGAAACAAGTTTTTAGTAATAGAAGTATGTTCCGTATTTAATTTTTATACTGGATAGCACAAGTCATCCAGCAAACTAATTTGTTGGAACCAACAGATCTACTCAAGAAACCATTGGTAGTGATATAAATTTTTGAGAGGTATGAAAGTAACTGATTTAGGGTTACACTGTGAGTATCATCCACCAATGCACTCTTTATAGAATAAGTCAATAAAATGTGATGATTATGAAACTTATTTATGGAAACCTATATTGTATGAATTGATGAATTTCCAACATAAGCAAGCAGTTAACTGTAGAACATAATTTAGGTGGTTGGTTTTGTGATTACTTACAGCCACTAAGTTTAACTCTAGCATTGTAGAGTTCAAAATTTTTCTGAAAGATTTGAGAGATATCACTTCCATGTGAACATGGCTTAGTCACTGCAACAACCCAACAATTTTGTTCATAACAAATAGCAGTTTTCATGGACAGAAGTGGTGCATCTCTTGCAGAAATGATCAGTATAAGATATGTGATTTTACAGTTACCTCAGACACAGTCAATGACTTCACTACAAGAGACACCGTTTTGATGTGGATGCCAATCAACAGAAATCATCTGCAAAAGACCGAAGACATCACTGATATACCCCTAATTACCCTGTACCTTTTCATTTAAACATTACACGATGAACTTGATTTACATGCTGAATTACATTGATTTCTTATTGGTAACAGCCATAGTTAACTGGATATTTGTTTCTTTACACACACAAAGTATTGTTCCAAGGTGAAAACCAAGTACTGAAACACCATTAAGCCATTAGAAAAATTGGACATACTTTTTTCCTCACTTGAGCCCTTTATTTTCAAGTCCAGACAGTGTAATATGGGTGGGACTGTCATAAGACACATTCATGTACTGAATTCCTTTTGGTTTCCCCCTCAAAGAAAATTATTGTATTTGGAACTTGTCAAATAAGTCAAAAGTTTGTCTGCTCTTGACTGAGTAAGTACAAGGTGATAAAGAGGCTTTGCAAAAGATGAAGTTACTAAATGTTCTCAACAATTTAAGGTGTGGTGACTCCCAAATTCAGTGCCTCACATCAAATGTTCGAGCCAATTGTTAATTTACATGAGGAACTGACACTGTCCTCTAAGGTCTTGTGAAACAACTATTAGCTGAATATGTTTAGTGCTGTACATGAGTTACTCAAGTTCTCAGAAACGGACAGTATGCCACATCACCTATCACTCTTCCACTTTTAGTACAAACCAAGCATAAATTACCAGAATTTTCAATTTACTTTTTAGACATAAATCCAAAATATTTTAAACAGCAGCCATGGATCTATTCTATCTGCAGGGCACCTTTGTATAGCTGGAACAAGGCTGGTGCCTATTCTGAGAGACTGCATTTTTTCAGATATGAAATACTTAGCCGATTTTTCGGAACCTATTTTGGTGAAAAAATTTGATTTTTGCGTATCTTACAACCTGATACATTCACTTGATAAATAGCTGGATTTCTTTTCTTATTCATATTGCCTTGCATCAAGTAAACAATTGTGCAAAATTTTAAAGATTTTTGCACAGGTACAAATGCACTGTGTTAACTTCTTGTATGGTCGATTTTAGCTCATACATCGCGGAGAATGAATTATCAATGAGATATCGAAATTTTATTTATAGTTCAGTACAAATAAATATCTTATTTCATTCTTGAGTCAATGGGTTTTATATTCAAAGGACAACCATACATGTGTCCATTCCAGCCTGCACATCGCATAACAATCATATCACAAGCTGTTCAGGATATCGAAACAATGTTTTTACGAAGTAATTCATCTGCAGCAGTGAGGGGTCAGCAGCTCATGATGCATACAGACGTCCACAGTGCTGTAGGAAAACCCAAGTGGAATTTGCACAAATGTCCACAGAAGCTGGGTAACGGCATGGTAGGAATTTTATACATGTCTACAGCAGTGAATGAATTATGTGCATCTGACGCCGACACTTATCCATTTACATACAATGACAGCGGCAGATAAAGCAAAAGTCAGTAATCCTTTCACTTCCCTTCCTGAACTATTACCTTCATGCAATGGTTCTCATTTGAAAAAAATTAAAGTTATTGGGCACCAACCACTTGAAAGCTAATAAAAAGACCTGAAGGACAGGAACAATAAGAGACATGTATTATTTAGGATAAAGTTTTTATTTTAGTACAAATTTGTAGAGACCAACATCAGGCATCAAAAGTTCCTGTAAATAACAAACAGCACAGTATTAGTTAATGCAACAAACCCAAATTTACACATAGGTAATTAATGGGCTTAAATCAACACTTACTTTGCAAGAATGCCATCCTTTTTTGCAAGCCTTGCTATACAATCATCAGACTCCCCCTATAAAGAAAGTAAATTACTTTGAATACTGAAAAAGCAGGATGAAACAATTACATATGGACCAAACCAAAATTGAAAAGCTAAGATCAGTTACAAAAGGTTAAACTGGCAACACAAAAGCATATCAGTTACCACTTGTGGATATGGTGTTAAACTGGGATCATTATCATCAAGTAACCAGTTTTTTGGCACAACAGAAAACCTTGTGAAAGTACTTATGATGGTTACATATTTTATTGGAAAGATCGTTCAATGAAAATACTTTTTCATCAATACAATCAAATAATGGTATATTCATCTTTTCAGCTTACAGATACAGGCAACAGTGAGTAAGTCTTGTCTCTTAGAGGTAATAAAGCCAGCAACACAATATTCTTTAATTTATAAAGGCATATAATTAAACTGCGATATTCATACTGGTTTATTCATCAATCAACTGCCTAATATCATCCTGGTATTTCAGAAACAACATGCAGCACAAAACAAGCTAGTACAGTGATAAGATTATAGATTTGTATTCTGGTAGGCAGTTCCCAATCCCATTTGGCCAACCACACTAAGTTTTCTGTGGTTTTCAACAGCCAGGACAGTTCGTTTGAAAAGAATGTAGCCAACCTGCTTCCCTATTTGATTTTGTGCCCCACCTTGTATGAACACATTGCCAAAGGGACATTACACCATAACTTCCTTTCTTCTTACTATTCATTAGTTTAAAATAACACACCATGTAAAAAGCCAATTACTATACAGTTCCAGTGCAGATAGCTGATGTAGGTAGCCACATATGTTCAGTTGTTAGAATAGGGCCATTTCATGACAAGTAGTTAATTTGAAAAAAATTCCTGCTTGACCAGCATGGATTCTGCTCAAATTTTGTATGACCATTCATACATGCCCAATGAACATCAGTAAAGATTTACTTTCACCAATTCAATACTTGTAGAGAAGTACTCTTTTTATTTATTTTTTGACCCCATAGTGCAGCTGTGAACAATGCAGCCATGGGTTTTTGGATACTTTGGAACAAATCTCCAGCTGTATTTTCTTGAAAAAAACAAACCTAGACATTTTTGTACGACTTTCTGCACTCTCTCAAACCGAACCACAAAAAGATTTTCTGAGCAATTTGCATATGGATAATCTGAAGCAAAATCAGCTGAAAAACACTTTAAAAAATGGAGATAGTTATAAGCCTCCAGAAGCAACTGTGCAGTATATCTGAAACTTTGCATTTAATAACTTACCAATGTAAGGCCGTAGAATATAAAATTTCACTCTCCTGCTGCATTCCTGTAGCTGACAAATCGAGAGCAAAGTTTAAAATTTTTCTAAAAATGGCAATGGCAATTTTTGGCCCACTTTTACAAAGAAAGTGTCCTTTGGAAATTCTTTTAAAACATTTTCATTATAAAGGCCATGTTCCAAATCACCTAAAAAAATACATTAGGTTTTGAAGTGGGAGCATGTAAGGCCGTGGCCCTAAAATAGAACGACAACATGGAGCTGCATTGAAAATGGGCCCATATTCCGAAGATACTCCTTTCCACTATCTTTTATTATGTTCTTCAACTGCTTAATACTCACTGGGAAAGATAATATCTTAAGTCCTAATCACCAGGAAATGAGCTTGAGCCATTAACTGCAAGTCAGTCTTTTTTGTTTGTTTTTCTTTCAGACATCTATATAGCATTCAGCTCTACAACTTTTTTTTTAAACAATGAAATTGATTGAGGAGTCCAATAAAAAAGTTTCCTCTTTTTGGGGCTAATAATTTGAGATGTGTTCCAGATGACATTCTACAGTAAATAAATGAAACCTAGCAAAATTTCAAGAAGCTTGAAGTAAACAAGATTAGGAGCTTTGGCCTTTCACACTTTAGAAATCATCAGCTTGGAATCCTGCGTAAAGAAATCCTTTTCAGATTTGGAACATGTGGCGGATGTTACATGATTATCAGGTGTGGCCCGGAAGTCAATCAGGATGCTCGTTTTCTCACTTTAAAAGCAACCTGCAGTGGTTAAGCCATCATTATGGATCATACCACCACATTCCTAAAATTTTTTTGTGTGTACACAAGTGTTCCATATTAACCGCTAACTATGCTAACACACAGTACCATATACCTTAAACCAGAATTAAACTAGACATCGATAGTATTGCACAATAAAGAGACATAATAATTTCTTACAACATGAATCAATTTTAAAAGTGTCAGGAAGACTGCTGTGAACTTCGCCAAGATTCACACATGACAGTTGTGCAAGACCTGCAGCTGTTTATACGACGTGTGTTGCAGCTATTATGCTGCAAGTTTTCTACCATTGTCTCAAACATACTGGTAATGTGCAGTTAAATTGTGAAATTTATAATCAGTTTACAGTTTCATTCTATGGTTGTAGCAGAAAAACACGAGTCAGAATGAATCATGACAAAATACACCTATTTTTTGAAGTTTTTCTAGTTGTGAATGGTGGGCTCCATGTTGTTCCCAAGTCATGCAGCGGCCGTAAGCCATAAAATTACCAAATATGCAGCAACCAGTCGCAAAATCATGTTTTATTTATTCACTTTTGCAAATTTATTTCAACTGAATAACACAAAGTGTTTGACCTCTGCTTAAGACAGTATTACTACTCAGGGAACATATTGCTTGAAAGCACTGATGATGGCTGTTGTTCAGTTGAAATCGATTTGCAAAAGTGAATAAATAAAACATGATTTTGCAACTGGTTGCTGCATATTTGGTAATTTTAAGTTTTCCTAGTTGTTCAGACTATCTTATTTCCTAGTTATCAAAACTTTTGATATTACTGTCCCCAAAGAAAACTAAACAACTGTAGATCATAAAAGATGTCAGATTTGTGGCCAGTGGAATATGGGTATATTTGTCATTTTAAGACCTTAATTGCAAAACGAAATAGTTTTTTTGGTGTTTAGAACAGGGTCTATCGAATAAAAGCAGATTAAATGAGTTTGCAGAAAACACTTTTTGTGAAAGTGGTGAAAAATAGCCATTTTTTTTAGAATAACCAACATTACCCACAATTTTTACATTATTGGAAAGCAGTAGGAGAATGAAATTACACATTGTAAGACCTAGTAGTGATAAGTTGTTACACACAAGGTTTCAAGTGTAGCCTGCAATTAATTCAAGGTATATAGAAAGCTTAACTTCAATTTTTTTTGAGTGACTTTACTTCAAGTTATCCATACTCAAATCGCTCAGGAAACCTTTAGTTATTACGCTATAAAAGATTACCTTGTTTTGTTTCTTTCAAGAAAATATTACCAGAGATATTACACCTTAAAGTTGCCAAAAACTCTCAGGTGCATTGCCTATAGCTGTGCCAGGGTGTTGTATGACTATATCCCCGGAAGTATTGAATTAATGATCGTGAAACTTTACTTATGTTCAGTGGTGGCTACCGTGTAAGATCTCATGAACACCATAACTTTTGAAATCTTGTGGACTTATTGGTTACTTTCCATGTAACATAGATACAGCAGCCTGAAATGTACGGCACTTAAATCCACCATGCTGTGTTACACTGCTGCTCGTCGACAACCCATAAAACTAAGGATCAAGGCCACAAACACACATTCAGTATGCACCTTTTAAGGAGCTTTTGCACAAGTGCAGCTGGCATGACAGGTAATTGCCTTATGGGTCAAATACATACAGATTTAATAAGCAACATGAACAGTTCATGTTGTGCACAGCTAGACCTTACCACTGAACTACAAGTTTATGACAGAGGAACTAGGTGGTAGCATTATCTCCATTTTCTTAGCATAAATCCTGCTAGATGATAGAACAATCCTCAGATATACCAATTCACACAGTATAGGATGTCAGTGTATGTTATAGCCATACAGAGTAAAACACCAAAACTTATTTTGTGGGTTTCGGAATGTGTTAGAATATATTAAGTTTTGGATTTTATCATGTACTTACCCCATGATATCTGAATAATTAATAAAAGGATAAAACCTTTCCCTGAAACACAATGATAAGAATATGCTTTTGGCATTGGAAATGGTTGTAATTGAAAAAACTCTTAGCATGACCAAGACTTTTCACAACTGTAAAAACAAGCACATGGTTTTTCTTTAGGAACTGACCATGTCAGTCATGCTGCAGTACAGTTTTCTATTTAATATGTACCAGCAGTGCACTGTAATGTGTATTACCATTAACTTTTACGTGTACTATATGGAAGGACAGGACATTTCATTAGAGGAAAGTATGCCGTTTTCCTGATTTAAAAAATGAGACTTGGTGAGTAATAGTACTTTAATAATACAGTGTTAAATTTAGCCTGATGAAACAGCATTGCAAAAACTCTTACATTTTCTCTTTCTTAGCCTGAACTGTACTTCATTATGCACATAACAAGAAAATTCCTCAAAAACAATTCTTTACTTTGTCAGAGAAGTTATACATATTATTATTACCATTATTATCATTACTGATAGTTGCTGCAGTTGCATAAACTTGTTCAAATCACGTTATACAGAAGATGCTATTTCACACTTTTAAGTTCATCTGAATACAAAAATTTGTGAACATCCACAATGTATTCTCACAAGCTGCCACTGTGCTCATTGGAGACACTTCACTTGTTCATACAAAATTTAATAAAAATCAGTGATGGTCACACAGGAGCCTCTAGACCACTTGGCATCGAATGACCCAGTAACCATTTGTATTTGCATGTCCCACACCTCATCAGTCCAGTAAATCTGAAACGTTATGTTATTCCCTATGGAATGCCTTTGAAAAAGCTATAAATGCCCTCAGAAGACTCGCACTTGCGCTCAGAAAAATATTTGTTTAACAAAGCATTTGCTGAAACTGGAAATGCCACATATCACACAACACCCCTACCACACCAGTACCCCTCCAAATTTAAGCAGGTGATCCTCCTAAAATATGGGAGTTATTCCTGCTGAACCCTTCAAAAGTGCACTAAGAAAAATAGTTTCATACCTGAAATGAAAAACATCAGAACTTATGGCATTACAGAAGTGTTCGAATCCAGCTGTCTGGTCTGACCTATGATATCAGTATGGCAGACATGACTATTCTCAGCATTTTCAATATGTCGTCTACGACGTCACTACATACATTTAGCAACAACCACGAAAATACATATATTTATATATAAGACAGTAACATCACTCTTCAAAAATAAAACGAAACTAATGGCAAAACCACAAGAGAGTGGGGTTCAGGGTGAATACAAGCTAAAAAAAATCACCACAATCCCAAAACACACAAAACAATGAAAAAATTTAACATATTCCACTACACCAACAAACTCCACAGGAATCCGACACTTTCCTTGACCTACACAGCTGAACCGCAACTGTCAATACCATGGAAACAACGCCTACAACTGTGAAAACTAGAATCTGCCATTTCCATTGACCATTATACGACAACCACATCTGACGATACCGAAATATCAATGCCTATAACTAAAACTATGATAATTGGAATCGGACATTTCCATTGACCTACACAGGTCAACCACAGCCGATGATACCAAGACACCAACACCCACAAGCACTACAAAAATTAGAATCAGGCATTTCCCCTCACCTATAAAACCCAACAACAACAAAAAAATACCAAAACCCAAAAATCAAACATCCCTACATAAATTAAAACACAACAAATACACAAAACACCACAGCTGGAGAAAAATAGCCCAAAAAATTAAAAAATTATTACCACCAACAAATTCCGGCATTGCAAACTCTTATCAGCCACCCCAAATAGACACACACACACACACACACACACACACACACACACACACACACACAAGAAATACCCAAACAATAAACCTCCCTAACCACCCACAACTTACCAAACACAAACCATCCACCTCACCCCCCCCCCCAAAAAAAACAAACTGCCAACAAATACAAACCAACCTGAAAATAAACGAAAATTAATCACATCTTACAAATCAACAACCGCAGCAAAAAGGTCCTCTACAATATAAAACATTCCCCTTCCCCCTGCCCACAACCCACCCACCTAAATCTACAACCCCCCCCCCAACCTTCACATACCAAACCCCTCAACTAACCACATTCAGCCTGCACATCTTACCCACAGGGAAAAATAACACCTCCAAGGACACTTTTCTGCCAGCAATACTCATCTAAATGAGATTGCAGGTTAGAAGGGTGCCTCTTCTCCCCCCTCCAATTGGCTAATTTGAACCCCCCCCCCCCCTCCCGAAAAACTCCTCTATTGTGATAATGTGTTTCATAATTTTTAAACTCTAAACTATGGCTCACAGCTAAATGATCAAAACCACTCTTCCCCAAAACCCAGTAAGAAGAAAAAGCATTCTCCCCCCCCCCCCTCTCCTCAATATATTCTTTAATCAACTCCACCAATTCTCTCTTAGTAGAGCTACCCAAGACCCCGAAAATACAGCATACCCACCCCCATGAAATAACAGCCCCCCTCTAAACCAACCTGAGAACTACTTCTTCCCAAACTGTGACTCATTGATATCAACCAACACCCAACTTACCCCTATACTTAACATACTCAGAACACACATCCCTACAAAAAGAAAACAAGTCCAACAGTTCTCTCACTCCAATCCCATGTGCGGAAAAGCTAATCAAGGACCTATAACAAAAACAGTACGTCAGCAAAACAATCTCTCTCACAGCCAACCTAGATTTATCAAACAGGTACCGCATCTAACGGCGCGCCAGACACTATCACGCTGATACCACCACACGTATGTCCCTGGTCCGAGATGCCGGTCATCTGGTCAACTTCATGGTGTCGTGGCAAATACTACACTTCACAACCACAACTATCAGTCCAAATAACTGGAGGAATTTAACAAGACAACTTGTCCTCCCCATCAACATAGCGCTGTTATATTACATCATCATATCCATACAAAACAGAAGCCACACAATAAACATCTTACTGCCGAACAGCAAACCAATAATACCTAACGAAATGCCAAACAACCAAAAAATTGACAAATCACTGAAAAAACTTCCAATTCTTAAGTTCCGAACTAGAAACACTGCCAACGACTTAACACATCCAACACCAAAGCTCAAATGACGATACAACACATTACACTCGGCAAACATTTTAGAAGGAGGTAGTATGGACCAAAACAAGAAAAAACTGTATTAAACAGAGGCCCTAAAATTCTTTCCTTAAAAGGTATGAGCACTCGTTCAATAGAAGAAATATGTTGCACAGTAGTGAAGATTAATAAGTGCCTAAACCTATTAACATAGTATTTTTGAACCCATGTTAACTGGATGTTTTGCTTCAAATAATCATTCCTGTCAAATGCCCAGGGATTCCCTTTATACAGAACATCACTGAACTTATTAGTTTTACAAAACAAACTACTATCGACACAAGAAAGGAAGTCGGTGCAGCTGGTAGGTATGTCAACTGGCACTGATGTTACTGCCTACACTTCCTCTGTATAAAAATCCACTGCAAAAATACTATTTCACCTTTCAGCACACTCTCCTACTGGAGCACCATAGCCTACGTGTAGAATTGGCACCAAGTAGTTATACGGCCTTTTAGGTTAATGTCAACCAATTTCCAGGCAAACCGTAATGGACACCTATAGTTAAGTACTTCATGAACACCTTCACTCACAGCAGCACATAAGGTTGCACAACTTTAGTGAGACTAACAGCACAAACTGGACAATGGAGACACCAAGTGCACTAAAACATCAATGTGGCATTTAACATGCAGTGTGTGGAGGGTGAAATTCAGACTGCAGGTAGCCCTGCGATATTTGCAGGGTTTTTTGTATCACAATTTGGTGCCCGTCAATCATGTCACCACAAACATAAACAGGATGTTATTCCAACACTCAAAGGACTGTGTGTTGTCCACTCTGCTACATATTCATGAGGATGCTATGCACATTTCCAGCTCCCAAGGTAGCAATAACTATGTTTACAAAGCTGCAGAGATACAGTCCTGGTTTGACAAACACTCAAGCACCTCGTATCACACCTTGACTCACCCACTAAATCACTTCATCTTAAACCCTCAAAATTTCAGACTGCTCGTAACAGAGTGAAATGCACGAATCAATATCCCAAAAGTTTAGGTATGTTACCGGATCTAATCAATGAGTGGCTTCAGCTGAATGTGGCACACCTAGAGAAATTTTTGGATTATCTCACTGAACTGAGGCCATTATAAAGGCTAAAGGCTGTCTTACACATTACTAGCATTACATCTCTTAAGGCAACTTGTTGTACAGCATACAGATAAACTCTAGTGTCCGGTTCACTCATCTGCACTGAGTAATGTCATACATACGGCAAAGACGTTATGTATAGGCAATCTATGAAAGCAACTGATCCTGCTTGTGAACAAACAAATGTAGCATACGATAAATTTACAATCATACTGACACAGTTATTTACTTAGTCATGAATTATATCAAAACGAACCGAATATAACGAAAATAATTAAGAACAAGAATTAAAAACAAATTTCCCAGTATAGTAAGAAGTAATTTCATAATTTATGTGACTAGAAAAGCACAGAGAACCTTTAAATTCCATTACAGCAAAGCAAATGGTGAAGTCGTACTGCTATAAAATTGTGCTAATTTTATATTAATTATTGAATTGAATGAGAAAAGTGCAGGAAAGTGGGAGTTTTGGGCAGGGAGAAACTAAAATGTATCCGAAAACTGGAAAGATTAAATGAATGATAGCAAATACGAAACAGTAGCAGAAAATATGGAGAACTTGACACTAAATTCTAAAAGAAAAGACAGTTCATGATAAAAAAAAAAACCATTATATATAGGTCAATTCTAGTTACCAATTCCAACATTAATTACTCGTTTGCAGTAGTTCAGTGAGCAATTACAAATTTAGAAATCTTATAAGCCTACATTTTACTGCACACATGCTGAAAAAATGATGGCTAGAATCGTTAACTAGAATTTATCTATATGGGAAGCCACTTCTATTTACTGATCCAACCTTTGGATGGTTCATAATTCTGGGCATTTTTGCAGAAAATCTGTGGACTATGTATTTGTAAGATTGTAGGATTTCTGTATTTCTTACTGATCTCAGAACAACTACGAAAAACTAATAAATTATGTAGGCTTTCTTTTTCATGGTAATGAAGATGGTAATACCATATGTGGAATTCCTGTAACACTTTAGACCACACACTTGTTGTTAGAACGATCTAAATAGCGAATCCTGGAATGGTTCGACTCTGTACCATAACCAGAATTATTCTAGGCCTATATAGATCAATTCCGGATGGCGATTCCAATATTTGTCAGACACTACTGTTCGTCAGTTTTCGTTATTTGTTAACTCGTCCAGTTAGATTTATAATCAGTATTAAAAGTTAAGCCTATTCACAATATGACTTCACTACGCGCTGTACTGGATTTACAGGTTCATTGTACTTTTCTTACTCGCATAAAATGCGATAATTTATTACAGACATGTATACTTCTCTTTTTCCTTTCTTATTTGTTTCCGTTACCTTTAACTCTTGTCGGTACAATTGGGGGCTAAGTAATTGATCACTTCAACTGTAAGTAACTTTATCGTGCGCTACATCCGTTTACGAGTATGACCAGCTGCTTTCAAAGCGTTTCGGACGTCATTGCTCAAAGCCGACGATTGGAATCGGACGCTAGAATTGACCCCAGCGTACCACTGAACTCAATAATACAAATGAAGGAATGTTACAGCTTAACAACGTATCAACAAAGTCATTAAACACAATTCAAAAGCTTGGATCACGCGAAGGAATTAGACGTGTCCTTTCCAAAGGCATCTATCATTTACCTCATGTGATTTATAGAAAATATTCAAACTGAACTCTGAGGTCCTGATAAAATTATCTCAGGTGAGACTATCAAAAAGCAATATAATGGCGAGAATTTCATAGGTGCGATTGGGAGGGGGGTTCCATGATGTGAAGTAAATAGTCCTATAATTTAATGTAACAAATCAACAACCGTTCTCAGTGTAACTTAGATGCATGAAACAAAAGGGACGGAACTCCCATACAAACAATTTCTTCAACAAGCTAATTCCTAAATTAAAATTAGCTTGGGTTGTCACTGACAGATCTAAAATAAATCTGTCTGCTCACTCACCATTCTTCGTATGGCACCACATATTGCGTACATTTTTGTAGTGTCCGTCATACGTCCCGTAGCTGGATCTACATCGGCAATATTAATCTGTATAGACGCATGATCCTTTGCGTGAATGATGCGGTTGCTGGCGGAACTGCACAAAATGTACGAAAACAATTGCATAACAAAGAAAATACTCAGTAACTACGCAAATTCCATATGGCTGAACTGTTATTTAGCTTGCAACATAACTAATCAAATACAGGATTTGAACACACTATCCTGCTGAAAACCACGTGGTAATATTACCATTTCCGAGGGCGATACAAGTCGACAAACTCTCCTGCGTCGTTTTCCATAACTACGGTTGGTTGAATCAGTTATTTACCTGAAAAGAAAAACTTTTTGTATCACTACCTTTCAAATTAAGTACCAAAAGTCGCCAACAAATGACCACAATTTGCAAACGAGACTAAACATACCACACACTCCTTCCACAAAGCAACAGCCAAAGAACAACGGACTTGAAACAAAGAGACTCCAAAGCACACGCGCGACATCAAAGATATCGAGTACCATATCCAAAATTCGTACTATCTATGAAATCTGAGTTCCAGTATTTTTAATTACTTATTTGACATTGCTTATACTGAATGAAGGCCATTACGTTGGCCATCACGCCAATTAACTCGCTTAGCATAATACCACACGGTGAAAGTCAGTTTATGAGAACTATCCGTCAGTAGTTGATTTGTGACGGTGCTACCGACAACTCTGATGACACAAGCACTAACATTACATTTCAAGACGCCTAATATAAAGAAAAGCACAACAGGAAGACTACAGTACCGGCGCCTCTTTTTTTACAACTGAAGCATTACGATTTGTGATACAACTTAATAACATCGCAAGTGACTAAAATTCGGTTAGCTATCATACTGTATCAATATCTGTGGACTGAGCACTCAGATGCGTAGAACGAAAATTCTGTCCGCAACACTCCCCTACATATCAAGTCACGTGATATTCGGACAGTGCATTTTAGCCCGTAGAGCGTTTAGCGAGGGTTGAGTACATTCTAATCAGCTACATATATATCACCTTTAGAAATACTGTGAACCTTTGTACACACGTTTTACAATTTGATACCAGGTACTGAAGCTGACTTACAGATGTGAAGAGCAATGGTGTTGTGCTTTTGTGCCAATGTATCATAGGTCAGATTCCTCTTTATTTACGGTTTTTCGGTAACGGGATAAGAAGCGACTGCCGACAGTATTCTTTTTACGTTTTCTATTGCACTTACTCATACTGTTGAACCACTGTTCTAAAGTCCGCGTCATGTTCGAAGGCGGCCCAATTTTCAGCCGTCCTGCGCATCCCCCTCCACTAGCCACTGGCAGCCAATAATATTCATTCTCTTTCCGAGCGGTTAGCAGCGAGTTACAGCTAGACAGCGAGAATCTCGCTCCTACATGCTGCACTGTTGCCGTACTTCGCGACACCCAAATTACTCATACAACTGTCACTTTTTGGATTTTCTTTCTTGTAGCAGTGTAGGTATGAATGTGTATCTGTAGGTTTTGTTTCTGAGGGTAAACGTGTATTTAAGTGTACGAAAAACCGCAGTGACTATTATTTGGAAATGAGTGCTGTCAGTTTCATGATGTAATTAACAATTGTTGTAATTCTTTGCTTCGAAGTTGGTCATTGCCTGTTACTATTTAACTGCTACAGAGAAAACAACAAGTATGAACACCAGAAAACCGGATATTTTCCCTCGTTTAAAAATAGAAATATTATGCACAGTATAAACCAGACTCGTTAATTCATACAAGTCACATGTCAGAATGTTCAACTTGACTTCCTTACATGAGAATGGGGTCACACAGTTTTGAATTTACCCACGTATCACTGTCAGTGTAGCCATATGAAATTAATTTGGGCAAAGGATAAGGCTATGTGGCAGGTAAAAACAAAAACATGCAAGATATCATTCACTGAATCGCTTGTGCGTGAGCCATTAGACAACATCCCACCCATAGCTTGGGCACAGTCTGTGACGCATGCCGAAAAGCTTCAGAAACAATAATTTGACAGAGATGTGATGATGGATATAACTCTTGAATCTATCATTATAAATTTATCACCAGATTGAATCATGCAGAATATAATGTTCAACATATTGTCCAAGGAGAAGTTAAGCTTCTTCCACCATGTTGTATGCTATATAACATGCGAGAATGCAGCTGGATAAATTCGACAATACTCTGATATTTCCACATGTAAGTCCCTGTCAATTTCAAGGCACGAACTGGATAAGGCCCTAAAACGACAGTAACTGTTCCTGGTCGAGATATCGGTGGTTTTCGAAGTTATCAGCCATCATTCCCTGGAATTATTCGCAGATGGTGGTCAATTGTTTGACTGTTCGATGTATTATAAATGCAGTCTCTAACCATAATGTTGACCGCGTTAGTTTACACTCATAATGCCAATTAACCAAAAATATGGCAACTGACTGACCGTTTGTACGATAGTCTTTTCATTAAACTTATCTAATTCCTATTTATGCACATTCAAAGACATCAACACACACACTATATATACATTTTTAAAAATTCCAACGAGTACAAGCATTTGCAAGCAAATATAATGATTTCCCTTTGTGCTTGAAGTTAATTCTCTTATGTACTAAATTTTTACTTATAATACGGTTCAAATCGCAATAAATGATAATTACTGCAAGCAGTTTCAATTATCTTTTCGTTAGACATTTCTCATTTTGAGAAAATTTGTACTCACGTCTTCACAAAGCTGTGTCAGATGTTCTGACCTTCCAATATCACACAGAGTAAACCTGCGGAGCAGTGGACGCAACGTTGTCAAGATGTGAATTAATATTTCTCTGATGACGACTGAAAGAAATTGGTTTTAACATTTGCTATTCCCTTCATAGATCTGAACGTATAATTCGATGTACCATAGAAATTATTCAGGTAGTGAAGGGAGACGAAAATTTAATAGTCATGGGTGACTCAAATTCGATATTAATAAAAGGGACAGAAGGAAACACAGGGGTGAATATGGATTGGGGGTAAGAAATGAAAGAGGAAGGCGCATGGTAGAATTTTGCACAGAGCATAGCTTAATCATAGTTATTACTTGGTTCAAGAATCATGAAAGAAGGCTGTATTCATGGAAGAAGCCTGGAGATACTAGAAGGTATGAGATTATATAAGGGTAAAACAGAGATTTAGGCACCAGGTTTTAAATTGTAAGACATTTCCAGGTGCAGATGTGGACTCTTCTACTGGTTATGAACTGTAGATTAAAACTGAAGAAACTGCAAAAAAGGTGGGAATTTAAGGAGATGGGAGCTGGGTAAACTGAAAGAACCAGAGGTTGTACAGAGTTTCAGGGAGACCACAAGGGAACAATTCACAGGAATGGGGGAAAGAAATAGAGTAGAATGGGTAGCTTTGAGGGATGAAATAGTGAAGGCAGCAGAGCATCAAATAGGTAAAAAGCCGAGGGCTAGTAGAAACCTTTGGGTAACAGAAGAAACACTGAATTTAATTGATAAAAAGGAGAAAATATAAAAATGCAGCAAATAAAGCAGGCAAAAAGGAATACAAATGTCTCAAAAATGAGATCGACAGGAAGCGCAAAATGGCTAAGCAGGCATGGCTAGAGGACAAATGGAAGGATGTAGAGGCTTATCTCACTAGGGGTAAGATAGATACTGCCTACAGGAAAATTAAAGAGACTTTTCGAGAAAAGAGAACCACTTGTATGAATATCAAGAGCTCAGATGGAAACCCAGTTCTAAGCAAAGAAGGGAAAGCAGAAAGGTGGAAGGAGTATATAGAGGGTCTATACAAGGGCGATGCACTTCAGGACAATATTATGTAAATGGAAGAGGATGTAGATGAAGATGAAATGGGAGACATGATACTGCATGAACTGTTTGACAGAGCCCTGAAAGACCTGAGTCAAAATAAGGCCCCTGGAGTAGACAACATTCCATTAGAACTACTGACAGCCTTGGGAGTGCCAGTACTGACAAAATTCTACCATCTGGTGAGCAAGATATATGAGACAGACGAAATACCCTCAGAGATAAAGAAGAATATAACAATTCCATTCCCAAAGAAGGCAGGTGTTGACAGATGTGAAAATTACAGAAATATCAGCTGCAAAATACTAACGCGAATTCTTTACAGACGAATGGAAAAACTGGTAGAGCCGACCTTGGGGAACTTTGGATTCCAAAGAAATGTTGGAACATGAGAGGCAATACTGACACTAGGATTTATCTTAGAAGATAGATTAAGGAAAGGTAAACCTCCGTCTCTAGCATTTGTAGACTTAGAGAAAGCTTTTGACAGTGTTGTCTGAAATACTTTCTTTCAAATTCTAAAGGTGGCAGGGCTAAATACAGGGACCGAAACGCTATTTACAATTTGTACAGAAATCAGATGGCAGTTATAAGAGTTGATGGACATGAAAGGGAAGCAGTGTTTGGGAAGGGAGTGAGACAGGGTTGTAGCCTCTCCCCAATGTTATTCAATCTGTATATTGAACAAGCAGTAAAGGGAACAAAAGAAAAATTCGGAGTAGGTATTAAAATCCATGGAGAAGAAGTAAAAACTTTGAGGTTCGCCGATGACATTGTAATTCTATCAGAGACAGCAAAGGACTTGCAAGATCAGTTGAATGGAATGGACAGTGTCTTGAAAGGAGGATATAAGATGAACATCAACAAAAGTAAAACGAGAATAATGGAATGTAGTCGAATTAAGTCAGGTGATACTGAGGGAATTAGATTAGGAAATGAGATACTTAAATTAGTAAAGGATTATTGCTATTTGGGGAGCAAAATAACTGATGATAGTCGATGTAGAGAGGATATAATATGTAGACTGGCAATGGCAAGGAAATCGTTTCTGAAGAAGAGAAATTTGTTAACATCAAGTACGGATTTAAGTGTCAGGAAGTCGTTTCTGAAAGTATTTGTATGGAGAGTAGCCATGTATGGAAGTGAAACATGGACGATAAATAGTTTGGACAAGAAGAGAATAGAAGCTTTCGAAATGTGGTGCTTCAAATAATGCTGAAGATTAGATGGGTAGATCACATAACTAATGAGGAGGTATTGAATAGAATTGGGGAGAAAAGGAGCTTGTGGCACAACTTGACTAGAAGAAGGGATCGGTTGGTAGGACATGTTCTGATGCATCAAGGGATCACCAATTTATTGTTGGAGGGCAGCATGGAGGGTAAAAATCGTAGAGGGAGACCAAGAGATGGATACACTAAGCAGATTCAGAAGGATGTAGTTTGCAGCAGGTACTGGGAGATGAAGAAGCTTGCACGGGATAGAGTAGCATGGAGTTCTGCATCAAACCAGTCTCAGGTCTGAAGACCACAACAGTAGTGAAGCTCAGTACTGTGTTACAATGAATCCGAAGTCCCTTAGGTTAAGGTCTCAGCCTAAGGTTAACAAAACTGGTTGTCCCATATGTCCAACTGTAAATACAATATGCAGCCCAGGATTCAAAATTACCAGACAACGTCATGACACACTGCAGAAAAATTACATCTTTGAAAACAGTTTTTCAATTAACAACCGTTATGAATTAATCAACTATCTTAAAGATCTAACAGTGCCAGATACAGCAACATTTGCGTTCTTTGATATAGTAAACCTCTGCACCAATATCTCCTGGAAAGAGACTCTCACAATAATGCAAAAGAATCTAATCAAATACAAAAAGCTAAGCAATGCAGAAATTTATGAACTCATAATGTTGCTTGAATTAGTCCTCTTGCATAACATTTTTCATTCAATGGCAAATTTTATGTGCAAAACAATGCTCTGGCAATGGACAGCAGCCTTGCAGATTTGCTTGCTGACATATTTATAGATAATCTGGAACAAATTTCTGAATACACACACAAATTACTCACAAAGTTCTGTGTTGTAAAAGAAATGTAGATGACATAATAACACCTGCCGATGGTCCAAAAGAAGAACTGAATAAAATAGCAGATGAAATGAATAAAATGCACCCAAATATTAAATTCACATTTGAACATCAGACCACTGAATGAATTAACTTCCTTGACATGACTATCTTCACACACAATAGCAAGCATACCTCTCAAATATACAGAAAACCCACTACCAGTGATGCTACCATTAACAATACCTCATGCCACCCAAATCAACATAAAACTGCTTTCTTCAGGACATCTGTAAACCGTATGCTCCACACCCCTATCAGTGAAGAAGATGCATCGTAGAGAAATGAACATACTTAAATGTACAGCCCAAAATAATGATTATAATGCCTCTCTGATAAACATCCTATTTTTAAAAAATCCAAAGTAAACTCGAGCAACCACTATCACCATTACAAGCTAAGAACAACATTTATCAGTCTTCCATTCCTTGGCAAAGTGTCATATAAACTAACAAATCTTTTCAGACCATACAACATAAAAATATCCCTCCACACTGGCAATAAACTACAAAACAAGATTGTTCACAATAATAAATCCATAAACATTCTGGCATATACACACTCACATGCTCCAGTTCCTCCTTCTACGTAGGCCAAACAGGGAGCTATTTGGAAACCCACTACAAAGAACATATGGATGTCCTTCGACTCAGAAACTTAAATAAGTCCAGTTTTGCATCATATGTTGCTCATCATGAACACTCTCTTGATGATATCAATGACAGTCTTTCTGTGCTACACATTACTGAGAAAGCACTACAGGTGGATCTCCTTGAACAATTAGAAATTTTCATCCACAAACTAAAATCACCCCCAAAAAATCCTGAATGAACAGACTGAGTCAACGAAAAACCTTTTCTTCCATAATTTCCGGGATATCTTGCCACAAAAAAACACAAAAATGACAATAATTCATCTTCCTGCATAAATCTTGTTCTTCTTTGTGTGTAACGACTATGGTATTCACTAACCTACATAAAGTTTTCAATTTTGTATTACATACTCATCTCTAGCTGTTTACCTTTCGTATGCGGCTAGCAACTCTTACTGAAATGTAAAAAACATCATTGTATCATTATATAGTGCATCTCTTGCCAAAGACTATTATGTAGTGAAGTGCAGTATCTATCATATCTGTATTCTTTGTAAAAAGATCGAATGCTTACATCCCGTGAGCCAGTGTAAAACCAAGTGTAGCTATATACTGTGTTTATTTGTGTACATAGCGTAATAATGCACGTTATAAGAAGCAGTCTGATTTGAATACCACAAGGGAAGTGCACTGTAAGCACCTACAACATAAAAAGCTTTCGGATTCGTAAATGTTTCGTCACCGATTACTAAATTTCCGCCAGCAACACCAACACTGCATCTCTTAACAATTGGTCCACAGGATAATGTTTCTGTAACACCTCCATCTGAAGATGATCCTGCAGTGGTTTGAAAATATGTTCATGGTTGAATAAATCATAAAATAAGTGACTGGTTGCGTATTTATTACCAGATAAAGGCCACATATGTATTCACTGGCAGCTCACTCAGACACCCTTGCAAATTCATCTAGAACTTGTCTTATAAAGACATGTCCACATCCTTCTCTTTACATCCATGGCAATGACAGTACTGCACTATAACTGCCGATAAATTCAAACATGCAGAAACATGTACAGTGAAGCGCCAGAGAAAGTGGCATAGGCACATGTATTAAAATACAGATATATGTAGACAGGCAAAATACGGTGCTATGATCAGTAACGCCTATATAAGACTACAAGTGTCTGGTGCAGTTGTTAGATCGGTTACAGCTGCTACAATGGCAGGTTGTCAAGATTTAAGTGACTTTGAACATGGTGTTGTAGTAGGCGCACGAGCGATGTGTTACAGCATCTCTGAGATATCGATGAAGTGGGGAATTTCCTTTATGACCATTCCATGAGTGTACTGTGAATATTAGGAATATGGTAAACATCATATCTCTGACATCGTTGCAGCCAGAAGAAGATCCTGCAAGAATGGAAATAATGATGACTGAAGTGAATCGTTCAAAACGACAGAAGTGCAACCCTTCCCTAACTAAATTGCTCCAAATTTCAAGTGTCAGTACGCAAATCATTCAACGAATCATCATCAATATGGGCTTTCAGAGCTGAAGCCCACTCGTGTACCATTGATGACAGCACTACACAAAGCTTTACACCTCTCCTGGGCCTTTTAACACCAAAATTGGACTGTTGATGACTGTAAATGTGTTGCCTGGTTGGAAGAATCTCATTTCATAATGTATCATGCAGATGGACGTGTATGGGTATGGGGACAACCTCATGAATGCATGCAACCTGTGTGTTGGCAGGGGACTTTTCAAGCTAGTGGAGGCTCTGTAATGGTGTGCAGCTGGAGTGATATGGGACCCCTGACACATCTAGATATGGCTCTGATAGGTGACACATACGTAAGTATCCTGTCCCATCATCTGCATCCTTTCATGCCCATTGAGAATTCCGAAGGACTTGGGCAATTACAGAAGGACAATGCGGCACCCCACATGTCCAGAATTGATACAGAGTTGCCCCAGGAACACACTTTGAGTTTAAACACTTCTGATGGCCACCAAACTCCCCAGACATGAACATTATTGAGCATATCTGGGATGCTTTGCTATACACTGTCGAGAAGAGATCTACACCCCCACATACTTACGGATTTATGGACAGCCCTGCAGGATTCATGGTGTCAGTTCCCATCTGTCAAAACCTACCTTCTTTGGGAATGGAATTATTATATTCTTCTTGAAGTCTGAGGGTATTTCGCCTGTCTCATACATCTTGCTCACCAGATGGTAGAGTTTTGTCAGGACTGGCTCTCCCAAGCCCGTTAGTAGTTCTAATGGAATGTTGTCTACTCCCGGGGCCTTGTTTTGACTCAGGTCTTTCAGTGCTCTGTCAAACTCTTCACGCAGTATCATGTCTCCCATTTCATCTTCATCTACCCCCTCTTCCATTTCCACAATATTGTCCTCAAGTACATCGCCCTTGTATAGACCCTCTATATACTCCTTCCACCTTTCTGCTTTCCCTTCTTCGCTTAGAACTGGGTTTCCATCAAAGCTCTTGATATTCATGCAAGTGGTTCTCTTTTCTCCAAAGGTCTCTTTAATTTTCCTGTAGGCAGTATCTATCTTATCCCTCATGAGATAAGCCTCTACATCCTTACATTTGTCCTCTAGCCATCCCTGCTTAGCCATTTTGCACTTCCTGTCAATCTCATTTTTGAGACATTTGTATTCCTTTTTGCCTGTTTCATTTGCTGCATTTTTATATTTTCTCCTTTCATAAATGAAATTCAATATTTCTTCTGTTACCCAAGGATTTCTACTAGCCCTCGTCTTTTTACCTACTTGATCCTCTGCTGCCTTCACTACTTCATCCCTCAGAGCTACCCATTCTTCTTCTACTGTACTTCTTTCCCCTATTCCTGTCAATTGTTCTCTTATGCTCTCCCTGAAACTCAATAACTAAAAATTAATATTTGTTTGTTAATTTTGCAAATGCAGGTGTCTTTATAGCAAAAATCTCAAGTTTAATAAGCTTGTAAAAATCTGTGTAGTCTAGAAATTGTACTATTTTGTTACCAATACAGCAATTTTTTTTATAATCAAAATAGTGATCGGATTCACTCAACTGGAAGTCTGCCATTCCTGGATACAAAATAGAATAGTGATTGGGTTCGCCTGAACTGAAGAGGTGAACCGATCAACAATTGACTTAAAATCATAACTGCAATTATAAACTAAAAATAACATAATACAGGAACATATCATTATCAAGGTTGTGAAATTAAGATACTGAATTTTTATCTGATATCACAACAGTAAATGGACGAAATTTAAAAATAATGCCGATTTCGATCGGATACACCTCATTTTATAGTGCACAGAGTGCCCCTGTTTATCTGCAATATTTAAATCGTTAACTCCAAAATAATGAAGAAGCAATTCGCTGTCTAAGAAATTAATTAAGAATCACAAATAACATAATTTATTGCATTAAAGTGCACAATACATTTTTAGACGAACATCGATAATGCTAAACTAATAACTTTGTTAAGTATGATCAGGGGATCTGGCGTCTGATTTCTAACAAAAAACACTTCTCCGGACAAAACTATTAAATTCGCGAAGTCGTGCTCTGACTGTCAAACTACAATTTCTGAAACTCGCTAAAAATTACTTGATTGTCCCTACAGTCACTGATTTCGTAGCAACAACTTGCATCTGCAAGTGTTTGTATCATTCAGAAAAATGTCCAAGACCTCAGTCAAATATGACTAGTCAAACAAGCACGTAGCTGCAGTTACTCGACTGAGGAGGTGTGTCACAGAGAAGAGGTCTGATAGAATAATAATTTTGTTCCATCTGCTTTCTAGAAGGAAGACTCGTGTCTTTGATTGTCTGTACGATAGATAATCTGAGCACTCATCAGTGAGAAGGTGTCTTAAAAGATGCTGGCCTCCTTACTCTTATTTCAGTTAACAAGCTACCAAACATTTGGCACTGAAAAACTGAGTCCTACTCTCTCTGCTGTCTATGGTCAATGAGGATGGACCCCTGTAGCACAGCTGTATTTCTCTATCTCACCTCTAAATTATTTATGTTACCCAATCCTGGACGTTCTTACATTGTGTTAAACACTTTTGTCTGGTGATGTCTGAGCTCGACGGTGTCCGGCAGCTTCTACTGTGTCCCAACTTCTCTGCTCCTCACTTCACTTTTCAGTGTTATCTATAGCTGTCTGTGTATATCGAAGTTACCCTGCTTTCTATGGTTCTGTTTCCACATATTCGCCAAAAATGGCACACTCCCTCCTTCCACACACAGATGGTTCTGTTTCCACATCTTTGCCAAAAATGGCACATTCCCTCCTTCCTCACACAGGTCACCTGGCACTACTGTAAATAGTTTCTCCATTGTGATGTTGGCGCCCAGACCAGGTTTTCGAATCAGTGGCGAATCTGACCACCTAGGGAAGACTCCCGTCTATTAGCTTTCTGCGAATTGTGGCTGAGGAGCAACTGCCTTCGCTGGCATTAAGATTCTACTGTGGTCTCTCGCTCACAGCCCAGTGCGATATGTTTTCATTAATGGGCCTCATATTTAGATGAATCACGAAATTCAGTATAAAATGTAATGTAATTAACACAAGTACTGGCAATCACTGGTACTAATACATCTCATTTTTTGGTGGGGATTAATTACTCGTATTTCATTTTTCTCTTTAATTCTGGTTTTGCATCAGTTACAGTACAATTTGGGAAAAATGGTGGCGTAATAATCTCATAATCTCACTTTCCCCATTCAGCATTGAGCTAAGCAAGTTGATATCATGTTGACATTCCATGGAATGTGAACATCAAAGAGGCATTCTATTTATTAAGTGAAATCTCCACCACTTGACACCTAGTGTGAATTGGCCTTAATGTGTGTTCAAAGCAAATTAATATACGAAATTTTCCGCTGGTTAAGGAACCATTGTGTTGAACATTTAACTTTTCTTTCAACCTCTGACACTCCGATTACATTTTATTTTGAAGTTGAGGACGCAGGCAATAGAAGAATTTACTCTGTCATGAGTTCGTGTCATGTAATGAAATATCAGTTGATAGAGCATAGTTGCTTGCTGCTGAAATTACTGTCGTTGACCAATAGATGATGGATCAGCAGTAGAACGAATCTGTGTTGTGTACACACAAGAGGTTCTTAACAATTTATTGCTTGCATAGACGTTTGCATGGCTACAAGGTTCGTCCGAGCACCGACCAGTGGGCTCATGTGCATACACAGAACTGAAATTGCATTTTAGCAGCGCTGATTAAGCAGAGAGTAACAGGCGACGAGAAGCAGGCAGAATCTACACGGAAAATTTCTTCTGGTACTCACAAGGTGCAAGGTTTGCACATGTGCAGAGCTATCTTAGTTTTGGTGGACGCAATATTGTTTGCCATTTGTGACATTTTGTTTTCATCATTAGATTTCGAAGATGTTGCAGTTGCCATGTTTGTAGTATTTTCCTGTGCTACTGTGTTGGTTTATATTATGAAATCCTTGAAGAAAAAATATTATAGGTCCATATTCATTTTAAATCACTATTTCCAACGTAAGTGCAAAGAGTTGGGAATCAGTATTATGCAGAAATCTAAAAACAGCGTGTGGTGCTTATCAGAAGCAGCGTTTTTAATTAATTTGACTCTATCATTCGCAGGAAACACAAAGTAGAGGATAAGAAAAAAATTCTTAAATGAAGAAACTATCCAGAAAACTATTTCTGTTGAAAGTGCTCTCTTAATTCATGTAATGTGAACGACAATTAAAGTCAAAGGTGGTAAAATATTCGGCAGCCGCCGAGACTAGAGGACGCGCAGCAGCAGCACTTGTCTGATCGACACTAAATTGATTTAGTCTTTGTTTTTTTTTTTTCACGTGCTTCTGCAAAGAAGTGAACTATAGTGTGTATTTTACCTTGTAGACTAGTGGTTAGAAAATTAATCATAGTTTTTGTTTTTGCATATATATTGTGAATATCCTTCTGAAGGCAGCTTCCTAACTAGGAAACACTACACTAGAGTAGATTTCCCCGTCTCCAGAAACTCCATCACACCAATAAGTTTTAATTTTGTGCTCTCCCTCAACCTCCGCAATCGGGCGCAGAATTTTTTGGTCCGCCTTAATAGGTCAGGCGTGCACTACACGCAGGAAGCGGCTACCAGAGTAGCGGAGCACGTGTGGCGTGCACGTGGGGCTTTTTTAGGTTAGAGAACCGCTCCCTTGGGATCAAAGACGATTTGCCTTTTAAATCACCCAGTGACCGCATAGAATCTTGGTCCTCGTAGATCAGATATAGAAAAGATAAATATGATTTTAGTTAACTGCAGGAGCATCCAAGGAAAGGTCCCAGAATTACTATCACTTACTGAAGATACAGATAGTAATGGGAAGAGAAAGCTGGTTGAAAGCAGATGTCAATGACAATGAAATCCTAAGTTCAGATTGGAATGTTTGTTGTAAGAATAGGTTAGTCGCCAATGGTAGTGGCGTGTTTATTGCAGTAAAAAATTCGATAAAATCTAGCGAGATGATCACGGATTCCGAATGTGAATTAATGTGGGTGAAATTGAGTATCAAAGAAAGGTCAGAACTGGTGATCAGATTCTTATATAGATCACCTGGGTCAAGATCTGTAATTGTAGAGCGCCACAGACAGAAGTTGCAGAATATCATTAGTAATTTTCCTGATCATGCCATTGTAATAAAGGGTGACTTCAACTTGCCAGGTATAGATTGAGAGTGTTGTGCCATCAAAACTGATGCCAGGGACAGGGATTCATGTGGCATTATTCTGAATGTCTTGTCCGAAAATTATCTTGAGCAGATAGTTAGAGAACTAACTAGTGAGGGTAACGTCTTAGACCTCCTGGCAACAAAGAAACCTGGACTTATCGAAGCAGTTGAAGCAGAGGAAGGTATCAGTGATCATAATGCTTGACAGCATCTGTGTCCTACAAGGAATGTTAAGAAAGGTAGGAAGATATATTTGCTCATCATGGGTGACAGAGTACAATTTCAGAATATCTCAGCAGTCAGCATCAAATATTCGGTGATGAGGACGAATGTGGAGAACAAATGGACTGTGGATCTGCTGCATGTTATATCCGGATCGGTGTTGAGATTCGGATCCACAATATGCCGCGCATGGGATAGGGTTTGGAGGTGGATCCGTCACACGCAATGTACGAAGCGTTGTCGGGATGCAGATCCACGATCTATCATATCCGAGTTAGCATTCGGGTGTGGATCTGCCACGGACTATATATACAGAGCTATGTTCAGAGACAGATCCACCACGCGCCATATCTACGATAGGGTTCGCGGGTGGACCAAGCCCGCGATAGGTCCGGACACGTATCCTATGTTCAAAGTTTGGTCCACCAGCGGATGGGACTGAGAGCCGTCCACGAGGCTTGCGTATACACAAACATACAGAAAGCAGAGGAAACGCTCTCCAAATGTGGAAGTGACTGGATACAGCCGAGTGCAGTGCTATATTACACGTCCCGATTAATGCATTTGGACTAGGTGGTGGCAGCTGTGCTACATTTACAATCAATTTTAGAATACAAAACAAGATGTTATGTCATGATTCCATATATAGATCTGACCTCAAATCGATAGAATTGCGAAAAACGACGAGGGAATAGGTATATATTGACCGAATATAGACACAAATGCGGTGAAATTGAGGAAGTACTTTGCTATGTTCTGGTTTGTGTCGAACAATTTGTACATGGGACCAAATATGCGGCAACAGGAGGAATCCGAGAAAACGTGGACATCGAAACGAGGGGGATAAGGGAGGGAGTCAGGTTTTTCCCATTGAGGTACCAGTGATACACCCGAGTTGACTACTGTATTTGATGTTTTTGGGGATGACAGAGAATGATTCATTTCTAAACTTACTTCCATTTGCGTTAAAGAATAACAGAGAGTGGACAGGGTGATCGATTGAGATGGAGTTGTAACGAGGTACGATTTAATGGCTGACAGATTCATTTTAGAGAATGATAAACTGTTCAAGGGCAATTTTTTTCAAGTGTTCTGTCTGGATGCATCAGTCACGTGACATGGCCTGCGTTCTACTCGTATACAGCTACGTGTTCCATATGTGTTTTAAAGCACTGTCTACTTACGATCTTTAACGGTAAACATGTCTGTCATCAGATGACTTCCATCTCATGTGTGAAGAAACTTGACATACTCCTCTAAACAAGCTTTGATTTATGCGATCACCCCCGTCGCATCTTGTGTGCGTAAAATCGAGTCTTCAGCGTCATCATTAAGTTATCGGCATGAGCTTGTGATGCACTAAAATCCCTGTGTACACATTTGCCTGACATGTGTTATGTTTACAGAGTTAGTGACCGAATGACTTGTAATTTTCACATGTCCGACGCTGCTGCTATGCGTTTATCTGTTTCCTTGTAGGATGTATCCATGGCTACTAACTATCATTTTATATAGGCCTGATGCAAACATGTTATAATTTCTAAACTGTGATCGGATGTGAACAGCGAACACTATACATCTTCAAAATGCTATATAGTGCTCGTATGATGCAAAGTAAATGTTTTACGGAAGTAGTTTTTTCGTTTTACGATTCGATAAGATACTCGTAGTTCAGCGTAGAGAAACTGAGAAGAAGGATATATGTCTGATAAACCGGAAAGGTAATCGATCAAACATTATAGCGAGTTTTGAAGTGCAGAACGTTGTAGTCTTAGGGGTGCGTGTTTATGTTCTCTCTCTCTTACTTATACCTTCCAGGTTCAGATCCTAGACTCTAGAACAATAATTTAGAGTTGAGAATGCTCTGTGACTCCCATACGCAGAGAGATGGATCGTAAGTACTATGCTCGAGATCTTAGAAACATGTAGAGTGCTGTTTTGTATACATTGATGGTTTAAGTGTTCGAGAATTAACTGTAAATGAGCGTGCTGGTTAGTCATCTATTGCATGGGGGCTTAATTAAATATAATGCAATTAATTTTAGTTTTAGTAGCTGTCTGTCCGGTTCCGCAGTCTCGTATCCAGTTGGCCCTGACTAGTATTACTCCGCAATCTGACTGCATAGAATAACAACAAAGAATGAAAGAAAATTTCCGTTAACACAATTAATTAATTAAGTCCCCAGCAACTATAAAAGCTACGAAACAATAAAGCACAAGTGTAACGGTTCTGTGTGTGGAAGTGTGATTCAACGTACACATCTGGCATGGTTCTTCCTCAATAAGACAAGGTATTTTAAGCACCATTTACACTGAAGTAATTAAAAAAAAACAGAAATACTATAATTGCACATAGAAACCAGAATTACCCTCTAATACATAAACACAAGCCAGATGTTTTGTTGACTGAACCTGTGACCAAGAAGCATTGTTATTTAGGACATTTGAAATAAAAAAATTTTTCTTTACCTTCATATATATTGACGAAACATACACTCTGATCATTACAACATCCGCAATCGAACAGCATCGGCTGTCTAGCCCATCAGAACAACTGCACACGACATGCTCACAACTAGTCACGGCAACTTCAGAACTATTACTGCCCACGGCAACTTCTCAACAAGCACTCTCCACGACGACTTCTCAACAAGCACTGCCAGTGGAGGCGGCTGAATAATACTCTTTGGCGCAATCTCTGGCGCTGTGACTCAGTGTAGCCACCTTTCACTATTCATGTTCGCACTGAGAATGGCAAAGTAGAGAATGGATGGCTTAACTGTGATACTGAAATTGGGGGAAGGGGGGGGGGGTAATTGGTCGGTGTTGAACTTAGTGTAAAAGGGTTAAAATTGACCAGACTATCAACTATGATGCTTATTATTAGAGTATATCTGTGGTGTCTTTTCCATTCCATCCGTCCGCTGACATGCTGTTGGTTACGAAATAATGATTTGAGTGACAATGCTTGTTTGAGTTGGAGGGAGAGTTTTGGCGGCTGGGCTATATCTTCTGTGGTGGATAGCATCGAAACAGTCATCGCATACATGAATGCAGTATGATGAATGAGTCGAAATGGGATGTAGCGTTATCAGCTATTCCATCAGTGTGAGAGATGAGTATAAATGTAGAGCTCGTGAATCACCTTCGGACTCTAATTTGGAGACTGTTCACAACGCGAGTAACTGTTCCCGTTTCCTTGCGTTGTAGCTGTCTTTTATTTAAAATCATCCGATGTGTGGCATGTTATGGTATCAGCCTTAAGAACATGGTTTACACTGCGCAATGTCTAGTTTCCTGTGAAAGCCAGTGGATCAGAACTTCTTAATGTCAGTTTAAAAACAGGCCTCCAAGTCGTGGCAGAAAAACGAAATATTTGGCAGTGTACAAAGCGTGTTAGAATGTTTTCAACTAAATAGGACCACAGGGGGCGTTTCTTGCGATTTACAGTATAGTACGTGGGATACGATCATTCTCCTAGTGTAGAGGTGATGAAACTTTAAACTATGCTCTGTAGTCAATCAATTCGTCTGTATTTAATAGGTTCGTTCCACACAGGGAGCAGTCTGACAGGTAAATTCAGTGAGGGATGAAGTATGCCGTTAGGAATGCTTGGAGGGATCCACGCTGTGCTATTCTGGGAAGCACTGCGAAATATCTCTCTCTCTCTCTCTCTCTCTCTCTCTCTCCGCGCTGGACCCCCAACGCAGCTTTGCGTCATTGCGCGAGTAATGGCGTCTATGTGAGCTCTATATCGGATAAAGTTATATAAGCTTGTATAGTTGTTAATTTTTCCCTGCTGGGGGGGGGGGGGGGGGGGTAGAGAATAACGATGATAGCATGTTGGGCTGATAGATTTGAATGGATGTGGATCTGTAGTACTTGTATGTAGTTTGGGAACGCACCACAATGCGCACATTTCCGCCGAATGGTCAAAACACGGTCCTGTAGCACTAACTCAGTTCGCTCTGTTTCTAGACGGGTTGCAGAAGGTGGTGGATATGGCCTTGTCCTAATTTTGCTCAGTTCGGACTTAAATTGGAACGAGCACTTGTGGAAAGCTGTAGAAATGGGTGCGACTGCAAGATGTGTGTGATTAAAACGAGGTTGTAATTTTACTGTAGCAGACACGTTCGAGGAAGAGATATGAGAGTGCATGAAATATGATTGACTTGTGGGTGTGAGCGTATGCAAGTATGTGTTTGAATGGATGTAATTTCTAATATATAGCGTAAGGCTCGAAATCTGAGAAGTTAGTGAACATTTTTCTTCTTACGACCTCAGTCAGCACATCATCATCTACCCCTACTGTCTGTCACCGCCTATAACTCGGTGAATATATCGCGGAACCTCTTATATGATGTCAATAGAGAATGCGTTACAAATACTGAAGAATTATCAAGCAGGGTGCGGTGTGATGGAGTCGCAAATACCGCTTGCATACCACGTTCCTTAGTGGAATCACTTTCAAAGTTCAGTGATTTTATCGCTAGGCTGCATGGCTGGTTGTTAATAGACACATTTCTACGAACACCATCACGGTATTTGGCCGGAAAGCACTACCTGATTCAGAAGTAATATCGTACCTATATTCGTGATGTGGGTATAAATTTTAACATGGATACTTGTGTGCACTTGTAGGACCATGACTGATTGTGAGAGTAACATGGAGTAATTGTTGGCTCGGGATTTTTTCCTTTCACATCTGCTAGATTACGTCTAGGACACAGCGCTAGGAATCGAAAGAAGAACTTAAGAGACATGCACAGCCATCGTTGATTTTCGTTCAGTATTATTCGGTATAGTATGCATACAGTTATTGACGAGGTAATATTATACTTAGTATTAGACCTGGGTGCGTGATATGGTCGGATTTGAGCATCAGGTTTATGAAGTTTGTGTAAAGGAAATGTCTATGTGCTGTTGTAGGGAGGGTATGGATTTGACTTGGAGTACTGTAATAGCGAAGGGAAGAGTATGTCTAGTTGCAAGGAAAGTACAGCTATTTCCAGAGTCAATGCCGACAAGAGAGTGTATTTCGGATACTTCGGTTATTGCCGAATACTGTTCAGTTGAGATCGGATTGTAAGATTTAATTGTAAGTAACAGCCCACTTGTTGCTTGTCCGATTTTTGCGTGTATTCGCCCCCTGACAAGCAACTTACAGAGAAATTGGGAGTGGAACTGTACGCCAAAATGGATAACGCTAGATTTAAATGTGGCCCTGTCACCCCTAATTAATATGCGGTGGGAGTGTTGACGATAAATCACACCTATGTTTACTTCCAAACATGAATGGTCACGAACTTAGGGTGTTCAATGACATCAAACACACACACAAAAGTAAAATAAAGCAAAAGGGTGAATTCAGGATCAACTTCTGAAAGTAAAGGCTCTACTGAATCACAATAACTTTATTATAATCTTCAGATCAATGCTGAATAAAACACAATGAACAATTTACTAATTATCCTCCTAACTGGCATTGGCAGTGAACTGTGTTAAAATCGGTCCAAAACACTATCTCTTATAACTTGGCTGACCGACTGACATCAACACAAAACATAAAATACGAAGAATCACTACACCCCAAAGTACCGTGAAACCTCTGTGGAAACAGCAATTGCACGTGATCCAACTATTTAACGTCACTACTAACACAGGCTGAAGCGGGAGTGATCTCACCGTAATATTCCTGTTGTAGCGGCGGTCTCCGACGGCGACGGCGCGGCCGTGCTGTCGGCGTGTGGCGTCTCGGAAAGTACAATCCTACAGTATTCGAACAACAGACTGCTGTTCGTAAACTTCTCTAATTGCGACAATATTTCCGTCAGCAATGAGCCGGCGCGGCTAACGTCCTCTCAGAACGAAAGACCAAGAGGGGAGACGACTTGGCTAACGTCCTCTCAGTACAAGAGCCCAGAACAGAAGATCTCTACAGCGAGTCTTCACCTCTGTTTTCAAAATGGTTCAAATGGCTCTGAGCACTATGGGACTCAACTGCTGAGGTCATTAGTCCCCTAGAACTTAGAACTAGTTAAACCTAACTAACCTAAGGACATCACAAACATCCATGCCCGAGGCAGGATTCGAACCTGCGCCCGTAGCGGTCTTGCGGTTCCAGACTGCAGCGCCTTTAACCGCACGGCCACTTCGGCTGGCTCCTCTGTTTTTCCACCTCAACTTTTACTAAGCGAATCACATCACTAGAAACTCTCAAAAAACCCAGTTTGCCAGTGCCGACCAATGTACAGTCTGGGAATAGAACTCTTTTCCACAATTCTTCCTTTGCTACAAAATTTCACGAGTAAACTCCGCCCACGCTGGCTGGGAAGAACCACAGCTGTGGGCAATAACACATTTAATGGAAGTTTTCTCCCAAGAGACCACTCGAGATTTTCCCGACAAGATTCCCCGTCGTAGCGAACACAGACTCCTGATTTGAAAGTTTTGTTATTCGGAACTCCTGGCCTGCACCACTTGAGTTACTCGAAGGCGTAAAATTAGTGGGACATAGGCGAGAGCACGCACAGGGAAGTCCGTCCAGCTATCCACTGCTCTGTTTTGGTAAACACTTGAACACCTGCAGCCGCACGTCCCTCAGAGGCTGGTGGCCGCTGTGGCCTCACTAAACGGATTACAGAACGTCCCCAGTTCACCATTCATACCGTCAGGCTGTGGCCTTCGGTGGCTAGCCGGGGACGTAGCCGAGGTCTGTCTCGCATAATGCCTCTCCACAAAATCTTATAATTACAAAATCGCTGAATTCTCGCTGTATTACCTAGCCAGGGTGCCGATGCGTTTCCACATAGATTTCCTACACTGTAATTTAGAGTATCATTCCAACAAAAGCAACTACTTATCGGATTAGCCGAGCGGTCTCTTGGCGCTGCAGTCATGGACTGTGCGGCTGGTAGTGGCGGAGGTTCGAGTCCTCCCTCAGGCATGGGTGTGTGTGTTTGCCCTTAGGATAATTTAGGTTAAGTAGTGTGTAAGCTTAGGGACTGATGACCTTAGCAGTTAAGTCCCATAAGATTTCACACACATTTGAACATTTGAACTACTTATCTACAAAGCGATTGCGCCGCTATCAGTCGTTAAATGGACTCATGTAAGGTGCAAAACCGTTGCCACCTTACAGTATAATGATAGAAGATATATGTGAGGTGTTTTCTAGATGTGTCTGTGTATGCAGTCTGTGGTGGTACTGATTCGGGTTCCCATGTTAATGGTAGCGGTCTTCCGAATGCAGAGGTGTGTTGGAGTATAGGAATGTATGATAGTTAACTTTACCATCTTCTAGACGACCGAATAGCGAACTAAGTATGTGCTGGGCGGCTTTTGTGATGAAGTGTAACTGTGAGAAGATGGTGCGTTTGCGGTGGAGCGTTATTCCCTCCCATGTAAATTGCTCGGTCGACTGCTTCTGCACATTTGGTGCTTGATTTAGTTGAGGGAATATCGATTGTGGTGTGTTGGACACACTGTTCTCTAGACGTTGAAAGACCCTACTTGGTTTGTAAACAATATTGATCATCTGGAATCTGTTACATGACCGACTTCGGTATTCGTGAGTGCAAATATCTTTTTACTCTATTTGTTTCTAGTTAGTCAATAGCGATCGGGAGGCTACTGCTGTGTGCTTGGTATCGAGAAGAACGGCGAAAATTGTACAATATTATGACGAAAATATGGTTGTTCTTTTAATGGACGAGTCTGGAGATGTCTGTAGAAATGCGAGCAAGAAAGCGGAAACAGTAACGAGCCTGTATAGTTTATTATGACTGAGTGTAGCGTCTGTAGAAAGAAAGAACAGGTTGAGGGCGTATAGATTGAGCGAACTGTCGGTGCAGTTTAGCAATCATTGCAAAATAACGACAGAAAGCCCCAGAAAGAAAATGCTCGATTGATTGTGGTGGGGTATAGGAGTGGTGAGAACATTTGCGTATGTTGAGAGCAAGAAGACTATCATGTTATGTCCGGGAGGAAGACTGGATTGGGCGATATTTTGGTAAACTGGTTCTGTTAGGGCAGGAATTTTGGCACATAACAAGCTGAGACGATAAGAAAGTGAGCGTTAACTATTTCTGGAGGGGGGTTATGGAATTTAGTAGAGTTAGACTTGGTTATTATTTTAGATAGCAATGTGAGTTGAGTATAAGATTGATAACGTTGCTAGATGCGTTTGCGATGGTATGTAGCTAAGCGCAGTGAAGCATGAGTCAAATGTGACGTACGGTCCATTAGAAGCGCTAAGGAGAAAACAGGTTCTGCTATTGTGGAACGAAATTCTGCAGCGTCTTCGGCGGACTGTAGTTAGAGTGAGGGTATAGACTATAGAGGAACGCCGAAAGTGTGTGGCTCTGCTTGGAGTGCATGCTGTGCATATAAACGCCCGGTCATTATTAAAGCCCACATAAAACTTTGGCCTGCTTCGGCTGCAGCTCGCTGTTGCGCTCCTTCCCCATCATGTCAGCATGTGTGTGTAAGTGAACAAGTATTTGGATGGGAATTTCTCAGGTGTTACGTATGAATGGGGTTGCCGCCACCTCACGCTTGTGGAAGCCGAGCAGGGGCTGTACACGGTTTTACATCTGAGGAATGCGCCACTTATTGCTACCTCCTGTGTACTCTAATGGACAGGGGGCTGTGGACTGTGCTTGCGCTTGCATTATTTCGGGAAAGGGTCTGTAGGCCGTGATATGCGCTATTTGGATAGTTTACGAGTACTTAGCGTGTCTACACATCAATGTGCTGTATTATTTAGGAGCAGTTTGCAGGTCTGTACTGAAATTATTTCCGAAAATTAGGAGTTGTTAGTGTGTCAGCAGACTGTATTGTGACCCGAAGCATAACATGGTGAGTGTTCTGCGTCAGTGTGATAAATATATTCGATCGTTAAAGAAAATGTTTGAAACTAAATAGAGTTAACTCCTTCTTTACTCCCCTCAGCAGCCCAGAGCAGGCTGAGTCGTTTTCCCTCACGATCTTGGTTTACGTCATGAAACAGACAACAGGATCGTAGACCTCATGGAGAACACACAGTTTGACACCATCATGGATAACTGTACATCTGTCATCAGCTGGTGTCACTGTGGCGTCCCCTGACGGCGAGGAAATGTACTAAGACAGTTGGGGTCTGGAGCTCGTGGTGAACACACTAGGTGGCGTCATCTTAGATTATGGTACTTGCGTCATTACAGCGTCCTCTAGTGGCATCGATATGAACTAAGTCAGTTGGGTTATGGACTCAGTGGCGAATACACTTGGTGGTGGTGCTGCCTATAATTGTTTAAATAAAGGCTGGTGTATGATTTCGATAGTTGACGATTAACAAGCAGAGTCTTTTACAGGGATTATTATTTTGCAATTTAGAAGTTGTTTGGCTATCTGGACGTAAATGCTCTGCATTGTTTATGAGTGGTTCACATGTCTGTAGGCTGTGCAATGTGTTATTTTGACCGTTTACAATTAGCAAGAGTATGTGTAGAGCTTTATACATGAATTATGTAGGAGTCGTTTGCAGGTCTGTATGCTGTGGGGGATGTCAGAGCATGTGTTCTGTGATACATATGCTCCATCCCTAAATAAATTTCTCACAAATAAAGTACACTCCTTCCTCTCTCCATCAGCATAGTGCATGCTGAGTCCTTTTACCATCTGCCCCCAGGAAGAGGTGGCGGTCTGGCGACTTAGGTTAGTGATGGTGGTGAGCTTCGTTTGCAGCAATTTTCTTACGTTGGTAGCGAAAACTCAAGTGAGCTTTGTTTACTGGAAGAATTCAAACTTGACGCCGGTTCCTAGGAGGAAATGGCGGGCGGGTGGATGAGGTTAGTACAAGTGTTCTTTCTTTCCCCGCAATTTTCTTAGGTTGGTAACGAAAGCGCAAGTGACCTTTCTTTCCCCGCAATTTTCTTAGGTTGATAGCGAAAGTGCAAGTGACCTTTCTTTACTGTCAGAATTCAAACTCGGCGACGGTTCCTAGGAAGAGGTGGAGGTCTGGTCCTTGAAAAGTAGTTGAAACTAGGTGGTTGAACACCTTTTAATACTTATATGAAATTGTAAATTGAAATATTTAGTATGATTAAAATTGAAATGCAATTAAGTACTTAGGTAATTGATAAGTTAGATGCGTGATGTGGGTGTTAGCATATTTACAGAAGACTATGTCCGGCGCGTGTATGGAGGTGGCAGCCAAGGGTGTGTGACATAAGCGGTCGGACGCCCGTGGGCCGGGGCACATCAAATGTCAGGTTATAACGCGCACACGCGTGAGAGAGAGCAGACGATCATGTGTCATCACAGGATGTCACAGTAGCGTCCTCTGGTGGTCACGATATGAACGAAGCCACTTGAGCTCTGGAGCTCATGGTGGACACAGTGGGTGCAGCCATCTTGAATAACGGTACATGTGTCATGTTCTGACATAAGGGTGGCACCCTCTGCTGGCGAGAATATGAACTAACCCAGTTGGGGTCCAGACCTTGTGGCGAACACACCTGCATATTGTTGAAATAATAATAAAGACAAGTCCGTTTTTCCCCCCATTATCATGTTGGAATTTGAACTTCGCGCGATTTTTATTGGCGACGGGGTTAGGTTAGTGGAGGTAGGCCAAGTGTACAATCTTACACCACATGGTGGATACACTGGGTGCAGCCATCTTGATTGACGTCACGGTCGCAATCTTGGATGATGTCAGGGTGGCATCCTCCAGTGGTGGCACTGTGTAGTAAGTCAGCCGGAGTCCAGACTTCATGGTGAATACACTGGGTGTCGCCATCTTGGATTACGTCACATATGAGAGCGCCCTCTGGTGGTGGCATTGTATGAGGTGCATTCAAGTTCTAAGGCCTCCGATTTTTTTTCTAATTAACTACTCACCCGAAATCGATGAAACTGGCATTACTTCTCGACGTAAACGCCCTGCAGACGTACACATTTTTCACAACACTGACGTCATGGTTCCATGGCAGCTGCGAAGGCTTCTTTAGGAGTCTGTTTTGACCACTGGAAAATCGCTGAGCCAATAGCAGCACGGCTGGTGAATGTGCGGCCACGGAGAGTGTCTTTCATTGTTGGAAAAAGCCAAAAGTGGTTCAAATGGCTCCGAGCACTATGGAACTCAACTGCTGAGGTCATTAGTCCCCTAGCTTAGAACTAGTTAAACCTAACTAACCTAAGGACATCACACACATCCATGCCCGAGGCAGGATTCGAACCTGCGACTGTAGCGGTCTCGCGGTTCCAGACTGCAGCGCCAGAACCGCGCGGCCACTTCGGCCGGCTAAAGCCAAAAGTCACTAGGAGCCAGGTCAGGTGAGTAGGGAGCATGAGGAATCACTTCAAAGTTGTTATCACGAAGAAACAGTTGTGTAACGTTAGCTCGATGTGTGGGTGCATTGTCTTGGTGGAACAGCACATGCGCAGCCCTTCCCGGAAGTTTTTGTTGCAGTGCAGGCAGGAATTTGTTCTTCAAAACATTTTCGTAGGTTGCACCTGTTACTGTAGTGCCCTTTGGAATGCAATGGGTAAGGATTACGCCCTCGCTGTCCCAGAACATGGACACCATCACTTTTTCAGCACTGGCGGTTACCCGAAGTTTTTTTGGTGGCGGTGAATCTGTGTGCTTCCATTGAGCTGACGGGCGCTTTGTTTCGGGATTGAAAAATGGCATCCACGTCTCATCCATTGTTACAACCGGCGAAAAGAAAGTCCCATTCATGCTGTCGTTGTGCGTCAACATTTCTTGGCAACATGCCACGTGGGCAGCCATGTGGTCGTCTGTCAGCATTCGTGGCACCCACCTGGATGACACATTTCGCATTTTCAGGTCGTCATGCAGGATTGTGTGCACAGAACCCACAGAAATGCCAACTCTGGAGGTGATCTGTTCAACAGTCATTCGGCGATCCCCCAAAACAATTCTCTCCACTTTCTCGATCATGTCGTCAGACCGGCTTGTGCGAGCCCGAGGTTGTTTCGGTTTGTTGTCACACGATGTTCTGCCTTCATTAAACTGTCGCACCCACGAACGCACTTTCGGCACATCCGTAACTCCATCACCACATGTCTCCTTCAACTGTCGATGAATTTCAATTGGTTTCACACCACGCAAATTCAGAAAACGAATGATTGCACGCTGTTCAAGTAAGGAAAACGTCGCCATTTTAAGTATTTAAAACAGTTCTCATTCTCGCCGCTGGCGGTAAAATTCCATCTGCCATACGGTGCTGCAATCTCTGGGACGTATTGACAATGAACGCGGCCTCATTTTAAAACAATGCGCATGTTTTTATCTCTTTCCAGTCCGGAGAAAAAAAATCGGAGGCCTTAGAACTTGAATGCACCTCGTACTAAGTCAGTTGGAGTCCTGACCTTGTGGTGAACACACCTGCATGGAATTGTTTAAATAAAGTATTATGTCAGAGTCCGTTTCCCACAAATCCTTAGGAGGTGGTGGCAGTTTGGCGACTGAGGTTAGTAAAGTGTCTTTTCTTTTGCGCCATTTTGTTAGTAGACATATGGGAATTGAATTTTGTTTACAGCAAAAAATTAAAATTTTGTGCCAGTTCGTAAGAAGAGGTGGCGGTCGGGTGACTTAGGTTAGTGGAGATGCTCTTTTTTCCCACCATTTTCTTAGGTTAGTAGAGGGTGTCCTAATGGAAATTGAACTTCCTACCAAGGGGGGCGTAGCAGTGGGGCATGGCACTTTCTCACCAGAGAGGTTAACTAATTGATCAATTAAATTAAGTAGTCAATCAAACTGATAAAGCAAGAGGGAGGGGGCAATTCCAATATCTCTGACCTGAAAGTGTACCTGTAGCAGCGAGGGGGGAGGAGGGAGTGGGTGGGGGGACAATAGGGTAAATTTAATTAATTACTCAATCAAATTGATAAGAGTGAGAGAGTTGCCTATTCCAATAACTCAGACTTGAAAGTGTACCTGTAGCAGTGAGGGGTGAGGGGGAGGGGGGAGGGGACAATAGGTTAAGTGCCTGTCAATCAAAAGGAAATGGGTGTGACATGGAAAAGCACTTAACAGAACAATAGGTTAACTCAGACCTGAAAGTGTACCTGTAGCAGCAAGGATGGGGGGGGGGAGGAAGGGGGTGGGGGGGCAATAGGTTAAGTGCAGTGATATGGAAAAGCACTTAGCAGAACAATAGGTTAACTACCTGTCAATGAAAGGAGAACAATAGGCTGACATGGAAAAGCAAGGTTTGCCTCTGAGTGCATATCTACCCCAGATGTAGGCAACCTGCACTAACAAAATGTGCCAGAACTTATCTTGTTCTACTACTCTCCTGACATACTACTACATGGTTTTTTTCTTTTTACGCTCAATTGTTCGTCCAACACAAGTGCAATGGTTACAGAGAGTTCTAAGTTATACATGTACAATCTAAATCCTGAAATTAAACTGAGATACACGCAAATTAATCTTATGCAAGACAAACGCCAAAACTTGTGGCGACCCACTGCCTTCTTTCACATTCACTTTCAAAACATCATACATCCCATACAACATACTACGAATGCTGTAGAAAGGAAACAAGATGAAGTCATCTAGCAAAAAATAAAGCGAATGTAAAGCTGACAATTTGATAACATTGGATGAAAGTTAAACAGAAAATTAAAGAACATCATTGTTACTGTTTGTGACTGTGGTTGTCCTGTTGGTATTGTTCTGGAAAATAAACACAGTCCACACAGCTTTGGTCCCCTCTGTACACTGAATGGATCGGAATATACTAATAGACGGGTTCCTATCCATGGAGGTGTTGCGCATTCTCTATTAAAAAGAGGAATGAAAGAAGGACGAATTAAGGCTTGCATGTACAGTATGTTCTCTAGAACAAACACGGAACCCAAGTGGAGTGGGAAGGCTAGAGTTGCGTTACATAAGATGTCTATTCAGAAGGAAAAGATATATTTCTGTGCGTTATGTAAGATGGTTGTTCAGAAGAACAAGATACATACCTGTGAACCGAGATTTTCCACGCAAACGGACACTGGCTCCTTTGTGCACTGAAATCATGGTACCAAGTTTGACCTGAAAAAGCTACGTTCAAACGCAAATGTAAACTGAATACCATGATGAAAGCGCTGATGCCTTTAGGATTTACTGCGTCCGAATATCCTAAATCAGCTGACTTAAGACAACATCTTTAGCTATACTCACAAATAACAGGAGCAACTGCTTTTCATGTGAAGTTCCTCCGAATTTCTCTTCACAACAGTTTGCCAAGTGCCCCAGTCCTGCTGACGTAATGCTCAGCTCCAACAATTTTGGAGAGACCTAATTTACCAGTCTGTAGTCGCCAAATCAGGGCCTGAGAGAAAGTACGGGTGGAAGACATGGTCTCCTTCCAGAACATGGGAATTTTCTCGAATCCCCTGGATGCTTCTGTAACGAAATCTGAAATGTCAGTGACATACCTTGCTTTTAAAATAGTCAGGAAACATCGTTTCTGTTGTTCGAGTTTCGCCATAAGTAAGCTGAACTTTGCAGTTGGCACGTAGCCCATTAGGAATGTGCAGGCGCGCAGCCAACCCATTTTTTTAGAATGTCATAGTCCTCTCCAGAAAAACAGGTGGAGAAGCCTACTTCAGTACAGTCCTAAGCCGCAATGTACATTTCATGCAGTGTTCGTAGTATGCATAGACTAGAGGTTGTTTGTGATATAGAGCGATATGGTTATAGTGAAACACATGTCCCACAGACTCCTCAGCATTGATATGACCACACCGTATACGAATCAGACAGAATAATCAATATGGGGCTTTGTTGAGTTACAGATTCTACATCTCCATCTACATACATACTCCGCAATCCACCATACGGTGAGTGGCGGAGGGTACTCGTACCACAACTAGCATCTTCTCTCCCTGTTCCACTCCCAAACAGAACGAGGGAAAAATGACTGCCTATATGCCTCTGTACGAGCCCTAATCTCTCTTATCTTATCTTTGTGGTCTTCCCGCGAAATGTAAGTTGGCGGCAGTAAAATTGTACTCCAGTCAGCCTCAAATACTGGTTCTCTAAATTTCCTCAGTAGCGATTCACAAAAAGAACGCCTCCTTTCCTCCAGAAACTCCCACACGAGTTCCTGAAGCATTTCCGTAATACTCGGGTGATGATCAAACCTACCAGTAACAAATCTAGCAGGCCGCCTCTGAATTGCTTCTATGTCCTGATATGGATCCCAACCACTCGAGCAGTACTCAAGAATACGTCGTATTAGTGTTTTATAAGCGGTCTCCTTTACAGATGAACCACATCTTCCCAAAATTCTACCAATGAACCGAAGACGACTATCCGCCTTCCCCACAACTGCCATTACATGCTTGTCCCACTTCATATCGCTCTGCAATGTTACGCCCAAATATTTAATCGACGTGACTGTGTCAAGCGCTACACTACTAATGGAGTATTCAAACATTACGGGATTCGTATTCCTATTCATCTGCAATTAAACAGAGAACCGACTCGTGGAGATAACATCTTGGACCTACTGATAACAAACAGACCCGAACTTTTCGACTCTGTAAGCGCAGAACAGGGAATCAGCGATCATAAGGCCGTTGCAGCATCCCTGAATATGGAAGTAAATAGAAATATAAAAAAGGGGAGGAAGGTTTATCTGTTTAACAAGAGTAATAAAAGGCAGATTTCAGACTACTGAACAGATCAAAACGAAAATTTCTGATCCGACACTGACAGTGTTGAGTATTTATGGAAAAAGTTCAAGGCAATCGTAAAATGCGTTTTAGACAGGTACGTGCCGAGTAAAACTGCGAAGGACGGGGAAAAACCCACCGCGGTTCAACAACAAAGTTAGGAAACTACTGCGAAAGCAAAGACAGCTTCACAGCAAGTTTAAACGCAGCCAAAACCTCACAGACAAACAGAAGCTAAACGATGTCAAAGTTACCGTAAGGAGGGCTATGCGTGAAGCGTTCAGTGAATTCAAAAGTAAAATTCTATGTACCGACTTGACAGAAAATCCTAGGAAGCTCTGGTCTTACGTTAAATCAGTAAGTGGCTCGAAACAGCATATCCAGACATTCTGGGATGATGATGGCATTGAAACAGAGGATGACACGCGTAAAGCTGAAATACTAAACACCTTTTTCCACAGCTGTTTCACAGAGGAAGACCGCAGTGCAGTTCCTTCTCTAAATCCTCGCACAAACGAAAAAATGGCTGACATCGAAATAAGTGTCCAAGGAATAGAAAAGCAACTGAAATCACTCAACAATGGAAAGTCCTCTGGACCTGACAGGATACCAATTCGATTCTACACAGAGTACGTGAAAGAACTTGCCCCCCTTCTAACAGCCGTGTACCGCAAGTTTATAGAGGAACGGAAAGCTCCAAATGATTGGAAAAGAGCACAGGTAGTCCCAGTCTTCAAGAAGGGTCGTCGAGCAGATGCGCAAAACTATAGACCTATATCTCTGACGTCGATCTGTTGTAGAATTTTAGAACATGTTTTTTGCTCGCGTATCATGTCGTTTCTGGAAACCCAGAATCTACTCTGTAGGAATCAACATGGATTCCAGAAGCAGCGATCGTGTGAGTCCCAACTCGCTTTATTTCTTCATGAGACCCAGAAAACATTAGATACAGGCTCCCAGGTAGATGCCATTTTCCTTGACTTCCGGAAGGCGTTCGATACAGTTCCGCACTGTCGCCTGATAAACAAAGCCTGTGTGGCTGGATTGAAGAGTTTTTAGCAAACAGAACACAGCATGTTGTTCTCAATGGAGAGACATCTACAGACGTTAAAGTAACCTCTGGCGTGCCACAGGGGAGTGTTATGGGACCATTGCTTTTCACAATACATATAAATGACCTAGTAGATAGTGTCGGAAGTTCCATGCGGCTTTTCGCGGATAATGCTGTAGTACACAGAGACGTTGCAGCATTAGAAAATTGCAGCGAAATGCAGGAAGATCTGCAGTGGATAGGCACTTGGTGCAGGGAGTGGCAACTGACCCTTAACATAGACAAACGTAATGTATTGCGAATTCATAGAAAGAAGGATCCTTTGTTGTATGATTATATGATAGCGGAACAATCACTGGTAGCAGTTACTTCTGTAAAATATCTGGGAGTGTGCGTGCGGAAAGATTTGAAGTGGATTGATCATATAAAATTAATTGTTGGTAAGGCAGGTACCAGGTTGAGATTTATTGAGAGAATCCTTAGAAAATGTAGTCCATCAACAAAGTTGGTGGCTTACAAAACACTCGTTCGGCCTATACTTGAGTATTGCCCATCAGTGTGGGACCTGTACCAGAACGGGTTGACGGAGGAGATAGAGAAGATCCAAAGAAGAGCGGCGCGTTTCGTCACAGGGTTATTTGGTAAACGTGATAGCGTTATGGAGATGTTTAGCAAACTCAAGTGGCAGACATTGCAAGAGAGGCGCTCTGCAATGCGGTGTAGCTTGCTGTCCAGGTTTTGAGAGGGTGCGTTTCTGGATGAGGTATTGAATATATTGCTTCCCCCTACTTATACCTCCCGAGGAGATCACGAATGTAAAATTAGAGTAATTCGAGCGCTCACGGAGGCTTTCCGACAGTCGTTCTTCCCACGAACCATACGCGACTGGAGCAGGAAAGGGAGGTAATGACAGTGACACGCATAGTGCCCTCCGCCACACACCATTGGGTGGCTTGCGGAGTATAAATGTAGATGTAGATGTAGAATTTATATTTATCTATATTTAGAGTTAGCTGTCATTCTTTACACCAATCACAAATCCTGTCCACGTCATCTTGTATGCTCCTACAGCCACTCAACGACACCTTCCCGTACACCACAGCATCATTAGCAAACAGCCGCACATTGCTATCCACCCTATCCAAAAGATCATTTACGTAGATAGAACACAACAGCCGACCTACCACACTTCCCTGGGGCACCCCAGACGATACCCTCACCTCCAATGAACGCTCACCACGGAGGACAACGTACTGGTTTCCAGTACCGAGACTGACGTATGTATTTCATCATCCAAGTATCCAGATAATAATTCAGCAGGGAGTTGTCATTTCTAAAAAGAATAAGGAACAAGGAAATTTGGATCCAGGAGACAAACAGCATTCCTGGTGATTAACTGAATCTCATATTGTTACATGATGAGAAGCATCATGTATAACCGTGTTCCATATCATTGCAAAATTGTATGCACTGTAGAAGAGATTAGCTTATCTAATTTGCCTTGACATAGTTTGTCATGCCCTTTAAGATTCTTAAAAAATTATTCTAAGATACATGTCTTTTAGAGATAAGAAGGGGTTTTTGGCATAATGGTGTAAATCGACTTCCTCATTTTGAGAAATTAAATGTTCTGTGAAACACTTTACAGAAGAATCAGGAGAGCCTAATAGAATTTCGTGTATGGATACTGAATTTAATAAGGGATACCATTAGTATTGGAGCATAAATTAAATGTAGTAATATTAATATTATCCTATAGTTTACTCATGTTGAGCAGCAAGAGGCGATCTGTGATAACAGATTAGAGAAGATAAACTATTTTGCCAAGGTCACTAACAGTAACATTTATTCTCAATAACCGACTTTGGTAATAAATGTTACCATCTTCAGATATTTTAATAAATATGTAATAATGTGTCTGTCGAGATCTGAAGAAGGTAACATTGATTACCGAAAGTGGTTATTGAGAATAAAGATTGTCAGTAATCTTCACAAAGAAAATTATCTTTTCTAATCTATTAATATTAGCACCATAATTATTATGCATTCCGTGAATATTACTGTGAATTAACAATAATTGAGCACCATTAAGTGTAGTAATATTAATTTTATAGTCATAATTGTCTATAAATTACATTAATTTCAGTGTGAATTAAAACAAAAATTCATCTCAGTCATCTGTGTCCACAAAAATTTCTTTCAAAAAATGGAAACACACATGGTGAATAGGAGGGATGTATGGTAAGAAGTCTAACATGTCCCATTTTTATATTACTAACTGATCGCATTTTAGCATATATAGTGGCTCCTGTTTAATTCTGCTGAGCTCTACTCGACATCCCTTCTTTCACTATTGTGTGTCAAAGATGAAAAAAATCATGTCAGCATTTAAGCTAATGTACCTTTGTAGTATCCGATCTGCTATACTGCAAACACCGAATTTGTAGCTAAGATACTGGAGACTATAATTAATTAGTTTTTTTCCGTTAACTACTGCCTTGTCCAAAGCTACCGTCGGTACAGATTCTTCTTGCTTCATCTGTTTTACTGTGAATGACTTCTTTCATCGTGATTGAGCACTGATTTTATACCGATCTGACGTTATGTAGATAGTTTTTCCTCTTACCTGGAGTCCCACAGAGCCAAAATCAGCATCATTTGACAGATATGAGCGCCGCATGTCATAAAAATACCGTCAAGAATATCCACATGAAAGTGTGCATCTGTCACAAGTTGCAAAATAGGAAAGGGCCATTTTAAAATTTCCGTTTTTTCCAGTGTAGCCATCAGTGTAGGTTATTACATGTTTTCTTGCACACTACCCACTTCTTTTAAGTGTTTCAGTGTGCATGGTGAAAGATCCTGCGGTCCTCTCAAAGCTGTAGAAAGAGTGCAATTTCTACTACACAACATACTACTTAACTCATTTTCATCAAAACTGATTTGCACCATTGTGCCATAACCTCTTTATATCAATTGTCGTAACCAGGGTTAATGCTGAAGACAAACTTAGTATTCACACTGAAGCTTTGAAAGTTAAGGCAGAGAAAATGATCAAGTCAGTTTGATTACCAGACTACTACACAGTCTCATTCACTTTGCATTCTTTTCAATTTTTACAAACACATCACCATACTTAGGTTACACACAACTCTATACACAGAGCTGAGCTGTGTTGAAACAAATGTGAGTAAATTGTAACTCAAGTAGTGTAAAACAAATTGAAATTAATATGTGTAAATTGCCACAACAAAAAATAGCAAATTTCACTAAGCTAGAGTGTGTACAACGAAATAAAAATCATAGAAGCTGGTCTTTCAGCAAAACAGTTAAAGAGATCAAAAGCATTAACCTAACACATTAAGTCGTGAAGGAAACATGGACAAAGAAACAGACACACATATAATAACTAATGAAGAGCATAGACAAAGAGACACACATATGGTCACGAAAAACCAGTATACAAATAGTTAAGGGGAGACTGTACCTTAGATACTTAAATATTAAATTTGTCAATTTTAGGTACATTTATCTCGTGAACGGTTCATAATAATGTTATAAAATGTGAATGGCTGGTGGAGGAAGAGTCTCTCTCCATTCACCTATTTTTGTAGTTAAATCGCTTACACAATTTATTTTTTAGAGAATTTTTGGCAAGTTGTAAAATTTTTTCCACATCATCAACGTCGTCATAAGTCGTCGTGCCCATTTCTGAGCGTCATGGCCCCATGAACCAAGTGTCTCCATCCCGGGTGGTTGCCAGCTTCTCTTAGTGCCTGCTGAAGAGGTAGACTGGAGATCTTGATTTGATCTATCTATCTGCTCGCTGCTCTTCCTCTTGGTCTTGTGCCATCGATCTTTCCCTCCAAGATTATTTTCTTAAGGTTTTCCATTTCTTCTCGCAATAAGGCCAAAGACCTGGAGAATTTTTTCGGAGACTCGAAAGGAAAGGCGTCTGGAGATATCGAGTGGTTCAATAATGGACATATTTGTTCTTCTTTCGGTCCATTTTATCAATGCACTGTTTGTCTCTGGTCTTGAGTGTCCATGTTTCACAGCCGTAAAAGAAGGCAGAAAACACAAGGGTCTTTGCGCTATATGTTATTGCTCTGCTCTTCCAGATCTTGGTGAGCTTCTTCACAGTTACTCGCCCTAGCGTGTACCGTCTTCCTATCTCATCTTCACAACTTCCCATGCTGCAGATGGTTCACCCAAGATAGATGAAGGAATGCACGACTTCCACTTCCTTTAATCGACCTGTGAGCTGGATCTGTTCTTCTCGCTCAATTATCATGAATTTGGATATGCTAAAGTTGATGTCTAATCCATATGCTAGACGTCCTTTGTTCTTGTTAGTAGCTCAGCGAGTTTATCTTCGCTGTTGGCTAAGAGCACAGTGTCATCAGCAAAACGGACGATGTTGATAGTTGTCCACCAATTAAGATGCATTTGGTCAAACCATCAAGAGCTTTCCTAATGACATGTTCTGCATAGATGTTGTAGAGTTGTGGGGATAGGACTCAAACCTCTCTCACACCTATTGATACTCTGAAGGAATCAGACGTGCCAGTGCTTATCTTTACAGCTGGGAAGTGATTATTGTATAGACTTTTGGTCAATGCTATCAAGTGCGGTGGGACGCCGAAGTCTGCAAGTACCTGCCACAACTTTTCCAGTCCACACAGCCAAAGGCTTTCCTCCCAAGGAAACAGACGAGAAGAGGAACACAGAACTCTCGCAATTTTTCTGTTATTTTTTCATGTTGAGGATCTGTTCACGAGTTCCTTTCCCTTCAACAAAACTTGCTTGTTCTGTGAATATGTGAGGCTGAATGTACTACTTCAAACGTTGGTTCAGGATGAAGAGCAAAATTTTACATGCGTGACTTATGAGGGCAACAGTTTGGTTGTCGGACCAGTTCCTGATAGACCCTTTCTTGTGTAATGGAATGAAGAGAGACTGACCAGTCTTCTGGCCACTCCCCCGTTTCCCACATTCCTTCACACAATGAATGCTGCACATCAATACCTTCCTGTCCCATTTCTTTGATCATTTCTCCATATATACCATCTACACCAGGGGCTTTATAATTCTTCAGTTGTTGAATCGCGTTCTCTATTTCACTGTGGAAAATTGTAGGTTCTAAAGTAAGTTGCTCGACTGATTTATTGTCTGTACTGTTGTTAATTCCAGAGTACAGCTTTTCACAGTACTGTTTCCACCTCGCAACGTCTTCCTTGTCTCCAATAGGGTTACCCTTCCCATCACCTAGACACATTCATTTACACATTTTCCACATATGTAAGCCTTATTAATTCATAATTTCTACAATATTAAACTGAGCTTCTTTTAAAAATGCATCATTGATGTTCAGCCCAGTTTCTGTAAGTTGCGTAAGTTTGACTATTCTCTGATGACAAGTTCCTGAAAAAATTTACCTAATCATTAAAAAAATAAAATCTCTGGGATCTGACTTTAAAGATGAACATAGTTTATTACTGATCTTAGAACATCCCTGCGCCATATCTGGGTCATCTGCATTTTCTTCATCCTCCCTGGCTATCTTAGCATTCCTTGAGTGTATTATTGCCTTCCTAGCTATTAAAGTCACTTCATAATATGCTTTCTTCACACGGACAACATCCAATATGGAACATGCCATCACCATATTTTCCCCAGGCTGTGTGCCTAACTTTTGAAGCAGCCTAACTCTCCCCACATTGCCATCATCAAATGAAAGAACAGCATCATAAACACCCAAATTCAATGTATCTTTACCTACAAATACTTTTTTAGGAATTATAGACCATATGACACAGTTAAATGATTCATTTGGGGTCTGGAACGACAAGGAACAAGTGAATATAGCGAACGAACAGGGCCGCCGATTGTGAGTGCGAAATATTTTCACAAATCTGCAAAATAGATTTTTGATGTTCAAGAAGTTGACAACAGGCAAAAGGGGAGGGGGGTGTGGCAACGTGTGCTCCCCTTAAAGTAAATGAATATTTAAATCCTTTAAGGGGAGACGGTGGCAGAAACAATGAAAAATTTACAAATTATTTTTATTTGCTTCTTTGATAGTAATTATAATTGAGATTATTATCCCAAACTTTTTCCTTGAAATTCGAACTACAATTGGCATAAAAAAATTAAAACCCTAAGCAGTGTAATGCGCCAAGCCCGCATTTCAGTGTAGCAAATGGAGGAAAAATTTTGTTGCATAATTTGGCCTGTGAACCTAGAAAATATAGATTTAGAAGGCTGTGATTTTTTTGTATACATAACAGCAGTGTTGTAAAGAAGGCTGTGGAGCCATTTCCTGGTTCAATCAGTGTGGTATAGAAGGCTGTGGAGTGTTGTAAACAAGTTTTGTGCTGTTCAGTGGAATTCGAGTGACATTCTTTGTGCAAAGTTGAATCTGTTGATCACTTTTCACAGGCCTGGTAAAGTAAGTCCCATATTTCCAATATAAAGCGAAAAACTGACATTGAGGATAGGGTCAGGCCTGCAGATGCAAACATTAGCTTGTCTCCAAGTGCATCTAAAATAAAACTTGGGACAGGGATTGTGCCAGAAGGGACAAATCATGACAGAAATACAGGTTTCAGAATTGTGGATCTGGAAATGGTAGCAGAAGCACTTAGAAAAGCCTGCAAGCAGGGATTTGGTTGATGATGGAAATAGAGAAGGTTTGGTTTGCACATTGCACATTTTGTGTCAAAACTGTGATGCTGGCAGACTATTCAAGACAGCAAAGGTCAGTAATAGAATCTATGAAGCCAATATGAGATTTGCTTATGGACTAAGATGTATAGGGATTGGAAGAGATGTTGGAAACCTTTTATGTGGTATTATGAACATGCCTGGTCCTCCCCTAAAATTTTCTGCAGTGAATACTGCTCTCCTCAATGCAGCTGCAGAAGTAAGTGAAGAGAGCATGAAAATGGCGGTCCTGGGGGCAATTCAAGAAAATTGTGAAGCAACTAATAGAAACGATATAGCAGTTTCCTGTGACAGTTCCTGGATGAAGAGGGAGCATACTTCACTGCATGGAGTTTCAACAGTCATTAGTGTCGACATTGGAAAAGTATTAAGCTTCGAGGTGATGTCTAAATATTGTTCTGCATGTTCTTTGCACAAGAAATATATTGATGCAGGTAAATAAACAGAATGACAAGAAGCCCATAAAGCTGTTTGTAGCAGAAATTATGCAGACTCCAGTGGTGGGATGGAAGCTGTAGGTATGAAATTCATTTTCCATAGATCTTTGCATCAGATCTCCGGGTGGGGACTACTCAGGAGGACGTCGTTATCAGGAGAAATAAAACTGGCGTTCTATGGATCGGAGCGTGGAATGTCAGATCCCTTAATCGGGGAGGTAGATTAGAAAATTTAAAAAGGGAAATGGATAGGTTAAAGTTAGATATAGTGGGAATTAGTGAAGTTCGGTGGCAGGAGGAACAAGACTTTTGGTCAGGTGAATACAGGGTTATAAATACAAAATAAAATAGGGGTAATGCAGGAGTAGGTTTAATAATGAATAAAAAAATAGGAGTGCGGGTAAGCTACTACAAACATCATAGTGAACGCATTATTGTGGCCAAGACAGGCACGAAGCCCACGCCTACTACAGTAGTACAAGTTTATATGCCAACTAGCTCTGCAGATGATGAAGAAATTGATGAAATGTATGATGAGATAAAAGAAATTATTCAGGTAGTGAAGGGAGACGAAAATTTAATAGTCATGGGTGACTGGAATTCGAGAGTAGGAAAAGGGAGAAAAGGAAACATAGTAGGTGAATATGGATTGGGGGTAAGAAATGAAAGAGGAAACCGTCTTGTAGAATTCTGCACAGAACATAAATTAATCACAGCTAACACTTGGTTCAAGAATCATGAAAGAAGGTTGTATACATGAAAGAACCCTGGAGATACTAATAGGTATCAGGTAGATTATATAATGGTAAGACAGAGATTTAGGAACCAGGTTTTAAATTGTAAGATATTTCCAGGGGCAGATGTGGACTCTCACCACAATTTATTGGTTATGAACTGTAGATTAAAACTGAAGAAACTGCAAAAAGGTGGGAATTTAAGGAGATTGAACCTGGATAAACCGACTAAACCAGAGGTTGTACAGAGTTTCAGGGAGAGCGTAAGGGAACAATTGACAGGAAAGGGGGAAAGAAATACAGTAGAAGAAGAATGGGTAGCTTTGAGGGATGAAGTAGTGAAGGCAGCAGTAAATGAAGCAGGCAAAAAGGAATACAAACGTCTCAAAAATGAGATCGACAGGAAGTGCAAAACTGCTAAGCAGGGATGGCTAGAGAACAAATGTAAGGATGTAGAGGCTTATCTCACTAGGGGTAAGATAGATACTGCCTAGAGGAAAATTAAAGAGACCTTTGGAGAAAAGAGAACCACTTGTATGAATATCAAGAGCTCAGATGGAAACCCAGTTCTAAGCAAAGAAGGGAAAGCGGAAAGATGGAAGGAGTATATAGAGGGTCTATACAAGGGCGATGTACTTGAGGACAATATTATGGAAATAGAAGAGGATGTAGATGAAGATGAAATAGGAGATACGAAACTACGTGAAGAGTTTGACAGAGCACTGAAAGACCTGAGTCAAAACAAGGCCCCGGGAGTAGACAACATTCCATTAGAACTACTGACGGCCCTGGGAGAGCCAGTCCTCACAAAACTCTACCATCTGCCGAGCAAGATGTATGAGACAGGCGAAATACCCTCAGACGTCAAAAAGAATATAATAATTCCAATCCCAAAGAAAGCAGTTGTTGACAGATGTGAAAATTACCGAACTATCAGTTTAATAAGTCACAGTTGCAAAATACTAATGCAAATTCCTTACAGACGAATGGAAAAACTGTTCAACCTATATCTATCTGATCTACCTGACACTTCGTCCAGAAAATACTGCTATGCCGATGACCTGGCTCTAGCCGTCAAACACCAGGAAATGAAGACAACAGAAGAGATTTTAGCCAGTGACCTGTCTGCATTAGACAATTACTTCAAAATCTGGAGACTCCAACCCAGTGTGAGTAAAACAGAAGTGTGTTGCTTCCATCTAAATAACCAGTTGGCGAACGTAAAACTGGAGGTAAGTTTCAGAGGCAGAATTCTTCATCACAACTGGAACCCAAAATATCTTGGTGTCATCCTGGATCGTACACTATGCTTCAAACAACACCTTCTTAACTTAGCTCAAAAGCTGAGGACTCGAAACAACATCCTCCATAAGCTATGCGGAACTACCTGGGGATCTTCAGCAACCACCCTGCGAACTTCAGCTCTGGGCTTGGTATACTCAAGTGCTGAGTATTGTGCACCTGTTTGGATGAATAGTCATCATACAAGGCTTGTTGATACCCAGCTGAATACGACAATGCGCATAATATCTGGCACAATCAGATCTACTCCAGTTTATTGGCTTCCACTGTTAACCGGTATAATGCCTCCTCATCTACGCAGATGTACTGCCCTTATGAGAGAATTCCACAAGATCTCCATGAATTCTAACCTACCCGTGCATAGCGACCTGCCACTTTTAAATCGCAAGAGACTGAAATCACGTCATCCAACTCTGTGCGATGCTGCTGACATGGTTGCTAAGAATTTCAAACCTCTTGAAGAATGGAAAGGTCGGTGGGAAGCAGTCACAGATGTGCACCTGCATAACATCTTCTCAGGTGCTAAACTTCCAAGTGGATTCGACTTACCACGCAAGACGTGGTCTACTCTCAACAGAATCCGTATCAGCCATGGGCGATGCAGGGATGCTCTCTTTAAGTGGAACAAGCTGCCTGATCCAGCTTGTGACTGCGGGGCTCCATACCAGACTGTTCACCACATTGTCAGTGAATGCAGGATTCGAGCCTATCACGGCGCCAAAGAGGACTTCCTGCTAGCAACTCCAGATGCAGTGCGCTAGATTGAAGGACTGGATATTCAGTTGTAAAGACAAACTTAAGTTTCTTGTGTGTCAATATGTACATATGTATATGTAATTTCATGAGATGTCTGTATTAGCCATACGCTAAATAAATAAAATAAACTGGTAGAAGTCGACCTCGGGGAAGATCAGTTTGGATTCTGTAGAAATGTTGGAACACGTGAGGCAATACTAACCTTATGCCTTATCTTAGAAGAAAGATTAAGGAAAGGTAAACCTACGTTTCTAGCAACTGTAGAGTTAGAGAAAGCTTTTGACAATGTTGACTGGAATACTCTCTTTCAAATTCTAAAGGTGGCAGGGGTAAAATACAGGGAGCGAAAAGCTATTTACAATTTGTACAGAAAGCAGATGGCAGTTATAAGAGTCGAGGGGCATGAAAGGGAAGCAGCGGTTGGGAAGGGAGTGAGACAAGGTTGTAGCCTCTCCCCGATGTTATTCAATCTGTATATTGAGCAAGCAGTAAAGGAAACAAAAGAGAAATTCGGAGTAGGCATTAAAATCCATGGAGAATAAATAAAAACTTTGAGGTTCGCTGATGACATTGTAATTCTGTCAGAGACAGCAAAGAGCTTGGAAGAGCAGTGGAACGGAATGGACAGTGTCTTGAAAGAAGGATATAAGATGAACATCAACAAAAGCAAAACGAGGATAATGGAATGTAGCCGAATTAAGTCGGGTGATGCTGAGGGAATTAGATTAGGAAGTGAAACACTTAAAGTAGTAAAGGAGTTTTGCTATTTGGAGAGCAAAATAACTGATGATGGTCGAAGTAGGGAGGATATAAAATGTAGACTGGCAATGGCAAGGAAAGCGTTTCTGAAAAAGACGAATTTGTTAACATCGAGTATAGATTTAAGTGTCAGAAAGTCGTTTCTGAAAGTATTTGTATGGAGTGTAGCCATGTATGGAAATGAAACGTGGACGATAAATAGTTTAGACAAGTACTGGAGGGCAACGTGGAGGGCAAAAATCGTAGAGTGAGACCAAGAGATGAATACACTAAGTAGATTCAGAAGGACGTAGGTTGCAGTAAGTACTGGGAGATGAAGAAGCTTGGGCAAAATAGAGTAGCATGGAGAGCTGCATCAAACCAGTCTCAGGACTGAAGACCACAACAACAACAGATCTTTGCAAAACTATGGCGTAAGATACGTACAGTATTTAGTATATGGAGTCTCTAGTGCTTTCAAGAATGTAGTTGAAACTCGGTCCTATGGAAAAGATTGCACTATTGAGAAACTGGAGTGCTTAGGCCATATTCAGAAGAGGATGGGTGGACGACTCCGAAGACTGGTTGCAGACAATAAAGGCAAGCTACTAGAGGATGGGAAACCACTGGGAGGTAAAAACAGACTAACAAAGAAGAGAATTGACAGCCTACAAGTCTATGATGGTGCTGCAATTGGAAGTAACGTCACAAGTTTGGACAGTACGAGGAAAGCTGTATGGGCCATTTGGTTTTATTACTTGTCGACAGACACTACACCTCAACATAGCCTCTGTTCTAATGAATGGTGCAAATTTTTGAAAAGTAAGGAAAGCGGGGAAGCTTATACCCATAAAAATAACCTTCCTTATGAGGTTTCAATGGACATTAAACCAACTTTTAGAGCACTGGCTTCACCGGAACTGCTAGAAAAATGACTGCATGGGAAAACACAGAACCCAAATGAAAGTTTCAATGTTCTTATTTGGAAAAGATGTCCAAAGACTGTGCTTGTTTTCAATTTGGAAGCTGCAGCAGTGTTTAATGATGGGAATGTGGCAAACTTCACATTCTCAGCAACTTGGGCTTTACCCCTGGAGTCTTCACTGAGCAGATATTGCAGATCATCGATAAACAAAGAATCGCGAAGGTGGAGACTTCAGTCCAGAACATACAAAAAATTGCTAGGCAAAGGAGCAGAGAAGCTAAAAGAGCTGTAGAGGACGATGAGGAAGAAATGGAATATGGATATGGGCAGTTTTAGCTAAGGTATGATAGATTTTTTTTTTTTACATTTCATCCAAACTTTAAAATGAATTTTCTGTAACTTACGGTTTTGTGCTTTCATGAACACGTATATCAGAAACTACTGGAAGGATTGCAATGAAATTTGACACACTTATTCTTTTACTTTGAGGCAATATTTAAGTGGAACAAAATTTTATGCGTGATATTATACACAGGTTTGTGGTTGATAATACATAGAAAAGTTTGCTTGTAAAAAATGTTCGAATCCAAAATACCACAGAAAATAATAGCATTAATTTACCAAAAAGTTACTGCACTTAATTGTACACCTATTAGTACAGAGTATTTTAGCACTAAAAAAATTTCCCAAATTTTCCTCGAAATTATGAAAAATTGTACCTTAAAATGATAATGCAATAAAAAATTCAAAATTATCTCACTGCATTAGATTATTATTAAAAATTCTGAATTTAAAAAAAAGACATATTAGATCTCTATACATAAATGCGCAAAATTTCAATGAGATTGAACAAAAAATAGCAAAGATTTGGATTTCCAAATATATCAGTGCAAGCCTGCCACTGTCTCCCCTTAATGGCTAAATTCCCTTAGAAAACACAACAAGGAATGTTTATAAGCAAAAATTTTTTTTATTTTGCCCCCTACAAAGGTACAAACTCCCCTTCAGGGAAAAACAGTCGAAGAATAGATCTGTCAGTTCTTGCCGACCGTTTGAAACGACTCAAAAAAACTTAAATGTGTAAAGACACAAACAACGAATACAATGAATTATAGTGTTACCTGAAGATAAAAACGAATAGACAAATAAAAAATACTCACTCTTGGGATTGCTGCCTTGACAAGTGACAAAAACACTTCAGCCCATATCTAATTCAAAGAAAACTCTTTACCATAGTACTTCATTGTACACTCACATGACACAAACTAAAGCACTGGTTTGAAGTTTTTATGCATATGATGACACTGTTGCTCGTACGGCATGTCCTTGTGGCGATCCTGGGAACAAGTGTTCACTCACATAGTACCACAAAGGCTAAATTTCCAGTAGTCCGTTTGTTCACCGTCGCTCTAACGTGGGGATTCCCAAACTTTTCCTCTGATGAAACAGTTTCAGAATCGTGGCACATTGATGGAATAACTTGTTTATTTTAAAGGTAAATAAAATTTTTAAAAATGTGAAAAACTTGTTTTATTCAGTGTTTGCTACCATTTTAAATCATCACTAATAACATTGAAATTGTAATGAAACTTTAAAAAATAATTTGTGTCGTTAAAACGTCGAAAACGACACCATGTATTAATAGTTCTTTGTGGGGCACTTATTTGCTTGCCCCAGAACACCAGTGTTCCACAGAATACAATTTGGAAACGTGCTCTACGGTTTGAAGTGGGTAGAGTCTTCTGATGCTATACTGATCTCCTATTTGTCTAGTAATAAACATTGAGTCACAGAGAAATTAGGATGGCTCCGCAGAACTTGTTCTGGGCCTCTGACAGCTGAAGTCCTTTGAGGAATAAGCCGTACTCTCACTTCCGTTGGATGACATTACGGGGACACCGCCACAAACAGGATTGCTGACCAGTGTTCTCGGCGCAGAGGAGTGGGAGGACTGTGATTGTGACTGACAGTTCATTCTACAATACGTAAGGAAGTGTATGCATTGCATTATGTCATGCCCCAAACAAAAGCTTTATTTCAACATATCTTTTCTGGTGCATTACTGGTCAAGTTCCCTTGTCCTATACAAGAGAAACTACCTGGATTGGTGACCCCGACTACCATGAATGCCACGATAACGGCGAAATTTCGTCCCGAGTCACCTTATTACGTACTAACAGTGCACCCATTGGAAATAAAACCAGTTTCGTCAGCCTTCCCATGCGGCTCTGCTGCTCTGTTTTCATCAGGACCTGTCGCTGTTCAGTGTTCTCATTGTCTTAAACAGTAGACAATGTGGGAAATCGGCCGCGATGCTAGCGCAAATGTTACTTCGCAAGACACAGTGAGTGTGACTCAACAGTGGCCCTGAGCTGAGTCATGGCTAATTAACTTGAACTCTGAAGCCTTTCTGGCAAGTTTCAGTGAAACTCTGCGTTTGGTGTTCATGCAGACAATTATCATACCAACTGCATCTTCAGCGCTTACTGCACAATGATTGCTACGCAACCGCTTTGAATGCACAATTATTGTGCTACGCGACATGAAGTTCGGTGGTACAAACTCATTGTGGATGCCTTCAGTGGTCATGGTCGTACTTTACTGTTCAGCTCCCACAGTACAGCCATCATCTGACTGTACAGCACAGCAGCAGTCTGCAATTCAACCTAAACTTCCGCATCTCCATTCTGGCCATGTAAAATTGTGCTCTGCGATGGCAGTGTGTGTTTATTCACTGGGCATTGTGTATTAGAGTTCGAAGTTTGTTATGCTGATGTGCTATCTTGCTGAACATGCTTAATTAACTAGTGACATCATAGTCACTCCTCCTGCCCACAATAAGTACGATGCCATGAAGGCAGCCTTGCTATAACAGGTTACTAGCATACCGGAGCATCAGAGGCTTCAAGTAATCTATGATGAGCAACTTGCTACGGGTCTCCTTCTTCATTGTGGGGCTGACAACATTCCTTGGTGGGACAGTCTCTGATGCTAGATCCTATTCTCTGGACCCTGTGGATCATTAAACTTCCACTTCAGCTAGCCATGATTGCTCATGAGGTAGAACTGTTGGAGAAAAAACTCGCTTTAGCAGGCAGATTGTTTTCTGTTACGCAGCATAGGCAGCACATCAATCTGGGTGAGTCTCTCCACCACCTTCCAACTGGCACACATGCCAAAGAAACCCGACGCCATTCAATTCTGTTTGAAGCTGATATCACGGTTCCCACCCTGAGAGCTGGACTGAAGAAAGCACATGGCACTACAACATTAGCAGACAACGCCACATCAGCTGGTTAGCCACCTTTGAGGCACACTGCTGTTGGTACCCTTTACAATTTGGCGCCACTGCTCACTGGTCATGCCCCCTCGCCACGAACTGATGAAACCTCCCCCATAGGACATCCTGCAACAACATCCATCACAAGACAGTACAGTTCTTCCTGCGTCGTCCCTCCTGGTTCAGCAAAGACATTCCAGTTTCCAGTTTCGCAATCTCCTGCATGACATTATCAATACGCTACCAGCAACAGTGTGATGTATGACATCAGTATGATCCTGGGCCCACCCGTTCATTAAAAAGCACTGTGTCTTGCTCCTGCTCTCCTCTATGCAGCGTAGGCAGTGGTGGATGAGCTGTTGCACTCAGATATTGTTCAGCTTTTGGATAGTGCTAAGACCTCTCTCATGGAGCTGTTCCCTAAGAAAGATAGTTCTATCTGGCCCTCTGGTAATTATAGGACTCTTAACTCCCACACAATTCACGACATCATCCTCGTGCCAAGCATCCAAGACTTCAAACACCTGCTTGTTAAGGCTACTATTTTCAGTGTGACTAATTGCTACAAGACCTATTATCAAATCCCCATGCACCTGAATGATGTCACCAAGGTAACTGTTGTTATGCCCTATGGCCCATTTGAGTTCCTTATCACACCATATCAAATGAAGAATGGTGTTCAAATATGGCAGTGATTTCCTAATGGGGTGCTTTCCAAACTGAATTGCTGTTACACACATCTAGCTGATAGCTTGATCCTCACCGATTACCAAAGCCATGAACGACACGTCTAACTTGTTCTCACTGCCCTCCATGATACATGGGTGACTATCAATGAGGAAAAATGGCAACTGCAGAAATGGGAGGTAATATTTCTATAACATCTCTTAATTCTTATGGCATCAATCCAACACCAGACAATGTCAAACATATTCACCAGCTGCCACCGCCTTGAACCTCCACTGAGTCCTGAACATTCTCAGTTTCTAACACCAACACTTAACACTCGCTGCAGAGGTTCAAGGATCCTTCACCAACGCCCTTGTGATCCCATACACATGGGGAAAATGAAAACTTGTCTACACTACTGAGATGCAAACGATGTTTCAACCATTCCAAGGACTATTTCATGATGCCTGTTTCCCTGGTTCGTGCTATACCAGACATAGCTTGTCATCACCACGGACATGAACGATTCAACCATTAGGGCGATCCTTCACCAAGAGGTAGAATATCAATACCAGCCCCTCTGCTTCTTCTCCAAGGAGTACATGGCACGCCAGAGGAAAAACTCTGCCTCCGGCCACCTGTTGCTCACTATATATGAGGCTATGTGCTACTTTCAAGAGGACACTGAGAGTCGCCACATCGTCACCTACACTGATCACAAACCACTGGCAGATGCGATAAATCAGCAGTAGGGCAAAGAGAGCTTCGCCCCACATTGCATTGTTGCCAAATTTATTCAAAATGGCTGATCCAAGATGGCAGGGATAGATGTGGCAACATTGCAATGACATCATGGGGGGAATTTCATATTTTTGGGGGAAAATAGGTCACTTGCGCTACCTCCACTAACCTAAGTCATCCAACCACCACTTCTGCCTTGGAACTGGCGGAAAAGGACTCACCCTGTGCTGAGCTGCTGGACATAAGTTTGTTTTGCATGCTGTGTTTATTTAAACAGTTTGAATTGTCATAGGCAGTGCTCCATCCAGTGTGTTCACCATGAGGTCCGGAGTCCAACTGACGTAGTACACAGTACTGCAACCAGAGGGCGCTGTCGTCTCATGGCGGTCTGCAGAAAAATGGCGGAAATCGATTCAGTCTGTTTCCAGCTGCTGGAGAGTGGAAGGAGTGTACTTTATTTATTTTCAGTGAAAAGATGGAACAATTTATTTGGGGACAGATTTCAGGTAGCTTTCTTATTACACTGATACAAAAGACTTTCCCCAACGTGCCTGAGGTCACAATAAATAGCCTACAAACCTGGACACTGCTCGTAAATTACCAAAATAATGCAGTACACTGATGTACAGACACGCAAACAACTCGTTCAAATGGCTCTGAGCACTATGGGACTTAACTGCTGTGGTCATCAGTCCCCTAGAACGTAGAACTACTTAAACCTAACTAACCTAAGGACATCACACACGTCAATGCCCGAGGCAGGATTCGAACCTGAGACCGTAGCGGTCGCGCGGTTCCAGACTGTAGCGCCTTTAACCGCTCGTCCACTCCGGCCGGCCAACTCGTAAATTGTCAAAATGATACATGTATAACGCTCTGCAAACAGGCTCACTAATTATAAATAGTCGCAATAATGCACTGCATGGCCTACAAATCCGCAAAAAACTCGTAAATTACCGAAATAATGCAGTACACTCGTAAATTGTCAAAACAATTCATGTAAAACGCTATGCAATCACGCACACTTATTACAAATTGTCGAAATAATGCGTTGCACGGCCTACAGGCCTGTTCACAAAATAATTCAGTACACTGATGCACAGATCCGTTCACTACTCGTAAAACAATCAAAAAATAACTCATGTTCAATGCTATGCAAACAAGCTCGCAACGCTTAAACATCCGAAAATAATGCACTGCCCAAACATTTGTTGCACATCAAAAAAAGTTTTCGAACTATCGTTAGGAAATTCGATGATGACGCATCAGCGAACTGTTCCCTACAGAGCTCCAAGGCACTCACACCTGGGTGGTGCACTCGCTGTAGTCCAGTCTGTCCCACATGCGGGACGAAATGGCTCTGAGCACTATGGGACTCAACATCTGAGGTCATCAGTCCCCTAGAACTTAGAACTACTTAAACCTAACTAACCTAATGACATCACACACATCCATGCCCGAGGCAGGATGCGAACCTGCGACCGCAGCGGCGCGCGGTTCCAGACTGAAGTGCCTAGAACCGCTCGGCCACACCGGCCGGCTCATGCGAGACGCCTCTGGCTGGCCTCATGCACATGTTTACCTAAGCACCGTTGCTGTCACGATGAGATGTACCTGCGAGATGTTTACCTAGCAACTCATTGTCGTATGTGGAGCTAAAAGTCTGTCAGTGTTATGCTGAGATCTGAAGTTTACGTAAATAACAGCCAGGTCCCCCTCTGGATGCGCTATAGAAATAAATGGGGAAATATCTTACACAGTCTTTAGATATTATGCATAAAACCATGATTTCAGCAGTCATCGTGAACACGTTTCTTCTGAAAACAGACACAATTTCTTAGAATTGGTGCATTTGATAGCAAAAGATGATCCTGTATTCAAAGAAGATTGATTAAAACTTGGAAGAGTCTGCTGGAAGCATTAAAGGGGTACCTCCATATTTGTCAATAGAGATACAAAATGAATTTATTTTGGGTGAACATGTGAAAAGTTGTTGTGTATATAAAAAAGGCTAGACATCGCGAAATAATTTTTGAGAGCAATTCCAATGAAAGCAGAACTGATCAAATGAGACAAATAATTAGATGCATCCATACACATGATTCAGTCACATCAATGTGACCACCACCTACATTCAAAGTCAAGTAATAACCACTCACAGATGGCAGATGGCAGCACTAGCAGTGGCAGGTATATAAAGCGTGTCAGGAGGACATGGCAACTGGTGTCATCCTGTTGGTAAAAAAATTCACAATACCACTAGAAACTAGTGACAGACACACTCAAAACTATCCTTCACCTACGAAGGTGAAGGGGTGTAAGGTACTATCTTTATTCTTTTGCGCTGCAAATATGCTCAAGTGATGAGATGCCGGTGCTGGACAGAGAGGAGTTTAAAAACTGTATTACCTGTAAGCATACAGCTGAGGACAGTATCTGTCGTTGTTTGACATCAGAGTTTGCTACTGATCCCTGCTTAAAAATCACCCTGCAGCCCAGGTAACCGAAGCCAATTCACACTACCACAATAATGGAAAAAATGCATCACAGTTCTAATTACACTTCAGAATTGTTGTGAAAAACCCAGCACTCATAATGAACGTGTCATAATGCAACACATGTACTGGGGAAAATCGTCGTCTTAAATGACTGCAGAGGGGGCAGTAGTTCAACGTGCGTTCTCGTCAATAGGTGTCCACAAACTACCGAAAATCGAGGCCCTCTTCCTCATGCCTCCCCTCAATCCCTCTCTCCCTGCATCCACATACGAGGGGGGAGGGGGGGCAGGTTTTTTCAAACGGCCAGCTGCTCCGCCATGCTTTGCATGGTCGCTAACAACCTTGAGACGACGCACTTTCGCGAACACAATAGCATGTATAGGCAACTAAACAATATGAGATAAAAGGACGGCCACGCAAGTGCAACTTGTTCGTGTAAAATATAGAGACGCAGTCCCGCCCCCACACACAGCCCCCATAGTCAGGAGACGACCACCCACAGACTATGCACACTCCCAACACTTCCAATAGGCATGTCGTTCTGCGATGGAGAACACTTTTATTTAATGTCAACGTAACTCTTTCTTGCAGTCTGTTAAACGTATTTCTCAGAAAGACTGGACCACTCTAGAACAAGAAAATTCTGGAGAACACTCGATATCGCTTTTACAAATGGGTAGCTGCTCTGAGAAGCGCTTTGTTGTTTTTCTGTGGCTCCATGCCACCTATCTGTGGTCACTGGTCTCAGCAGGCCTTCCGCTACACTCCGCGATCGCTCGCGGCAAGCGACCTGTCTTGAGACAGCGGCCCTTACCACGTAAGTAACCGGAGCCTCACACCGCAGCGTCTTCAGTACAATGCACTCCGGCGAGACGCTGCTGGGCGGTCAGCGTCATCGACTCCGACAAAAGCTACATACAATAGAGCACGACCTGGGCATCCCTCAGGACAAAACCGTGACAAATGAGGGCTATGCTGACCGGGGGTCGTTTGTCTAAAGGGACAGCCGTGACCTCATAGGGGACTCGGTCACCACGCCGTTCCGAGCACTGGACTGTAACATCTGTATTAACTTCAACCCGACTCCTATAATAAAGCAACTATTAAAACTGGAAAACACAATCGTGATGTTAATAAATGTACTCTTTCCACGAAAATAGGCACAGTTCATTTTCTTTTAGTTTTATGAGCACAATCGGTATAGTTTTTACGTTCAACTGCAGGATACAATTAGCTCTCATTATCTTGCGACATGCAGCGAAGTGCACCGCTGCAGATCACAGATGATCATGGCATGTGTATTACAAACTTTTCAGACACGTGAAATAACATTAGAGGATACAATCTTTCACGCCATTAGATCTCATGCCGGGGGAAAAAACACAATCGTTTTACGTTAAACAACAAGAAGCTATAATTCAAGAGGACGTTGAACACTATGACAGGTCTTGTATTACTATACATATCATACTGTATCATACAGACGTTTACGAAACAAATTATGAGAGTCTGTCTTGTAATAGAACCCCCTACAAGATTTTACTACACGTTTCTTCTATTACATCGAAACCAATTACCATCCGCATGCTTACATTTGACATTTTGATGCATAACTTATCTCGTCCGACATGTTTGTAGAGTTTCTGTCATTGTTGTTGTTGTTTTGTTGTTGTTGTTGTGGTCTTCAGCCCAGAGACTGGTTTGATACAGCTCTCCATGCTACTCTATCCTGTGCGAGCTTCCTCATTTCCAAGTACCGACTGCAGCCTACATCCTTCTGAATCTGCTCAGTGTATTCATCTTTTGGTCTCCCTCTACGATTTTTACCCTCCAATATTCCTTCCAATACTAAATTGCTGGTCCCTTGATGCCTCAGAACATGTCCTACCAACCGCTCCCTTCTTCTAGTCAAGTTATGCGGCAAATTCCTCTTCTCCACAGTTCTATTCAGTACCTCCTCATTAGTTATGTGATCTACCCATCTAATGCTGGCCGTGGTGGCCGAGCGGTTCTAGGCGCTTCAGTCCAGAACTGCGCGACTGCTACGGTCGCAGGTTCGAATCCTGCCTCGGGCATGGATGTGTGTGATGTCCTTAGGTTAGTCAGGTTTAAGTAGTTCTAAGCTCTAGGGGACTGATGATCTCAGATATTAAGTCCCATAGTGCTCAGAGCCATCTGAACCATTTTTTTTTGTCCATCTAATCTTCAGCATTCTTATGTAGCACCACATTTCGAAAGCTTCTATTCTCTTCTTGTCTACACTGTTTATCATCCATATTTCACTTCCATACATGGCAACACTTCATACAAATACTTTCAGAAAAGACTTCCTGACACTTAAATCTATACTCTATGTTAACAAACTTCTCTTCTTCAGAAACGCTTTCCTTGATGTTACTGGTCTACATTTGTATCCTCTCTTCTTCCACCATCATCAGTTATTTTGCTCCCCAAATAGCAAAACTCGTCTACTACTTTAAGCGTCTCATTTCCTAATCTAATTCCCTCAGCATCACCTGATTTAATTCGACTCATTCCATTATCCTCGTTTTGCTTTTGTTGGTGATCATCTTATATCCTCCTTTCAAGACACTGTCCATTCTGTTCAACTGCTCTTTCAGGTCCTTTGCTGTCTCTGAGAGAATTACGATGTCATCGGCAAACCTAAATTTTTTTATTTCTTCTCCATGGATATTAACTCCTACTCCAAAATTTTTCTTTTGTTTCCTTTACTGCTTGCTCAATATATAAATTGAATAACATTGGGGATACGCTACAGCCCTGTCTCGCTCCCTTCCCAACCATTGGTTCGCTTTTATGCCCCTCGACTCTATAACTGCCATCCGATTTTTGTATAAATGGTATATAGCCTTTTGCTTCCTGTATCTTACTCCTGCCACCTTCAGAATTTTAAAAAGAGTATTCCAGTCAACATTGTCAAAAGTTTTTTCTAAGTCTACAAATGCTAGAGACGGAGGTTTGCCTTTCCTTAATCTGTATTCTAAGACAAGTCGTAGGGTCAGTATTGCCTCACGTGTTCCAACATTTCCACGGAATCCAAAATGATCTACCCTGAGGTCGGCTTCTACCAGTTTTGCCATTCGTCTGTAAAGAATTCGTGTTAGTATTTTGCAGCCGTGACTTATTAAACTGATAGTTCGGTAATTTTCACATCTGTCAACACCTGCTTTCTTAGGGAATAGAGTTATTCAAAATGGTTCAAATGGCTCTGAGCACTATGGGACTTAACATCTTAGGTCATCAGTCCCCTAGAACTTAGAACTACTTAAACCTAACTAACCTACGGACATCACACACATCCATGCCCGAGGCAGGATTCGAACCTGCGACCGTAGCAGTCCCACGGTTCCGGAGTGCAGCGCCAGAACCGCACGGCCACCGCGGCCGGCAATAGAGTTATTATATGCTTCTTGAAGTCTGAGGGTATTTCGCTTGTTTCATACAGTAGTAGATTCTTTGCTTTCTAGTTTTTAAGCAATTTCATCACCACAACCTGTTTTACGCAATCTACTAACACGTCAGAAAAAAAGTGTTTCATTTCTAGATTGCACGACGAGTCTTAATTCAAATGGTGTCTGCCTTAGTTAGAGGTTATGAAGTATGAAATAACAACTATTTTTAAACACATAATCGTGACAATAATAATAAAAAACAATCATGAATCCGCTTTAACCAGTTATAGCACTCATTATAATAGTACCTCCTATAAGACTTTACTGTGTCTCTTTCTCCCAATATATCGAAAAACAATTACGTGTCCGTGTTATCATTAAGCATATTGCATATACCGTATCGCTCCATTGGAACTGGAGGCCAATGCTCGAAGTCCTTTGCGCAGATCTGCGCAAAATTTTGTCGTCTCTACTGGAAGAAAACGATATCCATCAAACTATTAATCAAGCGAGAGAGCTCCTGTATTTTTCCTTCACAAGCAGTAAAAAAAAAAGAATCTTGCGTTCCCCTTAAGGCTATCGCAGTTTTCCACGCCAAATCAATACCTTCTCTTACGACAGGACATTGTCATTTTCTTTGGACATGTCGGAACACTCACATACGTTATAAGCCTGCTGCTCTACGTGAATCTGTCAAGCATCCCCTATTACTACTACCAACAACTGAATGCTGGCTATATGAAACAATTGTAAGGGAAAATCAGCGATGGGTGGACACGTCTCATACGACTTTTCCTTGTACGTGTACCATTGTGCCTTAGAAAAAGAGGCGTAATTGTCTTACAAGCCGCCATATGTTAAAAACACTACCGCAATGACCATGTTACAGTCGCATGTAGTCTTGCTTCTACAGGTGCTCACAAGTATTGCTAATGATATCCATGTTAAAAACTATACAAGCCTTATAAATCGAGGTATGGCATTACCTCCAAATGAAGTGGTTTTTCCACGTAAACACCTCGACATTGAATATAGACAGTAATCGCTAAAGTATTAACAGACAGACACTGCTGTTACTCGTCGCCGACAGTGCAAGCTCATAATAAAAACACCGAATTTAGAAAGTAACTCGCCTAAGAAACACGGTATGAGGCCGATATTTGCAGCTCCTTCATGCCGCCGCTTGATATTTCTCCAGTATTCGTAATGCATTCTGTCTCAATGCACGTCAGAGGCTCTGCGATATATCCGCTGGGTTATAGGCGATGGTTGATAGAGAATAATCTCTTACGGTAGATGTGCTGATTGAGGTCGTAAGAAAAGTACACGGGCTTTTCAGATCTCTAGTGTTACGCTCTCGATGTCTGCGATTAAAGACTTTCCTTTCAATCATATACCTGTGTTGGAACCTATGGAAAAGTCTTCTACTGATTACAGCCACTAGTGTACTATATTCGTGGCACTCTCATATCCCGAAACAAGTCACCCTTTCCGAAACCTATCTGTGACAGTAAAATTCCAACGTGGTTTTAGATAGTCCACATGCATCTTGTAACTGCTCCTCAGACTGCCCCACCATCCCTTCAGCTTTGCGCATGTGATTGTCCCAATTTAAGTCAGAATTGAGCAGAAGTTAGAGAGAGCTATTTCTACCATATTCTGCAATTCGTGTAGAAATAGAGTGAGCTGAGTTAATGCTATAGGACTGTGTTTTGACCACTCGGTGGAAACGGGGTCATGTTGTCGTAGCTCCACCAACCATACATGATGTGTAAGGTCAGCGCCAATCGAATTTTGCTCCTGCAACATGAGGTAGTATAAAAGACAGTACGAACAGTTACTGTGGTGTTTCTTAGTGGGAAAATTAGGAAGAGTCAACATCATATAGTTAGTGCAGTCGAAAGCAGATCCACGTCCCTCAGGGTTCATTCACTTCTATCACCCAAACATTCTATTATCTTTATTCTGTACCGTTCAACAGAGAAAAATTACGACTATAAAAGCTCCGCTAACTTCATCCAATAACTTTTTACTGCATTTCTCTCTTATGATATATCGAAAACAAATACCGTCTGTGTGCCGGCATCGAGCATATGCACCACTCCTTTTAAATATACAGTTACTGGTCCATCGGAGCAGGGGGGCCAGTGATCGCCATCGCATGCACAGACCAGTGTAAAGTTTTATCGCCTGTACCTTACAAGGACCATCTCCCACAGATTATTAGTCGCAAGAGAGGGTCACTTTTTTTTGTTTGTTTGATACACTGCTTTTTCTGCTGTACCACACTTTGTGCACTGCCATACATCTTGTTTTTTCCTCCACAACTTCGTGGTCTGTATCAGGTTCTAAACTGACATTAACGTTTTTGATCCATTGACTCTCACAGAAAACTAGACTTCGCACGGTGTAAATCATGTTGTTCCTGCTGCTCCCACAACACACACACACACACACACACACACACACACTGAGTTATTGAAATAGAAGACAGTCTCAACATAAGAAAACTGAGGCATTGTGGAGCGTTTCCAAACTGCTCTCTGAAGGTGACTGACAACCTCTACATTTAAACTCATCATTCACAGTGATGGGACAGCTGATGGTACTGTGTTCTGGTTGATTGATTCTTCATATTCCTGCCATGTACGCGATCGCTGTTTCAGTGCTAACCATCCCCAGAAGGTGTTACCCCTCCACCAAGACTCTTTCGCCATCTCAAACAAGCGCTGTCAGTCACTCATTATGTGGCTAGATGGAGTTCTAATGAAGTTAAAAAAGCATGTACAAGTAAGAAACTGATGATACTTGTGGGAAATATGTTAACCAACTGTTACTTCAAGGTTAGTGTTGGACAAAACAAATAAAGTCATTTACCTTTAAAAATGGGCTCCCCCAAGGGTCCAACCTAGCACCCATACTTTTCAATCTGTATACCAGTGACATGCCAAACACTACTAGAGAAAAGTTGTGCTATGCTGACAACCTTGCCATAGCCGTATGAATCAGCACACTTGAGGAACTAGAAGCTATGTTATCTAGAGACTTAGAAACTCTCAACACATACTGCAAAGCATGGAGACTCCAGCCAAATGCAGCAAAGACAGATGTCTGCTCGTTCCATCTAAACAACAGAATTGCAAACCAGCAGTTGAATATGAGCTTCTACCAACAAAAGATTAGACATAATTTCCAGTCTATATACCTTGGCGCCATAGTAGATCGGTGTCTGACGTATAAAAAACACTTGGAAAAAACTATCCAAAAACTAAAGACCCGAAACAACATCATAAATAAACTAGCTGCTACAACATGAGGTGCCAGTGCATTAACTCTATGTACTACATTGCTTACGCTGGTGTACCCAGTTGCCGAATACTGTGCTCCAGCGTGGCAACATAGTGTCCACATGAGGAAGGAGTACATACATCTGAACGAGTCAATGAAGATTATTCCGGGCACTTTAAAATCCACCTCGATCCCCCTTCTGCACACCATCAGCAACATCCCACCACCTGAATTGTGATGCGAAGAAGCATGCAATCGAGAATGGAGGAAACTACACCACCCCGACTACCCACAAGACCTCCCATTTCATACAGTCTTAAACAACCCTCCTCCAGACCGCCTAAAATCTCACAATCCACTGTGATGTGATGGAATAAATGATAAGAAGTTCGACATTAAAGAAGAGTGACGCAAGAGGTGGAATGATGCATCAATAGCACATCAAGATGTCAAGACCCAACTGCCAGTCTACCAGATTTCATCTGCAGAGAAGTGAGTGGACAAGGATGAACAGAATAAGAACTGGTCACGCCAGGTGTAACGCTATGATCCACAAGTGGGGACTCCGAGATTCTCCAGCCTGTGATTGTGGCGCCCAAGAACAAACTGTTCAACATATTGTTAGAGCCTGTCCTCAGAGGAAGTATCCTGGACCATATACTGACTTTATCAGTGCTGCTCCCTCTGCTGTTAGTTGGCTTCAATCATTAGATATTGAACTATGATTAAATGTATCTGTCTTTTTTTAACTTGCAATTGTATCAGTAAAATAGTTAGTAATCTTCACAATTTAAAAATATGTATAAAATTTGTGTAAAAAATTAAGACTAAACTATATATAAACACTTACTAGATATACATGTAAAATTAAACTTTATTTACCTGTCAATGTTTGCTGTTGTTGCCATACTATAAGTAAATTAATTAATTGTGTGATAATGAACAGTGTACCAGTGAACAGATGGAAGGACACCGTCGACGTACTGTAATAATAACCATCACAGTTGGTAGTGTGATAAATTTTAGCAATTTTACCATAATTTCAATATTGACCAATGATGTGGCAGCATGGTTTCAAATTTCTGTATCATCGCTACACAGCCCCTCCACTACTTTGCGAGTACCACTGCAAAATGTAAATAGATGACTGTGCAAAACTTTCGTTCATTGTTAATTCTCGAACATATACACCAAAGTATACCAGACAGCGACCTACATTTCTCTAGCATTTCGATAATAGTGCGTAATTTACGATCTTTCTCTATGCAGATGGGAGTCGCAGAGCATTCTGCATTCAAAGGATAAAGTTAGAGGCCGAAAGATCTCCTCGCATTGTCTTTGACCAACGCTCCCTGCAGCACTGCCACTGATTTAATTTGCAGGTGACCAGAGCAGACCACTATATCCCACTTTTCGTGAAGGAACACAGCGAATTGAGGCTGTAACTGCTGTTCCACACCCACCCAAGCGCACAAGATTTCTTCAGATGGGCGCATGTCAAGGAGGTTACCACCCCTTGTCAGTGTATAGTAGTAGATTTGAGAGTATTATGATGTAATAGCAGAAGGTTAAGAACAAGAAACGGGTGGTTTTTGTGAATGATGGGGCTCCAGACAGACAGATTTTGTAGCATTTTACGTAAATTAAGTGCGCTATCAATTCTAAAGTATTGTTCTAGTGTCTCGCGTCATTACCAAGAAGGTGTTGGTAAGAGTGAACATAAAACACATGCACTCCTAAGGCTACAAGGTTGTGCACTTAACTCTTTCAGGGGAAAAATAAAAAAAAATTCATTTTTTCTTGTTTTTATTGTATTAATTTTCATACAGTGAGACAGAAAAATGTAAAAATTAAATGAAATATGCATAAACTGAACACATACAGGGTGGTTTCAAATGGAGCCACTGCCCGCTAAATGTCATCACTTTTGATGATACAGTAAAAAGCAATTCCTTTCTGCAGATAAGCATAAGGCTACCTGGCAGTGACTACATGTCCATCTGCTTCTGTGGGGTTTTTTCTTGTGCTGCAATGCACATAGCGCCTTGAGGTTCCATGATTTGGCAGATGTTTTGCTTCCGATAGACGTTTCTCATGGGGAACAACAGATTTGAATTTTTTTGCAGATGGTTCTGACGGTGTACTGGGATGGCCAGGACTATCTTTGAAGACGTTACTGCCTACCAGGCCTGTGGCAACACGTCTTCGAAAATCCTTTAGCACTTGCTTTGCTATTGGATTACATAATCGAAACAGAATAAATCCATTTCCAATAGAAATATCAACTATATACCAAAATAATATTAGCCACCACCTTCGTGATTTCCCGTCTATTGCATAAAAACTGTTCGTCATATCTGCCTTATCGACACAGCCCATATTTGCATTATATGATTTCACTATTTTTGGGAAAGGTACCTTTGTGATTTTTCCATCATTTTCTTTATGGCTGACTTCTTCAACACATACAGGCGAATCAATTGTAGACAGCAATATGACTACACGTTTGTCTTTCCATTTGATGCAGGCAATGCCAACAGAACGAACTGACCAGTCAAACTCTCCTCTTTGCAACTCTTTGTCTGTTTTTAGCGTAGGAAGTCCTTTTCTGTGTGATCTAATTGTTCCACAGGCAAAAAGTCCGTCATCTTTTAGCTTCTGTAAAAGTGAGACACTGGTAAAAAAATTGTCAAAGTATACGTGGTATCCCTTTCCTTCCAAGCCTTTACACATATCTCTCAAAATTCTCTCTCCTAAGGATTTTTCCACTATGCCTTCAACTTTTCCAGTATATATCTGAAAATCACAAATATGTCCAAGCTTATCAGCTCTAACCAGATTTTGTATCCCCTCTTGATTGGCTTTTGGGGCATATATTGTTTGAATGCGATTCGTTCTTTGAACTTCACCATGCATTCATCTATAGCTTGCTCCTTAGCAGGTGCATAGAATTCTTTGAAGTTTATCAGTATCTGATTGATTAGTGGACAGATTTTATATCATTTGTCATAATTTCTGCTCTTTCTTGAAGGCATAACAGCGTTGTCATTGATGTGAATGTGTGTCAAAATCCAGCTGAACCTTTTTACCGACATTAGTGAGGAAATGTACTCATCCCGAAGTTCCTTATGGGATGACCAGCAACCACGATAATAACAAGGTTTCTTGATTCCCATTAGAATGTTTATAGCCAAAAATACTTTTAGCTCTGCTTTAGAAAGAGGCCTTAAATTGCCACCTTTCTGTGTTGCATACAGGTTAGACTGGAAAACTATGTGTTCTAACTTAGTGTCACAAAACAGACACAAAAAAATCTACTGGTTGCATACCTTTACTGTCATTTTTAAGCTTTCCTCGTACACCAGCTTCCTCTGAAAAATTGGCAGCAAAGTTCATTGCACTGACGTCCTTTCTCCATGAAAAATTCGCAATGGAAGACAGTGGCAAATCGCCATTAGCGCTGAAACTATCATCATTGTCATTGTCAAAATGGTCCTCACTCTCACTTTCCGAAATAATTTGAGATAAAACAGGTGTTTTCATTCGCAAATCCAGATCACTGTCTTCAGCTAGCACATCACTTTCACTGTCACTGCTAGTGTCGATCTGTGAGTCGGGATCTGAAGGAATATCTGCGAAAAGGCTCTCCAGAATTTCCTCATTCTTTAGTACGTGAGAATACATCACGTGAAACTCGAAAAAAAAAAATTCGTCACACCTACTAATGCTGCCATTACAGGAGCAGTGGTTTCAAATGGAACCACCACAATATTCACAGAAATAAATGCATTATTTTGGTTATTATTACAGTACATATAGTATTAATGTAAACAGAACAGTATTCTGTATTTAATACATGCATAAAAGTTACCTAATACAGAAGAATACAGTCACAATTTGAGAACAAAGACGTTCGCGCACAGCGTACAAAATTGGCTATCCAAATCGCCTCACTACTTGCTAATATTTACAGATTTTGAAGCGGTTCCAGCGACAGCCGCTAGAGGGCAGCACCAACTAGGCTGCTGAATGGTATCCCAAATGTAGCCACTGCCCTTTTGCCACAAAATGAGAAAATTCACGGAAATAAATTCATTATTTTGGTTATTATTACAGTACATATAGTATTAATGTAAACAGAACAGTATTCTGTATTTAATACGTGCATCAAAGTTGCCTTCCTCCGACCGTAATGGAGATGAATGATGATATGAAGACGACACAACAACACCCAGTCATCTCGAGGCAGGTGAAAATCCTTGACCCCGTCAGGAATCGAACCCGGGACCCCGCGCTCGGGAAGCGAGAAATCTACCGCAAGACCACAAGCTGCGGACTCTGCCCTCTTCGCTGTATGTAATGCAAGGCTGTTGCTATCAAAATATATTTCGAGCACATGACATACATTCTCCTTGCAGTTTTCTCTACGATAAAATATGGTGACAAACTGTAAAATCAAAAACTACTTCCTTGAAGCACCTATTCCTTGTGATACATGTACAATATAGTATTCCAGAGGCATATAGCCCCCATTGTTCACATCCCATCACAGTTCAGAAATTATACTATGCTCGCATCAGTCCTACATAAAATGATCGTTAGTAATGGAGACTGCCTCTTACAAAGAATGAGAAATGCATAGCAGCAGTGTTTGTCAAAGAGGTTTGCTGTTAACGATCGCAAGTAGACAGTGTTTTCTAAGTCACACACAGAACACGCAGTTGTATGCGAGTCGAACGCAGGTTATGTCACACAACTGATGTATCCCAACAGAACAACCGAAAAAAAATAGTCAAATGACCTGCAGCAACATGTCCCTCTCTCCCTAGAATGCATCATCAATCTACCATTAAATCCTACCTCGTTAAAACTCCATCTCAACCGATCACTCCATCCACTCACTTTCATCCTTTAACGCATAGAGGCAGAAGGTTCTCATTTTTCCAGGAAAGCGCAAAAGGTAGCAGCCAACTCTTGTGTATCACTATTACCTCAATAGACATATAGTAGAATGTTGCCTCGACGAAAAACACTGTTCTCTCGGTTCCCAGTGCTTCCATCCCAACGTTTTCTTGTATTCCTCTTGCTGTCATATACTCGTTCCCTTGTACAAGAATTTTTCTGCACCAATCAGAAGACGTGCAAGTAGTCCCTCAATTTACCCGCATTTCGGAGTATTTTTCCTCAATTTATACGTATTTTCAGTCATTTTTCGTAATTTTATCTATTTTATATCACTTCTATCCAAGCGAGCATGACATGACTACTCGTTCTGTGTTCTAAAATTGCTTGTAAATGTAGTACGACTACCAACACCAAGTGCAAATGCACCATTTTCTGGTCGGGCGGCATAGTGTAGCACTGTACTCGAATGCATCTGGTCACCTCCTACCACGTATTCTACAGTTGCAGCACGTTTGCTCTGTTTTCTGTATGTCTGTGTCAGTGCATATGTCGTGGATGACTCCCAGGTCCCACAGTAGCCCAGATGTAGGGTTCGAGTGTGGATCCGCCGAGCATTGTCTCTGGAGCGCTTTGTGGAGCAGCTAGCCATTTGAAAAAGCGATATGGAGCATTCTCCAGAATTTTGTTGTTGTTCCAGAGGGATCCAGTCTTTCTTACAAATATGTTTTAACAGGTTGCAAGAAAGAGCTACGTTGACGTTAAATAAAAATGTTCTCCATTGCAGAACGAAATGCCTATTGCAAGCGGTGGGAGTGTGCATAATCTGTGGGTGGTCACCGCCTGACTATGGGGGCTGTGTGTGGGGGAAGGACTGCTTGGCTGTATTTTGGACGAACAAATTGCTCTTGGGGTGGCCGTCTTTTATCTCCTATTGCTTAGTTGATTATACACTCCTGGAAATGAAAAAAAGAACACATTGACACCGGTGTGTCATACCCACCATACTTGCTCCGGACACTGCGAGAGGGCTGTACAAGCAATGATCACACGCACGGCACAGCGGACACACCAGGAACCGCGGTGTTGGCCGTCGAATGGCGCTAGCTGCGCAGCATTTGTGCACCGCCGCCGTCAGTGTCAGCCAGTTTGCCGTGGCATACGGAGCTCCATCGCAGTCTTTAACACTGGTAGCATGCCGCGACAGCGTGGACGTGAACCGTATGTGCAGTTGACGGACTTTGAGCGAGGGCGTATAGTGGGCATGCGGGAGGCCGGGTGGACGTACCGCCGAATTGCTCAACACGTGGGGCGTGAGGTCTCCACAGTACATCGATGTTGTCGCCAGTGGTCGGCGGAAGGTGCACGTGCCCGTCGACCTGGGACCGCACCACAGCGACGCACGGATGCACGCCAAGACCGTAGGATCCTACGCAGTGCCGTAGAGGACCGCACCGCCACTTCCCAGCAAATTAGGGACACTGTTGCTCCTGGGATATCGGCGAGGACCATTCGCAACCGTCTCCATGAAGCTGGGCTACGGTCCCGCACACCGTTAGGCCGTCTTCCGTTCACGCCCCAACATCGTGCAGCCCGCCTCCAGTGGTGTCGCGACAGGCGTGAATGGAGGGACGAATGGAGACGTGTCGTCTTCAGCGATGAGAGTCGCTTCTGCCTTGGTGCCAATGATGGTCGTATGCGTGTTTGGCGCCGTGCAGGTGAGCGCCACAATCAGGACTGCATACGACCGAGGCACACAGGGCCAACACCCGGCATCATGGTGTGGGGAGCGATCTCCTACACTGGCCGTACACCACTGGTGATCGTCGAGGGGACACTGAATAGTGCACGGTACATCCAAACCGTCATCGAACCCATCGTTCTACCATTCCTAGACCGGCAAGGGAACGTGCTGTTCCAACAGGACAATGCACGTCCGCATGTATCCCGTGCCACCCAACGTGCTCTAGAAGGTGTAAGTCAACTACTCTGGCCAGCAAGATCTCCGGATCTGTCCCCCATTGAGCATGTTTGGGACTGGATGAAGCGTCGTCTCACGCGGTCTGCACGTCCAGCACGAACACTGGTTCAACTGAGGCGCCAGGTGGAAATGGCGTGGCAAGCCGTTCCACAGGACTACATCCAGCATCTCTACGATCGTCTCCATGGGAGAAAAGCAGCCTGCATTGCTGCGAAAGGTGGATATACACTGTACTAGTGCCGACATTGTGCATGCTCTGTTGCCTGTGTCTATGTGCCTGTGGTTCTGTCAGTGTGATCATGTGATGTAACTGACCCCAGGAATGTGTCAATAAAGTTTCCCCTTCCTGGGACAATTAATTCACGGTGTTCTTATTTCAATTTCCAGGAGTGTATGTGCTATTGTGTTGGCGAAGGAGCGTCGTGTCAAGATGGTTGCGACCACGCAAAGCACGGTGGAGCAGCTGGACATTTGAAAAAGCCTGTCACCCCCCCCCCCTCCCATAGGTGGAGGGAGGGAGGGGAGGCATGAGGAAGAGGGCCTCGATTTTCGGCAGTTTGTGGAGAATGCAACTACCGCCCCCTCTGCAGTCTAATAGGACAACGATTTTACTCAGTACATGTGTTCCACAATGATATTTTTATTATGAATGCTGTTTTTTTCACAACAATTTCGAAGTGTGATTAGAACTGTGATGCATTTTTTGCATCAGCTGTGGTAGTGTGAATTGGCTTCGGTTACCTGGGCTGCAGGGTCTGTAGCGAACTGTGATGTCAAACAGCGGCAGATACTGTCTTCAGTTGTATGCTTACAGGTAATACAATTTTCAAACTCCTCTCTGTCCAATACTAGCATCTCTTCACTTGAACGTATTTTCTGCCAAGAAGAATAAAGATAGTTCCTTACACCCCTGACTTTTTCCTGCCAGCTTGTAGGTAAAGGGTAGAATTTGAGTGTGTCACTAGTTTCGGGTGGTACTGTGAAATTTTTCCCAGCAGGTAAACACCAGTTGTATGGTATCGTCAGGTTTTTAACTGTATTGCGATTTTAGGCCATCCTTGTGTAGTGCTATGCATATATTTGTGTAACTAGACCCGATCTTTATGATTAATTATATAATTAGGGTCTATCTTTGCTTCATTTTCCCGACCAAAACAATTAAAGTACACTAAACTAACCCTCCTCTCCTGCACCTGGATGGTTTCCATGTGTTGGGGGGAGCACTTGGGCTTTCCATCTAGTAGAACCTGGGTTCGAGTCCTGGAAAAGGCACCGCCATTTTTAATTTCCCGTCAATTCCCAGTGCGTCTGGTGGTATAATTGTGGTAGGGAGATGCACTTGAGCTCTCCATCCAGAAGGACCAGGGTTTGAGTCCTGGAAAAGTGCACTGGCATTTGTAATTGTCCTCCAATTCCTGGGTGCGGGTGAGATGGGATGTGAGCACGGCCCTGGGACAAAGAAATCCCCACCAAAATTCGAAATTTCCGACAATGGAGTAGATGGTGGTGGGGGTTGTGATATTATTGGATTTCAGACATTTTGCATATGAGAAAAGGAGAGCCATCGAGCTGTAGTTTGTAATGATACTAAGCATGACAACGCGAGAGTAAAGAAACGAAATCTGTTTATAACGTGCGCTTATACCGAGACGCGCGGCCAGCGTTTAAAAGGTACTTTTAAACACTATGACTCGCTGGGCGCAGATATTTAAAATCATTGCCGCAGCGCTTGATAGCAAGAAGCTACGAAACAGAAGAAAGAACAATTTATCATTTGTTAGGAAAATTCTAGAGTCTTTATAGTTAGTTGTACTTCTGGTCGCCGATATGTTAACATGTACTTCATTACCTTTGATGTTTGGTCGCAGACTTGTTAAGACGTGTTGCGTAGCACCGCCACAAGTTATGTTTCATTTAGTGTGAAAAACCACGTTATCATCAAGAAAGAAAACGCTTTTGTAAACCTTGTGACGATAAAAAATACTTACGCGCACGCCAGGACATTTAATTTTTACAAAATATCACACATACAAAAGCAGCGATTGTTGGACTGCTCCATGCATGAGAAAAACATAAAAAATGTAAGTTTTGTATTCATTGTAAATTTGTTAATGTTTATAGCTTAACGCCTTTGTTCTTTGAGAATATATTGACGCTTCACTGTATAGAAAATCTATGCTTATTCTTTTCTTTAAATTAACCACAAATAATGTTTATGTTTAAATGACCTTTGTTACAGGTTCGCTCTTTATCGCGGTGTCTCGATTGTATTTGGGAGACCATTAATGTGTTCAATTTCCGATCTGACAACTTTTTTACAAAATTTCACTGTTTTGCATTTTTTTAATTTTCCAAATAGGTCCCTTAGGTAATTTCATTGAAGAGTCTGACTGCATGAAAGCAATCCGGGTTAAGAGGTCATTTGAGAAACTATTTTCACGCAATCAGTCTGTACGTCTCTTGAACACAATCGAGAACCGACGCATTGTCGATCATTAATTGATTTTTCTGTCTTTCCAAGCCGTATCAAAAAAAAAAAAAAAAACGGCCAAGGAGAACTGCCGTGAGTACGCAATCTAGTGTTAAAGGGTGCATTCTTTATCTTGTCGGCAAACATTGCCATAAATTATCATCATCAATGTAATATTTGGTTAAATGTGAAAAACAAAAAAAACCTTTTAACACTAGATGTGGCGCCCGAACAGGGACATGACTAAAAGACTTATTTGTTCTTTTTATTTTCATGCTACCATCTGGAGAAAATTGGAAGCCAAAACCAGTGATAAAAAAAGGACGCATATGCAGAAAATCGCAGTAAGAATCCACAACAGCAATAAATAGCAGCGCGCAAGACAACTCATGTGAGTACGATTTTTCATTACGTTTGAAGCTTTGTGTACCGAGCATTCAGTCGGCTCGTGACATTCACTCTCTACGCTTTTTTTCCTTTTCCTCAAGCAATTTAATTTCCAAATTTCTGTTTCCTTTTGCTATTAGATCCGCCTCTATCTCATCATTTCGCTTACAATAATTAGAAATAGTTAGCAAGAATTTCCATTGTTGTGCATTTTAGTGAATCACAATGGCCGCTATCTGTGCCAGTTACAGTGCTCTACAAGTGTTTTTCATTTATTTTATCACTCCCGTTGCCATATTGGCATTTTCGTGTGTCAGAGTTTCAATTGTTCATAACACGCACGCAATATCTGAGAAATCAGGACGCGAAATCCTTGGCGCACCTGACAAGTGAAAATCATAATTTAAAAAAAATTATCTTTTCTAGCTCGTGCAGTGTAACTACTTTAAATTTACGATGGCTGATGAGCAACCAAGGCAACTTAGACCGCGCGCGGGTGTAAACAAACCTGAATGTCGTAGTGAGGGAACAACAGACGACGAAGCGACACGTGAGCTGTCGTCGCAGTCACGTGAATGCTCGCTGTCAGATATACTAAAATTGTTTGCTGATATGAAAACCAGTTTTGAAGCAAACCTGGCACAGTTAACAAACCAAAGTTACAATATTGAAACGCAAATCAGTCAGTTAACAAACCAAAGTGACAATATTGAAACGCTAATAAGTCAGTTAGCAAATCAAAGTGACAGCAGGTTCAACAGTTTAGAATCAAGGATAGAGGACACTCAAGTGCGAATGAACAATATAAATTCTGTTATTACCGACATCCAAGCAAAAACCAAAAATTCGAATGACATCATGGAGAAAAAAATTAAAGCCATTACCTCTGCTTACGCAAGCGAGCTAAACGCAAGCGAGCTAAATGCAAGCATACACGCAAAAATTGATATTGTTCTTTCGATGGTGGAATCCGCCGAGACCAATATTGGTAGCAAGTTCATAGATATGCAGGCCCAAATAGATGTGTGTAAATCAACTGCGAGTGACTCTTTGAAACATTACAGTGATGTTTCAAAGAGAGTAAGCCAATTGACGGAAAGTGTCAACCACGATGGCGAGCGAGTCGAAGTCCTTGCTCAGCAAATATCCTATGTCAATATTGACAAAAAGATCGCAGATGTCAACACCGGTATAAGCAATACACTTAATAGGGAATTTGAAGAGTGGATGCAATCCAAAGAACAGTGCATTGTCAGCAAGGTACACGCTGAACTAAAGGGTACGGTTAAATCTGCTACAGCAGAAATCTTAACCGCTCCCGGTACTCCTGGTGACACTTTAACCAGTGAATTAGGTGAAATCAGACGAGCATTTAGCCACGATCTTCCGGAATGGAAACGTCAGCTAAGCAATGATATAGATCAACTGAAACGACAAGTTACGGAATTGCAAGGTGACAATCAAAGTGAGTATTCGCTACCGCCAGAACACGATAATCGTCAATATCCCGAGTGTCAGGTACAATTCTCACCAACAGTAAACAATACGCGTGGCGAAACTACTACGTCACGTAGTCATGCCGATCAACTAACACTCGTTGAACTAATGTGAGACGAGAGTGTGCTAAAACACAGAGCTTTTCAGCCTTTTATACCTGGAAAACGAAATATACATCCCATGGTATTTCTAAAATCATTCACAGGTGCTTTTCCAGAATCATGGAACGACAGGCAGCGGATACAGTTCATCTTAGGCTATGTACACGGTGAAGGATCAATTTGGGGTACAGAAATAATAGACAAATGTCACACCTATGGAGATTTTGAATAAATTCTGGAGTTCAGGTATACAACAAAGACTCCGAAAGGAGGTTTACAACGCCGAAACATTCAACACCAAAGGAGGAGGTTTGAGACGTTATTTTGAAAAATATCTACGTAAAATTCAGTATTGGGACACGCCCATTTCAACCAAAGATGTAATCATGATCTTAAAGTCAAAACTTCCTTTGTCAATAAGAGAAAAATTAGTTAATGTGAGTGAAGAAGACCTAGAAGCCTTTCTTTCTGTTCTTGACAATTTGGATATGATCTATGAGGATGTGCGTGCGAGCGCGCGGAATAATTATAATAATGGACAGCCCGCTCCGCAGCAGCACATAACAAATTGCGTCAATGGAATGTCGTACCAACATAACACGGGACAACCAAACGCTCAGCTTTACGGCAATCATAACAGTTTCAACCACCGTAATGGAAAACAATATAACAAATATCCACACCAGAATAGATACAATCCGATTTATCAAAACACACAGCAACAATACGGTAATTCACCGATAAATCACAATGGTAATTACCAGTACCAGAACAACAAGACGAATAATGGAAATCGTCACAAGGGAAAGAAATGGAACAATTATAACAGACCACAACAGTACAGTCAGCCGAGTCACTTCACTCCCTCTCAGCAAACAAATTTTTCACAGCCGAAAAATGCGACATTTTCTCACGAACCCAACAAACAGTTCAGGAACAATAGTCAAGACAATTCATCGCATGCTTTTCCAGACACCGCCGGTCATAATAGCCAAGGAAATCCGACCATTTTCTTCACACAGGCGAACCAAGCACCAAACGCGATGTCAAATAACACGCAATCAAGAGATGCACAAGTCATATGGGATACGAACGCAAATTTTCGACCTGGTAGGTCGCAACATACTAGTCAAGTAAAAATAACTGACATTTCAGCTCCACCCCAGTCGGAAAACCATTAGCAGCTTCTTTATGCCTACACGGGGAAGCTGCAGAACCAATAAGCTCTCATATCTTTAACCACTCATGCCAACATAAGAAAAAAGGCGCATGACAAACACATTAGCAAAGTCTTATCGTATCGTATAAATGAACGAATGCTATTAAAGACCCACTTCAAACCATCTTTGATTCATCATAAGAATCGCCATATATTATATTAAGAAAGCCGCACATTGGTTGCTATCTATTAGCTGACCCTGTATCTGGACGAATAAAAGGATTGTTTCATCACGCAGACTTGAAGAAATACCGCGTCAACCACTGAAAATATCTGTTAAGCTGCTAAAATAAAATATACACACACTATAAGTTGTCATACTATGTGTGAAGTACCAACGTATGTAAGAGTAATGCACAGGACTAACACCCTGTTGACCTGCCACACAAGATAAGTAATTTATAAGAGCACCTTAAGTAAAACACATTTATTGTAGGAGAGCAAGATTTGCCTTAGATGTAAGTTAGTTTTAAGTTAATTGAGCCATGAACGGCCACAGCCGAAAGAGCTGACAAATAAATATTATAGTAGGGACGTGCTAAGTGCCACCTGCAATCACTAGTTTTAAGTATAGCAAAGCTCTCTCCTCTTGAATGAAATAAATTAAAATGATCATTCAGACCAGAATGATTGCTCGTAGGTAAAAAAAAAATTGATTAAGGTCGCTTACTCTAATCAGGTAAATGTTATGTTATGCTTAAGGAGTGTGTGACAACAAATTTTATGAGACCACCTATGAAACGCAGCAGGCAAAAAGCAGCAGCTTAGCATATAAGAATCAAGTAAGTCAATAACGATCCAGGTAGCAGGAATGAAGTGCACAACTCAATTATTTTATTATAATACGGAGAAACCCGTATACGCTCATAACAATTTTACGGCACAGTGTAGCTGAAATACTTACAAAGTTCATTTATAAATAAACTAATTTAGTACTAGAAATATCTATTTCAGGTCCTCGAGATACGACGATTTTTTTTTTTTTAGAAAACCAGTTTTACGATGCATGGAACAGAAGATAGTTAACAGACACAGTTCACTGCTAATGCATGGTTTAAGTAATTTTAGATATGCAAAGAAAATTGTTTAGAGAGCTGGATCAGACGACACTGAAACTACTGTATCGATTTAATTATACTATTTGTTATGAAAAACTAAGGTGATAATAATTTATGTTAAGCTCATCATATCATACGTCATTAACACTGTGTCTTCAAATCTCTTCACTCCATAAAAGTCTTTTGTGTTTTCCTCTAACCAGTATTCTTACCATCCTATCTTATCCAGTAGAGAAGTGAATTTTACGAGCTGGTTGCATGATTGATACATACAGGCTATACGAATGGATAGTCGTGACACATTGGTTGTCGACGGGCTATGCTTATTCTCCGCAAATTGCGAGTTCAATTAAGATTTGTTATGTGCAATTGCACGACAGGGAACACCAAGCTTCCCAATTCTCCTAATGGTAGTTTGAACACGAACTGTTCATCACTTAAACGAAACCACATTGGCTATGTCTTCAAACTAACGACGTAATAGAGAGAAAATAAATGAGCTGAATTTGCGAAAAGAGTAACTATTGCAAAAAGAAAAGAATAACAAGATTTCGAAAAAAGTGTAAACCTAAAGTGCCTAGGAAGCACAAACTACGAACTAGAGACACGCTTTTCGTCAGGCCTTGTAGTCACAGAGACTAAATATTTCTTTGTAAATAATTTTTAGACATGATATGTATACTAAATGTTAACTGTATTTTGTAGTAAAAATGCAGTCAGTAATAAATGGACACGTATATGCTGCTGCGTGTGAACCGACTGTAGACAAGTAATTAATGGACACGTATTAAAGTGGTGCGTGTGAACCTTAACATGACGACCAAATAAATGTGAAAACGAATTAATAATAACGTGTGAACTGAAAAGGTAATAACTCCAAGGACACGTGTGAAATACCGCGTGTGAAGTAATGTTATAAGTACTTGTACCACGAAACTACGATGTAGAAAGATGAAGAGTGAAAGTGAATAAGTGTTGTACTTACCACAAACGGTACTGTACGCCTTTCCACGGACACATTCTTCGAAACAGCTGCGGGAGCCGCCGCATCTGGCTGCTTCCGTAATCCAGAGTCGATGAAAAACTGTGTAAAAACTCACACCACGGCTAGTACACACCAAACGCTCTGCTTCTCGCAGAATACTGCTGCTAGCGTTGTGGAACTGTCAAGTTATTATCACGTGATTGTGACCAACGGACGTAACACTGTGTACGCTGAGCGCTCAACAATCAATTTTTCTTTGCACAACGAGCGCGGATGCCAAATGTGTTTGAAATGCATTCAAAATAAAATATGATAAAGCAATGAATTAAACACTCATGTACCTTGTGAAATTATAAAGACACTAATCGGAAGAGTTTTAAGCTCGATTTTGACATTTGCTACCGAATTTACTGACCAGGCCGAGTAATGACGAAAACGTGTCGAACCAAATAAAACCAGAAAAATAGATAAATATGAAAACTGAGCATTCCTAAGAGAATGAGACCTTATGTACATAAACAATTGTTATCCTTACCTAATCCAATTTTCTTTTAGACTAAGTTATTAGTAAGTAAGCACATTCTAATACAAATTTTTTTCTGTATTTTTCATGTACGAAAACATAAATGGAAGCACGGACATGTGTCAAGTGAAATAGAGACCGCCACCATACGGCTCAACATGTTGCAGAACCAATCTTCCAGTTCCTGACCCACGACGTATTTCCAACGCAACATCACACCCCGACAACAACTCCAACTTCCACAGTGAAAGTGATGCCCTACTTTTCCTCCACTGTGAAAGTGTAATCAATTTCCCCACTCAAGTGCAGTGCTATCATTTATACCCGAAGTTCTACCACTCCCAGTGCATCTCATACCTACCCAAGTGTAGTGAAACATTTTTTTTGCAGGTCATGAAAGCCACAAATAAGTAAAGTGCAACGTATTTACTGCAAGAAATCTTCGACGAAACAACGACAAAAATATTCCTGTAATATGTCATTGTAAAACAAGAATGTCAATTTTTTGTAACATATTTTTTTCCACGAGTGCACACAGCACCCAGACTTCCTGCGAAGTCAAGTAATTTATTCCTTTGCTATTTTTTTAATATTTATTATGCCATGTATAATGTATCTATGTATGTGTATCTTTATCTTAATTTCATTATCTTTTACCGAGAAATGAAAATTTGTTATCCTTGTACAAGACATTAGAAAGAGCACAGTTCAATTGTCATGTAGTTACCCTATGGGCAAATTACTATCAATTTCAGTCGTACAAATAGACTTACCTGATACTCTGTATGTTAAGCACTTTGCCGGATGTAGTGTGTAAAATCTATTGTAAAGAATTTTTGCAAGTAGTACTTACTTGTTTCACGAAAGCAATAATATCACGACGACGCGTGAGTCGCGATGATCCTGACAAGAGTCATCGCTCCTCACGCGGGAAGCAATGTGATATTATTGGATTTCAGACATTTTGCATATGAGAAAAGGAGAGCCATCGAGCTGTAGTTTGTAATGATACTAAGCATGACAACGCGAGAGTAAAGAAACGAAATCTGTTTATAACGTGCGCTTATACCAAGACGCGCGGCCAGCGTTTAAAAGGTACTTTTAAACACTATGACTCGCTGGGCGCAGATATTTAAAATCATTGCCGCAGCGCTTGATAGCAAGAAGCTACGAAACAGAAGAAAGAACAATTTATCATTTGTTAGGAAAATTCTAGAGTCTTTATAGTTAGTTGTACTTCTGGTCGCCGATATGTTAACATGTACTTCATTACCTTTGATGTTTGGTCGCAGACTTGTTAAGACGTGTTGCGTAGCACCGCCACAAGTTATGTTTCATTTAGTGTGAAAAACCACGTTATCATCAAGAAAGAAAACGCTTTTGTAAACCTTGTGACGATAAAAAATACTTACGCGCACGCCAGGACATTTAATTTTTACAAAATATCACACATACAAAAGCAGCGATTGTTGGACTGCTCCATGCATGAGAAAAACATAAAAAAATGTAAGTTTTGTATTCATTGTAAATTTGTTAATGTTTATAGTTTAACGCCTTTGTTCTTTGAGAATATATTGACGCTTCACTGTATAGAAAATCTATGCTTATTCTTTTCTTTAAATTAATCACAAATAATGTTTATGTTTAAATGACCTTTGTTACAGGTTCACTCTTTATTGCGGTGTCTCGATTGTATTTGGGAGACCATTAATGTGTTCAATTTCCGATCTGACAACTTTTTTACAAAATTTCACTGTTTTGCATTTTTTCTATTATCCAAATAGGTCCCTTAGGTAATTTCATTGAAGAGTCTGATTGCGTGAAAGCAATCCGGATTAAGAGGTCATTTGAGAAACTATTTTCACGCAGTCAATCTGTACGTCTCTTGAACACAATCGAGAACCGACGCATCGTCGATCATTAATTGATTTTTCTCTCTTTCCAAGTCGTACCAAAAAAAACGGCCAAGGAGAACTGCCGTGAGTACGCAATCTAGTGTTAAAGGGTGCATTCTTTATCTTGTCGGCAAACATTGCCATAAATTATCATCATCAATGTTGTATTTGGTTAAATGTGAAAAACAAAAAAAAAACCTTTTAACGCTAGAGGGTGAGTGGGAGGGTGGAGAGGGGGGAGAGGGCTTGGGCACATGTGCAGGCTGAGAAAAACACGTGACGTCATCCAGGGGTGAGGGTGGGCGTGGTCGGGAGCGGGGGTGGCCGTGGTCCTGGGCGGGGCGAATTAATTGATCAAATTAATTAATTTTCATATTAATTTGATTATCATATATATTATCACCGATGGTGTCGTGTTTACATAAAATCTCTGTTTTCAGAAGGTATCTCTATAGAATGTTTATCAGTTATCACCTTCATATGCGTGTAAAAATATCTGTATTGCACCAAAACACAAGAATACTCTAAGAACGTAAGTTTAATTTTATGCACATTAGTAAAGGTAGGTCGTCGGATAAATGTTATTAGAAGCTTCTTTCTTTTTCAGTAAAATAAATATCGATTCCACACCAAAAGAATAAATAAATAAAGACGTACCATACTCAATTCAACTTGTCATGCAACAGGATATTTACTAGTTCCGTGTAGCGGAAACGGCGATAAAATGTTCCTTAAAGCTACGATGTGTACTCGTGTCCATCACATAATCTCTTGCCTTAGGGAGTCCGACTTTTGCGTAACTTACCCTTACATTACTAGATATGCAAATGCTGTAAAAAAAATTACTTAGAAACTAATTGGCTTCGATACTGGGTCTGTGCTCTTTGTTTTGCTCCAGCCTCTACCTGCAAACTTAAAACTAAAGAAATACCACTTTGATTAAAGGTCTTTCCAGCAAATCTAGCTCATACACACTGTGCTCAAACAGTAGTCACCAATTCTTTATACTGTGTCCAAGATAAAGGGTGTACGACACCCATAAACACATCCTATGTAAACAAGATTGACATTACGTAAACAGTTCATGTTGCTGTATAATATTTACATCATTACCTTAGCCACATGATATCTCTTTCATAATCCTAGCTAATAAATAGTGTTCAGGTGCATAAACTTAGATGTAAAAGGTTCTTAAACATAGTGAAATTTCTCCAGATCTCGGTGTGCATACAATCCTTTGATTTTTCCATTGTGTGGGTACACAATCAGGTAGCATCCGTCATGACGAATATGTACTATGGTTTACGGACCTGCCATTCGTTTTAGCCAACAAAGACGATTTAACGTGTGATTGAAGCAAAATCTTCTTTCCTATTCTGAAATGTGAAATCTTATGCAGTTTGCTGTCAAACTGCTTCTTTCCGCGTCTGGCGTTGTCGTTGGTCGAAATCAGCACTTGTCTCACCTTATCCTCCAATCTTGCTTGTTCCCTAGGTATAATCGGGATAGGATTAACCCACTCACTGTCCTCCTTTTTCTTACGGATTAAATCGTATGGTGTAACAGTAGTGTCGTTAGACAGGCAAGTTGTTTACTACCTGTTCCAAAATATTTAGGTATTCGATTCACTTTGTTTGCTTACTTGGTACATGGGTTCTCATGAGTCTGTTAAGTTCTGTAAACACTCTTTCAATGGGATTAGATTGCAGGCTATACTTTGAAATTAAATTTTGTCGGAATTCCTGTTCCCTTAAAAATTGTGTCCAGGAGTGGCAAGTGAAATTTGCTGTATTGCCGGTTAATATGGCTTGAGATTTTCCAAGAGACGTAAAGTAATCATTCGACATGCGTTTAATTATTAGCTTGGCTGCGGTAGATTCGGTTGTACATAGTTTCACATACTTGGAGATAACATTGTAAGCACTAATAATGTATTTAACCCCTCGTCGAGCAGAGGGCAGGGGTCCATTAGCATCAAATACAGACGAACTTTAGTGGGTTCTTAGGTGTGATGAGATGCAATTCCGTTTCACTGTTCTAGTTTGAAGGCTTAGCCTTCTGGCAAATAATACAAGTTTTTTAAAAATTGTTCAAATGGCTCTGAGAACTATGCGACTTAACTTCTGAGGTCATCAGTCGCCTAGAACTTAGAACTAATTAAACCTAACTAACCTAAGGACATCACACACATCCAAGCCCGAGGCAGGATTCGAACCTGCGACGTAGCGGTCGCTCGGCTCCAGACTGTAGCGCCTAGAACCGCACGGCCACTCCAGCCGGCTACAAGTTTTTAGAATCTGCTGAGTGTGTCGAAGCGTATTTGGGAAGTAACAGTACATATTTAGTTTCTGATGTCACTTACGGGCACCATAGTGTCCCCAAGTGAAGCGTGTGTGCCAAATTAATTCTCTTGGGGTACTTAGAGATACACCACACTTCACTGTCAATGTCTCTCCTGAAAAACAAAATGTCATGGTAAAGTTGATAATGCTGCCGGACAGCGGTAGGCGGGTCAATTTTGAGCTGAAATCTTACTTTTTCCCGTCGCTGATCTTCTTGTAATTTTAGCCAAATTATTGCACATATCTAAAAAAAAAATACTTCCGAAATTTAGAGTCTTTTCCAAACGCGATCTGAAATTCAGTGTACTGTTCAACTAATTATTCAAAATCTGGTAAACCTTGGGGCAGTTGGGATAAAGCATCCCAAAATTTTGTTATTTTTACCGTTGATACGTATAGTTTAGAAACCACACGATTGCAAAAAGAGTGCCCATTGCGCTAGGCTATTATGTAGCAATTAGCAAGTGAGCAGAAAACTCAAAGCCAGATGATCGCTGTATACTCTTACGTATGTGCCACACAGATAGTAGTGAAATTTTTTTAAATGCCCATACGACTGAGAGAGCCTCTAACTCTGTTGTTGAATATCTTCGGTCGCGTTTCGAAAGTGTCCTGCTAGCAAAACTGATTACTTTGATGTCATCGGTGCCCCAATCTTCGTCAGCTGAAAGCGACAGGCACCTAAATCAGAAAATGGTGCGTCGGTGGCGATGCAAAAGTCACAGCTCATATTTGGGTGGCCTAGGATGACAGAATTTATCAGAGCTTGTTTTATTTCATTGAAATCATTTTTTTCACTGCGGTGTCCAAATCCACTGTTTGTCTTTTCTCAACGATACTAACAAAGCAGTACTGTTAAGTAGGTGGTTAGACACAAACCGACGAAAGAAAGAACACAAACCAATAAACGCTTTAAGCTGCCGTTTTGTTCATGGAACAGGAAATTTCTTTATTGCCATCAGCTTTTCAGGGTCTGGTTTTATCACGGCAGGTGAGATTACATGGCCTAAAAATTTAATGTTTTTTCTCACAAACTTAAGACTTCTTGAGCCTGGCCGTCACTCCAGCTGCCGAAAATCTTTGTAGCGTCCTTTGAAGTAGTCTAAATGTTCCTCCCAGGTAACAGTGGCGATTAAAATATCTTCAATGTACACGGTGTGACTGTCTAATAGATCGGGACCTAGAACTGTTTCAAGTGCAGTTGTGAAACCCCAGCACTGAAGTTTAACCCGAAAAGCAAGACTCAGTGCTGGTAAAATCTACCGGCGAAAATAAAAACTGGGTACTTCCTACTATCAGGAGATAATGCTATTTGCCAATATGGGCTCCGGCGATCAACGCTAGACAAATACTTTACCGCTGGATTTGTCCTTCCAAATTTTATGGCCGGGCAGTAAAAGCAACAATAATCTGTTAATCTCCCGGGCGTCGAGAACAAGCCTCACACTGTTGTCAGCTTTCTTCAGTGCGAGTAGCGGTCTGCTGTATGGTGAGAGTAAGGTTCCTATAAAGTTCCAGAATAACATTCGTTTTAGTTCTTGAACTACTGCTTCACGTTGGGACCATGGTATAGTGTGCGTATTTTTGTAGAAAGTGTCGTGGGCCGGACATCCATGCGGTACTGATACGTCTGAATAACACCAGCTCTGTTGTCGAATACACGTGCGTTATTAAACATTTCTGAGTTCTTCCTTTTGTTGAGAAGATACCTCCATACATTCCTCAATTTTGTCCTCAGTTTCTTCAGGTTCAACACGATGGCACCACTGTTCTGCTGAGTTATGGCAATGATGTGGATTAATTTTTCGGATCTGAATATGTACTGGATGTATCCTCCATAGTATTAGTTTGCGACCTGAGCTTCACCATGTCTATAAATATTCGTTGTATGGTGTACAACCACGTTTCACTATTGAAAAAATTCCACAACATACGAGATCGCGCTACTTGTAAAATTCACGACTGTAAAATAGGTCTCTGATCGAACAATAGACAAGCGATTGACAAACTCGCGCGCAACGACTAAAATCCGTTCGCCATCTTCTGAAATATTTACGTGCAATACTAATCAAAAATCTACAAAACTACTGATGAAAATTTATGAAAAAACGGGTATCGCAGAAATGACTCACTAATCTCACATTTACACCCAATCAAAGCGTAATACAGCTGTCACTCTTACCTTTGTTGTCATTTAAATTTTTCCCGAAATTTCCTTTTCCCAATAAATGTACAGAGTAAATAATTTTCAACTTTATATACTGGTACTGGTAAAGGCATTGGTATTAGCGTGTAGTCTGCAGTTGGCGTAGCATAAAACAGAGGACAATAGTTCTAATTAGAGTAATAATTATTTGATTATTTATTATTTCAATAATGGTCACGGTACTCGGTCGCCATTGTAATTCGCCTTCTCCGTTTTTTTTTTTTTTTAATCTTTCTGATTATTTCGCCTGCCGTTGCAGTAATTTCGAAAATGTGTTTAATTATAAAGCCGCATAATAGTTCTCGCCGTGAAAAAACGTTGCAGCAATAGCGATATACGCAAGTGGGAACTATGCCACCGAACACTAAAAAAAACATAAGTAATATTTAATATCAGACTGGCTTCAACACGAGAAAAGGCGCGTACATTCGCGAGTGAGTGGGCTGTCTAATAACTACTGGATTTGGGGATGATGTTAAGAAATTGTGCTTGTGTAAAAGTCACTCACATACGACGAATATACGGGAGATGGGGAAGCTCGTATTTTCTTAGATTTACATTTCCTTGTGGCCTGGTTGCAAAGAACACCGGTTACGGGGGAAATAAGAATCATATAAAATTATAACAAAAGGATTCCGGCCTAATTTCCTTACGCAGTCGTACAACAACACAATATAGATATCAGAAACGTTTTTGGTGAGTGATTGCTTTCAATTTTTATATACATCTATTTATGATTACTTATTAGTGTTGATATAAACGTCAGCTTATGCATAATATTAATTTGAGAAAACACTCTTTCATATTTCGACACCGTATTTATAATCCTCTTCGAAATTGGGGCTTTGATTAAGCCCTTCAAGATGCTCACAAGCAGCAGAGAAGTGTTAAACCATCTGGAAGGAGGAGGTATAGAAAATTGTTGTGACCTCTGCTGGCTTCATGTACCGGTAGGTCTAATCCTTTTTGGTCTCTAAACAATACTGTCGCACGAATTAGCAGTTTCACTCTCTAACTAAAGACCGGCTATAAAAGCAACGAATAAAAGAACAAATGGGCGAGGAGAGTATCTCACAGCTCACAAACATGTCGGATGTGTTTGAAGCTAACCTCTTATTATTGTGGGTAAAGCCAGTACCCAAATCCACGCATACAGAACGGTGGGAACAGAGGGAACCTCTTGATTTAAAAGAACTCGCCCATTGTGCACCCACACAGTGACTCAATTTTTCTGCTGGATTGGAATTCTATATTCTATGAATACAGGATACTGTAGAATACTTTCAATGACAACAATATGGGTTGTAGGACACTGGTACGGTACTATAAGTCGGGCCCGAATTGAAAGCAATGTATTGTGACACTTTCTGTTGTAATTACTGTCAATAAAACCTAATTCTTTATAAATTATACCTATTCAAAGAACTGTGTCTGACGCCCGAACAGCTGGGAACTAGCATGCATCGAGATTAGAAAACGTTGCATTGATAATGGCTAAGCACTAGCCGAAATCTGGATTTGCGTAATAAAACCTACAAGAAAAGGACGACTTACTGCTGCGCTCTATAATTTATAAATCACATAACAGTCGCTGAGAGCACCCACTTTCCTAATGGAAGGTAACCTGACCTAATTCTTTGTTCGAAAAACAAGTACTGTTTCTGTGACATTCATACCAAATCCTCAATACATTTTACGTGACTTAGACCCGCAGCAAAACATATTGCCGATACCTGCTCTAACCATTAATTTAAATTAAAGAGCAGCAAAGTCGCACCTCACTGGTCCTTACTAGACCTACATGATCGTTTTTAAGCGATTGTTTCTCATACGAACTTTCTCCTGTCGAACAGTGCGCTATAAATAGTCGTACTATTATTGTCGACGGAAGGTTTTTATTCAAGCATCTTCCGATTTATTATCAACCACCTTTTCCTTGTGACCTTCCGAGCATGTAAAGCACGGCGCGGCCTACAGCCATCAAAGTTTTGCCGTGCGGCCACATTTCATTGCATTGTTTACATCAGGCAACAATGCAATGCGGTGTGCAACCGCGCACGCTGTTATGACAAAAAATGCGATAACTCGGCTTCTAGGCTGTGTACCAAGATGGAACGAGTACCAATATGAAACGTACCAGATTTTTTTTTACTTTTTGCGGTAGGCACCTATTAACACACCGCCAGACAGACAGAAAGTCTAAAAATAATAGTTTTGTTGTCTATTTCTGTTATAATGACCATTCATATTAACTTTACTTAAGTATCTCCTATGTATAGACATCGACCAATTACAGTTCTAGTTATATGTGTAGATGAGATACTGGGAAAGAGAATTTGCATGTTTATTGCTATCGATTACATATTTCAACAGTTGTTTGAAAACTGTCATTAAAGGAAATGCTTATCCCGCTTCGAAGGAGTTGCTCTTGGATCAACAGCTAATGATAAGCAAATTGGAAGACCAACCCTTTTGATGAACTAGGGACTTCGAAATCGAGTCGACGACGCCCTTTTGTTACTAACTCCCTTCATTCACTCGTATAAAAAGAATAAATAAATAAATCGAAAACAACAATAATTGATTCTGTAGCCAGTACGATTTTCAGCAACTAATCTAAAAATAACTTCTTAGCGACCTATACAAGGATAAATTTAAGGCTGGTGTTTGCTTCATCCCGCTTTTTGCTTTCTGAATTTCACTTATCTTTAGTTATCAATTTGTGAGTTCTGACGTGAATTTATTTCATTAAACTTCCTCAACAGACTGGTTCCTATAACACAGTACAAACTAAAAGACTGTCGCTGTTCATTTGTTTTGGCAGAAACAAACGAATTCATGACAACTTCCCTGCAGCATGTAGTGAATAAGTGATTATTTATCCTTGTGCGACTGTGAGAAAACTTACATGTGCGAATTATATTTCGCACTATCACAACAATACTACGCCATGATATATAGTTTTTCTGTTTAGTAATTTACACTAAATCTAAAAAACCTTGTACATATGACGTTGGTGTATAAAGCTAAAAGATGTGTTGGTGTATAAAGCTAAAAGATGTGTTACCTTCAACCTGATTGTACACAGAACTGTTACCTGTAATCGCTTTCAAACAAACTTCTTTGCAGGGAAGATGGTTTTACACCTCTAAAAAAACTGCTCTTTTTTGCCATGATAGATTAACATCGTTAGATAGTTTGAATAAAACTTACTTTAAAAAGTGTATCGTATCTATGGTAAGCCAACTAACAAATTTTATCAATAGGTAAATACAATTTCAATGCTATAGTATGTTTCTATTGCAATGTTGGTAAGTTTAAAGAGCAAAAGGACAGATGACAGAAACATTGATAGCGAGGAGCTGGATAAAGATAGCAATCAGCAGGATGAAGGAGTAGAGAACGAGAAAGACCTGGATTTTGCAGCAGGAGATTCTCAATCTAGGAAACTATTTCATCTCAATCTAGGAAACTATTTCAAAAGCTTGGAAATCATGCTCTACTTTGTAATGACTATGTGGGTCTCACCTTGTAAAAATCCAGCACTTCCAAAGGTATGTTTTTCATGGAGTCTAGGTGGAAAACTTTGGAAATTGTTGACTTTTCCGGTTTCCCACAATCTGATAGCCAGTTGCTATTCAATAGCATCTATCTCCAACGTACACAAAAGAATTAGCCTTACGCACTTTTCCTATGCTACTCATTGCCGTTCCGAAATATAAATATTTGTTTTACAGTTTTCGAGATGGACCCAGATGTCAATTTTGGAATTAACGACTGCGACCAATATCACATTGGTCGATATGTCATTCAAGCGTCAGTTATATCGACCGTACTGAAGAGAGAACTGCTTGATAACTGTTGGACCCTCCCGAGTCTTATGACTCTATGAAAGACGCGACGTATTTAAAACGAAATTATTCTTGGTTGGAGTCTTACTCACATTGCTTGTATACTCCCGTTACAAAAAAGGAGCGTTCTGAAAATACTGTGTATTGTTTCCTACAAATCCTAATTGTGTCAGGAGAGTATTGGGATCTTTTAATGTCAGCCCATACTGTAAGTTTAAAGACATACACGAGCAGTGCAAAAAACACGTAGAAACTCACCTCCACAAAGCGGCTTTGAAAGCTGCTTGGGTATTTGTTGGAAGTGTGCCAGTGGATGTGCAAATCCACTACTACTCCCAGAAAACCTTATTTCTCGCATTACGGTTTGCGGGAATTACGACATAGCTGTTATAGGTAAGCATTATGGTGAAGGAGTTATTGAAGGGTTATACAAGGAACGGTTTGCAGCAGAAGACATAGTTCTGAAACTGCATATTGAGAACGGGAAAAAATGCAAGCTATCGATCGGTTCATATCCAAGATGAAATTATCGGAATATGTGGGGTTGTTCTTAAGGTTAGTATTATAACGAATGTGAAAAAGGCTGAATCGTTCAGTATATTAGCAGATGAAACAGATGATATTTCTGGAAGTTGTTTATTGGTATCCGGTATTTCGATGAAGAATCAAACAAAGTGGAATAAATGTTTGTCGGCTTTGTCGGGTTCAAGCTCTTGAAGCTAAATCCACTGCACAAACCATCGACGAATTTTTATCATAGGAAAATCTTGATCCCTCAAATACACGAAGGCTTTATTCTTTCACTGCTCTTCGCACAAACTTAATCTAGTGATCAATGATCTCAACGAACTTTCTGAGATTCGGAGTGACATGAGAATCATCAAAGACATTATTAGTTTTTTTCGTGAATAAGTACTCATGAGGAAGCTTATGCCCAATATTTCATCTCTGTGTGAAACAAGATGGAGTGAAATACACAAAAACGTCAGACTATTCAAGGAGGATTTTCCCACTATAATGTAAGCGTTAGAAACCTTATCATGTGAAGGAAAAGGTTTAACCAGAAAATACGCTTTTCAGTTCCATGCAGCTGCTTCTGGCTGTCAGTTTATTGTTAGCGTAATTTTAAATGCCAAATATTCTGCTTTGATGCAACCTGTGGTTAATATTCTGCAGCCCATAACTTTAGGCACAGTCAAGACCTTGCAACACAACAAAATTAATTTTGCAATTGCTGAAAACTCACCGTGACAATGCGGAAAAAGTAACGGACGAGATTTTGGAAGAAGCTATGGCCACTGCAGAAAAAATCGGTCTTGAAGACTTAAAAACAATGCTGCGCGTTGCTGGAAGTCTGCAACATCGAAGAAACCCTCCAGCAGAAAACCCATTGGAATTTTGGTGGTCATTTATAATACGTTATTTGGACACCATTATTGCATCTCTCGAAGTACGTTTTACTAATGAAAACACTACATCATTCGCTTTCTCTAAATTACATCCAGTCCAAATGAAAACCATGTTAGCTGATCAACTGATAAGAGCTTGTGAAACCTTCGCCCGGTTTTACTATTTGTCAAACATTAAAAGTGAAATTGAACTTTGGAAAAATTATGGCAGAATACACAGAACCAATAGGAGTTAACTATTTGCAATATAATTAAAGAAACGAAAGCTACTTTCTAGAGACCCAAAAAGCTTTGAAAATTTTGATTACTCTCTCTTGTACAGCATGCTCTGGCGATCGGTCTTTTAGCAGTTTAAGACGAATAAAAACTTGGTTGAGAAATACAATGGTAGAATGTCGTCTCAACGGCCTAGCAATGATGAACATCCACAGAAAATTAATTTTTGACAATAAAGAAGTTTTCATTGACTAAGTGTTGCAGAAATTTACAAAAAATCAGCAAAGATTGTGTTTTAATGGATTTCCCTTAAATGTAAGTCGTATAAAATGTTCATTTTAATTGTTAACAGTATTAATTGTTAATAAACAGTTTTCTACTTGAATCAGTGTACAAGAATTTATTCATTTCCTCATCCTCTTTCGCGTGCTACTCTCCTAACATATTGGCTTGTGACGCCCTTGTGCTTAGTGCGGGCGTTAGGACCTATGGGCCCCGGGGAAATGCTCTTGGGCCCCTACCCAATTTTAAACTTAGGTTTTTGGATAAAGTCAGTAAACTTTAATGCAAGAAAACCAAACAACGTCTTTTTATGACCTTTTTTTGATCCTCACAGTGTACATAAATTCAATAGTATTTTCTATCAATTTAATCACGAGCTATGCATGTATACATGTTTTTTAAACAATCCAGTGAGGGTCTCTTCCCCCAGACTTTGGTTCAAAATCGTAGTGCACATACTAAACTTGCGTTTCTCGTGTATTTGTTTAGGCATCTGGGAGGACGAGCCCCCTTGGCCCGCTTGCGCCTTCGCCCCCCCCCCCCCCCCCCCCCCTCCTCACCACTAACGTCGGCCCTGTTTGTGCTGCCTTAAACTGTTTTGATTGTTTGGATTATATTTCACGGCAGTGGAAAAGAATATGTGAAATCTACCCACAACTTTAAACATAAAAAAAACTGAAAACTGTGGCTCAATAAACAGAATTCAACTAAAGTAACTGGATCAAAATGGCTCTGAGCACTATGGGACCCAACATATGAGGTCATCAGTCCCCTAGAACTTAGAACTACTTAAACCTAACTAACCTAAGGACATCACACACATCCATGCCCTAGGAAGGATTCGAACCTGCGACTGTAGCGGTAGCGCGGTTCCAGACTGTAGTGCCTTGAACCCCTTGGTAAAGTAACTGGTGTCAATATCTCAAAACAGTCGGGAAACATCTTCTCTGCAATAGGAAAAGCATTAAAATTTTGGTGCTCCCCTGTACTGTAGTACTGTGGCGTGAATTAAGCAAATTAATAAAAAAATCACATAAAACTTATTTTAAGAAACCATGATGGAAGTTAATAAATCTTTTAAAACGAGAGAAAAAAAGAGACCGAAATCCAGTGTTGTGATAAATTTTATTTGGTTTCTTAAATTTTTTATTCCTGTGACTACTTTTTGTTGTAACACACATACATATATATCCGATCCAGTCACCCGCTGCCCCCCCCCCCCCCTCCCCCCTAGTCGTTAACCTGGCGACGCCCTTGTGTGGAAGTCTTGAAAACTATCTCCATTTCAGCCAGAGAACTTTGCTTATCATTTCACAAGGGGAGGCCACGACGTTGGGATCACAGATTTACTTCAAACTTTGTACACCTTTAGGAGGCCATTAAAACAACATAATGCGTTAGTAGTAAGGCGCAATACTCAGACAATTCCGAGAAAATCGTTAGAGAAATGTTACGCGTCTGTTATGTAGCTGATGTATCTATGCGTAGGTGCGGGGCGTTAGAATTAATGATGGTCAGGTAGCCTCCCCCCATGAACCATGGACCTTGCCGTTGGTGGGGAGGCTTGCGTGCCTCAACGATACAGATAGCCGTACCATAGGTGCAACCACAACGGAGGGGTATCTGCTGAGAGGCCAGGCAAACGCGTGGTTCCTGAAGAGGGGCAGCAGCCTTTTCAGTAGTTGCAGGGGCAACAGTCTGGATGATTGACTGATCAGGCCTTGCAACACTAACCAAAATGGCCTTGCTGTTCTGGTACTGCGAACGGCTGAAAGCAAGGGGAAACTACAGCCGTAATTTTTCCCGAGGGCATGCAGCTTTACTGTATGGTTAAGTAATGATGGCGTCCTCTTGGGTAAAATGTTCCGGATGTAAAATAGTCCCCCCATTCGGATCTCCGGGCGGGGATTACTCAAGAGGACGTTGTTAACAGGAGAAAGAAAACTGGCGTTCTACGGATCGGAGCGTGGAATGTCAGATCCCTTAATCGGGCAGGTAGGTTAGAAAATTTAAAAAGGGAAATGGATAGGTTAAAGTTAGATACAGTGGGAATTAGTGAAGTTCGGTGGCAGGAGGAACAAGACTTTTGGTCAGGGTGAATACAGGGTTATAAATACAAAATCAAATAGGGGTAATGCAGGAGTAGGTTTAATAATGAATAAAAAAATGCGACTACGGGTAAGCTATTACAAACAGCATAGTGAACGCATTATTGTGGCCAAGATAGACACGAAGCCCACGCCTACTAGAGTAGTACAAGTTAATATGCCAACTAGCTCTGCAGATGATGAAGAAATTGATGAAATGTATGATGAGATAAAAGAAATTATTCAGATAGTGAAGGGACACGAAAATTTAATTGACATGGGTGACTGGAATTCAAGAGTAGGAAAAGGGAGAGAAAGGAAACATATTAGGTGAATATGGATTGGGGCTAAGAAATGAAAGAGGAGGCCGCCTGGTAGAATCTTGCGCAGAGAATAACTTAATCATAGCTAACACTTGGTTTAAGAATCATGAAAGAAGGTTGTATACATGGAAGAACCCTGGAGAAACTAAAAGGTATCAGATAGATTATATAATGATAAGACAGAGATTTACGAACCAGGTTTTAAATTGTACGACATTTCCAGGGGCAGATGTGGACTCTGACCACAATCTATTGGTTATGAGCTGTAGATAAAAACTGAAGTAACTGCAAAAAGGTGGGAATTTAAGGAGATGGGACCTGGATAAACTGAAAGAACCAGAGGTTGTACAGAGTTTCAGGGAGAGCATAAGGGAATAATTGACAGGAATGGGGGAAAGAAATACAGTAGAGGAAGAATGGGTAGCTCTGAGGGATGAAATAGTAAAGGCAGCAGAGGATCAAATAGGTAAAAAGACGAGGGCTAGTAGAAATACTTGGGTAACAGGAGGCATATTGAATTTAATTGATGAAAGGAGAAAATATAAAAATGCAGTAAATGAAGCAGGCAAAAAGGAATACAAACGTCTCAAAAATGAGATCGACAGGAAGTGCAAAATGGCTAAGCAGGGATGGCTAGAGGACAAATGTAAGGATGTAGAGGCTTATCTCACTAGGGGTAAGATAGATACTGCCTACAGGAAAATTAAAGAGACCTTTGGAGAAAGGAGAACCACTTGCATGAGTATCAAGAGCTTTGATGGAAAAACAGTTCTGAGCAAAGAAGGGAAAGCAGAAGGGTGGAAGGAGTATATAGAGGGTCTATACAAGGGCGATGTACGTGAGGACAATATTATGGACATGGAAGAGGATGTAGATGAAGATGAAATGGGAGATACGATACTGCGTGAAGAGTTTGACAGAGCACTGAAAGACCTGAGTCGAAACAAGGCCCCCGGAGTAGACAACATTCCATTAGAACTACTGACGGCCTTGGGAGAGCCAGTCCTGATAAAACTCTACCATCTGGTGAGCAAGATGTATGAGACAGGCGACATACCCTCAGACTTCAAGAAGAATATGATAATTCCAATCCCAAAGAAAGCAATTATTGACAGATGTGAAAATTACCGAACTATCAGTTTAATAAGTCACAGCTGCAAAATACTAACACGAATTCTTTACAGACGAATGGAAAAACTAGTAGACGCCAACCTCTGGGAAGATCAGTTTGGATTCTGTAGAAATGTTGGAACACGTGAGGCAATACTGGCCCTACGACTTATCTTAGAAGGAAGATTAAGGAAAGGCAAACCTACGTTTCTAGCATTTGTAGACTTAGAGAAAGCTTTTGACAATGCTGATTGGAATACTCTCTTTCAAATTCTGAAGGTGGAAGAGGTAAAATACAGGAAACGAAAGGCTATTTACAATTTTTACAGAAAGCAGATGACAGTTATAAGAGTCTACATCTACATCTACATTTATACTCCGCAAGCCACCCAACGGTGTGTGGCGGAGGGCACTTTACGCGCCACTGTCATTACCTCCCTTTCCTGTTCCAGTCGCGTATGGCTCGCGGGAAGAACGACTGTCTGAAAGCCTCCGTGCGCGCTCTAATCTCTCTAATTTTACATTCGTGATCTCCTCGGGAGGTATAAGTAGGGGGAAGCAATATATTCGATACCTCATCCAGAAACGCACCCTCTCGAAACCTGGTGAGCAAGCTACACCGCGATGCAGAGCGCCTCTCTTGCAGAGTCTGCCACTTGAGTTTGCTAAACATCTCCGTAACGCTATCACGGTTACCAAATAACCCTGCGACGAAACGCGCCGCTCTTCTTTGGATCCTCTCTATCTCCTCCGTCAACCCGATCTGGTACGGATCCCACACTGATGAGCAATACTCAAGTATAGGTCGAACGAGCGTTTTGTAAGCCACCTCCTTTGTTGATGGACTACATTTTCTAAGCACTCTCCCAATGAATCTCAACCTGGTACCCGCCTTACCAACAATTAATTTTATATGATCATTCCACTTCAAATCGTCCCGCACGCATACTCCCAGATATTTTACAGAAGTAACTGCTACCAATGTTTGTTCCGCTATCATATAATCATACAATAAAGGATCCTTCCTTCTACGTATTCGCAATACATTATATTTGTCTATGTTAAGGGTCAGTTGCCACTCCCTGCACCAAGTGCCTATCCACTGCAGATCTTCCTGCATTTCGCTGCAATTTTCTAATGCTGCAACGTCTCAGTGTACTACAGCATCATCCGCGAAAAGCCGCATGGAACTTCCGACACTATCTACTAGGTCATTTATATGTATTGTGAAAAGCAATGGTCCCATAACACTCCCCTGTGGCACGCCAGAGGCTACTTTTAACGTCTGTAGACGTCTCTCCATTGAGAACAACATGCTGTGTTCTGTTTGCTAAAAACTCTTCAATCCAGCCACACAGGCTTTGTTTATCAGGCGACAGTGCGGAACTGTATCGAACGCCTTCCGGAAGTCAAGGAAAATGGCATCTACCTGGGAGCCTGTATCTAATATTTTCTGGGTCTCATGAACAAATAAAGCGGGTTGGGACTTACACGATCGCTGCTTCTGGAATCCATGTTGATTCCTACAGAGTAGATTCTGGGTTTCCAAAAACGACATGATACTCGAGCAAAAAACATGTTCTAAAAGTCTACAACAGATCGACGTCAGAGATATAGGTCTATAGTTCTGCGCATCTGCTCGACGACCCTTCTTGGAGACTGGGACTACCTGTGCTCTTTTCCAATCATTTGGAACCTTCCGTTCTTCTAGAGGCTTGCGGTACACGGCTGTTAGAAGGGGGGCAAGTTCTTTCGCGTACTCTGTGTAAAATCGAATTGGTATCCCGTCAGGTCCAGTGGACTTTCCTCTGTTGAATGATTCCAGTTGCTTTTCTATTCCTTGGACACTTATTTCGATGTCAGCCATTTTTTCGTTTGTGCGAGGATTTAGAGAAGGAACTGCAGTGCGGTCTTCCTCTGCGAAACAGCTTTGGAAAAAGGTGTTTAGTATTTCAGCTTTACCCGTGTCATCCTCTGTTTCAATGCCATCATCATCCCGGAGTGTCTAGATATGCTGTTTCGAGCCACTTACTGATTTAACGTAAGACCAGAACTTCCTAGGATTTTCTGTCAAGTCGGTACATAGAATTTTACTTTCGAATTCACTGAACGCTTCACGCATAGCCCTCCTTACGGTAACTTTGACATCGCTTAGCTTCTGTTTGTCTGAGAGGTTTTGGCTGCGTTTAAACTTAGAGTGAAGCTCTCTTTGATTTCGCAGTAGTCCTAACTTTGTTGTTGTACCACGGTGGGTTTTTCCCGTCCCTCACAGTTTTACTCGGCACGTACCTGTCTAAAACGCATTTTACGATTGCCTTGAACTTTTTCCATAAACACTCAACATTGTCAGTGTCGGAACAGAAATTTTCGTTTTGATTCTGTTAGGTAGTCTGAAATCTGCCTTCTATTACTCTTGCTAAACAGATAAACCTTCCTCCCTTTTTTTATATTCCTACTAACTTCTATATTCAGGGATGCTGGAACGGCCTTATGATCACTGATTCCCTGTTCTGTACATACAGAGTCGAAAAGTTCGGGTCTGTTTGTTATCAGTAGGTCCAAGATGTTATCTCCACGAGTCGGTTCTCTGTTTAATTGCTCGAGGTAATTTTCGGATAGTGCACTCAGTATAATGTCACTCGATGCTCTGTCCCTACCACCCGTCCTAAACATCTGAGTGTCCCAGTCTATATCTGGTAAATTGAAATCTCCACCTAAGACTATAACATGCTGAGAAAATTTATGTGAAATGTATTCCAAATTTTCTCTCAGTTGTTCTGCCACTAATGCTGCTGAGTCGGGAGGTCGGTAAAAGGAGCCAATTATTAACCTAGCTCGGTTGTTGAGTGTAACCTCCACCCATAATAATTCACAGGAACTATCCACTTCTATTTCACTACAGGGTAAACTACTATTAACAGCGACGAACACTCCACCACCGGTTGCATGCAATCTATCCTTTCTAAACACCGTCTGTACCTTTGTAAAAATTTCGGCAGAATTTATCTCTGGCTTCAACCAGCTTTCTGTACCTATAACGATTTCGGCTTCGGTGCTTTCTATCAGCGCTTGAAGTTCCAGTACTTTACCAACGCAGCTTCGACAGTTTACAATTACAATACCGATTGCTGCTTGGTCCCCGCATGCCCTGACTTTGCCCTGCACCCGTTGAGGCTGTTGCCCTTTCTGTACTTGCCCAAGGCCATCTAACTTAAAAAACCGCCCAGCCCACGCCACACAACCCCTGCTACCCGCGTAGCCGCTTGTTGCGTGTAGTGGACTCCTGACCTATCCAGCGGAACCCGAAACCCCACCACCCTATGGCGCAAGTCGAGGAATCTGCAGCCCACACGGTCACAGAACCGTCTCAGCCTCTGATTCAGACCCTCCACTCGGCTCTGTACCAAAGGTCCGCAGTCAGTCCTGTCGACGATGCTGCAGATGGTAGCTCTGCTTTCATCCCGCTAGCAAGACTGGCAGTCTTCACCAAATCAGATAGCCGCCGGTAGCCAGAGAGGATTTCCTCGGATCCATAGCGACACACATCATTGGTGCCGACATGAGCGACCACCTGCAGATGGGTGCACCCTGTACCCTTTATGGCATCCGGAAGGACCCTTTCCACATCTGGAATGACTCCCCCCGGTATGCACACGGAGTGCACATTGGTTTTCTTCCCCTCTCTTGCTGCCATATCCCTAAGGGGCCCCATTACGCGCCTGACGTTGGAGCTCCCAACTACCTGTAAGCCCACCCTCTGCGACCGCCCGGATCTTGCAGACTGAGGGGCAACCTCTGGAACAGGACAAGCAGCCATGTCAGGCCGAAGATCAGTATCAGCCTGAGACAGAGCCTGAAACCGGTTCGTCAGACAAACCGGAGAGGCCTTCCGTTCAGCCCTCTGGAATGTCTTTCGCCCCCTGCCACACCTTGAGACGACCTCCCACTCTACCACAGGGGAGGGATCAGCCTCAATGCGGGCAGTATCCCGGGCAACCACAGTCGTAGTCCGATCGGGGGATGCGTGGGACGAGCTGGCCGTCCCTGACAACCTCCCATCCGGAACACCACAGTGATGCCCATTGGCAACAGCCTCAAGCTGTGTGACCGAAGCCAACACTGCCTGAAGCTGGGAGCGAAGGGATGCCAACTCAGCCTGCATCCGAACACAGCAGTTGCAGTCCCTATCCATGCTAAAAACTGTTGTGCAAAGAACGTCTGAACTAATCTACAGAGAGCGCAAACAAATCGACACAAAATTTAAACGGTTATTAAAATACAAGATTGCCTAGTAAATGCAGTAATGCTGCTACTTGTGCACTGCTGACACACTGCTCGGCAGCGGAAGGAGGGGTGTTAAAGGGAAGCAGTGGTTGGGAAGGAAGTGAGACAGGGTTGTAGCCTATCCCCGATGTTATTCAGTCTGTATATTGAGCAAGCAATAAAGGAAACAAAAGAAAAGTTCGGAGTAGGTATTAAAATCCATGGAAAAAAAATAAAAACTTTGAGGTTCGCCGATGACATTGTAATTCTGTCAGAGACACCAAAGGACTTGGAAGAGCAGTTGAACGGAATGGACAGTGTCTTGAAAGGAGGGTTAAGATGAACATCAACAATAGCAAAACGAGGATAATGGAATGTAGTCGAATTAAGTAGGGCGATGCTGAGGGAATTAGATTAGGAAATGAGACACTTAAAGTAGTAAAGGAGTTTTGCTATTTGGGGAGCAAAATAACTGATGATGATCGAAGTAGAGAGGATATAAAATGTAGACTGGCAATGGCAAGGAAAGCGTTTCTGAAGAAGAGAAATTTGTTAACATCGAGTATAGATTTAAGTGTCAGGAAGTCGTTTCTGAAAGTATATGTATGGAGTGTAGCCATGTATGGAAGTGAAACATGGACGATAAATAGTTTAGACAAGAAGAGAATAGAAGCTTTCGAAATGTGGTGCTACAGAAGAATGCAGAAGATTAGATGGGTAGATCACATAACTAATAAGGAGGTATTGAATAGAATTGGGGAGAAGAGGAGCTTGTGGCACAACTTGACTAGAAGAAGGGACCGGTTGGTAGGACATGTTCTGAGACATCGAGGGATCACCAATTTAGTACTGGAGGGCAGCGTGGAGGGTAAAAATCGTAGAGGGTGACCAAGAGATGAATACACTAAGCTGATTCAGAAGGATGTAGGCTGCAGTACGTAGTGGGAGATGAAGAAGCTTGCACAGGATAGAGTAGCATGGAGAGCTGCATCAAATCAGTCTCAGGACTGAAGACCACAACAACAACAGCAACAGGTAGCTAGCGTTCGAGCTACGTAACACGAACGTATATGAAACTACGTCTCGACTCCCGCTCGAACTTAGCTTTTAATCTATATTTTTTTCATCACTGGTCATATTATTTAATTCATATGACATTTGAGAGCTACAATTAAAAAGCTACGTGTATTTGCACGAATTTTTGGTGAGTTTCATGTTATTTGGGTACTTATTATTTTTAATTAAATTTAATTAGTAGAACAAACCTATTTATAACTATCGACGAGTAAATTAAGAAACGCATAGAGTTTTCCAGAAAATGTATCCCTTTCGTGATTTTCGAAACCCCTTGCACATAAAATCTGGTAAAGTACCCGGGACTAGTTTGCACGTCGACATTTCGCGCTGGAGACACGGAAGCAGGCCCCATTTGGTAATTAACTTGCATAGTGGTGAGACGTAGCAAGAAAGAATAGTCTAGGTGAATTTTTTTAAAATGTCGCAGAATTGAAAATCTACTTCAGAAATGAATGTTTCAGCAGGACTCGAACCGTCGTCTCAAACATGTTCGTCTTGCAAAGGTCAAACGCTAACCACCTGACCACCATTAACTCTATCGTCCAACACCCCCACACAAATACATCAGTTGCCCAATAAACGTCTCTTGCGATTTTTTCGGAATTGCCGAAGTAGTGCGCCTTACTACTTGTACGTTATTTTGTTTCAACAGCGTGCTAAAGATGTACAAAGTTTGAAGTAAATCCGTGATCCCAATGGTGTGATGTCCCTTTCAATTCCTGTAATTCAGTATAATTCCATAATACCAGCCGCGCCTGGTAGCCGTGCGGTTTGAGGAACCTTGCCACTGCTCGCGGGGCTCCCTCCGTCGGACGTTCGAGTCCTCCCTTGGGCGTGTGTGTGTGTGTGTGTGTGTGTTGTCCTTGGCGTAAGTTAGTTCAAGTTGGAGTAAGTAGTGTGTAAGCCTAGGGACCGATGACCTCAGCAGTTTGGCGTCATAGGAACTTACCACAAATTTCCAATGCCACTATACTGGCCTTTCCTCGTATAAACAAATTAAATGCATAACTTCGTTATGAGTCCACCTCCTGACAGCCTTCTTCATTAACTTATTTGCCGACACATTACTGACATTCACTCACAGTGCATGTTATAGCGACATTACTCTCAACTGTCCCGACGATGCCTGGCACACTTATGGAGCAGCTCGTTGCAGTGTTGATGTCGCGCAGTGGGTAGCACGTTAAGCTGTAATTCATATTACTCGTAACGTGGGGTCGACTCAAGTCAGTGAATTTCGTTTATATTATCATTTGTTAATTCTATGTAACATGTTTATGATGTTTTATATGTTACTTGCTGCATAGCATTGTGTAAGTCTAAATAGATAAACTGCTTCCAGAATGAGATTTTCACTCTGCAGCGGAGTGTGCGCTGATGTGAAACTTCCTGGAAGATTAAAGCTGTGTGCCGGACCGCCGGCCGGCGTGGCCGTGCGGTTCTAGGCGCTTCAGTCTGGAACCGCGTGAGCGCTACGGTCGCAAGTTCGAATCCTGCCTCGGGCATGGATGTGTGTGATGTCCTTAGGTTAGTTAGGTTGAAGTAGTTCTACGTTCTAGGGGACTGATGACCACAGAGCTTAAGTCCCATAGTACTCAGAGCCATTTGAACCATTTTGTGTGCCGGACCGAGAATCGAACTCGGGATCTTAAAAGCGGTGGCTCGATTTTTTACTTTACAGGTTACTACGAGGGGCGTTCAGAAAGTAAGCTCCGATCGGTCGCGAAATGGAAACGACTATGAAAATCCGATAAAGCTTTGCACAGATGTGTTGGGTAGTGTCTCTAGTATAACCCCAGTTAGCATCACGTCGCTCTTCTCATTTCTGAGCTCGCAGTGAGTGCGTAAAGATGTCTAGAAAATAGTGTCTGCCGCCAAGTACGAGGGCCTGGTGAGAAATTTCGCCTGAAGCTATGCAGCTAACATTACATAACTGTCGTGCTGTTTCGTCTTCACGACAATTCTCAGCCGCATTCTGCAGGGGCAATGAAGAAGCTCCTGCATCGTTTTCAAATGGAAATGTTAGATTACCCACAATACAGTCCGCAATTGTCTCCCCCTGAGTTTCATCTCTGGTCACATGAACCGCTGTCTTTGAAGACAACATTTTGACACAGACAACGAGGTGTAGGCCAGCGTGGAGAATTGGCGGAAAGCACTGGCGGCTGCCTTCTATGATGAGGCTATTGAAAAGTTGGTACAACGCTATGACAAAAGTCTAAGTCAGAACGGCGACTACGTAGAGAAGTAGCTGAAAGGTGTAGCTAATTGTTACAAGTAAAACATTTCTGATGTTCACTGTGGTTTCAATTTGGCAATCAATCGGAGCTTACTTTCTGAACAGGCCTCGTATTACTTGCTGTATGGGCTGTGATTTTTGATATTTTTTGTCTAAACCAGCAAGGCAAAACAGGGGTCACTACTTCCACCACATCAAGTGGATTTAGTGCTCACGTACTCACACTGCGCAGTGAACACTTCCCAGTTTAGCAATGGGGAATAGTTGAACATGATTACTACTGTTATCGGTGCCATGCGTGCAATGGTCGTGCCAGGAGCGCGATATTGAATCTTTATACTATCGTTAGTGGCGCGAGGCCTGCACGACCTTATAGTAACCGTTATAGTTCCGCATTATTCTGTTACACTAGGGGTGAGTTCACGTAAGGAAAGAGAGAATGTAAGATTAACGGACTCATTTATTAAACAGTTGAGAATCGAACAATAATACAACCAAATAGGGGTGGGGGGAAGAAAGATTCGAGTTCAGCAGCCTGTCCCAAAGTACGTTCATAACACGCCACAATAGCAGGAGGAAAGGAATTTTAGTAACGATCGTCGTATTATCAAATAGAATCCCATTTAGTAAAGGAAGGGCTTGCAGGCGTGCAACGACCACCACCAGGAATTAGCCAAAGACTGAGAAGAATCGCTCGGTAGCCTCCCGTACTAAAGTAATAAAACCCGCAAGTCGCGAAACTATTCATAATGACCCATCAGGCTCCCTCTGGGCCGCAGGGCGCGAATCTACAGTGCACGTCGGCGCTCATGCTTACCGAACTTCATCTCCTGGAAGCGGCACCTCCGGTCTCCGGCACGGTCACACTAGAACTGAACTACTGCCTCTTTGTCCACCAACCATCCGCGGAGGGCGGTTGGTGCCCACCCGCGAAAAACGGGCGCGCACCTGAACTGCCCAGTCATAGGGTCGGAATTTCACAGGGAGGCGACCTCGCGACGTTAAAATTGAGCAGAAATAGCGTTTACAAGGTTGGTAAGGCAGGTTGGGGAACTGAGAACAGGAGAAACTTTGGCCACTACTGAAAGTTCAAACGACACCATGTGCTACCCTGGCGATCGGAAAAAGGATGGGAAACGGGAAGCAATCGTGGCTGCTAGGACGACTGCTGCCCTCGCCCATAAATGAAGAAAATTTCTAGCGCCAAGCTCCTCTCACAGATCAGTGTGAGACAAGCTGTAAAAATCGTCAAATAAATCAGGCAACCCATAGAAATTATTAATATTAACTGAATTATTATTTTACCGAGTACCAGAATGCTGGGGTTAGAAAAATGAAATACAAGCACTCAATGGTGAATGAAGTGCACGTCTTTCAATCTTTGGTTTCCGCGGGCGTCTTAGCTACCCAAGCACGACTCACGCCCGGTACTCACAGCTTTACTTCTGCCAGTACCTCGTCTCCTACCTTCCAGACTGCACAGAAGCTCTCCTGCGAACCTTGCAGGACTAGCACTCCTGAAAGAAAGGATATTGCGGAGACATGGCTTAGCCACAGCCTGAGGGATGATTCCAGAATGAGATTTTCACTCTGTAGCGGAGTGTGCGCTGATATGAAACTTCCCTGCAGATTAAAACTGTGTGCCGGACCGAGACCCGAACTCGGGACCTTCGCCTTTCGTGGGCAAGTGCTCTAGCTCGTAGTTTTAATCTGCCAAGAAGTTTCAGATTAACTGCTCTTGCTGTTCCATTAGGAGGTAATATGCCACGGCCACATATGAAGGCTTAAAAGACAGTTTCGTGAGTAGTTTTGTTTGATGTGTGCTTGGGTACAGCACAATGTATTACCAAGATCTGGTAGCCTACAAACTGTGATGCAGTACGGCCGCTCAGCAGTCCAAATACTTTCAGCTCTCCTGACAATGCCAGTCTGCAGGCGTTGTCGTCTGCGCCAGAGGTTTAAAATTCGCAGTGCACGACTATCTGAGTCCTTGCCCTACTTTTCGTCATTGGTGACAAGGTGACTCTCGGTGCTGTTTGCAGGACACGTATTATTTGCAAAAGCTCTCCGAGACTGAAAAACTCTCACTGCATCTTTCAGTAAGATAGTGCACCTTGTCCCAGTGCTGGAATCAATAACAAATGGTTTTCTGAACATTTCATTAGCGTTTTGACTTGAGCTGGCCAGAGTCCCGACCTCAACCCAATGGAGAACTTATGGTCAAGACTGAAAAATACGGTTTCATGGCGACATCCCAATAACGAGATGGAACTGCTAAAGGCCACCATCATATCATGATTCAGAGTCATCAAACCAGAAAAATCTCCGAGATTTGGTAGACTTTGATGTTATGCAAAGTTGAAGCAGTATCCTACTTAGGAGACCCGGGGATTTGTGGTTTCTACGTGTGCAGAATGCCGAACTCGGAGTGCAGGATTGTAGTCCAGTGACATGCCCAAGGGCGTCAGTGAGACAGTGTAGTTGTGAATACATTTATTGTCAGGATTTTACAATACGGATAGTTTCCGCATGCGTAGTCTAGCAGAGGGCGGAGTGCAGTGCGTGGCCGGGAGTTGCTGACTCGCCCGACTCAGAAGGCTTCTGTGTTGCGTGGCCTGGACGTGAACCACGCCACCAGCGAAAGTGGCGTCGAGCGGGATGCCGATCCAGCAGTCTGCAGGCGTTGCCCATCCAGCCAAGTCACTTAACAGTGTGGTGGGACGTTCCTCCAAGGCAATCTCATGGACTTCATCGTTTGCATCGAGATCAGCTGTTGACAGGTCCCCACAGGATGGCACCAGCCATGTAGAAGTATGCCATAGTCTCCCGACAAGAGATGCCCAAGACATCAATAGATGCTCACAGGTACAATTAGGGAGCAGCACGAATGTGCCTCTCCCGGAAGGTGCGAGCCTGTAGGTCACATATCATACTCAACTGATTCCCAGTGATCGTTGGTCGACGGTGCCCAAGTCTTCATATCAGTGGCAGCAAATCAGGCAGCAGCACCATTCCATTCCATTGGGCTGGCTGGCTGGGTGGTCTCATGTAGTTGACACATCAGGGAGCAGCTTCGATGTGGATTCATCATAGATTGCAAGTTTGTCGTACCAACTGATGACTCATGACTGATGATTGAACGAATGAGCTTCAGAGATACAAGTATTTATGCTGCTTAGACCCTACCTATGTCATTATCAGGCTGTGGTAATGAGAGAATATGGCCTCATTTTCTAGGCTTTTCAGCACTCTACAGGGTGAGTCACTAACTATTGCCACCAAGAATAACTCCGAAAGTATGACAGGAGCTGAAAAGTTTGTGGGACAGAAGTTGCATGGGACAACGGGGGTCATAATATGAGGTTGGTTTTTTGTTGCTAGATGGGGTCGCTTCAGAGATATGAAGGTCAATTTTGTTTGTTTTTTTCAAATGGGGTGCTATAGTTTAGTACTTATTTTATGATTGCGACTATCGAAACGAATCCAATGATGTGTAACAGTAAGGTCTTTGAAGGACAACGAAGGTCACAAAGGTGGTATGAACGTCCATTTACATAAGGTGTTCGAAGTGATGACCATTAGTATCAATGTAGTGCTGCAATCTTCTTATCATGGATTGAGTGGTATTCCTTATCACATCGGCACTTATCGAAGTACATGCTCTGACAATTCTCTCTCGCATATCTTCAGGTGTAATTGGAACGTCTTTATAAACAATGTCTTTTACGAATCCCCACAAGAAAAAATCCAGAGGCGTCAAATCTGGCGAACGAGCCGGCCACGACACATCTCCTCCGCGTCCTATACAACGATTTGGGAATTGTCTCTGCAACTCATTTCTGGCCATCAGCGAAAAATGTTGTTCCCACTATCTGTTCCTTGTTCCTAAAGTTATTTCTTCCAGTAACAGACCTAATGTTTCTTGCAGGAATGTGGTGTACTTCCTTCGATAAATAGGGGCCTATAATTCTGTCCTCCAGAATCACACGCTATACATTCACCGACCACGGATTTTGCCGCAGCCAACATGTATTTTCAGTTGCCCAGAAATGCATGTTATGAATTAATATTTCCGTCATCGTGAATGTGGCCTCGACAGTAAATAAAATCAACTTAATAAATGTGTCATCTCTCTGAATTTGAAGTTGAGCCCATCGGCAGAATTCAGTGCGACGCTTACAATCCGTACCAGTTAATTCTTGGTGAAGACAGATATGGCGGTGCAGAACACGAACAGCACTAGCTCTGGCTCATGCCAGAATCCCTTGCGATTTCACGTGAACCATCACAAGGATCTCGAACCACAGTGGCAAGAGTTCCAATTTCCGTTTCCTCGTTAGTAACTTTCCTTTCCCGGATATGTTTCCGATGCGTTAAAGATCCAGTTGTTCTCAGTTTACCATGTTGTTGTTGTGGTCTTCAGTCCTGAGACTGGTTTGATGCAGCTCTCCATGCTACCCTATCCTGTGCAAGTCTCTTCATCTCCCAGTACGTACTGCAACCTACATCCTTCTGAATCTGCTTAGTGTATTCATCTCTTGGTCTCCCTCTACGATTTTTACCCTCCACGCTGCCCTCCAATGCTAAATTTGTGATCCCTTGATGCCTCAGAACATGTCCTACCAACCGGTCCCTTCTTCTCGTCAAGTTGTGCCACAAACTCCTCTTCTCCCCAATTCTATTCAATACCTCCTCATTAGTTATGTGATCTACCCATCTAATCTTCAGCATTCTTCTGTAGCACCACATTTCGAAAGCTTCTATTCTCTTCCTGTCCAAACTGTTTATCGTCCATGTTTCACTTCCATACATGGCTACACTCCATACAAATACTTTCAGAAACGACTTCCTGACACTTAAATCTATGCTCGATGTTAACAAACTTCTCTTCTTCAGAAACGCTTTCCTTGCCATTGCCAGTCTACATTTTATATCCTCTCTACTTTGACAATCATCAGTTATTTTTCTCCCCAAATAGCAAAACTCCTTTACTACTTTAAGTGTCTCATTTCCTAATCTAATTCCCTCAGTATCACCCGACTTAATTCGACTACATTCCATTATCCTCGTTTTGCTTTTGTTGATGTTCATCTTATATCCTCCTTTCAAGACAATGTCCATTCCGTTCAACTGCTCTTCCAAGTCCTTTGGTGTCTCTGACAGAATTACAATGTCATCGGCGAACATCAAAGTTTTTATTTCTTCTCCATGGATTTTAATACCTACTCCGAATTTTTCTTTTGTTTCCTTTACTGCTTGCTCAATATACAGATTGAATAACATTGGGGAGAGGCTACAACCCTGTATCACTCCCTTCCCAACCACTGCTTCCCTTTCATGTCCCTCGACTCTTATAACTGCCACCTGGTTTCTGTACAAATTGTAAATAGCCTTTCGCTCCCTGTATTTTACCCCTGCCACCTTTAGGATTTTGAAGAGAGTATTCCATTCAACATTGTCAAAAGCTTTCTCTAAGTCTACAAATGCTAGAAACGTAGGTTTGCCTTTCCTTAATCTTTCTTCTAAGATAAGCCGTAAGGTCAGTATTGCCTCACGTGTTCCAATACTTCTACGGAATACAAACTGATCTTCCCCGATGTCGGCTTCTACCAGTTTTTCCATTCGTCTGTAAAGAATTCGTGATAGTATATTGCAGCTGTGACTTATGAAACTGATAGTTCGGTAATTTTCACATCTGTCAACACCTGCTTTCTTTGGGATTGGAATTATTATATTCTTCTTGAAGTCTGAGGGTACTTCCCCTGTATCATACATCTTCCTCACTAGATGGTACAGTTTTGTCAGGACTGGCTCTCCCAAGGCCGTCAGTAGTTCTAATGGAATGTTGTCTACTCCCGGGGCCTTATTTCGGCTCAGGTCTTTCAGTGCTCTGTCAAACTCTTCACGCAGTATCGTATCTCCCATTTCATCTTCATCTACATTCTCTTCCATTTCTATAATATTGTCCTCGAGTACATCGGCCTTGTGTAGACCCTCTATATACTCCTTCCACCTTTCTGCTTTCCCTTCTTTGCTTAGAACTGGGTTTCCATCTGAGCTCTTGATATTCATACAAGTGGCTCTCTTTTCTCCAAAGGTCTCTTTAATTTTCCTGTAGGCAGTATCTATCTTACCCCTAGTGAGATAAGCCTCTACATCCTTACATTTGTCCTCTAGCCATCCCTGCTTAGCTATTTTGCACTTCCTGTCGATCTCATTTTTGAGACGTTTGTATTCCTTTTTGCCTGTTTCATTTGCTGCATTTTTATATTTTCTCCTTTCATCAATTAAATTCAATATTTCTTCTGTTACCCAAGTATTTCTACTAGGCCTCGTCTTTTTGCCTATTTGATCCTCTGCTGCTTTCACTACTTCATCCCTCACAGCCACCCAGTCTTCTTCTACCGTATTTCATTCCCCCATTCCTGTCAATTGTTCCCTTATGCTCTCCCTGAAACTCTGTACAACCTCTGGTTTAGTCAGTTTATCCAGGTTCCATCTCCTTAAATTCCCACCTTTTTGCAGTTTCTTCAATTTTAATCTGCAATTCAAAACCAATAGATTGTGGTCAGAGTCCACATCTGTCCCTGGAAATATCTTACAATTTAAAACCTGGTTGCTAAGTCTCTATCTTACCATTATATAATCTATCTGATACCTTTTAGTACCTCCGGGATATTCTTCCACGTATACAACCTTCTTTTATGATTCTTGAACCAAGTGTTAGTTATGATTAAGTTATGCTCTGTGCAAAATTCTACCAGACGGCTTCCTCTTTCATTTCTTAGCCCCAATTCATATTCACCTAATATGTTTCCTTCTCTCCCTTTCCCTACACTCGAATTCCAGTCACCCATGACTATTAAATTTTCGTCTCCCTTCACTATGTGAATAATTTCTTTTATCTCATCATACATTTCATCAATTTCTTCATCATCTGGAGAGCTAGTTGGCATATTAACTTGTACTACTCTAGTAGGCGTGGGCTTCGTGTCTGTCTTGGCCACAATAATTCGTTCACTATGCTGTTTGTAGTAGCTTACCCGAACTCCTATTTTTTATTCATTATTAAACCTACTCCTGCATTACCTCTATTTGATTTTGTATTTATAACCCTGTATTCACCTGACCAAAAGTCTTGTTCCTCCTGCCACCGAACTTCACAAATTCCCACTATATCTAACTTTAACCTATCCATGTCCCTTTTTAAATTTTCTAACCTACCTGCCCGATTAAGGGATCTGACATTCCACGCTCCGATCCGTAGAATGCCAGTTTTCTTTCTCCTGATAACGACATCCTCTTGAGTAGTCCCCGCCCGGAGATCCGAATGGGGGACTATTTTACCTCCGGAATATTTTACCCAAGAGGACGCCATCATCATTTAACCATACAGTAAAGCTGCATGCCCTCGGCATGCCCTTGCTTTCAGCCGTTCGCAGTACCAGCACAGCAAGGCCGTTTTGGTTATTGTTACAAGGCCAGATCAGTCAAATGGTTCAAATGGCTCTGAGCACTATGGGACTTAACATCTGTGGTCATCAATCCCCTAGAACTTAGAACTACTTAAACCTAACTAACCTAAGGACATCACACACATCCATGCCCGAGGCAGGATTCGAACCTGCGACCGTAGCAGTCCCAGATCAGTCAATCATCCAGACTGTTGCCCCTGCAACTACTGAAAAGGCTGCTGCCCCTCTTCAGGAACCACACGTTTGTCTGGCCTCTCAACAGATACCCCTCCGTTGTGGTTGCACCTACGGTACGGCCATCTGTATCGCTGAGGCACGCAAGCCTCCCCACCAACGGCAAGGTCCATGGTTCGTGGGGGGAGGGGGGGGGGGAAAGGGGGGTGTTTACCATACACATATTTAGATGTACGACGTGTAGGATGAGTACATTGGGAATCTTTCAGCATATAAGTCTCTACCTGTCACTGAATTTCGTTGGTTTCTCCGTAAATGTTCTTCGAAGGAATACATCATTCACATTCGCTTGATTCGACGATACTAGTCTTACCGTTGTTATTAGTGTTGTATTGCGAAACCGTCGACTCGTGTTTTCATATCAATGGCACGTTAGGTGGATAGGCCGTATTCGGCGAATATTTACTATTCGCACGATATACGAGAGAGAATTGTCAGAGCATGTGCTTCTGATTGAGCCGAAGTGATAAGGAATACCACTCAGTCCATGATAAGAACATTGCAGTACTGCATTGATACCAATGGTCGTCACTTCGAACACCTTCTGTAAATGAACGTTGATGCCACCTTTTTGACCTTGGTTGACCTTCAAAGACCTTACTGTTACACATCATTGGATTCGTCTCGATAGCCGCTGTCAGAAAATAAGTACCAAACTATAGCATCCCATTTAAAAAAAAAAAAAAAAAAAAAAAAAACAAAGTTGACCTTTATATCTTCGACGCGACACCACCTAGTAACAAAAAACCAACGTCATATTACGGCCCCCACATTACCATGCAACATTTGGCCCCACAAACTTTTCAGCTACTATCATACTTTCGGAGTTTTCTAGGTGGCAATAGTTAGTGACTCATCCTGTATATCACACTGTGATGTCCCAGCTGGTCATGAAAACTCCTTTATTCTAGTTACTATATGCAATGTTCGAAAGTTCTTAATTCGCAGCAATGGCTAAACGTATAATTTTCCAAACCTCTATCTGCGTTCTTATCGCTTTCAGGGCTGAGAAACCTGTGGTGGAGTTGACAGTCATTTCTCAGGCGATTCTTTTATGAACAGACATTCATGAACGTAGCAAGACTGTGACCTTATGAATGCAGCAGCAACATGATATAGTGGATGCAGCAACAATCGAATATAACAGTCTAGTGGTGGAGTGAGGAAGTTATTGGTACAAGTGTCTATATGTTAATTAGTTAACTTGTCTCGTAAGCCTCAGTTCTGATTGTGGCATCAAACAGCTGGGGTCGTAAGGGTTGTCAGGATGAAAACACCGCCTGTGTAAGGCGGGTGAACTGACTGGTGGTGGTGGTAAGTTTCTATGGCACCAAACTGACAAGGTCATCAGTACCCACGCATACACACTATTTAATCTAATTTAAACTAACTTACGCTAAGGACAACACGCACACCCATGCCCGAGAGAGGATTCGAAACTCCAACGGGGGGAGCCGTGCGGACCATGGAAATGCCTCAGACCGCACGGCGTGAACTGGAGAAACATAGCTTGGATGTTTTGGAACCGTGTCTCACAGGAATTTTAAATGGAAAAATAAGTATTAACAAGGGTAACCGAGCGTATAAAATATAGGGGAATCATCATTAACGGTATTCATTGTCATGGTAAAGCATAAGGTGGTCAGCTAAAGAAGAAGGTGCTCTAGTGCTGGGACTTCTCAGTTTTCACTATTCTTGTCTGCTATTCTTACCTGTTCTTTCCAGTTGAAAACTCCAACTTAGGATCCATCGGTGCTAGTTCAGTATGTACTGCTCCAAGAAAACAGCGAAACGCTTTGTGAGGAAAGTACAGGGCTATTACAAATGATTGAAGCGATTTCATAAATTCACTGTAGCTCCATTCATTGACATATGGTCACGACACACTACAGATACGTAGAAAAACTCATAAAGTTTTGTTCGGCTGAAGCCGCACTTCAGGTTTCTGCCGCCAGAGCCCTCGAGAGCGCAGTGAGACAAAATGGCGACAGGAGCCGAGAAAGCGTATGTCGTGCTTGAAATGCACTCACATCAGTCAGTCATAACAGTGCAACGACACTTCAGGACGAAATTCGACAAAGATCCACCAACTGCTAACTCCATTCGGCGATGGTATGCGCAGTTTAAAGCTTCTGGATGCCTCTGTAAGGGGAAATCAACGGGTCGGCCTGCAGTGAGCGAAGAAACGGTTGAACGCGTGCGGGCAAGTTTCACGCGTAGCCCGCGGAAGTCGACGAATAAAGCAAGCAGGGAGCTAAACGTACCACAGCCGACGGTTTGGAAAATCTTACGGAAAAGGCTAAAGCAGAAGCCTTACCGTTTACAATTGCTACAAGCCCTGACACCCGATGACAAAGTCAAATGCTTTGAATTTTCGGCGCGGTTGCAACAGCTCATGGAAGAGGATGCGTTCAGTGCGAAACTTGTTTTCAGTGATGAAGCAACATTTTTTCTTAATGGTGAAGTGAACAGACACAATGTGCGAATCTGGGCGGTAGAGAATCCTCACGCATTCGTGCAGCAAATTCGCAATTCACCAAAAGTTAACGTGTTTTGTGCAATCTCACGGTTTAAAGTTTACGGCCCCTTTTTCTTCTGCGAAAAAAAACGTTACAGGACACGTGTATCTGCACATGCTGGAAAAGTGGCTCATGCCACAACTGGAGACCGACAGCGCCGAATTCATCTTTCAACAGGATGGTGCTCTACCGCACTTCCATCATGATGTTCAGTATTTCTTAAACAGGAGATTGGAAAACCGATAGATCGGTCGTGGTGGAGATCGTGATCAGCAATTCGTGTCATGGCCTCCACGCTCTCCCGACTTAAACCCATGCGATTTCTTTCTGTGGCGTTATGTGAAAGATTCAGTGTTTAAACCTCCTCTACCAAGAAACGTGCCAGAACTGCGAGCTCGCATCAACGATGCTTTCGAACTCATTGATGGGGACATGCTGTGCCGAGTGTGGGAGGAACTTGATTATCGGCTTGATGTCTGCCGAATCACTAAAGGGACACATATCGACATATATTTGTGAAGGCCTAAAAAAACTTTTTAAGTTTTTGTATGTGTGTGCAAAGCATTGTGAAAATATCTCCAATAATAAAGTTATTGTAGAGCTGTGAAATCGCTTCAATCATTTGTAATAACCCTGTACTTATGAGATGCTAAGGACAGCTAGATGTTGCATTCCTTCGTAGAAATGAATCTCATTTTGTGTGGTCTGTAATTGATGAACTTGTGAAGTATCGGGCCATGTGTCGTCCGTGACAGAGCTGCAGTGGCAGCCGATATAGCAACACTGGCGCCACAAGTGGCACACGTCAACTCTCAAGTCACTTTAAGCGGACTATAGACATACATATACTATATTCTAGAGGGTGATGCCTTATCGACGCTACCATCGAGAATCCTATAATGATACTACAAATTCTCAGGGAGCAGGGACAGGGCCGCTGCGAGGTGTCTTCCCGACATCTACTCCTCCACCGCCACCTACATCCAACGGCCAACAATCAAATCTCCTATTAAATGTTTCGCCATTAAAGGTGAACTGACATCTTCATTTCCTGAGGACATACCTCAATTTTAAGGTTTCGTCCCCAGTTCCTTTAATACTGATTAAGGACAGCAAGTATCCTCAATTTCTTATTTTTTTATCTGTAGTTTTTAAAATTTTCCAAAATAATTGAAATAGGAAGAATTTGCCGAACATTTTAAACAAGAAAGAAACTGAATACACCTGTGCGACCAAATTTGGCGACAATTAATTATTTTATTTAGTTGCAAGAAGTCAAGATGTGGAACTATTTTCTGGTGCGAATAAATTTTTCCTTGAATTTAGAACTTATGGCATCGTGATGCAAGACATGCCGTAGTATCAGACTACGTCATTTGGATAAAGGTGGTGTTATTTCGTTTCTGTTTCAATTGAAATATTTTTAAAATGAGGAATAAATTCCGTCTTTTTCAGCATCCACTTTCCTGCGATTAAATAAATAAATGATGCCTCGTTTGCATTTTCTATCTACAGCTTTTATTAGCCTCCTCGATGGCGCAGTGGTCTGATTCGCATCTGATCATTTCTCTGAAATGGGTCCAGGTTCGAGTCCTGATGAGGCATGGATGCTATATTTGTGTAAAGGCACTGGCTCTTTCTCTTCCCTGGAGTCAGGGACCCCAATTTAACGAGAGGCGACTGCTTATTAATCCATTCAGTTGCTCATGGTGGTCGTTAAACCCTCAGTACGAGCAGCTGCTTTAGTTTTGAGACAGGTAGAGGAAATGTGTTTACTTTCGTCAAAGTAAGTCAAAACTTATTAAGTAACCGTTCCGTGTGCCTTGGAAACAATTCTGTATTTTAATTTTCCCTGGTTTTCATCCTTTTCTCTTCAGTTGCTCACCTTTTTTGTTTTTGTTCGTTCATTTGAAATTAATTTTTTTCCGCCCTTTTGCACTCCTAAAATTTAGCCGGCTTAGGCGGCCGCCTGATCTTACCTAATGGTAGAAACGGCCCTGGGCAAGGGTCAGGGGATAGCAAGTATCCCTTCTCACGATCGCCCATGACCACAATCATACTGACTTTCCAGTCTTGTCGTAGTTGGGGTGATCAAGGATAACGGATGACAAACTTTAGGGGACGACAAGCAACAGTGATTGTAGCCGTCTCCGGGGAAACGGCGAGGCGTGATGGCGCGCAAGTCGTGCAGCGGGCGGCTGCAGCTGGAGCAGTCGCTGAGCCACGCCGCCGCCGTGGTGGAGGCGGCGCAGGAGATGCGCGAACGCAGCCTGGCGGCCGAGCGCGCAGCGTACGAACTGCGCGCCCTGGCCGTGCGCGCCACCAGGGCCGCCAACAGCATCCACGCCTCTGCCAGGTCCTGCTTCGGCCTCGCCCACAAACTGCTAACCGAGGTGAGATGCTGCTGCTACTACCACGTCTGAGCAACAACAGGCACGTGTGGAGCACAGTTACCTTAACTTCATCTACGGCGCCTTTGGTTAACTTCACTACTGCCCATTAAAATTGCTACAGACGCGAAATTTAACGGACAGGAAGAAGATGCTGTGATATGCAAATTATTAGCTTTTCAGAGCATCCACACAAGGTTGGCGCCGGTGGCGACACCTTCAACGTGCTGACATGAGGAACGTTTCCAACCGATTTCTCATACACAAACAGCAGTTGACTGGCGTTGCCTGGTGAAACGTTGTTGTGATGCCTCGCGTAAGGAGGAGACATGCGTAACATCACGTTTCCGACTTCGATAAAGGTCGGATTGAAGTCTATCGCGATTGCGGTTTATCGTATCGCGACATTGCTGCTCATGTTGGCCGAGATCCAATGATTGTTAGCAGAATATGGAATCGGTGGGTTCAGGAGGGTAATACGGAACGCCGCGCTGGATCCCAACGGCCTCCTATCACTAGCAGTCGAGATGACTGGCATCTTATCCGCATGGCTGTAACGGATCGTGCAGCCACGTCTCGATCTCTGAGTCAACAGATGGGGACGTCTGCAAGACAACAACCACCTGCACGAACAATTCGACGATGTTTGCAGCAGCATGGACTATAAGCCCGGAGACGATGGCTGCGGTTACCCTTGACGCAGCATCACAGACAGGAGCGCCTGCGAAGGTATACTCAATGACGAACCTGGGTGCACGAATGGCAGACCGTCATTTTTTCGGATGAATCCAGGGTCTGTTTACAGCATCGTGATGGTCGCATCCGTGTTTGGCGACATTGCGGTGAACGCACGTTTGAAGCGTAAATTCGTCATCGCCATACTGGCGTATCACCCGGCGTGGTAGTTTGGGGTGACACTGATCACACGTCTCGGTCACCTCTTGTTGGCATTGACGGCACTTTGAACAGTGGACGTTACATTTCAGATGTGTTACGACCCGTGGCTCTTCCCTTCATTCGATCCCTGAGAAACCCTACATTTCAGCAGGATAATGCACGACCGCATGATGCAGGTCCTGTACGGGCCTTTCTGGATACAGAAAATGTTCGACTGCTGCCCTGGCCAGCACATTCTCCAGATCTCTCACCAACTGAAAACGTCTGGTCAATGGTGGCCGAGCAACTGGCTCGTCAGAATACGCCAGTCACTACTCTCGATGAACTGTGGTATCGTGTTGAAGCTGTATGGGCAGCTGTACCTGTACACGCCATCCAAGCGTGACTCAATGCCCAGGCGTATCAAGGCCATTATTACGGCCAGAGGTGGTTGTTCTGGGCACTGATTTCTCGGGATGTATGCACCCAAACTGCGTGAAAATGTAATCATATGTCAGTTCTAGTATAATATATTTGTCCAATGAATACCCGTTTATCACATGCTTTTCTTCTTGGTGTAGCAGTTTTAATGGCCAGTAGTGCATATAACCTTATTAATCCTGGACCTACATCTACACTCTGCAAACAGCTGAAGTGCATGGCAGAGAGTACGTCCCATTGTACCAGTTATTTGGGCTTTTCCATTCACGACTGGAACGCGAGAAGAATAACTATTTAAATGCCTCTTTCTGTGCTGTAACTAATCTAATCTTATTCTCACGAAACCTATGGGGACGATATTGGGAGGGCGTTGAAGTATCCGGTATTCCTAGAATCATCATTTAAAGCGAGTTCTTGAAACTTTGTAAGTAGCCTCGACATACGAGAGTTGCCCAGAAAGTAATGCACTGCATTTTTTTCAACAATTCTTTATTGAACTTAATGAGAATTACACACACTAAAGAATGGTGTTTCATCTACACACCCTATGTTTCCACGTAATCTCCATCCCGTTCTATGGTCTTCCGCCAGCGCGAAGCAAGAGCATGTATACCCTGTCGGTACCATTCCGTGTCGTGGTGGCGGAGTCAGTGCTACACTGTGTCAGTCACGTCCTCATTGTCCTTAAAATGTCTTCCACGAATGACATCCTTTAATGACCCAAACAAGTGGAAATCCGAGGGGGCTAGGTCAGGGCAGTAGGGTGGATGGGATAACACTGTCCAACCCTGTTTTCTGATTTGTTCAGCAGTCCTCAGACTTGTGTGGTGCTGAACGTTATCTTGTTGCAGCAAAACATCTCCTAGATTGCTGTGGCGCCGAAGTCGCCAGAAGCGCACCTTAAGTTTAGTTGATGTGTTGACATATGATTCTGAATTAATGGTACCACCTCTTAGCATCATATCAATGAGAATCACCCCTTCACAGTCCCAGATTACGGTGATGATGACCTTACCAGCGGAAGCACTTGCTTTGAATTTTTTCTTCTGTGGGGAGTAGGAATGGCGCCATTCCATCGACCGTCGTTTTGTTTCAGGCTCAAAATGGTGAACCCAGGTTTCATCACCTGTCACAATCCGGGAAAAGAGGGCCTCCCCCTCTGCTTCAAAACGTTGCAACAATTCAAGACAAATGTTTTTTCTTGTGTGATTTGTGATACACCGTTACACACCATGGGACCGATCTTGCACACACTTTTGAATATCCAAGTGCAGATAATTTCATACACACCTCCTTTGCTGATTGACAGATGCAGTGACAACTGCCGAATGGTAATGCGTCCGTCATCGCTAATGTCGTCAGCTCGCTGCAACATGTCAGGTGTGACAGTCAAATCGTGAAGCTCCACCGAGCCCCCTTCTGATGACCCCACGCTCCGTGCCCAGTGGCGGATTTAAAACTTTTACGCCCCTAGGCACACCATATTATATGCGTCCCCCTCCCCTCCCCAAGGAAAAACATGTTTTAAATAATAGCTATTACCCGATCACTTCACAGTTGCCGTTTTGGGTGGGAGCGCTGTGATCTGTTTCCGTACACTGCTATTCGCTGTTCTGAAGGACACGTCAGCAGTCTAGTCACGCTCGATCAAAATGTAATATGGTTCCTGAACTGTACTTGGTGTATGGCAGCGGATAAAACAAACTTAAAACTGCATTGTGTTAACACATTCTTCTGTCGAAAGACAACAGAAACGGACAAAAGGAAAATAACTTTTCTTTTATAGCCTAAAAATTGAGCAGAGCGTGTAGGAGACAACGGATTTTTGTTATCAATCAAATCGGCGATAGTGGAGCCTGTGGACCATGCGCTGACCTCACAATGCTCCCCCATAGATGGTGATCTTGTGCACTTTGGATCCAGTTGTCACGGACTCCTAGCTGGTCTTTCTGTAGCTCTTCCTCCCATCGCTTCCTGGGTCTTCCGATTGGACAGGTATCATCAGATCTGCCCGAGAGGTGTCTGGTCTCTTAGCAACGTGGCCTGCCAAACTTATTCTCCGCGCTTTCAGTTTTTGAATGATGTTCGGTTGCTTCATGCCGGCCGTTGTGGCCGAGCGGTTCTAGGCGCTTCAGTATGGAACCGCGCTGCTGCTACGGTCGCAGGTTCGAATCCTGCTGCCATGGATGTGTGTGATGTCCTTAGGTTAGTTAGGTTTAAGTAGTTCTAAGTCTAGGGGACTAATGACCTCAGATGTTAGGCCACATAGTGCTCAGAGCCATTTGAACCATTTTTTTGGTTGCCTCATTGGCTCATACAATTCTTGGTTTTTTCTTCATCTCCACGAGCTCCCCACCTGGACAGGTCCAAAGATCCTTTTCATAATTTTTCTTTTGAAGACCAACACGTTTTCTTGATCCATCATTGTTGTGCTTGGGGTTTCTGTCCCGTACAGCAATACTTGCACTATCACGGCATTGTATGCTTTAAGTCTGGTCTTAACTGATGGATTCTTAGATGATAAAAGATTGCTGATTTCTTCTCACGTAATATCCCTTCCCCTATCCATCTTGTTTCTTGTAATGCAGTAACGTCCACTTTATACTCTTCTAGTTCAGAGACTACTGACTGAACAGCTCCAGGTCTATACAGACTTTTAATGTTCCACGTGCCAACTCGTAAACCAGTGTACCTAGCCGTTTTCGACTTATGGGATTCAATCCTATTCCGAGGTACATTTGTGAGGTTTTTTGTGGGGGTAAAATGTCCACTGACCACGTTACAGGTGCTGTGCAGCGTTAGCCCAGTAGTGGGACTGCCACTGTTCTACCCTGAGCTGGCAGGATTTCTTTTCAGGGTTTACTCCCTTAGGAAAGCTGGCTTCGCTACGCCTCTAGAGCCTGCCTGCCCTCTTCGTTGGAGATAGAAAAGAAAAATGAAAGACAGCCTTGGGCCTCGAAAACTAATACCGTTAGGGTCGAAAAAGTAAGATTTGGCCAAGAGAGGCCAATAGGAAAGACAGAAGATGCCTGACACAAGTAAGTGGAAGTAATGTCAGACTTTGCTAAGGGCCAATATGGTTGCCACCCACATACTCCCAAGGCAGGAGCCCCTTGGGGGACTTCTCTTTGTCTGGAACCTCACCAACTGACCTGTCTGGCATGGGGACCCTACCAAGAACATAGCTCCCGCCAGCATAGCTCAGTGGATCCCTGAGACACGCCAACTTCCCCACCAACGTTATGGTGGTAGTCCCTGAGGAGAATTTTTGTTATACTTTCACTTTTAATGTGTTCTTTTACACGAAACAGTTGAAAATGAAAATAATAAAGTTGTGCTACGATCTAAAAATTGAAGCGAACGTCTTATACATTAGAAATGAATACGTGCATTTACAGGGATTTGTTCAAAATAAAAATTAAACTCGTTTTACGATCTAATAACTTGAATGTGTAGCAGATAAAAAAACACGTTCAGTATTAATACGTGAATTTATAGGAAGCGTAAGAAATGAAAATGAAACAGAGATTTCGGTGCACGAACTAATTACTAAATACGGACGAACAAACACAGAACTGAATTTGCTATTACATAATTTTACAGACTAGTGTGGAAAAATCGAATAGCCGGCCGGTGGTGGCCGAGCGGTTCTAGGTGCTTCAGTCTGGAACCGCGCGACCGCTACGGTCGCAGGTTCGAATCATACCTCGGGCATGGATGTGTGTGATGCCCTTACGTTAGTTAGGTTTAAGTAGTTCTAAGTTCTAGGGGACTGATGACCTGAGATGTTAAGTCCCATAGTGCTCAGAGCCATTTGAACCAAAAATCTAATATGTTTTGTAACCTAATACATAACGTGTAAAGAATTAGGGTCTGTGTAGCTAGATGCTGCATAATAAGTGTACAGAATACCTTTAATCAATGTAAGAGCTGAACGGTTTTGTACTGCAGCTACTGCTCTCACCATAGCTCTTTCTAACGGTATTTCCAAAGCTTTTACGTATTTATCAACAGAACTGAACTACGTTATTTATTAACACTTTTTCATCTGAGCGTACTCTCCGATAACGTATATTTCCGCAATAACTATACATTTCAGCAGGTGCCAAGAATACGCATCAGCTATGATATGCTACAGTATCAGTATTACTTGACTGTACAGCACCGAGCGGCCTGGGTCATTCGGATATTGTTTAGTACTGTAGGGCGCCTTCGGTCAGGTCTGCACGTAAACGAGATTTAGTTCCACATTCTGCCATCGGCAATTGTAAAATAGACAGGTAATACGTAGTTTGTAAATCCAATGAATGTGCTCTTAAGTTATAATAAAAATCACATTATAATCTTAAATTTTTATGCCTAATATGAATAAATAAACAAACTCACCACTCAGCAAAGTTTGTGTCTGGCTTTGATGGCAGAAAATTCGTTGATCATATCTTCATAGTTCAGACGGTTATCAGTTAGGAGGCCGGCTTCGATGTGAAGAATGGACAAGGCGTTCAACCTCTCCTCAGACAACGTAAAACTTAGGTACGATTTCAGTCTTTTAAGAGCCGAAAACTAGCATTCTGCTGAACAATTTGTAAGTGCCTTACAGAGAAATATTCTAAGAGCAATGTCAACATTCGGAAACACGAACTGTAACCTCTCTTTTCATAACAATTTACTCATTTCGACTGTATATCACTAATCTCAGAAGATTTCAAAAGTTCTGCAAAATGTACACATTCACTGGGGAAGAAAGGCTCTAACTCTGTGTCATATGACGCTTGGAGTTCTGTTACACGTTCAGCAATATCGTCAGGTGAACTGTGAAGGAGTCCAACCTGTAGCTTTTCTTCCTCCATACTAAATTGGTGTGCTAGTTGTCGGGTACTGGGAGAAATGTTTCGACTCTAAATTTTCCCTTCCAGTCAGAAAAACTTCTTCATAGTCCGCTTCTTCGTCATCATGATGTTTGCGTTTTCGTGATCTTTTACAGGTGCATTCATATTCTGTATCAGTCACAATCTCCATGGATTTATTTTCATGAAAGGAAAACATGCCACGAATAGCTGCAATAAATCCTACAAGTGATTCATATAATTCATGCACTATTTTAGTATCAATATTTACACTTTGCAATTTCAGATTTACACTGTTAAATCTCTGGAGTATGTCCTTCCAAACTGTCGTCATGAATACTGTTTCCGTTCTGCTGAGTTGATTCAATAAAGCTTAAGACTCATTTCGCACAAGTGGTTTTTCAAACGTATTATTGGCAATATGGGTGAGGCACCTTCCAGTTTTCATATAGACTTACACACGCTTCCTCTCTTGCTGACCAATGTGTTTTTTATAAACTTTTTACCGTTTTGCTTCCTGGTTTTATGAAAGAAAGAATTTTATCCCAGCGCTGTGTAGAGGCAGAGAAAAAATTATAAAGGTTTTGCACTACATTGAAAAATGAACATGCTTCCCGACAACATCACGCAGGACTAGGGCCGACCAAATTCAAACAATGTGCTACACAAGGCACATAATGTACTTTCGCATTTTGTTCTTTAATGTGTGCCTGCAAACTAGTATAGGTTCCTGACATATTGCTTGCATTGTCATATGACTGGCCTCTACAGTTAGTAATATCAATGGGATTTGTAGACAGGACTTTTAGTATGGCTTCAGTTAAGTTTTCGGACTTGTGTCCCAGGTTTGGTAAAAACAGAAAGAAACGTTCAACAGGTTCACCATTCTTGTTCTCATATGTTAATCTGAAAGATAATTGAGCAATATGTGAAATGTCTGCAGTAGAATCTACTATTATAGAGAAATATTTGGCCTGTTTTATTTCACTTATGATACTTCTTTTTGTTCGTTCAGAAAGACGCTTTATTATTTCATCACATATTGTTGAAGAAAGGTAACTTGTATGTCCCTGCCCCGGATTTCCATATCGTTCGATGTGCTCTGTAAGAAAAGGATCAAACTCGGCTATAAGTTCAAGAGACATCATACACGAACATTATGTAACTAATGGAATCTTTCAGCATCTCCACGTAGGGGAAGTCCACGACTTCTTAGCTTCTTCACTAGTGCAAACACTCTTTTCAACACACTGCGCCAGTTCATTTTTTCTATCTCAACATATGACTCGAAATGGTTGGGTCTATCTATTATTCCAAGTGACTTTTTTCTTGTTAAGAGTGATAACTCAGAAATGATGAGATAAAATATTAGAAATATTTTTCCAATCTGCAATACTATTACTAGCAATCGCGGTCTTACCTCCAAACAATTTACATGGTGCACAAAAAAACAGCACCTGTGCTACAGGAGTATACTAGAAAATCGCGCAGAGTTGATTAACCATTTTAAAGTGTACTGTAAAATACATTTTTGTTCAAATATCAGGTTTTATCGCCTATTGATCTTCTTCAATTACAAAAATCGCCATTACAATTTTGATTATTGCCACATTGTAAGAGAATGTCGATTGTTGATTCATTGACACACCATTCCGCACAATCACCACTAACGAGGTTATATCTACTTGTTATGTCTGACTCGATACTTAGCTTTTCGTGAAACTCGAAATCAGGAGCGATTTGCTTTTCTTCATTTTTAACTTTTGTTTCGTCTGTATTTACTTCTTTTACAACAGGTACAGTGCCAGAAAAATCATCGGTACTACTTGAACTCGAAGTCGAACCAGCAACATTTTTTGCGAAAAATTTATCTACTCTGCCAAGCGTTTTTAGAACATTGGGTGCTCGTTCTCGCCTTTCCTTCGATAGTTTCCGAAATGCCGCCCAACGTAATTTTGCACGTTTGCTTTTTTCACTATTATTCATGTTAAGGCACTTACAAAATCGTCAACCAACAGTCAAAACAAAAAAAAATTCTAAAAGTAAACAAAGAAAGAGTGTATCCAGTTCCAATCGTACTACACCGCACATGAGCACAAAGCTTTTCTACTTTAAACACGGCACACGAGCACAAAGATATTTCCTTTAAACATGGAGCAACGTAACTGTGCTATGAAAGAACGACAATGCAGAATAACTTAATTTCATTGTTGCCTGCTTCTCTGTTGTCAGTGAACAGTAGAAACACACCTGCCCACTGGAATTTGTCTTGTAAAGAAAACGGGACAGTCCCTTTTTTGGCTTTTGTTGCCTGCGTCGCAGGAATTTTAGCTGGGACGCAAATATGTTCTGAATATTCTCGACACAGTCTTTGTAATTTAAAAAGCAAATAATTTCTGCAATTTCTAGTGGAGAGGTGTGCTGGATCGACTCTTATCCCACTTATTCTTACAACATTTTAGCGGTTTCTGTGGGCAGACAAGACAGACTACAAAGTTTAAGTAGTCTTGTTGGTAGATGATGTGGTGTGCTGCCATTTGTGTGAACACTCCTGTTATATCTACACGCAAATGCACCTTTTGTTCAAACATAAAATAAAAATAACCTTTCCTCGAAGAAAAAAAGCTTATTTATGAAGTTTAATATAAAATTTGCAATCCCACGTTCTATTCGATTGCACAGAGTGGGAACTTTGACATCATGCAGGCCTCGGCACAAATAATGGAACAAACGAAAGTTGGTTTATTCTTCTTTTTCGCCAAAAAAAATGAACTAAGTAAATAAATTTTTTAAACTGTTGTTAAGTGTATTTCACAACTTAATAGATATTCTGCTTATGTTCTTTTTCGTATAAACATGTGTTTAAAAATGAAAAACGTTCCCAGTATCAACATGTTTTGTTAAACTGGTGTCATTCAATCAAAGCTTAGATATTGAAGACAACAGAGCTTTCACAGTAGTTACAGTAATGGAGGGTTGACTAGATATTTCCCCATAATTTCTACAAGAAATTTAAGTAGAGTCAGGTTTTTCATACTGAGGCCCACACATGTTGCAGTATTTAAGAAACTGCTGATTAGTTTTCAGGGGTCCCAGTATTTTCACAGGGAAAAATATGGTAGGGTTAAGTAGAAGCCAGCAGATTCTCGGAATAATATTTCAAACATTGTGCTGTTGAGTGCCATCCTGACAGTTTACTTCAAAATATTTGGAACGATCATGAAGATGATCCCAGACAGAAACCCAATGTTAAATTTCCATGCATATTTCCGAGCTTGTATTGTCGAATTTCGCTCATAAGGCTTATTTAAACTAGCAAACTGTTTAACAATATCAAAATTTTTTCTCGTTTGTAATCGCAGTTATTTTAAAACGTAAAAGGTTAACATGAGAACAAAGCAAAGAATGCCGCCCCTAGGCCTGTGCCTTGTGGGCTTATATGTAAATCCACCACTGTCCGTGCCCAGTGGCTAACTGTACTTCTGTTGACAGCAGATGCTCCTCAGATTTAGCACAAGCATTTGTGAATATTCCCCACAGTTTCTTTCTCCGCAGTGAGAAATCCAATCATGGCACATTAATTGTAATGTATGCTGGGGCGATTCTAGTAGTCGGTCATTGTGGAGGGGAGCTAAGGGGGGGGGAGGTTTGGGGGAATGGAATATCGCTTAACAAAAGGAGAGTTGGGCCCCTCTACCGACCAATTGGTAAACATTAGTGCTGTTTTGGAGTTCAGGGTAAAAAATGTGTTTTAATCAATAATAAGACGCCTATTTTAAGTAAAATGATATTTATTTGTTTGAATAGTAAGCTATATGCCGCTCTTATTCTTTTGTTAAAATCTGTTTGAAATACATTGTGATCTATATTTCTACACAATTATTAAAAAAAAATGATTGAATCTGTTGGAGTAATACATTCACTGATTCTGAAGTCATTTTATCCCTTCCCCTTGCCACCGCCTCTGCTGAGGAGAGCTCTACGTCATAGTGACGTTAATAAACCCAAATCGACTTCATGAGTATGTGTATCTATCTTTGCAGTTGTACGACAGAGGTTGCACAGTAACGTGAAAGCTAAATGTGGTATGTTCAGCCCAGTTGAATTAGTTATTAAGCTGGAATCCCAACAGTTTTCGATGTTATTGTGTGTTTCTTGAACATAACGAATGTCTGAACGAAGGAACCACAACGAAAGAAAAAAAAAGAGACGCTCGCAGTCATTTTTTTAAATGCAATGAATCGTCCAGAAATCATATGGAAGAAACGTAAAATAATTAATTATTAAGCTGTAATCCAAAGAATTTAGGATGCTATTGGGTATTTCATGAATATAACGAAAGTCAAAAAAAGCTTGTAGTCATTTTTGAAAAATCCCGTGAATCATGCATGATCGTGTCGACAGAAACGTGAAATTAATTAATTATTAAGCTCTAATCCCAAGAATGTGGGATGTTATTGTGTGTTAGATGAATATAGCGAATATCTGAACGAAGGAACCATAACCACAACGAAAGTAAAAAAAAGCGAGTCGTCATTGAAAAAAATCCGATTAATTCTGCATAAATAATGTGCACAGGCACGTGAAATAGGGAGAAATTAAAGTGTTTCGTATTTTTATATATGTCAATGGATTGTACATAACTCTTCTGGGCAGAAATGTTAAACCGAGAAATTAATGTGGTTCCAAAGATAATTTGGAATGTTGCTGGAGTTTTAATTTTGCCTTCATTCTTTATACGCTGTATACTGTGAAAAAACAATGATATTTAGTCTATAATTGTTACTCACATTTTAATATGTAAGCAGTATCAACTATAAAAAAAGTAAGTCTCCTAGTAGTTGCCAAATGAGGTTGGAACAACTGGCTGTCACAATGGGTGAGCTACTTGACTAAATAGCCACAACAGCCCACAGTTTTAGCAGCACTAATCGATGTTTCATATGCGATGGTGGAATACAGTGTTTGTTTATTCTCTCTATAGACGTGGTATTAATTTTAGAGGTGTTTGGCATGATTACTATAGCTATTTCCATATTACCTAAGAGTCATACAAAAAGTAACTGAAAATGGCAACAGCACTCACTGCTCTCAGTTGCTTGAATTTCTGGTAAATGTGACTTGCATGTCATTGTTTTTTCACAGTATACAACATATGAAGAAAAATAATGACATGTGTTATAACAGGTCAGTACATTATAATCATGAGCAATAACTTATTTCTAAAGAGCAAAAGTGTCTGTGCTGATCTACAGCATGAAGACAAAATTAAAATTCCAGCAACATTCGGAATTATCTTTGGAGCCACATTAATTTCTCAGTTTAACGTTTCTCTCCAGAAGAATTATGTACAATCCATTGGCTTTTCTAAAAATACGAAACACTTTAATTTCTCTCTACTTCACGTTTTCTATCCACATGATTTATGCACAATTAATCGATTTTTTTTTTTTAATGGCTAGACGCTATTTTTGACTTTTGTTATTGTTTTGGTTCCTTCGTTCAGACATTCATTACATCAAGAAACACACAATAACATCGAAAATTGTTGAGATTACAGCTTAATAAGTAATTCAACTGGGATGAGCATACGATACAACTGCTGTCACTTCGTTTGTACACGTGTATTTACGTTTAGCTTTCACGTTACCGTGCAACATCTGTGGTACAACTGCAAAGATCGATATACGTACTCATGAAGTCGATTTAGGTTTATTTACGCCATGATGACGTAGCGTTGCGTCACTATGACGTAGGGCTCTCCTCACCTAGTATGAGATGAATGCTACCCCCACCCCTGAACGTACGTCACCTCTTCTTCTTCGGTTATCAACCCACAGGTTGGTTGGCAGCAGCACGCCATTCCGTTCTTTTGTCAACTTTCTTCTTCATATCTGCATAGGTCTGGCACCCGATGTCATTTATTACTTGTTGAATGTAGCTTAATCTAGGTCGTCCTCGGCGAGTTCTTCCTTCAATGATTCCTTCTAATATTCTCTTAATGAAGTTGTTATGCCGTAAAATGTGACCTATGAAGGTTATTCTTCTTTTCTGTATATTTCGCCAAAGAGATCTGTTTTCTTTCACTCTTCTGAGGACATCTTCGTTTGTAGCCTTGTCTCGCCAGCTGATTTTTTCCATTCTCCGGTAGCACCACATTTCGAATGCCTCTAATCTTCTCTTTTCTTCTTTTCCACTAGTCCAAGTTTCACATCCGTAAAGGGCTGTACTCCACACATAGGTTTTCATGACTCTCTTTCTTACGTCTAAACTAACATTTCTACTCGTCAGTAAGTTTCTTTTTCCATTGAATGCTATTTTGGCAAGTTGTATTCTGTTTTTAATGTCACTTTTGCTCCTTCCATCTGCTGTTATTTTGCTACCTAAGTAGTTAAATTCTGTAACCTGCCCTAGTTTCTCTCCCTTTATTGTTATTCGTATGGGTTCATTGTAGTTCAGGGCGCCACTCACCATCACTTTAGTCTTTTTCTTATTTATTTTCATTCCATACTGTTCTTTTAAGGTGTTTTCCATTTCATTGAGTGCGGCTTCTAAATCTTCTTTCCTTTCTGTAATTATGGCGATATCATCTGCATATCGCAACATATCTATTTTCATTCCGTTAAGTTTTATTCCTACTTCAATATTCTCTCTTATTTTGTCTATTGCTTCTTGGATATATGCGTTGAAAATTACTGGAGACGCCATTTTGAAAGTGTCCTGTAGCTATGCTATATGTTGGAAGTGATGGAAACTTGGTGCGCTCGCTCAGGAGACTTCAAATAATACACAGGGGGGGAGGGGGGGGGGTTATGGGGGCTATAGCCCTCTCCCCTCCAATGGAGTATCAAATTACACTTGATAAAATGATTTCAGAAATCAGCGAATATATTACTCCAACAGATGCAATCATTTTTTAAATAATTAAGTAGCAGTTTAGGTTGCAATGTATTTCAAACACATTTTAACAAAAGAATAAGAGCGGCAAATAGCTTACTATCGAAACCAATAAATATCATTTAACTTAAAATGTGCTTGTTATTTTTATTTATACAAATTTTTTTATCCTAACTCCAAAACCGTTACCAAAAACTACTTTAAGCAACACCAAATTTTACCAATTTGTTGGCGGCGGATGCCAATTCTCCTTTTCTTAAGTGATATTCCGTTCCACTAACCCCCCCCCCCCTCCCCCCCCGCCCCGACTGACTTCTAGAATCGGCCCCGATGGATAATACATATTGTAGGAGAGTAAAATATCTAAATATCTTTCACTCAATTAGGGCATCTGATACAGCAACCGTATGTAGAGTATTTGAATTAAAAACAGAATAAATTGCAACCAAGACAGTTTTTAATAAAGATACTCTAGATAAGTTACATGAGTGATATGTAAGCAATCTCCTTTGTAGACAGATTGTATTTCCCTAGCATTCTACAAATATAGCGAAGTCTACTATTTGTTATATCACGACTGGGCCTATGTAACTGTTCCACTTAATGTCCCTACTAAGTGTTACATCCATGTATTTGTATACGTTTACTGATTCAGCCAGTGACTCACTGATATTATATTCATAAGATACTATGTTTTTTTTTTAGTTTTGCGAAGTGCACAATTTTACATTTCTGAACATTTACAGCAAGTTGTCAATCTCTGCACTACTTTGAAATCTTATCAAGGACTTACTGAATATTTTATACAAATGACTCAGGTGACTTTGCAAAGCCAATGAATGTGAAGGTGAAATAAATTTTATGCTAACAGACTGGTCTGCAGCAAAGTGTAATGTTTACATTCTTGACATATGTAACAACTTTGCCTTGTTTCACAGGGGTACATTCATGAGGCACAATACTGGTCTTCACCTTCGACCGACTTTGCCGTGCTTTTTTTGGTTGTGGTGAACCTGGAGTCTTCCACTGCGAAGGCTGCACTGTGGTTTCAGGATCATACCCATATGTTAACAAATTTGGGTCATTTTTAGTCCGATTAATCAGTTCTTGGTACACTTCGAGTCCGTATTGTCTCTGGTCACTTGCCAGCACTTTTGGAATGAATTTAGAGCACACTCAACGCATGTTCAGATATTCAGTTAAAATTGACTGAACTGCATAGAAACTTAAATCAAGTTCATAAGCCACCTCCCTGATTGTAAGTCTATGATCAGAGCGCACTAAGTCACGAACTTTTACAACGTTTTTGAGGTGGAAGAATGGCTGGACCTTGGTTCATCTTCAAATGATTCACGGCCATTTTTAAATCTGTTGAACCAGGCAAAAACATTTGACTGGCTCATACAATTATATCCAAAAGCTGTTTTTAATAGTTCGTAAGCCTCAGAAGCTGATTTTCCAGTTTTAAAACAAACTTTCACACAAACTCGTTGCTCCGTTTTTACGTCCATTTTCACGCATACAGAATCTGGCAACAGACCCACACTCAACCAGGTGCCACTGAATAAAGAAAACACAGTTTCCTGTCAGAGGGCGTTCAAGAACAAGGCAATGACTCACTCCACACCCTCCATGTACCGGTCCACCAATCCAGTAAGCAGTAGCTGATCCACACACGTAGAAATACGAGAATTTGTTTGATATTCTGTTTAATTAACAACATGCAGTAATAAATATTGGCAGACTATTGCACAGAGTGGACACAGGAGTAGTTACTCTAGCATAAGATTCCATGTGACCGAGGTTATCTTTCAGATGTAAGCTACAGTCCTTGCCAGATAATTCTGTACATTTCAACCATGTAAACTAAGCTGGACACTGTCACCAACAAATGAGTATATCGTTTTGTGTGTTCACTCAAAATCGTTCAATACTATTGCATGAAAGTTCTGTTAAGTCCGAAGCAATATGAATAATTCAGAGTTCCTTACTGCTCCACACTGATTTTTTTACAAGTCTGAAACTTGAGCTTCTGCACTGAATTGTGCATAGTTCAGCCCTGCTTCTGCACCGAATTGTGCATAGTTTAACCCTACGGCATTCCAGCTGCCCAGAACCTTTCTTGGTAGGTTTCACCACACTTTCCAACTCGTGTAACACACAAATTCCACTCAAGTAATTCCTGGTTCCCACACTGCCCTCACTTCACATGCTTGGTCCCTATATACCAGAGCTACCACTCTACCTCCAAATAATATACTTTTACTTCCTAAATACAGAAAAATGCATATAAGAACTATGTCTTATAACCTAAATTGAAAGTAATGGCACCGCAGTCTTCTGCTTTCAAAGTTGCATCCTCAAATCACAACAGCAGTATTTGAATTTATTGTTTGACTGCAACATCATTTATCAAATTTCTTTGTCATAAGTTACTACACTTTCATTAATTTAAAAGATTCTAAAATGGTGCATGAGCCTATTCTTTTCCAAAGAATTTTTCCTGCTCTTTCTTCTGATGATGACCATTTGAACCTAGCTTCAATAATTTGTACTGAATATTCAAATTAACTATACCTGAGACTTAAAAACTAATTAATTCTAAGGAATAGACTTCACCCAGTTTTTGATAGATTCACAATGTTTAATATCACTACACTCTTATCTTTGGTGTTCCATAATTTCTTGTTGTGACTTGTTTTTAATTTATTCAGAAATCAATATTTAACTATAATTAGTGTTATGACAAACAATTTTGTACAATGCCACACCGAAAAGCAATGGCTCCGATTTCTTTATGTGAAAACTCTTTCAAAGCTTTTTAAATAATACAAACATTCTACATTTTTATTCTTCATGACTACATATTTGCAGCCCTTTCCCAATAGAAGCCTCTAAATTGTAACATGGAACATGGATGTGCACTGTAACTATGTCGGTATGTGAGAAACAGCATGCTGTAATTGAGTTTTGAATTTGATGGGTTCTTCTGCAAATGGAGCATCCTCTCATTCAACATGGCAGAGCCAGACCATACACAATTGCTGTGACATTTGCAATAATCCAATGCCTTGTGTTCACATCACACATTCTACAGTGGTGATATCAACAAACTGATCTCTTGTTTAGAGAAATAAATATGTGTACATGAAGAATAAAGATGTAGAATGTTAGTAGCGCTTTTTCATTTGAAAAAGCTCTAAGAGTTTGCACATTAAAAATTTGGAAGCATTATTTTTCAGCATATCATCATATATTGATAAAAATTTTCATGTATCATTCACTGTCACATGAAGTGCTTCATCGAATGACGCCTTAATTACAGCTGCAACATTTTTTCTATGAAAATTGTCAATTTCCAAAGTAAATGTTAAAATTTTCTCTTTACTTCTGTTGTGACTCAGTCATTTAGCATCCAGTGATAAGTGTTTCTGTTTTAAACATTCTGTACATTTTTTTATAATTCAGACAGTGTATTCAGCTGTTCAGTGCTACCTATAGTGGTGATGGTATCATAACATTATATTGATAAGATATTGAAATGGCAGCATTCTCTGGCAGCAGCCAGTGCATAGTCATCAGGTACAGTTTTGGATGGCAAACTTCTGGGAATTCCACCAGATAATCTGACCTGCCACACATTTTATCAGTGCTGGCTTGCACACCCATGGTCCCAGGGCCAATGGCAGTGATATATACTGGCAGCTCACTGAACTACTCAGCCAGGTCCACCTTTCACTCGGGCTAGTTGGAGTTGGTTGTTGGTGAGGACTCTGTTTTCTTTCCACTGGCTTATGCAGGCATATGACTAATATATATTCAAATGATTTATAGAGTTCAGTCATACATCTGTGATAATGCTTAAGTTTTTCATTTATGTGCAGGTCATCCACAGTATAAATGAATTATCAGCAGGTGATGCAGTGGGATTTAGTGTTCTTCAACATCAAGCAGAACGGCTTTTGTCTGTAATTAGCCACGAAGCAATTCAACAATGTGTGGATGACACAGAGCATTTGCAAACAAGTGGACTGTCTGACAGAATACTTCGTCTTGAATCACGTGCTCGACCAGTGCAAGGTGTAAGTCATTATAACAATATTATTGTAGAGGTTGGGAAACCACTACCAAAATTTCACATCATGAGTAAGATGTCCTGCACTAGCTATTAAAATACTTTCATTGAAAAGTTATGACCAATTTCACATCAGAGGAGATGCACCTTAAGGTGAGAGGGTTTGTTTATTTATTTTTTAAACCAGTCATGGCATGCCAAAGCAAATACTATGAGCCAGCTCCCATTGTTCATTGTCAAGTTGAAACCAATTACTTTGCTGTACCATAACAGTTAAAAAAGAAAAAAAAAACTGTAATCTGAAATGCACCTTCACTGATGTGAAACCAGTCATGAATGACTTTTGAATAAAAATGTATTCTACTAGTCAGTGTGGAAGATTTTATTCACAGTTGTAGCAATGCTTATAATACATTTTATTTTCTATGTGTTGTGGTAATATAATGGCTGAAAGAAAAAAAAATGAAGCAATAGTTATCTACATAAACAACAGAAAACAATATTAGTCTTCTAGCAAATCTTGTGTTATACGTATTTTAAACTATGATACAGAACTGTATAAACCTCTGTTAGGCAGCAGTCATTGAAGTGGAATATCAGAATTTGTTCAAACTCCTGGATAGTGGAAATATAAATATATTATAGTCTCTTTAGAGAAAGATCTTGGTAAAGTAGGTCATGTAGTAATATGAAAGTAATTTTATAAATAATTCTCATTTATTTTTATTTATTTGACATTATCTGTCTTCTGTCATTTAATTTAGTTGCTCTGTCCTCAGCAACCTTCTTCCTCAGTGTCGTGGAAGTATTATAGTTCCATTTACGATACCATCTTAATCCATCTGGTGAATGATTCCGGTAGTGGCATCAGAAGACTCTTCTAAGTGATGGATAGTGGTGTTTCTTGCATGGGTTGTTTCAGCTCTGGGAATAAGTTGAAGGTGCATGAGGAAACACTTCCCAACCATATTTGTGCAGCTATTCAGTTACGATTTTGATGTTATATGTATGAACATTGCTTCGGAAAATGAGCAACTGAGGTTTTCTGGCCAATTGTTGAATAAATTAATGGTAATACATCTCTGTCACATTTTGCCCACATGGAATTGTTTCGACAATGATGATTACATGAACGTCACACAGTAATTTGTTTGACCTTTGATTAAGCTTTGTAATATTTTTTGGTTCACTATGAACTCATCACAAGATTTGCCTAAAGCACTATGGATTTTGGCCCAATTTTTGACACATATATATTTCAGTATTCTTGTGAAATCTTTGATCCTCAACAGCCACAGCATCCAACATCAATCTGGGCACCATTTCTAACTTCCGTTATTACAAAATAAAAGATGGTATCAGCAACAACAAAACACAAACTTCTTCTGCAAACTTTACCCGATAGGTGATATAACCAAGAATATCAATGTGTCATTCACTCTGCAGTGCAGCCAGTCTGAACCTTATTAAAAAATAACCCAACTGAACTCTAGCAATTCCCTGAAATGCTCCTTATTTCGCTATTGTGTCGCTTTTTGATCAGTATGACACATGTTCTGTTGTAAGTATCGGAATTCAAGACTCAATTCAGAAGGTCGATCAATCACATGTTGATTTTACTGGTGCATTTCTCTCATTTGCCAACAAGTGACACAGCATTACCTGCATCTGAATACATAGTTGCACAAATAGTGGTTGATGGCCCACACTGTATCCAGAGCACTATCTTTTCAGTCCAAATGATTTTCAATATTTTCACAGTACAATTTTTGCTATAGAAGAGTCTTACAGGTAGCGTTAGAAATACCAACTCCGATATCCAGTGCAATTGTGGAGTCCGAGTGTGGGCTATGCTGAAGTATTAAGTGTGAAGATAACAACAAGCGATTTAAGTGCAGTAATACCTGCCCTTTTGGGTGATAATGGGTGTTGTGTTGAGGCTCAATTCCCTGGGCCAGATACACAGAAAAGTGCATGAGCCGGTGATATTCGTGCCGTGCAGACTGGAACTGCAGGTGATGTTGTTGTGGTAGACACTACAGGGAATGCTCAAAAAGTTGTTGATATTTGTGTTGCTGATGATGTGGAACAAATGGTATGGACATATATATTTCCTCATAAGCAGGGCAAACAGAGGAAAAGAAAGAGGAGACAAGTTTGTAGTGTGTGCCAAGTCGACACGGCTGAGTCTGCTGAAGACCGTAGCGCAAGCAAAAGTACTGGCTCACAGCCTTGCAGGGCACGCAGCTGACATGTGCAGCAAGCAGTTTAGAGCACAGCCACAATCTGATGTATGCAAGAAGTATGAAATCGGTGAAGGGTACAATGTGAGCTTGAAAATAAACATTCTGACTGAATGTCATGCCAAAGTTAACCTTTGGTGATAGACAGCTGTTGTTGCCAGTGTAGATCTATCACAAGAAAAGTCTGTTGGCTCCAAGTCTTGCATCTAAGGGTACATTCTTGCAGCTGAAATTTTGGCTTACTGGGTTCCAGATGACTAAGTAACTGATGAAGTGTTATCTGTTGCTATGGTTTTCTTTTATTTTATTCCATTCTTCTGTATCACAAAGTCTTCACAATTTTCATTTTCATAAAATGATTAATTATACTGAAGTTGACAAGATTAGCTAAATATGTGCGTTTCCAACAGAGGCATGCCCACTATTACTTACATTCTGCGGTACTCACAATATTCCAAAGAGTTTACCTACTTTCTTGACAAAAGAAGAATCATCACCAAGATATAACATTATTTTATTAATGAATCCAGAAATAAATTAGTGTTAGATTGTGCAATTAATAATAGGAATTTTAAGTATGCCAGACATTCGTAGTTTCAAACATTTCCAAAAGATGAATAATTTTAACTGCACTTACAGAGCGAAACAAATTAATTTCTTTTTATACAATTTAGTCTGAAATATAATACATTGCTCTCAAAATCATATGAAATTCTTTCAGTTAAACAGCTGAGATAATGTTCACCAATGCAAGAATATGTTTTCTTGGGAAGCATTAGGGGAACCTCTGTTGCAAGGACAAAGTTCTGAAAGTTATTCAAAAACAAAAGGTTAAAAAACCACCAGACAGAAAGATGAGATGCCAAGCATAAGAGTTTAACTGAGCCAGACCAAGTATTGTTTATGATGAGGTTTGGTTTGTGGGGCACTCAACTGTGCAGTCATCAGTGCTCGTAAGTCCCAATTTTTAAACTTTCAAATTTTTACACAATCCAATTGAGCCACTGTCACAAATGATGATGACAGCACAAATACCCAGTCCCCAGGAAGTATTGTTCAAGCTGATATGTAATGTTAACTTAGTAGGAAAGAAAGTGTGTGTAATTTTTAGTTTATAAGTGTGGAATGGAGAGTTAGAAGTTGTTTGTGCATAAGCATGGCAAGAGCACTAGCAGTGAAATATGTTGTGTATTATTTGAGTTAATGGACAGGGCAACAGACCCATGAGACACATTGTGAGATTAAACAATACAAGGAAAGATTCTAAGGTGATGACAGTTATAGGAAGTGTATGAAGAGTATTGTAGTGTAAATATCAGAGAAAAATGAATTTGTAGAGTGTACGGAAGAATGGAAGCAGTTGTAAAATGTAGCGCAGTAAGTGTATTGTGTTTAGAATTGCCAGTCTAATATAATCAGAGTGGAGAACTAGCCCTGAGCAAGACCCAAGGAGCTGGGTCTTCCCCATGGAGGGGAACAGTGTCGTGTCGCTATCCAGTTTTTAGAAACATTTTGTAAGGAAGCCACTGCTAAATGTTGCAATAAGCACCTGCGGGCTGGTATGCACAGTGTGGCAACAAGTGGGTCAGAACAACAAATACGCTATAGGATTGTGAGACAGGCTAGCTGCTTCGCTATATCTGCACCACTCAGCGGTAATAGCTGGAGTGGGCGGATGTGACACCACACCAGAGCAAGACCCATGTTGTGAGCTATATGACCAGAAGCTTGTGAATAGTGCAACAAATGTCACTCAAAGCCATGTAAATAGCTGCAAATTTTGAGGCAGATTCATTTGGAGTCCAGTAGCACCACCCCACCAGGATGCCAGATTCACACTAGATGACTGGGCACCACCAGTGGCAGCCATGGGTTTGAGTTTAGGTCAGGCCAGCTACTGCCTGCACTGTCTCCTTGTGGGACTCGATGCCACAGCATCACGACCTGCTGTCGCCAGACTCCTGCCAGGGGGCAACAGGTTGCTTAGTGCAGCTATTCCACAGAGGAACGCCAACACTGCTGAAGTGGGAGAATAACGCTGACATCAAGGCCGTGGGCTGACGTCAGCATCACAGGACGCCTATGTGTGAATCTCTTCCCCAGAGCAGAAGCCAGCCACCTGCGGATCAATGCTGGTCAGGGTCACCGGAGCATGGTGTGTCTTCCTCGCATTAATAAAGACATGACATGTATATGAAGTTGAATAAATCATTTCTTCCAACCAGCAATGTGTCACTAGGCCTGCCAGCCCATCACTCCACCACTTACCTTGCCAAGGGCCACCTGCACTCTGCAGTTAGTACTTTCTTCTGCCAACCAGTTCATTTGTGTCTTGTAATCTGAGTTGCCATAAGGCTACTGTTCCACCAGCCTCGAAATTAAATAAGACTACCTGCCAGTCTTGAGAGAGCACTGCTGACTGTTAGCACTTACATCATACCCTGAAGATTTTTGTGGTGAATACTTAAACAGTTCCAGCCCGACATTTGAGTATTCACAACTTTTGTGGAAAACTGCCTTTCTGCACATGACAGACCGTTTCACAGTCCTTGAATTTGTCTCGTAGATGTGAATTTGTTAATCTTGTAGGAGAATCAGTCACATGTTAATGTTCCCATGCACTCTGAACCATAGCAACCTTCTCAAAGTTTCAGTCCCACTTAACAACCTGCAAAATGCTCTTCAGAGCTGAAATATATGGCTTCCATACCTGGATTGATGATTTTACTGCAATGTACTGAGGAAAATTAAAATGTACTTTTTCCAGAAATTTAATCTTGTTGATAGGACAATAAATTTGCTGACAGTTCAAAACCTGCATAAAAGCCATGGGTCTTGTGGAAATCTATAGAATGAGACACACTGTGTCCCATATGGGTTACCTCCATTTATCTGACAGGCTGTAATTTATGTACTGTGTGAACAAGTCATATTAAATAAATTACAAAACTGTGCCCAGCCACATTAACTGGTTTACAATCTACAAGTCTGGCTGAGTACTATTTGGCCATTTTCAAGTGGTGACTGTCTTTTGGTTGCTGCTACCAACATTATATAGCTGCATGGCCTTCAAATGACATCACTGATGCTCACTCCAGCACCATATAAGGTGCATTGCACACCTGCTTCAACTTTCCGAAGATTAGGTTCCAAGCACTGCTGCTGCCCTATTTATTGAGGGTGTCATCACAAATTTTAATCTTGATCACTTCTTTTGTGATGCTATCCCAGAAAGTATTAGTCTGTGTAATAACAGGTGTCTTGTCGAATGCCATACAGTGTCCGTTTTCTAGAGCAGGCTCTGTTACTGCTGATTTCCAGGGTACTGAAAGAAAAAAAAATCTCTTGTGCTCTTCAACACCATGTGTAGTCAGTCCGACATAAAACTGTCCACACTCACATGGTATTTTATGTACTCTTGGCATTCTGAGACCTATATCACCGTTCACAGGCCTCATGAGCTGCCAAATGTTTACTGCAGCCCTTATGACCGAATCAATTTTATGCCTCTCTAAGAGAGTCTAATCTTTCTTGTTACTGAGCCACAGTATGGCAAAATTGCAAGATTCTTCGTGTCCTCCTTGGGGTCCTTCTGCTTATGTTTTTTCATAAATAAGGCCTGCGAAATCTAGTGTTTGTTGTAGCCATTTTCCTTGAATACTTTCTCTAAGTGGATCAGTTCCTTCGGCAGGTTTTCAGAATATGGGACAGCCTCCACTCGAGGCACCAAAGTCCTCAGAACAGAATGTTTCTGCACCAGATAGTGATAGCAGATATCAGTCCACGTGGGTGGGTTTCCAGTAAACACTGTGGCTGAGACACCCATTTGCTTTATGGCAGATGAGGACACCAAGGAATGGCAAGGCACCATCATGAACTTGATGTTGTCAAGGATAACGTTGACGTAGTCCAAGAATTCTCCGAGCTTCTCACATCCATGACACCAGAAAACGAACATGTAATTGGCAAAATGAAAAAAAGCAGCTAGGCTTTGCGGGAGCTGTGACCAGGGCGATGTCCTCAAAGTACTCCATAAACCGGTTGGTTATAACTGGAGCTAATGGGCTCCCCATTGTGACACCATCCTCTGGTTAAAATATTCCTCATCATACAAAAGATATGACGACTTCAGAGTGTGCTTAAATAAATCCATAACAATGTCATCAAATAACAGAGAGACCAAATATATAATCCTTGATGGGAATGAACATGAATAATGACACCACATCAAAGCTGACCATAAAACCACCTCCTCCAAGATGCAGGCTTTTAATTTGTCTGATGAAGTCGGTCGTATTCTTAATGGGGTGCACACAGTGACCAACGCGTAAGGAGGCTGTCCAGATGTTTTGCCAGTCTTTTAAGTCAGCGATCCAATGGTACTCATGATAGGATATGGATGTGTGTTCTTCTTGTGAACCTTTGTAGCACAATACAAAGTAGGTGGTTGAAGTGCCTGTGGGAGGAAGCTTTTAATGACATTCTCTTCCATTGAAGACCTCTTAATAAGCACCAATGTCTTCCTCATTATTCTGGATGTTGGGTCCCTTGATAATTTTCGGTATTTCTCCTCCTTTAGCATCCACAAATCTTCGCATCATAATCGGCTCGTTCTATTATGACGGCTGCCAGTAGCAGAACATGCTCTAGAAAATAGGCATTGTCTTTCATTCAGTGAGACATCTGTTATTACATGGACTAGGTTAGTGTCATAAAAGAAGCATTGAGGTTAATATTTTTGACAACACCCTCAATGAAGACAGTGAACTGTAGCTAAGCACAGCTTGGGACCCAGCCATCGGAAGGTTGAAGCAGGCATGTTGGGCGCGCAATGAAAACATTACCTTATATGACATGGGAGAGAGCACTAAAGACATCACATAAGGCAGCATGACTATATAAGGACAGCAGCAACCAAAAGACAGTCACCACTTGACAATGGCCAAGGAGTGCTCAGCCAAAATCTTGTGGATTTTTAACCACTTCATGTGGCTAGAAGCTTGAGAGAATATTATCAGTACATTTCACCACAGAACCATGCATTCATAAATTACAAAACTGATGTCTCACAATAAGATGAAAGAATATTAACCCCTATATATCATCTGGAACTGTTTGCAATAATAAATAATCAATTAGCACTGTAATGAGGACAGATAAATAAATACATACATATAGTCCTTGAAACCTATAAAATACCAGTGGGAAATTTGATTGGAAATGTTATTTATTGTTAATATAGATCATAATTTCTTAATGCAGAGGAATGTCCACATGTTTAATAGTGTTGAAAATGACACCACTCTTTAGAGGATATGTAATACATTTCTTCTGTACCATCTTCCCTAGATTTGTATCCATATAATAATAATAATAATAATAAACCCACAAAACCAGCATGGCAACACAGGCTACAGATCAGAATAGAAAAACGGAGAAAAGACATCAGACAGATAACACAATTTATAAGAAATGAAATATCAGGCAAAAAACGAAAAAGGTTAGGTAAAATCTCACAACAAGAAGTGATAGAGCAATTAGATGAAAAGAAGCAGAAATTACAAGCATTGGCCAAATGACTTAGAAGATACAAAAAAAGTGAAAATAGAATGAAACAAAACCAAACATTCAACGCAAACCAAAAGAAATTTTACCAGACAATAAATAACACACACACAAAAATAGACAATCCACCAAACATAACAGACATGGAACACTTCTGGAGCAACATATGGTCAAACCTGGTGCAGCATAACAGGCATGCATGGTGGATACAAGCAGAAACATCACATACGAGATGATACCACAAATGCCTGAAGTGATAATTTTGCAACATGAAGTCACCCAAGCAATTAATTCTACTCACAATTGGAAAGCCACTGGAAAAGATAAAATAGCAAATTTTTGGCTAAAGAAGTTCACCTCAACACATTCACATCTAACTAAATTATTTAACAGTTAACATTGCAGACCCATACACATTCCCTGATACACTAACATATGGAATAACTTATCTGGAACCGAGCGAGGTGGCACAGTGGTTACACACTGGACTTGCATTCGGAAGGATGACGGTTCAATCTCGCGTCCGGCCATCCTGATTTAGGTTTTCCGTGATTTCCCTAAATCACTCCAGGCAAATGCCGGGATGGTTCCTCTGAAAGGGCACGGCCGACTTCCTTCCCCATCCTTCCCTAATCCGATGAGACCGATGACCACGCTGTCTGGTCTCCTTCCCCAAACCAACCAACCAACCAACCTAACTTATCTGAAACCTAAAGATCAAGCAGACACAGCAAACCCAGCTAAATATCGCCCCACAACATGCCTACCAACAATATACAAAATATTAATTTCCGTCATTACACAGAAATTAATGACACATACAACACAGAACAAAATTATAAATGAAGAACAAAAAGGCTGTTGCAAGAGCATGAGGATGTAAAGAGCAACTGATAATAGATGCAGAGGTGACATATCAAGCTAAAACTAAACAAAGGTAGCTACACTACGCATACATTGATTACCAAAAAGCTTTTGATAGTGTACCCCACTCATGGTTACTACAAATATTGGAAATATACAAAGCAGATCCTAAATTGATACAGTTCCTAAACATAGTAATGAAAAATTGGAAAACCACACTTAATATCCAAACAAATTCAAATAATATCACATCACAGCCAATACAGATTAAGCATGGAATATACCAAGGAGACTCATTAAGTTCTTTCTGGTTCTGCCTTGCTCTGAACCCACTATCCAACATGCTAAATAATACAAATTATGGATGCAATATTACTGGAACATACCAACACAAAATCACACATTTGCTATACATGGATGATCTAAAACTACTGGCAGCAACAAATCAACAACTCAACCAATTACTAAAGATAACAGAAGTATTCAGCAATGATATATATATATGGCTTTTGGAACAGACAAATGTAAGAAAAATAGCATAGTCAAGGGAAAACACACTAAACAAGAAGGTTACATATTGGATAACCACAGTGACTGCATAGAAGCGATGGAAAAAACAGATGCCTATAAATATCTAGGATACAGACAAAAATAGGAATAGATAATACAAATATTAAAGAAGAACTAAAAGAAAAATATAGACAAAGAGTAACAAAAATACTGAAAACAGAGACAGCAAGAAACAAGACAAAAGCTATAAATACTTATGCTATACCAATATTTACCTACTCATTTGGAGTAGTGAAATGGAGTAACACAGACCTAGAAGCACTCAATACACTTACACGATCACAATGCCACAAATATAGGATACATCACATACATTCAGCAACAGAAAGATTCACATTAAGCAGAAAGGAAGGAGGAAGGGGATTTATCGCCATAAAAAACCTACATTATGGACAGGTAGACAATTTAAGAAAATTCTTTATAGAACGAGCAGAAACTAGCAAAATAAACAAAGCAATTACTCATATAAATACATTGGCTACACCATTGCAATTTCATAACCACTTCTACAACCCTTTAGATCACATAACATCAACAGATACAAAGAAAGTAAATTGGAAAAAGAAAACACTACATGGCAAGCACCCGTATCATCTAATACAGCCACACATCGATCAAGACGCATCCAACACATGGCTAAGAAAAGGCAGTATATACAGTGAGACAGAAGGATTCATGATTGCAATACAGGATCAAACAATAAACACCAGATATTACAGCAAGCATATTATTAAAGATCCCAATACCACAACAGATAAATGCAGACTTTGCAAACAACAAATAGAAACAGTAGATCACATCACACGCAGATGTACAATACTAGCAAATACAGAATACCCCAGAAGACATGACAATGTAGCAAAAATAATACGTCTACAACTTGCCATACAACATAAAATAATAAAACAGCACGTTCCCACATAATAACAAACCTGACATCATACTCACCAATAAAAAGAAGAAATTAACACAACTAATCAAAATATCCATACCCAATACAACAAATATACAGAAGAAAACAGGAGAAAAATTGAAAAATACATCCAACTGGCTGAGGAAGTCAAGGACATGTGCCATCAGGATAAAGTTGACATTATACCAATTATACTATCAACCTGTAGTCATACCACACAATATCCACCAGTACATCCACGCAATACAGCTACATCCAAACGTGTATATACAACTACAGAAATATGTAATTATTGATACATATTCAATTACCCGAAAGTTCCTAAATGCAATGTAACATATACCGTACAGTTAAAAGGAAGTCACGCTTGATCAAGGTCTGCGTCACTTTCCATTTTTAACCAGACATAATGTCTGAGAAAGGAAAGAATAATAATAATAATAATAATAATAATTCAACATTAAATTTTGTGCAATACCTTTTATAATAATAATAGTAATAATAATAATAATACAAAAATCATAAGATTATTCTTTGGAATTAATCAAGTTACAGTACTCAAGTTTAGAATACAAAAAATAGATTTTTATAGGTACATATGCAAATCCAATAGTGTTTTGAGGTTTCAAAACATTTTACATATATAACTATATAGTGACTGTATCACAGCTTATGGTTGTTTTGCAAATACTGTAACTTAATTCTGTGAAACTGATGTCCTTGCGAAACTGAGTGCAGTTGCAATGTAATACTTGTGCTTGGGTTCTACACAAAAATTTTGTTACATGAAGATGAAAAATTTTTCAGGTGCATAAATTTTTGAGTCACAGCATATGTTGCTTAACTTAGTACTAGAGAGGGCTTGATAGTTTGAGGCAGGACACTGGCTAGTTTCAGACCGCCATGTTAGTCTGTTTGTTATACTACTGTCGTATGACTATTTAGACGACATTTTAATTTAATTTTAGCACTGGTCTGGCATAGATCACACGTGACTGAGATAATGTATATTTTGACTTGTGGCACATCCCTAATGGTTTCTCTACACAATGGAATCTATGGAGCATGAGTCACCTATGAATCTATCACAAAATAATAGTTATGGATCCAGCACAAACTATTGTAAACTTTGGGGAATACCTGATAAATAAATAATTACCTTTGTGGCCAGTATATTTCTTGATTTCATGCTCTTCAGTTTTTTTCTTTGGAGGAATGTCAAAAGTATGGTTTATGTTTTTTGAACTGCCATAGCTGAACTGCTACCTAAAATCCATTATGCATTTCACAACATGAAACAGAAACCTGCCCAGCTTGACATAACTGGATGGTCAATACCACAGTGGTATTAACCAAGTAATGAGGCTCATGCCATAATGTTGGAACATTTGTAAATTTATTCAAATGTTCCTTTAATTAAATGTGTTTTGTGTCCAATTGTTATTGTTCATTCTCAGAAACTTATGGGTGTCTCATCAGCATAGCTGTTAAATAACAGGTTAAAAAAGTCATTTTAAGTAACAAAAAATGATCCACTGTGAGTGTGTCTAATCATTTTGAAAACTTAGTCTGTGAAATCTTGAAGATCTCTTCAAAATTCAAATCCTGATTTCAGTGACCATACACTCCTTTAATGTGTAAAATAAACTAGTTTCTGTGGTTCAAATCTCACCATTAATCATGAAGTTTATTTTGTGTTTTCTCTGTTATAGCATGACAAAGTATACAAAATCAGTGCTCAGAGAATCTGTATGCTGTATATATACTAAAAGAACAATAATTCACTATGTAACAGGTTTCAGAGCCAGATGTTTATAATGATATATTCTATAAAACCTTTCATATGGACATTGTTACAAAGACATCAAACATCTCAATTTTCCAATACAGGTAGATTCATCTGTGAATACTCGCGGGTCACGGTGTGACATCGATGAGCGTTATCCCGATATGAGCAGCTCTCGGGAATCCCTTATGGATCTGGCTAATGTGGTGAGTCTGCCACCAGTGCCTGAGGACAGTCTTGGAAACTTCTACAAACTTGCTGTCAGAACGTCTAGCCTGTCATCACTGAAAAACTTCCGCAAAGTAAAGCTGTGTTTGCAGCGTGCATCCTCTGAGGAGGATGAGGACAGTGAAAGTGAAGAACACAGCTTTGCTTCATCGGTAAGGTTTTTAACATTTTCTGCATTTACATCTGGCAACTAAATATTAAAAAACAATGTAGTTATAATCTCACTTGCTACATACACAAAGCAAAGTAGTACAATTGTTAAAACACTGGGCTTCTGTTTAGAAGTGAAGTTGAGATACCTGTACAACCATCTGCATAAAGGTTTCCTGCAGCATTCCCAAATCATTTAAAATGAGTGCCTGGACAATTTCTTCAACAAGGCCACAGGCAATTCCATCCCTTATCTCTGAGCCAGTGTTCCATCTCTAATAACCACATTGTCAAAGAGATATTACATTTTAACCTTCCTTAACTTTTTAAAATTGCCATTTTATAGCTTTGCAACTGTTTTCCTTGTATCAACAGTTGGCTTGGATACATTTTCATTCCTTATGGGGCACCTGTATCCAAGTAATATGGTTACTTCACATATATAATTTAAACAACTTTATTAACTGACACAGTATCTTAAATGAGGATAACATTTGAAGCACAGCAACTCAATAGCACGTAAAAGTGTGATCTCTTCAAATGATAACTGGACTGATAATAAGGAACAAAAGATTTTCATACATGTTCATAAATCACTTCAATTTTTTGCTCTGGACTACAACATGATGTATATGGTCAATATTCATAGTTCAGGGGCAATCCTTGAAACTGTAAAGGCAAGTGACATAACTATTCAGGGGCATCTGTATTTAAATGTGCTATCACCCTATTGGTCTGAAAATAAGCCACATTTTTATTCAAATTTCACTCTAAAAAAATTAGGGTGTGTATTCTATCCACTACGTTGTCTTTTCACAAACCTTTGCTGTAAAATTATACTCTTTTACAACAATACAACTAGCATCAGTTGCAAAAACAGGTGACAAGGCATTTTATTACACAACAATCTTTTACCTGTATTTTGTTGGCTAGATCTACCAATATTGTTTTGTTAGCTTACAATTCAGTTTCAGTTGTATACTGGTAAGAAAGCCTGTTTTGTGCCAATACAAATGATCATTTTAGTGAAAAAGTATCATCACACCAAGGAATTCAGCACTCATTCAGGGGACAGACATGTGGCAAATATCTGAAACTTGAAGCTAAGGTTTTTTCCCCAAGTACAAAATAAGAGGAAAGATGGGATACTTATCTCACAAGAAATAATCCAACTGACAGCCTTGGAAATCACAAGAGCCTTAAATGTTCTACAAGGAGGATTCTGTGAGAGTATAGGTTGGTGTCATCATTTTAGTGGAGAAATGGCCTTGGTCTCTGGTGAATTACTACACCAGCACAAAGAATGCAATCAGGTTTCCAGGGGAAACTAGTTAACTTCAAACTAGTACGGCATACAGTTGCAAAAGTGTCACTCATACTTTATTCATCAGATTGGCTAAGCTGACAGAACACCAGTAATTTTTTACATGCTGAGCAGTGTGACAGTAGGCATGAAAGAGGCAAAAAGTATCCCATTAAGAGGAACTGTGAATGAAAAAGAGAAAAATAACTGTGATGTCAGCTGTTACAGCCAACGGGAGAAAGTTACTCCATTATGTCATCCTGAAGAGAAAAAGCTAGATGCAAGAAAACCTTCCTAAGGGCGTAGTGATTCACTGGCAAGAAAGGCTTGGATGACAGTGCAACTGATTGTTGGCTGGCGGATGATTAAAATTCGTCTGGATTTTGTACCATGTCATTGTATAAAATACTTCAATATTAAAGTTAAAACCAACATTTCAACCATATTACAGTGCCCTTCCTCAGGGAAAGGCGTAGTTATGTCGACTGGCTGTCCACTGTATGAAATCACAGACCTGTGGTGCAGCTTGCTAAGATAGCCATATTAGTTTTGGATCCTTTTAAGGGACATCTAACTTCTGAAGTAAAAAGATAAGCTTGCTGCATGAAAGACATACTTTGTCATAATACTCAGAGGAATTACTTCAAAATTATTGGTGTTAGATGTGGCTATAAACCATTCATTCAAGGATAACTCTGAAAAATGTATTCAGATTGGCCCCTGGAAGAAGAATATACCCTTACACAGTTTCGTAAGACTAAGAAGCCATCAGTCACTCTAATGTACAAGTAGATTCTTGCTTCGTGGGCCTTCATATGATCAGAGTCTAGCATACAGGGGTTCAAGAAATGCTGCATAGGAGGTAGCGAGGATGGAAAGAGACTGAATAAATGATGGGATTGAGAGTAATGAAGCAATTACAGTTTATGACAGTGGATATGACAAAGTACGGTACCAGTACGTTAGATGCCAATGGGTAGTATCAGATGTTAGAACAAATTTTTACATGCTACCCATGTCTTACTTATACGTAAACTTCTGGTAATTTTTCTCTCTTCAATAAGAGTTTAGCTTATTTTCACACTCAATGTTTTTTTTCTTCCTCAAAATTTAGAGGTATGGCTTATTGGGCCAATATGAAATATAATGTAACTTATAGCAGAGACTATCATTCTGAGGATTTTTTCCCAACTGTTTCTCTGTCCCATTTGCCTTCATTCTTTCCTGTTTGGTGCCTTTCTCTCTTTTTTCCATCCATAATTTCCTGTTTGATTTGTAAAAAATAGATACTTTGTCTGCACACAACATGCAGTGATACAATTCCTATGGTATTATGTAGTAATGGTCCCATCCTAGTGATTCACACAGCAGCTTACAGTCTGCCCAGATGACACACGTCATGTGTCTTATTTACTACTTCTCAGAAATATTACATCTGCTCACTGCACTTCGTGATTTAGTAGCCTTACCCCCCACCCCTTACACACACACACACACACACACACACACACACACACACACACACACACGCTATCTCTCTCTCTCTCTCTCTCTCTCTCTCTCTCTCTCTATCACTTAGACTCTACCAACCTGCTGTCTTTTTACGCTCATTCACACTTGTTACCTAAGTCCCAATATTGATGGAAGTGTTATCTGACCACAAATTTTATTCTGTCATCAGTCATAACTACCATTATTCACTTTATTTTGCAGCTCCACTATACTTCCCACAAAATAAATTTTATTTTTTGCTCTCTCCTTACTACATTTGCTTCATTTATTTAGTTGTACATTTTCTTTTTACTCTAACCATCAACCATGTATCCTTGCTCTCTCCACCTACCAAAACACAGAAAAATTTGCCTACCACAAGCAAACACTCAATTCCACATACTCTTTGTACCTTGCTGATTAGAACAAATGTTACACTGTAAAAGATCTTTGGCAAAACTTCTATAAAAGCTAGGACCACGCTGACAAAGATCTCTTACACTGCAATACACATTTAATCCACCCATGGTAGGCAACCCTCCCTCCCAACCCCTGCAATGGCTTTAAGTCAAAAATCACCTTTCTGGTGCAAATCTTCAATAACCTCCAATTTATTCATCAGATTAGAATCAGACCAAAGCTAACTTTGAACCCTGACTATTTCAGTTAGTACCCATTTACAACTGTGATCCTCCCTGTTGCCAGCTAACTATAACCTTATTAACTTACAAAACTTTGCAATCAGTTTCAGTCCACCATCATAAATCTCATCTTGACCCAATTATTCACAGTGCACACCACAAATTTCACCTGCCATGATGAATTACATGATTATGTAGTGGAGGACTTCTACCATACACAATTACAAGGCTTGCTGGGAGCCTCATTTATGAAGGCCAACATAACCTACAGTTTCTTCTCAAATATCCTCTCAAGCATCTGTATCTATCCCTTTACATGCTTACATGCTTCTCAAGATCCAGTCCAGCATCATATACATAAAAAATAACTATGTTCTCTCTCTTTGCACTGTAGATGCCGCCTCCCTGACCAATGTCCCACTGGCCTTAGTATTGTCATTACCTGCCTCCTGTCTGAGATTCAGGATCAATTTCTACTTCTGAAAGTTCACCTGTTAGCAAATCAGCAGTACTGCGATGAGCACTAATGTCAACATTATATACCAAGTTGTTTGTGCAATATCTTGTGTAATCCTTTATAGCCACTCGGAATCTTAAACCCCACACCTAGTTTAGATTCAGTGTTGACATCCTAATGAACTGAATCAAGACTGAGGACAATCTATCTTCATTCTTCACTTGTTCTTTGGCTCAGTGAGCCATATTCCTGGATCTTGTTCTCCACCCCTATTCGTGTCTAACCTACAAATCTCTAATAATAGGGTGTGATCATGTAGTTCCGATCCACTTCAGTGAAATAATGGATGTATTTACATAATACGCATGTGTGTTCTTTGTCAGTCTATGTATATATTTCCTCTGCACTTCAAAATGACATCCATCCATTTTAAAGCATTGTTCCCACTGTTGAAGAGCAGGGCTTGAAACACCCCCAATTAAATTCCTTTACTGAGTTTTGTGTAATTTATCGAAGCCGCCAAACAGTTAATTATTATGATTATATAACCGTGTGCTTAATGGATGAAAGGCTATCTGTTTTTCTCCTGTGGTTTCAGGGGTATTTCAACCGAGTGCGGCTGTTTTGCAACTGAATAGTGTAATGATTGAAAGTTTGTCTATTATTAAGGACCACAAAGGTTGCGATGTACAAACTGATAAATATTTCCTACTAACACACAAATGCTGAGGCAGTTGCTACCTTCGCCTTACACGTCTAATTACGGTTATCTCTTTTAACTGATTGCTGATTTTCAGTACTTCGTCACACACAATGCTGATGGGTAACATTCACAACAATCCTCACTGCAATCCATGGTTGTTGCTGGCCGACGCGGTTGATGCGAAACACGTAATTCGGCACTTGTCACTTTCTGTTTCATATCACTCGCGAATCAGTATTAGTGAGGGTCAACCCCATGACGATCAGGGGGACGTGCTCACTCGAAAAATGTGAAATAAAAAATGCACGCCAGTTGCACTCTTCTATAAATTACATCATTATATCGTTTTATTGCTTGTGAGCATATTTTGTCAGAAAGGTCGACAACAGGTTACACATTATTTCAGCAGAGTATTACGTATTTCCCATTCAGTAGTAGTGTGAGATGACTTGCAGTTATGTTTGTTAACTTTATAGCAGATGTGGAATGTTACCTCATCAGTAAACAATAAGTGACTCATAGGTGTTCTGTTTCAGCAGCTGCCATTGACTCAGTGCCAAAAAGTCCCTAAAATATAGCTGCTTGATCTATAGACAGTATGGAAAATCTTGCACAGCCCTTCACAGACTGGAATTATTCTATCTGACCTTATTCACACAGATTTCCAGTGCCCCCTTCTGCACATAGCACCTCCTCCCACAACTTCTAACTGACCACAAAAGTGGACTGCCTTCATCATTTAGTATGTATCAGGACTGATCAAACTGAATCAGATTTGTCTCCAAGGCAACTACTCCTCATCCCCACTCCCCCTAAACTGTCATTTTACAAAAAAGTATAGACTGACCACAGCACTTTAATTTAACTTGCAATAAGATTTGAATGAAAAACAACTCAAACTAAAATTCCATTAAGCACTGCTCAGTTATAAAATGAGTATATGCATACTTATTGGGAAGAAAGAAACAAGGATGTATCAGAAAGCCCAGATAATTGTAACAGATTTTATTTACACACAATATCATTCACTGCTTTATAAAAATTTCTTTGGCTAGTAAATGGTTCACAATGTAGTCAGCTGTATAAAATGTTCACAAATGTGCTCTTCATTGATTTACACAACATTAAAATTTATGTATCAAAAATAAATGACATATCTGTAAAAGCACAAAACATAGGACCAGAAATTTATGTAATGTATAAACATAATGCAGTACACAACAAAACAAACTGACTTGTTGTACAAGTAATAAATGGTAAAATTGGTTCTTATAAACAATAAATAATGGAAATTCAAAGGCCAATAGTCACCTTCCCAGTGTCATTTAAGCTTGCTTACAGCCCTAGACATATATTACGTCAGTCATCATCACAGATCTTTTACATACACAATTCTATTATTACATCATTTTGCAATCATATTTGGGATAAAAAATAACTAATACATTTTAAAAAGCAAAAAGAATATTGTTATTCTTATATGAAGCAACATAATCAATGGATGTACCTTAACTCCAAAACTGTTACTTTGTGCACAGCTGAATGAAATCTTAAAAATAATATGTTTAGGTGAGGGCCTCAAAAAATAATGTTTTTATTACAACACTATCATTTTGTTTTGCAGGATGAGCAAGGAAGCAGTGACAAGGAAATGAGGCCAGCTTTTCTGTCGCAAAAAAAGAACATCATGCTTGGTAACATTAAAGAAGAAGTTTGAAGACTTCTGGCACTTGACACCATTTCCTGGTTTATTTTGTCTGCAAAAACATTAATGGCCTTCTGGATTTTTTTGTGGGCAACAGCTCCTAGATATACTGGAAGAGAGGAGAATTATTGTTGCAAAAATACTTGTAACTTAAGAAGTCAAATTATAAGGAAACAATGTTCACAAAATATTCTCTGTTATATGACTGCTATATAAACTTTATTTTATATCTAAACACAGCAACAAAAATTGTGACACAGATGTATATAGGAAATCATGAACAAGCCTCAAACTTCTCTTAGAGTGCTTTATATTATAGTTCCAAGGAAAATGCACATTTTGTTTTAGAAAAGTGTGCTGGAGGATATGTGATAACTCTAAACTACAATTTTAAAATTAACAATTTATAAAGGCTTCAAACAAATCATTTTTACAGTTGTAGTTTAGAATTATCAAGACACTTTTCCAGCTTCTGACAGACTTTCCTACGACTGAACAGATGTATGAGGCATGTTCAGAAAGTAAGTGTATTAGATTTTCAAGAAATTACAGGATATTGTTGATACACTTGTGATTATTTTTACCATATACTTACCATCCTGTTCAATGCACATGGTGAGCTGTGACACAAGCTTCCTTACTCCCACCTCTAAGAACTTTCCCACCAGCTCCTTCCCCCACTACAGAATCTCTTTCAGCACCTGCTCGTCTATTGAAAATTTAATTTTGTAGCTCAGGCTATGTGAGAACATATGTCATCATGCAACAAGCACACTCCTCCCATCAGCATTTCCCTCATTTTTGTTTTGAATGCTTTTTTTAAGGGTCTCAGTACCATTGTGCACTGATGGTCTCCCAAGGCAAAGATTCCACCAAAATGATGCCCTTCTAGTCCCAGAAAACAGAGGCCATGATTTTTTTGTTCGATATAGTGGTTCTGAGTTTTTGACACATGGGGGAATTGGTGTGAAGCTAATGTAGCAACTCTTTTTGTCTCAGGAATGTAATGAGCTGCCTACATTTCATCTCCAGTCAGAAAATCCTCTTCTTCCAATTCAAGTTGCTCAAGAAACTCGTTGGCACTATTGACTCGATTTTTCTTGTGCCACTCAGTCACCTGTTTTGTGACCCATCTCATGCACAGTTTCTGGTATCCCATTGTTTCTGTGATTGTCTCGTATAAAGAGAGTGCCAGAGAGTTGTGGAAATATTGCAGAAATTTCATCTACTGTCAACTAGCTGTCTTCATGAACATGTATATATGGACTGGAATGATAAGTGAAAATTTTGTAAAATTTGTCCAAAGGCTGGGAATCTAATCCAGGTCTCCTGCTTGCTGGGCAGGTTTTGTTGTCCACAAAGCCACTTGGCACAGTGGTTCACACAACTCTACAGGTTACCCTGGCATGCACCCCTCCTTGATCCAACTTCTCATAACCACCCCAGTCTACTTTTAAATTCCCCCTTACACAGGAACAGAATTGCCAAGGCTTTCCATATTCTGGAATAGCACCTCAGCGTTGAACATAATGGGGGATCCAGCATGAAACCCAGGTGCAGGTACTTATAAAAAATGAAATCTTCTTGTATAAGGGGGAATTTAAAAGTAGGCTGGGGCAGCAGTGAGAATTTGGATTGAGGAAGGCATGCCAGAGTAATCCATGCAGTTGTGTGAACCACTTTACTGGGGTGGCTTAGTGGCTAACGCACCTGCCTAGTAAGCAGGAGAGCTGGGTTTGATTCCCAGCCTTGGTACAAGTTTTCACTTGCTGGTTCAGTCTACATATACATAAAACCATATGTGTACAAGACCAGTAAAGTCTCTCAAATTGTGTCATTTCATTTTCATGAACAGTGTCCTTGATTTTTTGCACCAACTCATCAGACAAAAAGGTAAGGTCTTCCACTCCTCTGTTTGTCATGAACATTTGTTCTGCTTCCACTAAACTCCCCACACCACTTATACACACTTGTTCTGTTCACAACACCTTCACCACAAACAGTTTTGATTCGTGAAAACATTTCAACAGGTGTTCTTCCTTCCATGAGTAGGAAGCAAATCACAGCACATGACTCGCCTTTGGCACAATTTCTTACCACACTACAATGCGAGTTTACACACTATCGTTTTCCTGCATTGCTTGCTCTGGTGAGAGGATTACCCTCTACCACACAGTGTTGCCAATACTCAAATATCCATGGCCCATTATGGTCACAGTACACTTACTTTTTGAATATGTCTTGTAGAAATTATGCCAAGAACCTACTGCACTGTCACAGCTGGTGGAGAAATGACACCCTACTTGACATGTCTCATGTAACAGATAGGAGGGTCCTCACTGGCTGCCGACAGACTGGGGTGAAATAAAATAGCTCTTGGACCAAACACCACCACCACCACCACCACCACCACCACCACCACCACCACCACAACAACAACAACGACGACAACGACGACAACAACAACAACAACAACAACAACAACCTGTACTGTAGTTGAAACTTGGAGCTTGCTACACACGAGGTGAACCACCTTTGAGAGTCCAACATGGGAGGGAATCTGTAAGTAAAATTCCACCAGGAAGACTGAACTCGGATATCATGGGAATAACTTGAGATGTAATATGGATGAAATGGAACATTTGAAAATACCCCAGATTGACAGATGATCGAAATTTAGACTCAAGACAGGACAGATAAAAAATTTAGCAACACCCGATATAAAGTCCCTTAGTGGCCCAGGGAAACTGAACATTTTGATCGATAAGAGATTCTGATAACTGGACTCTCTACCGTATGGCGTTGTCGTGGTTACCGTGAGACACCGTTATACCAAGAGGAAAGGCGCGTCGATCTTAGAGCATGAGATATGATGACCTTAAGCCATTGACAACACACAAGTGTCACGGTAGCACCTGATTCCAGAATAGCTGCAGTAGTTAAGATCTACGAACTATCCCCTGTTGACCAGGTCCCCAAAACTTAACTCGTAACGAGATCCCTTCAAAGCAAATTGTCATAACGATTGTCTATAAAGGCTTCGTACAACGAGAATAAATGTTACGGTTTATGGAATAATAACAGATACGACCAAACTGTCTTGCCTCTTCTGCTTTATTTAACATAACTTCGTTCACAGTTTCATTTCGCATTCACCACTCATTCACCGAAACCCTTTGATGAACAGTTTTGGTTGCTTAACACCAACAGTCAATGATAATGATACAGCTTTTCTCCTTTTTATAAATTGAAGCCCGCTCTCCGTGATATAATAAAAAAAAAACGGTCTCAATACTGCGTCCCTCATGAGATGCGAATAGACTTATCCCGGAATTGACTGCCCTGTAGGTGTACTCAATTTAATGACCACACTTCGCTGTCCGCTATTTCGCGTAACTGAATGTCCATTTGTTAGTCTGATTATACACTGTAGCTATTTAAAATTCGCCCCTATATTTTTCACAATGCACAATTAGCACCTCGTTACTTGTTTTCGTTTTTTTTTTTTTTTTCCTTCTAAGAGTAAACGGGAAAAAAAAGGATGCCGTATCATCGGGTTAGTCGATATAAAGCAAAACACCTTAATATGCCCAATTTTACCTCTTCTTATAGGATCGGCTACCTTACTCATTAATTTATTACATATTATTTCCAATAACGCTAAACAGGTATCGCCGTTATATTTTAATTGTATTCAAAAGCATGTTACTACTATTATGACCAACCAAATCGTAACAAATCGCGCAGCGTGCGTTTTTAACGATAACTTTACGCTATTCAAGTTCCGTTACAGCTGTCTTGACTCGTAATGTTACACGGCCCCCCAGACTGTGATGTCTTGAGGGTTCCAGACAGAACAGGCTTATTTTTTTTGTGTACTGTGACAGGAGAGGGTATTTGTTTCGGCGAATACACTCACTCTCAGATTCACTCAACAAGTCAGTACATACATTCTACAATATTTAAGTTGAGTTAATGGGCCTAGACAAAATGCCCTTAACTAAATTCCACATTTGTTTATAGGTTGTCTTAGAAACACTTCGCACTAATCACTTCATATTCACACCACATTTTTTTTCTTGGATGAAGCCCTCAGTTCTTCAACCGACTGTGCAAGGCAGGGATCACAGCTGGGTTCGACGATTGGCATCCTAGGCCAAAACCCTTATCAGGCCACTTGTTTAACCAGAGAGGATTTGGTCCTTTTCTTTTCCTCTTAATTCCACTTTTAAATCATCCATCCTCGCTGTTCGGTGAGAGGATAAATCGTATTTCAGCGTCGTCATTATTGCTGATACCAAGAAGGTATCTCATGGAAATCGTCGGTACATTCTTTAATTTTCTTTGTAAGTTAGTATAAGTATGTATTTATCCACTGGTGCTTTTATTTAGTCCACTGAGTGTAGTCTTGGTATCATTCAGTGTTTCTTGAATCTATATTTTGCTCATTATTGATAATACTTCTTCAGGTCTATGTGAGGGAACAAGCCTTTAATTACATCAGTATCACAATCTGCCAGGAGGTAGCTCCCTTCATGAGGTATTTTCATTATTTTATATGGACCTGTATATAAATATTGCCATTTCTTATTTAGTCTTTTCCTGGTTGATGCTTTTGGGTGATTTCTCAATAAAATTTCTTCCCCTACATCATATGTGACTACTTTCTTCACATTTTTATCAAAACGGGTTTTTCTCAATTGTGCTTGATGCTTCAGGTTTTCGTACCTTCTTCACCATATCTTCTTTCTTGGTAATCTTTTGTTCTATCGCAGGTAATTTCTTCATCCATTCTGGCACAATACTTTCACCAAATACTATTTGGTTAGGTGAATAACCTGTCGATAAGTGTGGTAAGTCATTATACACTTTCTCAAATTCATAAATCAAATCGATCCATTTATAATGTTGTTTGGGTATGTACGTCCGTAAAAATCGGTTCAACTCTCGGAAGATTCTTTCAACCGGATTTCCACAAGGGTAAAATCTTGAGATGTAAATGTGCTGGATTCCTTGTTCTTTCATAGTGTCTCTCCATACTTTGCTTGTATAATAAGCAGCGTTGTCTGTCAAGATCATTATAGGTTTGCCAAGCTCAGTTATATAGTTGTTGATAAATTTGCGTAACATGGGTCGAACGTGGAGATTTTTCAAAGGATATAATTTCACATATTTTGAAAAGAGATCATAGAAAGCCAATACATATTTGAACCATCCACGTGTCATGGGACATGGCCCACAGACATCACATGACACCAACATTAAAGATTGTTGTGGGATGATAGGATGTAATTCTATCTTCCGACAATAGTTTATGGGTTTCGCCTTCTGACATATTTTGCACTTCTGAATAATATTTGTAGCTATACGTCCCAAATTTGGATGATAGCAGTATTGTGCTATTTTGGCTGTACATTTAGCGGAACCAAAATGACCCAAATTCAAGTGAGTGTACCATACTAGTGATTCTAAATATTTATTTGGAACACAAACTTTCCAAACATCTTCTTCATCCTTCCTCCGATACAATATTCCGGATTTTAATTGATACTGTTCTTGAGAGTGACTTAGCGTTTTGCTTTCAACAGCATGCCTAATGGCTTTCCACAACTTATCATCTTCTTGCAGTTGTGGAAGACTTCGAGATAGCTGTGAAATCTGCCTCTCACAATATTGCCTTGATAAATTCATGACTTTAAAGTCAATAGTCCATTCTTCACACTTGTCGTCATTCTTTCTTTTCAGTAGTCTTGAAAGAGCATCGGCTATGATGTTGTCTTTCCCTCTGATGTATTTGAGCGTAATATCATATTCTTGCAGTAGCAAGGCCCACCGGATTAAACGTGAATGGAACATCCTTCCTGTTAAAATAAAAGATAAAGCTTTGTGGTCGCAGAATACAATGATCTTCTTTCCATATACAAAATAGCGAAACTTTCTAAGGGCCAGACCACGGCCAGTACTTCCAATTCAGTAGTACAATATGCACGTTCACAGCTGGAGACTGTTCTGCTGGCAAACCCAATTATCTTGATGGTACTGATATCTTCTGGATTGTCGATCTGGAAACGAGTGGCACCCAATCCTGTTTCAGAAGCATCCGCAGCAATATAAAAATCTTGATCAAGTCTCGGGTGATGTAACAGTGGAGCATTAGTCAAAGCATTGCGGATGTTATCAAAAGCTTGCGTGCATTCGGAATTCCACTCCCACATGACATTTTTTCTTAACAGCCGTAACAAACAGTCTTGGCTTCCTAACTGATTGGGTAAAAATCGTCGAAAAAATGAAACTAAGCTGATAAATGACTTTAATTCCGTTCTATTCTTTGGATAAGCACATCTGTTAATCGCACCCATCTTTTTAGGATTTGGTTTTATCCCTTCAGGAGTGATTATATGTCCAAGAAATTTCAATTGGTTATGAGCAAACTTGGATTTTCTCAAATTTACAGTAACTCCGTATTCCAAAAATTTCGCAAAAACTCTTCTTAATAAGTCCAAATGTTCCTCCCAAGTTTCAGAAGCAATTAGCAAATCATCCACATATAAAGTAACTTCATTCAAAAGGTCTCTGCCCAGTACGGTATCTAATGCCGATATGAAAACACCACCACTTATTTTCAACCCAAATGGCATGACAGTAAACTGGTAACTTCGGCCCAGAAAAACGAATGCAGTATATTTTCTAGATTCTTTCGATATTCTAGTTTGCCAATATGAACTACGCATATCCAAAGAGGTTAAGAAGCGGGCACCATAAAACTTTTGTACTAACTCTTCTAGGTTCTCCGGTCGCGTTTGTACAGGTATAATGATCTTATTGATCTCTCTGGCATCCAACACCAATCTGATGTCACCATTAGGTTTAATTACCGCCACAAGAGGGTTACAATATTCAGAATCTGAGGGCTCAATAATACCCCATTCTAACATTTTATTGATTTCCTTTCTGACTACTACTTTCTTTGTCCATGGGATAGAATAGGAAGTACGACAAAAGGGTTTATGTGCATACGTCTTTATATGGTATTCAAAGTCTTTTATTATACCCGGACGTTTACTAAAAATTGACTGATATGCTTCCAACAAGTAGTACAGTTCATCCCTTTGGATAACAGATAAATATTCTGATTCTAACACCTTTTCCTGCAATGACATTTTATCCATCATTTCTTCAGAACATTCAATAAGGCATATATCATACACATTTTCATCATCAATACTGACAAATTTTACCATTAGATTCATACACAATTGATTTGGAATTACTCGGCCCTTTCTCAGGGTGGTTGTCAAAACATTACCATTGGAATTAAATATACATTCACCTTTCTCTAAATTAATGATTGCACCGGTCTCACATAAAAAATCCAAACCCCAGATACATGGTACTGTCATTTTAGGAACAACCAGGAATGTACTTTCTATTTGAGCCCCCTGTATTGTAACGTCAACACGTACCTGTTTCACAACTTTTTGCATTTTTGCGCTGAACGTGCCAGACACGGTACATCCTGTGATAGGAAAAGTGGGCATTTTTACCCCTCGGCTTATCTGTTTTAAACAGTCCAGCGTCATGACACTAATAGTTGCTCCAGTATCAATTAATATTTCAACATCAACATTATTTATACTTGTTTGAATTATTGCCTGTAAAATCTGTCCACATTTATTAGAAATTTCAGGTTTTTCTTCAATTAATTCATTCCTTATATCCTGATCATTATTGTACCTTAATACTCTCAGTTCAAATTGATGCCTGCCTTCCTTCTCCTTTCCAGTCATTCTAGGAAGGCATTTGGTGACTAGTATTAGTTTAATCTATCTCGTTGAGTCATCGGTGGGGGTTCATGAACTTCCACAATCTGTACAGTATGATCCGAGTTATGGTATTCACCCCGTCGCACATTGGAGGCTCCTTCGCCCATTGGTATAACTCCTTGTGCTGGATGAGGATTCGAGGCATTTGTTCCATCCTGCCGATGAACATTATGCTTCGAATTATCTTCCCAAGGTCGAATGCAATTGGGTTCATCACTTGGGTACCTGTTACTCTTATTAATATCACTACTATGCACATTCGCGTCACCATATCGAGGTTTACCTCTAGCACAGTAAGTATCTCTTCTATATTTATTATAATCGTTGTTTTTATTGCAACCATAGGATGAAGATTGTCCACGCTCCTGTGATGCGGGTTTGACCTGGTTTTCGGCATTATTATTATCACACGTTAAATTATTATTATAATTAATCGTATTACTATGAGTGTGAGTCGACATTTGATTACTACTCATTTGTCTTGCGTCTTCCATAATCATATCTATAGAGTCAATCACCGACAAGAATTGTTCTACATCGTGGTCAGGAACATTTATTAACTTTTCACGTATATTTATGGGCAACCTTCCCTTCAAAATTCTGATCACTTCCTTGTGAGAAATTGGATCACTCCAATAACGTGTCTTATTTATGTACTTTTCAAAATATTGCCTTAAAGTACTCCTTTTACTGTTAAAATACTCAGGTTGGTAAACCTCTTTTCTTAATTTCTCTTGTTTACTCGACGACCAGTATTTAGCCAAAAAAAGTTGTTCAAACTCAGTGCAAGTATGGCAACTTTCACTTACTTCGGCGGCCCAAAATGCGGCTTCTCCGGTAATTTTGGATACTATAAATTGAAGTCGGTCGTGTTCTGACCAGCTACGCAGAAATATTCTTTTGAAATTATTGATAAAGATTTTCGGATGCAGGTTGTTCTTTTCAGTGGAGAATGTTGGGAATAGTCTACTTTTAAAAATGCTGTTCTCCACCTTCAAAGAAGACAAATATCCTCGCTGACCAAAAGAATCATCATCTTTACCAACCGAATCATCAACTTCCCAATGCAAATTTTCACCACAATTGTACTTCGTATTATCACATGTTCGGTTGTTTTTCGACCTATTCTCCAAACGTTCGTCCTCTGTCAACAAATTTTGTGATGACTTTCGTTCTAACTTCGCCAGTTTATGATTGGTTTCCTTTTGCCATTTAGGTAACTCATCAACTATTTTCTCTTTTACATCATTTCTACTTAGGTGCTCATTGATATTTTCATTTGGCTGGGATCCAATAGTAGTCTTAACCTTGTCTACAATTTCATTTCCTTTTATTTCTATCCATTCAGTTAGATCTTCGTCAAGTCTTTTAGTTTGATCTACTAAATACTTGTCAATCCCCTTACGAGCATCAGACTCAAACTCGACTATTTGTTTCGAAAGCTCTTCTATCTATGCGCTAGCATTGAAACAGCTGCTTTCACACTTAACCATCCTATTGGACAGGCCATCATAACTCTTCGAAACTACCTCATATTTCTTTTCTACGTCATGAAGTTTTCCCATTAAATTATTATATTGCCTTTCTAAGGTGTTAGAAAACTCTACATCTAGTTCTCCAAATTTCGCATTTAATTGAGTCTCCCAGTCCGCCTTTAATTCTTTCTTAGTATTTTCCAGTTTATAATCAAAGGTGTTCGGTTTGCTTTCCAAAGAATCCATTTTAACTTCTAATGAACCAAATTTGGCCTCAAATTTTTCATTTAACTTTTGATTGTCCTCTTTTAATTGCTTATCATCTTTTTCTAGTGAACCAAGACTTCCATTAATTACACCCATTTGAGTATTTATTGATACCAGCATATCAAACATTTTTTTGATTAATATTTCCATTTTGAGGATCAACTTGCTGATCTACTTCCGAAACCTCAAGATCTTTATGTTCTCCCAAGCTGCTTACCTTACTTATCATTGTATTTGAATCTCCTAACGGCTCTAAATCAATAACTGTATTATTATCTGTACATGTCTCCTGTCCCACATTGAGCTCATGGGATGCATCATCCCTATCCTCTTCACTTTCCTCTCTCTCTCTACTCATTACTCTACTCAACTGCACATTATCATGTATTCTTTTCGTTCGTTTTGACATGATTATTCACTACCAAGACATACACTTATTTTCACTATGTATTTATATATATTTATCTACCGAAATCACAAGTCTCAACTTCCTCTTTTTTTTATATAATTATACAGTTATTTTAATCATACCTGGTAGTATCGCTCACTTTTAGCGATTATTGAAGAATACCTCTTTCATTGGACAGACTCACTGGCTGCTACAATATTTTCCAACTCTAGGGTTCGTGAATCCGGATGACACTCGACTCGATGCAGCAATCCTCCTCGAGCGAGCCGCACGTTGTGGCGCCACTTCTACCGTATCTTCCTTCGCCGTCGGCGTTGTCGTGGTTACCATGAGACACCGTTATACCAAGAGGAAAGGCGCGTCGATCTTAGAGCATGAGATATGATGACCTTAAGCCATTGACAACACACAACCGTCACGGTAGCACCTGATTCCAGAATAGCTGCAGTAGTTAAGATCTACGAACTATCCCCTGTTGATCCCCAAAACTTAACTCGTAACTAGATCCCTTCAAAGCAAATTCTCATAACGATCGTCTATAAAGGCTTCGTACAACGAGAATAAATGTTACGGTTTATGGAATAATAACAGATACGACCAAACTGTCTCGTCTCTTCTGCTTTATTTAACATAACTTCGTTCACAGTTTCATTTCGCATTCACCACTCATTCACCGAAACCCTTTGATGAACAGTTTTGGTTGCTTAACACCAACAGTCAATGATAATGATACAGCTTTTCTCCTTTTTATAAATTGAAGCCCGCTCTCCGTGACATAATAAAAAAAAAAAAACCGGTCTCAATACCGCGTCCCTCGTGAGATGCGAATAGACTTATCCCGGAATTGACCGCCCTGTAGGTGTACTCAATTTAATGACCACACTTCGCTGTCGCTATTTCGCGTAACTGAATGTCCATTTGTTAGTCTGATTATACACTGTAGCTATTTAAAATTCGCCCCTATATTTTTCACAACGCACAATTAGCACTTCGTTACTTTTCTTTTTTTTCTTTTTTTTTTTTTTCTTCTTCTAAGAGTAAACGGAAAAAAAAAAGGACGCCGTATCTTCGGCTTAGTCGATATAAAGCAAAACACCTTAATATGCCCAATTTTACCTCTTCTTATGGGATCGGCTACCTTACTCATTAATTTATTACATATTATTTCCAATAACGCTAAACAGGTATCGCCGTTATATTTTAATTGTATTCAAAAGCATGTTACTACTATTATGACCGAGCAAATCGTAACAAATCGCGCGGCGTGCGTTTTTAACGATAGCTTTACGCTATTCAAGTTCCGTTACAGCTGTCTTGACTCGTAATGTTACAACTCCACAAATTGAAGTCCACAATGGAACTCGGATCACAATCCCCCTAGGCTTTGAACATTGATTATATGAGCTGCAGATAGAATATACATTATAATGAATGCCCATCGCCAACTGATGATAAGAGTGAGAGGAAAACGGCAAAGGAGATTTGGATGGACTCTGCGAGCTTTTGAATACGATGGAGAACAGTATCAACAAAATCACACTAAACTCTTAATTGGAGGCTTTAATGCCCAGTTACATAGGGAAAAGAGCTATAGGGATGTTTTAGGGACATAGCCAGCATAAGGGAGAATGAATAAAAAAAGTAGTGGAATCCTGCAGAAATGAGGACATGATCTCAAAGTCAACATCCTTCATGAGAAGACTAAATAAACTCAAAACTTGGAAACAGCGAGACTAGAATAAAGAGAAATGGCAGGTGGACCATGTTTGCATGGATAACAACTACCACAGGGAAATTTACAGTGTGAATGTCCTGACAGCACCAAACACCAGTTCAGATCATTATTTGAGTAAAATAAAAATTAAATTCATGCCACTGACAAAGAAAGAAATAATTCCCAATGGAAAAACAGAGCTGAACAACTAGCCCTAATAAAGTAATGGAAAAAGCACCAATGGTGCAATGATGAATGCAATAAAAACAGTGGAATACTAACAATATTATGAAAAGGATAGACTGCTACTCACCATATCGAGATGAGTCGCAGACTGGCACAACGAAAAGATTGCTATACATTTAAGTTTTCCACCAAAAAGGCCTTCTTATAAAGCAGAAAACACACACATGAACAAACTTTCACACACAACCACCATTTTAACTGGTGTAGCCAGACAGTCAATAGACACAAATCCTGGTTAAGATATGAAGAGTCAAAAAACAGAAGAATCATACTTCGTACTCATAAATCAAAGAAAGATAACCCAAAAAATAATAAGGAGAGTTAAATACCAATACCATAAAGATATGCTGTTAATGACAGAGACAAATGTTGAGAAACAAACTCACGAGATGACTAAAAAATATTTAGCGGACAACTCCAATGATATGATCCTCCAACACCAATGCTAAAACACAAAAACTGTAAAATGGCCCATAGCAATGGATGAAATCAGAAATTTTAGCAGAAACATTTATCAGACTACAAAATTTTGATTATCCTCCAGAACTTCTTCAAATAAACGCAGAAGTCCCAGTAAAAATATCAATGGAAAATCTAAACCCACCAACTATCCATGATGTCTGCAAAACTTTGACAGAGCTTGGGAACTACAAAGCAAGTGGAGAAGATCAAACATTTGCAGAACTCGGGAAACATGCAGCAGAACTAGCAAAGACATCTTTACCCCCAGGTATGACTCATTCATTACACAAAAAATGAGAAAAACACATCTGGATAACTAGGGAGAGAATTCCGTCTTTGATTGCATGAATAAAGTCTTGCAAACAATTCTGTACAATCACATTACAGACCGACTTGAAGAGGAAGAAGAAGACTGCCAGGGAGAATTTAGACCCTGCAGATGCTGCCTGGAACAGATAACCATTTTAAAATTACTCAAAGTCCAGACGGTTATACAGATGGTTGTGGGGCCTCCGCTGTTCAATATAAAATGTCGAATCTTAGCATCTTCAGCTGTCTACAATTCCAGTTGTTATTTTATTGAGCAATCAGTTCAGCACTACATCACACCATCTTCATCTTCAGACTGCCTGATCAACATTTAGTAACAATCCCAACTCTGGTCCAGACAAAATAGGGGCAAGCATTCAGTGACTGGTATCCACAGATTTCTACTTGACACAGCGATCCCTTTGATCATCACTTGCCAACAACTGATGGTCAAAGGGACCACTGTGTCAAGCAGAAATCTAGTTGAGGGTCCCCAAATCTAGAATCTAGCAGGACACATTCCACTCCCCAACGACACCACCACACGGGTAACTGAAACTTTAGGATGTGGTGCATTCCAACTGGTAACCTCCGCACATGAGGGTAAGTGTCAGAAGTCAATGCTCCTCATATGCAAAAAGAATGTCATACTCATTAGACAATGAGAAAACTGTCAGTAGGTGTCAGAAGTCAATGTTCCTCATATGCAAAAAGAATGTCATACTCATTAGACAATGAGAAAACTGTCAGATGGTATGTGTAAGTGAGCAATAGTCGGTATCATTGGAACTTAAGAGTAAAGATTCTCACTTCAGCAAGGAGATTGTCGAGGGACCTAGTCCCAAAGGCAGCCTTATGTCACAATGATAGACTGGGTCTAACAATTTCAAACTTCAAGGTATGCCGAGCCATAAACCTGGCAGCGATAGTTCAGTCGGGACAAGACCAAGGCCTGGTAAGTATGCAGAAGAGTAGCATGATCTCTATCCCCCACATGGTGTGGGCAACGAAGCAGAGAACGTTAAGTTTCTGCATTAGCTAGTCTTTAGTTGACAAACATGAGTCTGCAAAGTGAGCTTTTTTCAAATAGGAAGCCCAAAAACCAAACTGTGCAACAACATCCTAGCACAGGATACCCGAGTAAAGTTCTGGGTCAGGAAGGACTGGTTTGATGACAGGAACACAGGATTTAACATTTTTGCAGGAGAGAACTAGGAACCACGGGAAATAGTCCAACTGGGGGCCCTTTCAACGGTGCCTTGGAGCTGGCATTCAGCTGAGGGTATGGCATAAGAAATGTACCACATGCAAAAGTTGTCAACATACAGTGCGGGTGTGACCAGTGCCCAAAAGAGGTCACTAACCCATTGACATTGATGAGGAAGTTTGTCACACTTAGCACAAGGCCCTGTGGAATGCTGTTTGTTCTCTTGGATCCATGGAGAGCTGAGTGAAGTACCAACTATAATCTGGAACAATCATTTTGATAAAAATTATGATCAAGCAGTTTGCAGAGCATGTTGATGAGACTCATGGTCAGTAGATGCCAACTGCAACTGAGCTTTCATTTGGCTTAAGGATCGGCATGATGATATTATCTTGCCACTGTGAAGGGAAGACACTGTCAACATATACGGTTGAAAACCCTGTGTAGATGTGGCCTTAACATTCAGATGTTGAATCATATAATTATGAACTGAATCAGGGTCTTGGGCCATATCATGAGGCAAGATCCTGAAGTAGTTACCCGTCAGTGAAAGATTCATTATATATGGTGGTTTGGCAGGGAGTGAAATATATGGGGACATCTCCAACTTGTCATTTCTGTCATAGAAAGGACACTGACACAGTTGCAAATTCAGCTGTAATGTATTCAGCATGAACCGATGCTCAGTACAAAAACAACCCTGAAGTACGAGACCTGGAATGGTTGTCAATCTTTGGTAATACAGCAGACTAGGGACCTTGGTCTATAGCTGGAAAGATGAGGCACATATTTCCAAAGAGGAGAAGTAGCACTCCCAGAATTCCTTCTTGCTATTCTTAATTAGATAGTGAGTGAATATGGAGTCTTGTGAAAGGAGCTGCCCGAGACCTTGCAGGGCTCTATGATGAACCTGAATAATTATTGCAATGTCCTTTGTTTATCAAAGGACTGGCCGGCAGCATGGTAGCAGAGTGTGCCTGTAGAAAGAGGAATAGTAGTTCCCAGCAGCGTGGCTGACTGCATCAGAGCTGTCTCCCACAACCTTGTCGATGCAGTGTGACCGGAGGAGGGGTGGAGGAGAATTATATAACTGTCAGTTGGCTCTTTTAAGAGACATTAGTGCATTGGGTGGGTACAAGGAAGTGACAGGGTCACCAGAAAGTGGTGGAGTGACCACTGTTGCGAAGCCAAGAGGTTGGGGGGAAGAGATCATATCATAAGTCTGATAGCCAAAAAGGTGTCATGAGCACCACTGTAGTGGGTATGAGTACTGTCATTAAGGAGGAATACATCAAGATTGGAAAGAAGATGGTCAATCAGAAGACCCCTAGCAGATGAAGAGTTACTTCCCCACAAGGGGTGGTGTGCACTGAAATCCAGAAGGACAGGGGTGCTGTCTGATTACGGCGGTAATCTCAAGGGAAATAAGTGCCCTGGCTGAAGGTAAATGAAATGTTAAAAATGGTGATTGCTGTGATAATTTGCACTTGTACTGCTATTGCTTCCAACGCAATATGAAGGGGTCTCCACTCACTGATGACATCTGCATGCGAACCAACGTTCAAACCCCTCCAGTTGCCCTACCATGGCCAGTACAATTCAGGCTGATTCAACAGTAACCACAGAGCACTGGGGAATGGTCATCAAAAAATGAGTTACTTGAAAGGTGATACATACTGCATAATAAGAAGAAAGTAGGTTTTGCACCTCCACAGGGTGTATACGTGGGCAAGGAAAAAAAATTCCCGGATTTCCCGGTTAAAAATACACCTTCTCCTGGGTGGAAACATATTTTTTCCCTGTTAATTGACAGTATATTTTCTCTCGGAACTGTATAACTTATCAATCCTTTGAATGGTTATGGTTTTTTACATGGGAGTAGAATTTCCTAGCGCTTTAGAAAACGAAACACCTTTTGGAAAGATGTTTGATGTGCAGTAACATGTACGCTGCTTATTTTCATATTACGAAAGTATAAATTCGAATTCCACCAAACACTGCATGTTACTTTCCGAAGCATTGAAATCGAGACTGCGATGCGTATTTGTAAGCCAGTCATAGCTCATGTCATGTGATCTCGCCAGCCGATGACAGCGGATATTCAGAGTTTTGGACACGTCGTGTAGTCAGTCAATAGCAACATCACTGTTAAGTAGTGCGAACACACAAACAGGAAAAGTTAATGGCTTAAATTTATATGTATAATGTTGCTAGAAGAGGAACAAAGCTTTCACATATAATATTGGTCTCCAAGGCCAATACGCTGCATGAGAAGCTAAGCTTTCACATATAATGTTGGTCTTTTATGCATGTATTACATTTTAAGATATATCACACAAATGTGCCAGTAAATTTTTTAATAACGAGATAAAAGTGTGATCTTCTGGGCTAAAAATTTCTATTAGGCCTACTACAAGCAAAAAGCTTTACGTTAGGAAATAGTTTTACACCATTCATACGCTCCAGTTTCTCAAGCATGAGAGCGAAAAGTAGTTGTGCGAAATTTTTATGGAAATTTGGAATCGTCTTATTCTTCCACAATTTGTGTGATGTCCCCGTTTCTTCTCCTTCCTCGTTCTAACAGACAATGTTGCCATCACTAATTCTGTATCTATTCCTGCCAATGTCAAAGCTTATTCGCCGGTTAACTTCACTAACTCTGCCAGAATCACCAGTTTAGTTACCCCACAATTATTCTCCGGTTAGGCATTGTTACGTGTTCGTACAACGCGTTTTCCACGCTACGTCCAGAATAGACCTTAAAGTGGCTGCTGGCCCTTGCTAGTATAGCGATCTGGCCAAAAATTTTCTGTCAAAATTTCATTTTCTTGGATACACCGAGAAGATAATACGTAATCTTTCTTACCTGTTATTCCTGTTAGTCGTTTATTCGCACTCTGGAAGTCTGAATCTATGGATTTAGCTGGTAATCGTAACAATGCTTATCATTCGCAACCCTATCAACCACATAATCAGACAGTGGTTGGCTTTCTTTCGTTCGGCTGTACTCTGCTCAGCTCGTATGGCCCCTTTTTTGTCTGCAGGAAAGTTTATTTCTAGATGTGACGAGGATTACACTGACAGAGGCATCACGTACACTATGTACACATTCACAAATCAACTTATGATTCATTCAGAAACCAACTTAGAATGTGTTCAACGATGTTCAAAAATGGACAGGGAGACATTTCAAAGTCATACGAATAATCGATAGACCAACGCGCGTTGGATGCTAGGCGCTTTGTGAAACAAGTTTTATATGAATTTGCCACAAAATGGAGATCACACTCATAAGGGGACCAAAATTACTTCAACCGAAGAGTGATGTAAGGGACATAAATCAAGTTGTCAATGAAAGAAAGCTGGACATAAGGATATAGCTGGGTCCACATCAAATGCTGTAACACGAGAAGGAAACAGAACTAATTATAGTCAGAGAGTGGAGAATGCACTGCAAGAAAGGACGTAGGTGCTGCAATAGCTCGACACCCCGTGCTCGTCATACACATACTCACAAAAGAGTTGTGTGGGCCCCCAGAGGAGACAAGATGATTTCAACCAAAAATAAACAAATGACAAACAATGAAAGGGTTATTCACAGATGATGAAAGACTGAAAAGGCACAACACATGAAAGATATTGGACAATTCAGAAGAAACAAACATGCACTTATCACAGAAGACGACTAGCAAATGATTGACTGAAGTCATCACAGGGCGCCATGAAATGAAATTAATAATAGATTCATGAAAACAGATGCTTGGAAAGATGTGCATCAGAAATCAGGGTTCCCCACAAAAGCAAAATCACTGCACTAACCCAGCTATCTGTGGCTCATGAAATATACGTGTGATAGAAGTTTTAGGTCTATAGATTTAATTATAGGCGTTTTTGAAGTCTACAGTAGTTATGAGTTCTTGTTTGTGTCTTCTTTTGCTGACATCCCAATTACTAATTTTAAAGTAATTATTTGTTCTAGGAGTGTCTCTGCAAGGCCTATATTCTCCTTTGTAGTCTCTAAATTTCTCTTCAAGTTGATCTTTACAAAGACTGTACAGAATTTCGGATAAGACTTTATATGTGCAATCCAAGAAAGAAATCTCTTTGTAGTTATCCACATTTGTAATGGATTAATTATAGCTGGGCATGCAAGCAACAGTTTGTACCAAAACCTAAACTGTATGGCTGAGTATGACATGCACACTGCTTATTTGTTGCCCACTCACACTGATCTATCATTCTGAGTGGTACAAGAGGAGTTGGAGGTAGTGTTATTGCAGTGCTTGGAGTGCAGTTTAGTAAGGGGTATTGACATTTATGTAACCGATGAATGACATGTGGATTTGTCTACACCTGAATGATCTGAACTAGAGCCTAGTTGCAGGGTTAATCGGCAGCCATATCCAGTCTGACCAAAATAGAATACATTTCTAGTTATAAGTGAAACTGTTAATACCACTTCCAAATACTGCAGGCTTGGTTAAATATGTGGATCTGAAAGAACACTCAGTTAATACCCTGGCACATACACCTACATACATACTCTACAAGCAATCATATGGTGCATGGCGGAGAGTACTTTGTACTACTACTAGTCATTCTTTTGCCTATTTCACTCACAAACGTAGCAAGGGAAATGACTGGTTACATGCCTCCATATGAGCCGTAATTTCTCTTCTCTAGTCTTTTCAGTCCCTGCATGAGATGGTCAATAGCGTTTCACGAAAAGAATCTCATCCTCCCTCTATGGATTCCCATGTGAGTTCACGGAAATTTTCACAATACTCTCATGTTGGTCAAACCTTCGGGTAACAAATATAGCACCACGGCTCTGAACTGCTTCAACTTCTCCCTTTAATCTGACCTGATGCTTACCTCAAACACTTCAGCAGTACTCAATAATGAATTGCATAAGTGTTCTATGTGTGGTGTCCTTTATAGATGACCTAAACTTTTTTAGAATTTCCCAATAAACCAAAGTCAATCATTCGTCTTACCTACAACCTACATCATATGCTTGTGCCATTTCATATGGCTATGAAACATTTCACCTAGATATTTAATCAGTTTGACTGTGTCAAGCGGCACACCACTAATATTGCATTCGAACACTACAAGACTGTTCTCGCTACTCATCTGGATTAGCTTAGATTTTTCTGCAAGAGAGCAAAATGTCATTCATCACACCGAAGAGGAATTACGATTCAGTCATTCTGTATCCTCCTCCAGCCACTCAGAAATGACACTTTCCCATACATTATGGCGTCTGCTCGCCCTATCCATCATATTGTTTATTTATACACAGAAATATCAACACAGGAAAATGAAAGACCATATGACATACGAGGGTTGCTCAGAAAGTAATGCATCACATTTTTTTCTGAGCTGAAGAAAAGATACAAATGCAAAATATTACGTATGTATTATCTGAAGTCTCTCGAGCGAGCATGCCAAGTTTCCCTCACTTCCGACAGATAGCATAGCTGCAGGACAGTTTAAAAATGGCATCTGTAGGTGAAGTACGTTATAAGCAATATGCCATGATTGAATTTCTCACTGCAGAGATAGAAACTGTGGGGAATATTCATAAACACTTGTGCAAAGTCATGGAGCATTTGCTGTCGACAGAAGTACAGTTAGTTGCTGGGCACGGAGGGTGAGGTAATCAGAAGACGATAAGGCTGAGCTCCATGATTTGCAGTCGTCGGAGAGACCATCCATGGCTGTTACTCCTAACATGTTGCAGTGAGCCGATGTTGTCATTCACGGGAACAGATGCATTATAACTCGACAGTTGGTGCTGCATTTGTCAATCAGCAAAGGAAGTGTGGATGCAATAATCCACACTCTTGGATATTCAAAAGTGTGTGTGCAAGATGGGTCCTATGGTGTATCACAAATCGCACAGAAAAAAAATTGTCTTCATTTGTCGCAATGTTTTGAAGCTGTGGGGAAGGCCTTCTTATCCCAAATTGTGACAGATGATGAAACCTGGGTTCACCATTTTGAGCCCGAAACAAAATGACAGAGGAAAAAAATTCAAAGCAACTGCTTCCGCCGGTAATGTCATGATCACCATGTTCTGGAAATGTGAAGGTGTGATATTCATTAATGTGATGCTAAGAGGCGGTACCATTAATTCATAAGCATATGTTAAGACATTAACAAAACTCAAGATGTGCTTCCGGTGACTTCAGCGGCAACACGATAACGCTCAGTCCCACACAAGTCTGAGGACTGCTGAACATATTGCAAAACAAGGTTGGACAGTGTTACCCCATCCACTCTACAACCTCTACATTTCCACTTGTTTGGGCCATTGAAGGATGCCATTTGTGGAAGACATTTTGAGGATGAGGAGGAGGTGATTCACACAGTGATGCACTGGCTCCACCACTGCGACAAGGATTGGTACCGACAGGGCATACATGCTTTTGTTTTGCACTAGAGGAAGGCCATTGAATGGAATGGAGATTATGTAGCAAAATAGGGTGTGTAAATAAAACACTATTCTTTTGTGTGTGTAATTCTCATTATGTTCAATAAAGAATTGTTGAAGACAAAATGCGGTGTATTACTTTCTGGGTAGCCCTTGCATACACAGATCTGTTATGTTTATCAGGACATTGCTTTGAAATTCTAAAATTAATAAGAAGCAATACACATGGGCACAACAAAGACTTGTCACAAAGAGAGCTCTCGACCAACTAGGCCTTTGTCAGAAATAACCAACACACACACACACACACACACACACACACACACACACACACATGTGCACAGGCAGACAGGCAAACACAACTCTCCCACACTCTGGCTATTGAAGCCAGACTTCTGGTCTGATCTGGCTGTAGAATCACCCTTTTTCTGTCACTTTTTTCTCTTTAAATGCAATTGTTTATGCATAACTGCACAGGTGATCTATATGGATCAAAGATTCATTATGACTGCAAGAGATTATCTCCAGTTTGTGATGACAAAAACTCTGTGGATAGAATGTGGAACTTCACATGTACTATGGACTGACTTCCTTCCAATTTAGCAATCTTGCAGAGTAGGATCATGGCGGAACTGTAATTAGCAGCAATGTTGTAAGCTGCCATTTTGAATTCATAATTAATTTGTTTAATTATGATAACATTTCATCTCATACAAATGGAGGATGTATCTTGAAATATAGCACATAAGATTTCATGAAGGGAAGAGGTACGTTTAACATTTTGGTTATTTTAACTTCTCCCTTGTCTGTGGCTCAGAACATTATTTGGTGTGTCTTAAGGGGACCACACCATGGTTCAGGTCGGAGGAAAAAAAAAATTTATTTTCAGTTTTCATCATATTTCGATAGATTAAGGTTTTATTTAAGTACTCTGAAAATGATTTTGCCGAAAAACTTTTTTTCAGGCATTTAAAGAGCATTTTCCTACCATGTGTGTTATGTGCCACGCCCTCTATTCTGTATATATTTTAGATCCTTATATCCCCTACATTGTTGGTTTGGCATTTTTTTAACTCCCGAGTGTGCTGGCTATCCTTGGAATGCAACGGTCGGTATTCTTTTGTTTCTGCTGTTTGTAAACAACACGCTGTTAGTTTTGTTCGAGTGAGATTATGAGTAGTTGTTATATTTATGTTTGCAATCCTTGTTTACGTGCGTTTTGTTGTGTTTATTGAAGATGACGAAACGTAAAGGCATTTTCAAGAAACGACAATTTAGAGGAAACAAGTTTAGAAAGCTTTCTGTGCAAGAGGTTATGTCGCCTGGCAACAATGTTTCTAATTGTAATTCTTCAACAAGTGCATCATCAAAGAAGCTCTCACCATTTCAAGAGAGCTACAACGAATTTACTGTAGGTGACAAGGGGTGCAGTAACATTATTATAAATTTGAGAATATTATCAGATGTAATTTCTAAATTTGTACAATGTAGACAGTGTGCTGAGTCACAGAGTGCGAAAATTTGTGAGAGTGCCAGTGGGAGAAAAGGCCTAGCAATTGCTTTGGATTTAATCTGCACTAAATGTTCAGCTGTGATTTCATTTATGAGTTCTTCAAAACCAGATGCAAGTGGCCCTTATGAAATCAATACTAGATTAGTTTATGCCTTACGATCCATTGACAAGGGCATGGCTGCAGGGAGAACATTTTGTTCAGTGATGAACTTACATCAACCACCAAATAAATTTGAAAAACTGACTTCAATATTAGAGAAAGCTGTATGTGAGGTCAGTGAGGAAAGCATGAAACTGGCTGCTAGGGAAGTAGTGGAAGAAAATGATGGATGTTAGGATACTGCAGTTGCACTTGATGGAAGTTGGCAGAAAAGAGGACATATTTCTCTGAATGGAGTAGGGATTGCCACAAGTGTAGACACTGGTAAAGTGTTAGATGTGGAGATAGTGTCTAAATACTGCAAATGTAAAGTCAATGAACATGAAGAACACAACTGTGTGGCTAATTTTAGAGGAACAAGTGGTGGTACGGAAGTTCATGGAGTACAACAAATATTTCATCGCTCCTTAGAAACAAGAGGCGAACGACACACCAAATATTTGGGCGATGGTGACAGTAAGGCATACAACAATGTGGTGAACTATGGAGATGCCCTTATTAGCAAAGTAGAATGTGTAGGCCATGCTCAAAAACGTTTGGGAACAAGGGTGAGAAAATTAGCTGTTGATATGAAAGAAAAAAAAATTAGAAGACGGAAAATTGTTGACCGGACATGGTCGGTTAACTAAAACTGAAATAGAAAACTTGCAGGTATACTATGGGCAGGCAATTAGGAGAAATAAAGAAAATCTGGAGGCACTGAAGAGAGATGTTTGGGCAATATTCTTCCATAAGTCCTCTACTGATGATAAGCCATGTCATGGATTGCGTCCATCAGAAAATTCATGGTACACATACAATAGGGCTCAGGCAACTGGAGAATCTTATTCTCGCCAGCATTCTCTTCCTGCTGCTGTTATTACAGCAATTAAAGCCATTTTCAGAAACTTGGCTCATCCTAACCTACTAAGGAAATGTCTGCATGGGCAGACACAGAACCCAAATGAATGTTTCAACAGCATAATTTGGAACCACCTTCCTAAAACTGTATTTGTAGGCACGCATTCAATGAAACTAGGAGTTCACGATGCTGTTATTACATTCAATTATGGTAATATTGGAAAGTGTTGGGTACTGAAAAAGCTGGGAATATCCTGGGGAAAATATAATCGCTGGGCTGCAATATTGGGATAAAATGAGGACAGCCGATGCAGACAGGTCTGAACCCAATATGGCCAAGGAAGCAAGACAAACATCCACAAAGGTTAAAAAGAAGCTGGAAGACCTGCTAGAGGCCAAAGAAGGGCAGGACAGTTTTAGTGAACTGTAAGCAACAAATTTCAAAAGTTTTTTCTTTTAAGTCAATTTCCCGCAAATTTAATTTTCAGTACATAGGCCCAATTATATCAGAAATTATCATAGATAAATGAATAAAATTTTCAGAGACACTGCATAACATAAAAAGCCACCTCTGGTAATGCAGTCATCAATATTCCCCCATTAGGAAGTTCACAAAAAAATATTTTCTACAGAAAAAACTTAATATTTTTTGTTAATAAATTTAAAAAAAGTATTTCTTAAAAACTGTAAAATGGATAAAGTAGATTTTAGTACAGTTGACTCTATTAGCATTATGTAACATACAATAAAAATATTAAGGTCCTGCATCAAATAGTTTTTTTCAGAAATGGGTCAAATACTTGCCTAAATTAACATGGGTTAGATAGGCAGAGTGTGGTCCCCTTAACTCATATGGAACTTTGTATCATGAGAAATCAGTAAAGTCTAAACCGTGGTCCTTTGAGCAAAAGAAATTTCATTCCACATGCTGACTTTGACATTGAGAGGCAGTCAGGGTTATGATTATGAACTGTAACTGTCTAATAATTTTGTTTTATAGACTTGAGTATTCAAAATAGGAACTCAATTTACACCTGTGAGTGTGGGAGTTATTTGTGTTAAAATATTGGAGAAACAACTTCTGACGCCCAAAAGTTTCCATTCAAGTAACTAGATATTGTTCAGTGATAATAAATTAACTTCTGTTAAATAGGGAGACAAATTAAATATAGTTGCAGAACCAGCAACAGAGGGATTGATTACTTACACAAAAAACAGTGTTAAGTTTCCAGCTTTACAGAATAGTGAATCCTGTACTGAACAGGCCTTTGAAAACTATGCCACACCGGAGGAATTTGATATTCATATACCAGGTAAGTCTAACGATTTACAGGTCATTACTACGAAATATCTCGTCTCATCAAGCACTTGTGTTGATTCTTTATTAGAATTAAAGACTGAGTTTGTCTGATAGTGCTGACCGAGAAATTTGTTGCCATTCAATTTTTAGTTATTTCCCACAACACAGTTCCGAAAGAGGATTGAAGGTCACTGGTTAAGATTCACTAACAACTTCTTCTTACATGCTATCATTGATTTGGTTGTAAAAACACTAATCAACAGTTTATTTGACCATGGTGGTCAAATGTTGACTATAAAACATTCTCAGCAATTAGGATCAGGTCACAAAACAAAAAAGTGCAACAAAAACATAACCAATGATTCAGTCAAAATGTTTCGAGAAAAATTATGAGAACAGCACTGGGAAGAAATTTACAGCGCAGTTGTTACTGAAAAATTTCATTATCGCAATAAGATAACCTATAACTAAAACAAGAGACATGCTGTAATGAAAACTCTGAGTATTGTATGCCATCTAGTTTGCAATAAAAAATTCAAAAAACAAGTATTAAACAAAAACAATAAAATATCCAAAAAATAAAGCAAAAACAATATGGAGTATGGTTATATAAGAAATAAATGAACACACTGAATTAAATGAAACTGAGTTCACAGTTAACAGCTGTGGCAGAAATGATGACACATTGAACCTTTCTTTCCTCTGAGCTGAGCTACATACCAGCCACAAGCAGTAGCTTAAACATCGATAATTTATATGGAATAGTATTAATATAATTAACATGCTTATGCAGAATTCCCTGAGAGTTTATGAAATTCTGTGAGATTTCCCTGATTTTTACAGGTAAAATGTAATTCCCTAAGAATTCCAGGTTTTCTAGAAGAACCCCACCCTGACAACTGGCAGCCATTACATAAAAAAAATAAGTCCCTAAGGAAATAATAAAAATCATTATGTTAATAAAAAATCTTAAATCTGGCTATGGCAGCATCTCTAGTAAAATATTACAGCTAACTTGATAACACCACCTTCGAGCAGTCTAAATAATAGGTAATGAACTCATTGGTTAGTGCCAGACAAGATTTAAATCCAGCTGTTGTAAATCCTATCTTTCACTGTGAGATATAAGAATCACTTCTGATCATACATTTATTTCACTCCTCTAAATCTTTTCAAAGATATTTTTAAAAGCTAGCACAAAATCTTTATTTATCCTTTTTCTGAAATGTGTAACAGATGAATTGTTATTTAAATGACTTCCATCATTCTGCTTCCTTTTATAAATATTTACTGGAATTTAAACTTTGACAATTGTTGTAGACAAGCATTTTCAGTAAACACTTTCCTTAGCAAGAAGCTTCCAAATTTCTTTTAGCTGGCAGATGATAGTCACTCATGTCTATTGGAAGTCCATAAAAAACATTGCCACAGGGGCAGTAAAAAGACGAAACTCTGATAGAGCAGAGAAACACAACAAATGTGACATAACAGTACAAAATTTGAGTTTGGTGTGCCAGTAACAGTCCATGTGAACAGAGATGTTTTTTATTATGGTTGCAACTGTGTTGAAAATATCTGTCGGACATTATTCAAGTAGTATGAAAGCAAGGCAATGTAGCAAACACATACGGGAGATCTCATGTGTAGCTAGGTCAGGTTTAATTTCATGGTTGTTGAGAAGATTGCAAGTAGAATTAATATTCAGATGTGGTACAGGAAGGTCAAAAGTAGTACAGGAAGGTCAGTCACACACTTTACAGCTCACCCCAAGATCATTATATTACCAAAAGTAGCATTAGTCCTGGGTAGTGAGCAGCCTATTACTTAAATTTAAATCTGAATGAACTAGCATGGGATTCCTAGACCATAGGAATAAAACTCTTAAGGCCTCCACTACTGATCACTACAAACTTCAGGTAGCTGCCTGATTAGCAATGGTCCACTATTAAAAGCAGTATTGAACAACATTATCAACAGACTGACGAGCAGCTGTTCATACTGTAATATTATGTGAAGACATCACACACTCCGTGCACCACAATGCACGATCACTGCAAAAATACAAAGAGCTGACAAAACTCATGTGATAGCAATATGGATATATACAGATGTCAGTAGTATGGCGTACACAAGGTATAAAAGCGCATGGCATTGGCGGAGCTGTTAATTTGTACTCACATGTCATAGCAGAAATCAACGTGGGACTTATGATGAATGTGTGCATTAGGACAGTGCAGCAAAATTTGGCATTAATGGGCTAAGGCAGTACATAACCGATGTGGTTTGTGCCTTTACTAACAGCACATCACTTGCAGAGCCTCTCCTGCGCTCGTGACCACACCGGTTGTACACCAGATGACTGGAAAACTGTGGTCTGGTCAGAAGAGTCCCAATTGCAGTTGGTAAGAGCTGATGGTAGGGTTAGAATGTGGTGCAGAAGCCACGAAGCTATGGACCCAAGTTGGCAACAAGGCATTGTGCACACTGGAAGTGGTTCCATCATAGTAAAGGTGTTAGTTTACATGGAATGGACTGGGTGCTCTGGTACAACTGAACCACTCACCGCCTGAAAATGGTTATGCTCAGTACTCGAGACTAATTGCAGCCATTCATGGACTTCACATTCCCAAGCAATGATGTCATGTCACCGGGCCACAATTGTTCACAACTGATTTGAAGAACATCTGGATAATTCGAGCGAATGATCTGTCCACCCAAATCGGCCAACATGAATACCATCATACATTTATCAAATATAATTGAGAGGTCAGCCTGTGCACAAAATTTTGCTTTGGCAACCAGGAGGTATCCCACGACTTTTCTCACCTCAGTGTAGTACACTTACATTGATCAGCCAGAACATTATGACCAGCTACCTAATACTCGGTACGTACACCTTAGGCATGGATAAAAGTGGTGACACATCATGGCATGGACGCAATGGGGTCATGGTAAGTTGTTGGTGGGAGTTGGCAAAACAAACAAACAAACAAACACACACACACACACACACACACACACACACACGTCACCTAATTCCCGTAAATTCCAGGGTGGGGTGACGATGAGCTTTGACGCCACGTTCGATCTCATTCCAAATGAGTTTGTTTGGCTACGGTATGTTGATGATTTTCACTTACGGACCGTCTGACAGCAACTGAATAAAACACAATTTTAGTGCCATACGCGTTTCGCCTTTATTTTCTGCAAGGCATCATCAGTGGCAGGTTGCGTAGACAGTTTCTTACACATTACGCTCTTGTTGCATTTTTGGTCTTGTTCTTCTTCCTATGAGCGCCAATTTGCTGTTTTTTTCTGCATTCCACAGCACTATGCACTGAACGCTTTTAATGCAATCATTAAAAGCGTTCAGTGCATAGTGCTGTGGAATGCAGAAAAAAACAGCAAATTGGCGCTCATAGGAAGAAGAACAAGACCAAAAATGCAACAAGAGCGTAATGTGTAAGAAACTGTCTACGCAACCTGCCACTGATGATGCCTTGCAGAAAATAAAGGCGAAACGCGTATGGCACTAAAATTGTGTTTTATTCAGTTGCTGTCAGACGGTCCATAAGTGAAAATCATCAACATACCGTAGTATTATGCGCAACTGAGGAGGACAGGACCAAAAAATTGAAGAGTTTGTTTGGGTTCAACTCTGCCAGTCCATCACACCTTGGGCCTTGTGACAAGGACATTAGCTTGGTGATAAACGCCACTATCGTCGGGAAACATGATTGTCAAGAAGGGGAATACGCTATCTGCAACCAGCGTATGATACTCCCTGGTGATCATGGTGACTTACATGTGCTCCACTGGACCTACGGATGCCCACATGAATGTTCTCCATAGCACATTGGAGCCGCCACCAGCTTGTCTCCATCATGCCGTACAGGTGTCAACGAGACATTCCCCATGAAGATGATGGATTTGTGCCATCCCATTGACATTATGAAGCAGGTACTGAGATTCATCAGATCACGCAATGCTCTGCCACTGCATCAACGTCCAGTGTCAAAGGTCACATGCCCATATCAGTCATAGCTGCCAATATCATGGTCAGACTCAGATAGATTGCACACCTTCCCCATTCTACACATAACGTAGTATCATCCTTTTTCTGTCATTTTTTCTCTTGCAGGACAAATGTTTAAGCATAACTGCACAAGTGATTTATACGGCTCAAAGACTCAGTACGACTGCAATAGAGAAAGAGATTATCTCTGGCTCGTGATATAAAAACTCTGTGGACTGAATGTGGAACTTCTGATTTAGAATTTTAGAGGGTAGGATTGCAGCGGAACTGTAATTGGTGGCATTGTTGTAAGTTGCCATTTTGAAAACGGTATGAAATTTCATTAATTGTGATAACATTTTATCTCATACAAGAGGATGATGTCTCCTGAAATGTAGCTGTGTTGTTGTTGTGGTCCTCAGTCCTGAGACTGGTTTGATGCAGCTCTCCATGCTACTCTATCCTGTGCAAGCTGCTTCATCTCCCAGCACCTACTGCAACCTACATCCTTCTGAATCTGCTTAGTGTATTCATCTCTTGGTCTCCCTCTACGATTTTTACCCTCCACGCTGCCCTCCAATACTAAATTGGTGATCCCTTGATGCCTCAGAACATGTCCAACCAACCGATCCCGTCTTCTAGTCAAGTTGTGCCACAAACTTCTCTTCTCCCCAATTCTATTCAATACCTCCTCATTAGTTATGTGATCTACCCACCTATCTTCAGCATTCTTCTGTAGCACCATATTTCGAAAGCTTCTATTCTCTTCTTGTCTAAACTATTTATTGTCCACGTTTCACTTCCATACATGGCTACACTCCGTACAAATACTTTCAGAAACGACTTCCTGACACTTGAATCTATACTCGATGTTAACAAATTTCTCTTCTTCAGAAACGCTTTCCTTGCCATTGCCAGTCTACTTTTTATATCCTCTCTACTTCGACCATCATCAGTTATTTTGCTCCCCAAATAGCAAAACTCCTTTACTACTTTAACTGTCTCGTTTCCTAATCTAATTCCCTCAGCATCATGCAAGTTAACCCGACTACATTCCAATATCCCTTTTTGCTTTTGTTGATGTTCATCTTATATCCTCCTTTCAAGACACTGTCCATTCCCTTCAACTTTGCTTGCTCAATATACAGATTGAATAACATCGGGGAGAGACTACAACCCTGTATCACTCCCTTCCCTACCACTGCTTCTCTTTCATGTCCCTCGACTCTTACAACTGCCATCTGGTTTCTGTACAAATTGTAAATAGCCTTTCGCTCCCTGTATTTTACCCCTGCCACCTTTAGAATTTGAAAGAGAGTATTCCAGTCAACATTGTCAAAAGCTTTCTCTAAGTCCACAAATGCTGGAAACATAGGTTTGCCTTTCCTTAATCTTTCTTCTAAGATAAGTTGTAAGGTCAGTATTGCCTCACGTGTTCCAACATTTCTACGGAATCCAAACTGATCTTCCCCGAGATCGGCTTCTACCAATTTTTCCATTTGTCTGTAAAGAATTCGAGTTAGTATTTTGCAGCTGTGACTTATTAAACTGATAGTTCGGTCATTTTCACATCTGACAACACCTGCTTTCTTTGGGATTGAAATTATTATATTCTTGCTGAAGTTTGAGGGTATTTCGCCTGTCCTGTACATCTTGCTCACCACAATTATGAACTGTAACTGTAGCTATGAAGATCATTTATGGAAAAATATAATTTCATGAATGGGCAATGGCGCATTTAACTTTTGGTTATTTTAATTTCTCCCTTGACTGTTGCTTGGAACATTATTTGGTGTGTCATAGCTTGTACCTTGGGAAATCAGTAAAGACTGCACCACGATCGCTTATTCTCTATGTTGAGAGATTAATTCTCGGACTTTTATCGAAATTAATACACAACTTTGACACTGTAGTAACACTGTTCACGTTTACGTCGCACTTCACTTAGCGTATACCGGGACTGTGTCCTAGGCATGCCCGATGTTAACTGACTGGGCACGGCCCGTGCTGCCGGAGTTGTTGTTGTTGTTGTTGTTGTTGTTGTCATGCCGGCAGAGGTCGCGTCCGAATTCTCGCGTCCCCTCTGGTGGACGGGACTCTACTTGCGGCAACTACCGTCCGTGACGCGCCGTGCCAATGTGCGCCTCCCGCGATCTTTCTGGTGGCTACTACACTCCTCCTCCTTCGGGGGGTGAAGCCACTGTGATCCACTGCGTCGGAAGGTGGAGCGCCGGGCAGGAGCGATGACCTCCACATCCATTGGATGGCCGGAGTCGAGGGGATCTGCCAACCCTCGAGCCGGAATCTTCGAATACGGCTGGAAGTGACCCACACGAAGAGGCCCCCGCCGTCCCACAACTGGAGCCCGGGACAGAACGGGCGACAAGCTGTCGAACTCCGGATCCTGTTCCACCCCGGGAGGGGCCAGACCCAGTGGCGGGGACGAAGGGGAAGGGACGACCACAGGTGAACCAACCTCCTGAGAAACCGGGCCTGCTAGGGGGGGCCGGCTCTCGCTGGGGCATCTTGAACGATGGCGATGCCAGTGCTGGAGCGACTGGAGGCTGCCAAGGCTGAGAACCATCGCAGTGCGGCAGAGGCACAGCGGGGAGAGGAGGCAACGTCCCCTGTGAAACCAACACAGGTGCCGGCAATGGGGAAGCCGGTGTCCGAGAGGGCGGAGGGTGGGTGCCCAAACGTGGACGTAGCTGATTTTGGTGACGACGTACCACCCGGTCCCCCGCCTGCAAGGTATAGAGCCGGCGGCCATATCGGCGCAGGACCACCACTGGTATCCAACGTGGATTGCGACCAAACCCACGGGCCCAGACCGACATATCCAGTGGAAAGCCAGGTACTCCGTTTTGTGAAGAGTGGCGAGGACCAGGCCGGAGTAGGTGCAGCAGAGTCCTAGGTTGACGCCCACGGAGGAGCTCTGCGGGGCTGCGTTCTCCCATTGGTGTGGTCCGGTATGCCGTCAAGAAAAACGTCAATGCTTCCTCCGCAGGAAATTTGTGCACATACTTTTTCATCTGCATCTTAAATGTGCGCACCATGCGCTCGGCTTCCCCATTCGATTGTAGATGGAAGGGGGGAGAGCAAACGTGCCAAATACCGAAGCGCCTACAAAAATCCTGGAAGGTCTGCGAAATAAACTGCGGTCCATTGTCCGAGACCAGGGTGATTGGCAGACCTTCCACAGAAAATATTTTTGCTAGTGCCTGGATTGCAACTTCTGAAGTGGTGGAGGAGCAGCGAACCACATATGGGAATCGGGAATAAGCATCAATGGCAATGAGCCAAAAACCGTTGAGAAACGGGCCCGCAAAATCGATGTGAACACGTTCCCAAGCTTGGGTTGCCGGCGGCCATGAAGAAAATGCTGCCCTGGGAGATGCTTGTTGGCTCGCACACTGGGAACAGGCGGCCACCAAGTGCTCAATTTCTCTGTCAATACGGGGCCAGTACACATGTCTGCGAGCCAAGGTTTTAGTACGGGAAACACCCCAGTGCCCCGCATGTAATAACGTGAGGACCTTCCGTCGTAAACTTGCAGGAACAACCACGCGAGGAGCTGTATCATCGGTAGCCAGAAGGAGAACGCCTTCCAAGACCGAGAGGCGGTCCCGTAGAAGAAGATAATTACGAAGAGGGTCCGAGGCCCGGCCGGGAGGACCACCCCTGCTGAATGAGGCGAACTACTTGCCGGAGAACCGGGTCAGCTGCCGTTTCCCTGGCGACTCGAGAACTAGTGATCGGGAAGCCATCAACCGCTTGGCGGGACACCACATCCACATGAAAACACATAATCTCCTCTCGATCGAACGTAGAATCCGGGCCCACCGGAAGACGGGAAAGAGCGTCGGCGTTGGCATGCTGTCCTGTAGGGCGAAAATGAATGTCATAATGGTACTTAGAGAGGAACAAGGCCCAGCGCTGTAGTCTGTGGGCCGCCCTATCCGGAATGTGAGAGGTGGGGCCAAATAACGATATTAACGGCTTATGGTCAGTGATTAACTGAAACTTCGTGCCATACAAGGAAGGGTGAAACTTGGCAACAGCGTAGACAATGGCCAAAGCCCCTTTTTCCACCTGGGAGTAATGGGCCTGCGCGGGACTAAGCGTTTTAGATGCAAACACCAGTGGTTGCTCGGAACCATCTGCGTTGCGATGGGCCAGGACCGCCCCCACCCCATACTGCGAAGCATCTGTAGCCAGGACCAACGGCTTATGGGGATCAAAAGTAGCCAAACAAGGGGCTGACGTGAGGAGGCCCTTCAACGAGGTGAACGCTCGCTCGCATGCAGGCGACCAATCAAAAGGAACACCCTTGTGCAGAAGGCAGTACAGTGGGTGGGCTATAGTGGAAGCCCTGGGAATGAACCGGTGGTAATAGGCTATCTTGCCTAAAAAAGCTTGTAACTCTTTCAGCGAAGCGGGCCGAGGAAGGTTGACGATACCTTGGACCAAACTTCCTAGTGGCTGGATACCGTGCCGAGAGATGGTGTAGCCCACATACTCAATGGATGGTTGAAAGAAGGTTGACTTATGCAGGTTGCAACGCAAGCCCACAGACCTGAATTTGAGAAAGAGGGTGCGAAGGTTGTGCAAGTGTTCCTTCGTGCTGCGGCCTGTGACAATTATGTCATCCAGGTAATTAATACAATGAGGAATTGTCGACGTGACATGCTCAAGATAACGCTGGAATATCGCCGGGGCACTGGATATTCCAAAGGCCAACCGCTGGTATTGGTAAAGGCCAAACGGGGTGTTGACGACCGCCAACCGTTTGGAGACCTCATCAAGTGGTATCTGATGATAAGCCTCCAACAGATCGATTTTCGAAAAATATTGGCCTCCCGCCACGGAGGAGAACAATTCATCAGCACGAGGCAAAGGATAGGTGCCCACCACCAATTGGGAATAAATAGTGGCCTTGAAATCGCCGCAAAGACGTAATTTTCCCGAGGGCTTCTTTACAATAACGAGGGGCGAAGCCCACTCACTGGAAGAAATGGGAAGAACGATCCCTAGGGCTGACAGCCGGTCTAGCTCTTCCTTTACCTGAGGGCGGAGAGCCAAGGGGATCTGCCTCGCGCGTAGAAAACGCGGGCGAGCCGACGCCTTCAACGTTAAGTGAGCTTCAAAATCTGAAACACGCCCCAGGCCCTCCTCAAAAATATCTGGAAAGTCAGAGATCAAAGATTCCAATGATTGATAGGGAACGTCTTCGGAGACCAACTGTATGGTGCCAGCGATAGAAAAACCGAAAGCTTGAAAGGCATCCAGGCCAAAAAGGTTAGCTGAGCTCGCATCACTGACAACAATAAAAGTAATAGGCCGAGTGACTGATTTATAAGTCACTTCGGTAGTGAATTGACCCAGAAGGGGAATGAACTGTTTACCATAACCGCGTAGACGCCGGTTAACTGGCGCCAACGGGGGCGATCCAAGGTCGGAATAAGTTTGTGCATTCAACAACGAAACCGCCGCGCCCGTATCGACTTGAAGTTGTAACCGGCGCGACCGAACCGACACCTCGATAAAGAGTTTGCGTGCCGATGCGTCGGGAGCCTGGCCCGATGAAACTTCCTGAATGTCAACGTCCATGTCCTCTGTACCTGCTTCCTTCGATTCTTTTGAGGCTGAGCGGCAAACTTTAGCAATGTGACCTTTTCTATTACATTTGCGACAAACGGTCCAATGCTGGGGGCACTCTGACCGATCATGATGTATATAGCACGACGCACAGGACGGCAACAGGGGCCGGCGGCCGGAATTCTGTTTACGCGCCGTGCGGGAGCGGCCATAACGGCCGGACTGTACCGCTCGCACGTCGTCCACCCCTGACACAGTGGACGCGGCCGCGCCGCTCTGAACCTCCGCGACGTCGCACCACGCTTCCAGCTGTTGACCTGCTGCGTGAGAGACTTCATACGATTGAGCAATGGACAGGACTTCCTCGAGGGAAGGGATTTCTAACTGCAGGGCCCGTTGCCGGACCTCCCTATCAGGGGCCGAACGAACAATGACGTCGCGTACCATAACGTGGGCGTACGACTCTCGCGACTGCTCCGTGACAAAATGACACTTGCGACTAAGACCGTGCAGGGTAACGGCCCACGCCCGATAAGACTGATGGGGCTGTTTCTTGCATTGATAGAACTCGACCCTAGCCACCACAATATGCGTGCGGCGGCGATAATATGAAGACAGCAATGAACACAATGCGTCAAACGACAAGGACGAGGGTTCCTGCAACGGCGCGAGCTGCCGAAAACTTGATACAGCGAGGGAGATATCCAAGACAAGAAGAGCGCACGACATACCTCCGCATCGGCAACATGAAACGCCTGGAAATGCTGCCGAAGGCGATGTTCATATGCGTCCCAATCCTCCGCCGTCTCGTCATACGGGAGAAAGGGAGGAGGGAACGGCGCCGGAGCAGACGGCGTGGAGAGCAACGCCGGAAGCACTTGTTTCATGGTGGCCATGAGTTCCGTCTGCTGCGCAACCAAAACTCGCACCAAATCCTCCATGCCGTGGAGAAGCTGCGAAACCGGAACAACGACGCAACACGCGAAAGAACGACCCTACTCGTCGCCAATTGTGTAGTAACACTGTTCACGTTTACGTCGCACTTCACTTAGCGTATACCGGGACTGTGTCCTAGGCATGCCCGATGTTAACTGATTGGGCACGGCCCGTGCTGCCGGAGTTGTTGTTGTTGTTGTTGTTGTTGTTGTCATGCCGGCAGAGGTCGCGTCCGCATTCTCGCGTGCCCTCTGGTGGACGGGACTCTACTTGCGGCAACTACCATCCGTGACACGCCGTGCCAATGTGCGCCTCCCGCGATCTTTCTGGTGGCTACTACAGACACCAATTCCTAAGATACAGAGTGAGTATGTCATAGCACCCAAAATGGCTTCCCCATGGCGTTGACTGTAGCTCTTGACTATTTTAAGAATTTTCTGAGTCAACGATAGCTGGAATTCTGGTAGAGCCACAGAAATTTTATTCCAGGTGCTGACATCAAGAGACAGGCAGAGTATGATTATGAATCGTAACTGCCTAACCATTTTGTTTTATAGACTTGAGAATTCTAAATAGGAAGTAAATTCAAACATGAGAGTGTGGGAGATATTTGTTTTAAAACAGGCGAAATACCCTCAAACTTCAGGAAGAATATAATAATTTCAATCCCAAAGAAAGCAGGTGTTGACAGATGTGAAAATGACCGAACTATCAGTTTAATAAGTCAAAACTGTTTAGGCCATGACTCTGTGTCTAATATTTGTGTGTATTTGTTTCATGACACAATGGAACAGGTACTGCTGCTACAACATTGGGTTCAAACTACAAAAGTCCGTCATATGCGAATTTCAGACCAGAGACTCAATGGAAGACAACATATTCAGGCAGGACCTCTAATCAATTATCTTTCTGCATCTTTTATGTCACCAACTTGGTTCTTGTAGTGAGTAGAAGTGGCCTGGACTCTGTTGCTGTCTTATGTAAGGGATAGTTTTCCATTTTTGCTACCATTCTGTACACAAGCTTCTGTAGCGACAGTCTGTGAAGTGCTACGAGATTTTACTTGTGTATGGAATAGTTACAATTTATTTCATGTGTTGATCAGAACTGTCAAGTTTATGGAACTGCAGTGCAGGATCTAGCTAGATCCTCAGCACCTGTGATTGGTGCCCTTACCAACTACGCAAAAGCTTAGTTTGCTGTCTGATAATATGTCTCATATTGTGCAGGTGTAGTCAACCATGGCACAAGCACAGTCAAATATGGCACAATCACTTTCAACTATGGCACGTGCACAGTCTGAAATCCAGACACAGGTTGACTTAATTCCGCTGATCGTGCAAAATCGAAACAAAATGCAAGAGATGACAGCTGATCTTGTCAGAAAGTGTGATGTGATGTCAAATGAGTTACAAGAATTGCGACAGGCTCATGAGAAATTTCTGATAGAGATTGAAAAGACATGTGATGCTGCTAATGAAATTGTGGATCAACAGAATCAAGTAGAAGAAACAGTTTCTAGCCTCAGCAAAACAGTGCAAAATATTTCCTCAGGACAGGAAGGTAAAATTGAAGAAAATTTTGAGGTACATAAGCGTTACTAAATGGCTCTGAGCACTATAGGACTCAACTGCTGTGGTCATAAGTCCCCTAGAACTTAGAACTATTTAAACCTAACTAACCTAAGGACATCACACACATCCATGCCCGAGGCAGGATTCGAACCTGCGACCGTAGCGGTCGTGCGGTTCCAGACTGTAGCGCCTTTAACCGCTCGGCCACTCCGGCCAGCACATAAGCGTTACTTTTCGGAGTAGATCAACTGGAGGAAAGGCAAAGGAACAGCATCTGAGTCAGGCGATAATAGATCGTGTAATAGGTGCTATCTCATCCTTATCCTCAGACAAATTGCCAGAAGAGAATTTCTTTAAGAAAAGATCAGAAGAGGTTAAGACTCAGTTAGGCTCCAATTTTGTGACATAGAAGGAGCAAGTCAAGGAATCTATTAAGATGACCAAAGGAAAGCTACAAGAGTTTTGAGGGCTGATGAACAGTGGTAGCAAGGTATATCAAACTCCACAACAACAAACTTTGTGTGACAAATCAAGTTACAGATATTAAAATGTGTATTCGTCATACTGCAGTCCCCCATTTAGTCCACAAGAAGCCACTATGGGCCATTACATGTTTTTACACCTAACATCGAAGAGAAAATGCTCCAGTATCAACAATTTCAGATATTTATTCCCGATAAGAGGACTGTAAACCCTGTACAGTTCGTGCGACGGTTCGAGGGAGCTTTACCTTGAAACTGAACTGATGCAGAGAAGATAAGCTATGTATTGGGACATATTCAAGGAGAAAGTGCACAGTGGGCAACCAATGCATGCAAATCTTGTCAGATTTACGATGAATTTGAACAGGTGTTCTTAGCAAAATACTAGTCACATGGAATTCAACAAAGGTTGCGCCAAGAAGTATTTTACCCTCATTCTCATTCAAGCAAGTGACGTTAAGAAACTACTTAGAAAAATATCTTAATAAATGTCGCTACTGGGATGCTCCATTACCACAACAGGATCTATTGAAAATATTAAAAGCTAGATTACCAGTTAGTGTCAGAAATCAGCTATTTATCACTTATAAACTCACATGGGAAGTATTTTATTACATTTTTTAAAAATATATGTTAAAATTTTCACGTGCATTACTTCAAGATCTAATAAAAGTGGTGATTTTTTTTTTTTTATATATAGAGGGCTGTGGATTGCTGTGTTATAGAGGTTAAATAACGTGTTTGTATTGGTAGCACTGTCAAAATCAGTATTTTATTGTTTCATAGTATAAACACGCATTGTATGTCAAAGCACTAATGTTTTTGATGAATAGATTGGTAATCTCTCAAAAAGTAAAGTATGAAGGCAAAATGAAGTGTTTTTAAGAAACGTGGGTTTCAGGGTAATAGATTTCCGAATAAACAGAAACACTGTGTTCAACATGTGGTGTGTGAAGGTAGAGACAATGAAATACAGGCAAACTTATCAGTATCTAGAGAAACACCAATTAGTGCTTTGAAGATTAAAATAAAACGTTGTGATACACAGTTTCCTCAATACTAAAGTGATGTAAATGGTAGGTCAGGTTATATTCTGATAAATTTACACATCATAACAAGATAGATTTACACATCCTAACAAGGGTGTTAAGTGAATGTGTGTGTTGTAAAATACGTGGAGGGCCAGTTAGTCTACATGAAGACAGTGAGGTATCAAATGGACTAGCCAGGAAACTTATCATTAATTGTGCCAGTTGTAAATATATTCATTCGTTTTTGGAATTTTGATGAGAGTAAAGATAACTATTTTGAAGTAAATGTTAGGTGGTTTTGTGGATTGAGGGCTACTTGTAAAGGACACACTGCAGCAGAAACAATGTGTGCCATGATGAATATGTCATGCCAATCTTGTAAATTTGACAAGTATGCAGGATTTATTGGAGCTGCTGTGGAATCTGTTGCATGTGAGTCAATGAAGGGTGCTGCAAACGAAGCTGTTGAAATAAATGATGGCACGACCGACATACCAGTAGCTTTTGATGGCACCTGGCAGAAGTGCGAATACAGTTCTAGAATTCTGTTGTTATGGTGGCGAGTGTGTATGCTGGAAAGGTAACAGATTTCCAGATTTTAACCAAAAATTGTTATAAGTGTAAATCAGGGAATGAAGAAGGGCACATCTGTGACAGAAATTATGAAGCAACAAGTAGTGGTACAGAGGCCTCTGCAGCTATTGAAATTTTTAATCGACCTGTGAACAAAAGTTAAGTGTGTTACATTAAGTTCTTAGACGATGGAGACTCACAATCATAAACAGTGTAGTAGCCACTCAGCCTTATGGTTAGAAGATTATCACAAAACTGGAATGTGTTGGTCATGTCCAGAAGAGGATGGGACCAGGTTGACGAAGTTGAAACAAAGTTTGAGAGACAAGAAACTTTCTGATGGTGAAACCATACGAGGCAGGCTGACAGAAGAAACGATTGATGAACTACAATAGTATTATGGGATGGCCACTAGAAATAATACTGACAATTTGTTGAAAATGAAGCAGATAGTATGGGCTACGTTACCTTCTTCCACAGACTGTCAACTGATGAAAAACCCGTACACCACCTTTGCCTTCCTGGACCTGATTCATGGTGCAATTACTGCAATGCCCAGTACTCATATAGTTCATACAGCCATAAACATTCCATCCCTGCAACAGTCGTGGATATCATAAAACCTATTTACAGAGACCTGGCAAATCCTGAACTACTGAAGAAGTGTCTGACAAAATCCCAATGAGTCATTCAATTACCTTATACGGACTCGCTTACCAAAAAATGTTTTTATTGGAATGAAGACACTAAAGTGGGGGGGGGGGGGGGGGGGGTGATCAGTGATACTGTTACTGCTTTTAATGATGGCAACATTGGTAGGGTGAAAGTGCTACAGCATACGGCAATCAATCCTGGACCAAACTGCATCAGAGAACTTGAATGGATGGACAAGGTTCCCATTGATAAAGCAGAGTATGCAGCACAGTTGGCCACTAAGGAGTCCAGAAAGAAGAAAAGACTTGGAAAAAGATAAAGAGGACGATATACAGTATGGTGCAGGGTGCTTCAGAGTGACTAAAAATAAAAAATTAAGCACATATTAATTGAGTTACACTCTTTTGAAACTTTAGAAGCCATTCCCGAAAATTCACATTTTCTGTTGCATTTTTCCCTAAATCTCAGAAACCACTTCGAGTAGAGTATTCAATTTTTCAGGAAGTAATAACATACATATCCTGAGTCTACTGAACCAAAATAAGATTATAATGTTATGTATAATTAAAATTATTAAGAATAATGTAAAAAATGGTACACAAAATTTTAACCATGTAATTAAAAAATTGTATTTATGAAAGCAGTGGCTGAAATGCAATTATTGTAGTTCAGTAGAACCAGAACATACAGTTTTAATGTCCTGTAAAAGTTTCATGTAAATGTTACATTGGTTCCTGAAATACAGGGAAGCCAAGTCACTAAATTTAACATTGTCAGGATAAGGTGTTCCAGCTGCCCTTTATGTGTCAGACAAAAATTTCGAGGAATTTTTGTTTGTTAGATTCAACTGACTTCACTGTTGGAAGAACAGTGGAAATGGAAATGGTAGGGGCTTCCAACTGGACAGAAAGAAATTTAACAGAGGCAAATGGAAGTACAATCCAGTCCAACCTAATGACCAACATATGTCAGTTTTGGAACAATAACTTTCTGCAACAGCAACAATAGAATGAACTGCAGTTTCTATGCTGGGAAATTGGCATATGTAGACACCAATAATTACAGAGGTAACAGACGACGCAAAAAGTGGCAGACGCGCATCCAACAGACTAATTGTGACCACCTCGAGTCCCAGAGACGCGGTCAGGGATTCGAATAACGGTCATGACCAGCAACTGCAGATGCTACGGTACAATGATGGAACAGAATTATCACAGGAATTGTGTGAGGATCAGTATGACAAGGTTTGTCCTTTTGTGCAAGTGTCAGAAATCCTTGCCACAATCAAAGGAATTCCAGTCACTGTAACATTAGCCATGGCAGCTTCAGCTAATGTTATAATAAGTGCCTTGTTCCAAAAACTATTGTGAAAAGCAAAAGTACCAATTTTGCCAGTGATAACTGCAGAAATATAGGAGCCTTAAGCACAAGATCCACAAGTGTCAGGATACAGACACAACTGAAGTTGAAATTGGGAAATGCAGCAATTACATGCACAATCCTGGTTGTTGAAAAATCGATCTTTGATTATATCCTGGGCATTAGCATCGTACAATATATGGATGGAAGCATCAAGTTCTCAGTGAGGAAAGCAACATTTTGTATTGCTGGTGCTTTAGTGGAGATTGACTTAATACGGAAGGAAGGAGTACATGAGCAGTACTGCCATGTGGCCCATATAAGCTTGATCATCACAAATAATAAAGACCGAAAAATGTTTTCCCTGAACACAATGAAAGTATCTACTTATTCAGATCAAGTACTCACGAAATCAAAGGAACCTTTGCACTTCACTAATTCACAAAAGCAGCATTATCAAGCCTCCTATTACCTCATATGGTTGTTTTTGAAGACAAACCTGGAGTCATCAAAGCATGGTGTGTGTCATCTTTATGTTATGCCACATAGTACATACAGTCATAGCTTTTATCCAGTTCTCTGGTGTCTTAAGAAACAAGAGGAAATTATGAAAACTTGTTCATGCCTCAACCAAATTCACTCCTGCTGAGTTGATGTTTAGAAGAAAGGAAAGAAATGAATGCGTAGATAAAACTCCAAAGGCAGATGATACTGACATACCTAGGGAAAAGAAAATAAGACAAGCTCTGGTTAACCTCACTGAGAAGGCCAGGTTCAGAATAAAGGATTATGATAGGAAGCTCCAGCGGATGCGGACATTGAGGATTGGTACTGCTGCAAGCACATCTGCAATCCTCATTACTTTCCAAAAATAATGGGAAGTGGCAATTATTATACACTGGACTGTTTATGGAAATGTCTTCCGGGTCTGGTACAATGGCTAGTGCATCCCCCATAGGTGATGCGGTTGCAAGCTGATGTATAAGGGCACACGCGAAACAGCTAGTGGCGTTGGCGTTATAGTATCATCCAAGTTTGACGGTAATATTTCTGAAGTGCAAAGATATGATGAGTGCCTGATGAATATTGTCTACATCACAGATGGCAGAAAAATTCTCTTTTTCAGTGCCTACACTCCACAAACTGGCTAAACTACTTCTGTCAAGGACGCCTTTTGGAGGACGCTTGATGCAAAGCTGAAGTGCCCCCAGAAGATTACATCATTATCACTGGTGATCTGAATGGGCACATGGGGTGCAGAAAGGAAGAACATACTGCTCATGGCCAGCATGGGTTCGGAGAAGAGAATTTGTCAGAACCTCATAATCTGGCAACTGCAAAAACACGGTTCAAAAAGTGTGACTCACATCTAATCTGTTTCTTTGTTTACGAAAGTGCCACTCAGTGACGCTCTGGAGCACATCGGTTCCATTTTCCTGCAAGACATCACAAAGCTCTTCCATGCATGTCTCACCACAAGCTATTTCACATGGAATGGCAATTTCTACGAACAACTGGAAGGCGTTGCCATGGGTAGTCCCCTTAGTCCAGTAGCGGCCAACTTCTTCATGGAGCATTTTGAAGCACAGGCACTGGACTCGGCGACTTGTAAACAAAAGGTGTGGTACAGGTATGTCGATGATACTTTCGTTGTGTGGAGCCATGGTGAAGAACACCTCGGTGACTTCTTAAGACACTTGAACAGCCTCCACACCAATATTTACCATGGAAGTAGAGAAGGACAATAAACTACCATTTCTAGATGTGCTTGTCAAAAGGGACTGCGAAAATCTGGGACATCGCGTGTACCGAAAACTGACACACAAGGACCGATACCTGCACAAACTATCAAACCACCACCCGAGCCAGAAAAGAGGCATGATTCATATGCTCATAATCCGAGCAGGACGAATATGTGAGCCACAGCACCTCAAATGCGAAATGCAACATCTGGAAAGTGTTCTGAGGAGAAATGGGTACTCCACAAATTATATTAGAAGTGTAACACAGTCAAACACTCGATGAAGTAAGAAATCAGGAAAAGAAATATCGGGTACGGCCTTTCTGCCATACATTCCCAGAGTGATGGACAGAATCGGCCGTGTATTGCACAAACACTGCGTAAAGACAATTTTCAAACCAACAAGGAAGATCAAAGAATGTCTTAGATCAGCAGAGGATAAAAGGGACCCACTTGCAACGTTGGGAATATACTGCTTACCATGCACATGCGGAAAAGTTTATGTCGGAATGACTGGACGATCAATCAACACTAGGATTAAAGAACATAAGCGACATTGCAGGTCGGGGCAGGTGGAGAAATCGGCCGTGGCAGAGCACGCGCTGAGTGGACCAACCATGTAATAAAATTCACCAACACGGAAGTTCTGGCTGTAGAGAAGCACAATCACACTCACTTGTTTAGAGAAGCCGTAGAAATACACAAACAGGGGAACAGCTTCAACAAGAAAGAGGAAAGTCTTAAGGTAAACGGATGCTGGCTTCCCGTACTGCAGCGAATGACTGTCACAGGTAGCAAGAGGAGAACCGCACTGGAAATGACCGCGGAGAAGCCCTCGGATGTTGGCTTGCCAGGTACATATAGTCTGCGGCCACAATCTCGGCTCCAGTTCACCACCGGCAATGGAGGGTGAAGCTTTGACAATGCCAGTCACTCGTGCTGGCGAAACGTCAGTAAAATCATCAGACAAATGTTGGCCAAAGAACCTAAGACAGAAGCAAATTGGCAGTTTGTCAACAAGTGGCCACGAAAGCTTTAACAATTTTGTATACAACACACTGATCGCACAGGACCTGCAAGAATCAAATGGTGAAAGTTCAAGGATAAGGAAGCCGACATCATAGCCCGAATTATTTTGCCACCAGTTACCACAGTTGAAGAAAGCTGGGAGAAACTAAAAAGAGTCTGCTCACGAAGCTGCACATGCAATTCTTGGGACAACAAAGCCAGGATTATGGAGGATTGATCGAGATAATGTTTGTATCATGAGTTTCTCGCCGATAAAACACCGGAGCGATGGGATGCATACAGAACAGCCCGAAGAGATGCAAAACAGGTTATAGCAGCAAAATCCTCACGTTATGCTGATCTATACGCACAACTTGACACACGTGAAGGAGAGTGGGTCTTATATCGACTCGCTAAAGAAAGACATCGCAATTCAGAAGATTTTCATTGGTTCTACTGAGTTGGTGATGAGATTGGTAATCTACTAGTTGACTGGAAGAAGGCCAGAGAATGATGGCACAGCTACTTCAAGAAGATCTCAACAGAAGAGTTTCTCATCTACCAATACCCACCGGCAATGTTGCTGAATGGCCCGTAAGAGAAATTGCAGTCGAAGAGGTCAAGAATGCTTTGAGGAAAATGAAGGATGAGAAAGCCACTGGCCCAGATGATCTTCCAGCAGAGTTATGGTGTTCCTATCATTGGAAGGCAGCCAAATGATAAATGGAAGTCTTCAAGAAGATCATTGACGAGGGAAAAACACCAACTGATTGGCAACAGAAAACCACCATGCCTATCTTTAAGCAGGGAAATCCCACTGAGTGCACCAACTACCACCCAATTCGAGTTCTCTGCCACGCCATGAAAAACTTTGAGCATGTTCTGGACCAAAAGATCTGTGAGATCACACAGATTTCCATAAACCAAGCTGTATTTGTGAAGAACTGTTGCACAACTGATGCGATTCATGCTGCAAGACTCTTAGTCCAGAAATATCATGAGAATACCCAGCTGCTGCACTCAGCATTCCTGGATCTCCAAAAGGCTTTTGATCAGGTGCCACACAGTCTCATCTGGCTAGCACTTCGACAGCAAGATGTGCCAGAGCAGCTTATTAATTGGGTGTAGATAATTTATGCACAGCCAAGAAGTTACGTCCGTACAACCTCAGGACTATAGAAGGACTTTCCCATCACAGTCGGTGTCTATCAAGGTTCTTAATTATCACCACTTCTGTTCATTCTCGTAATGGACACCATGACAGCTAACCTGCACTGGCCATTATGTTGATGACGTGTTGTTGGCAGCAGAAAACAAGCTTGATATGCAGACCCAAATTCAAGAATGGAGTGACCGATTGGCCAAACACAGTTAGCTCCTCAATTTGAAGAAAACCGAGTACATGACATCAGACAGACATGAAATGGGAACTATCACGATTAATGGTGTAGATCTGACTCATGTGAGTAAGTTTAAGTACCTTGGTTCCACGATCACTGTTGACGGGCGACTCACCAAAGAGGTCAACACCAAAACTCAGGCAGCCTGGATGAAGTGGTGAACAACAACCGGAGTCACTAGTGACCGCAGGATGAAAGATAATTTAAAATAAAAAATCCATCGCACAATCATCCGACCAGTTGCCTTGTATGATTGTGAGTGCTGGTCGACTACAGTTGAGACAGAACGCCGCCTAAGTGTAATGGAAACAAAGATATGGTGGACAGTGGGCCTCACTTAGTTATATCACGGTTCCAATGACATCATTAGGAAACAGTTTGGTGTTACACTGGTCCAAGACAAGGTGCGTGAGAGTGGTCTTCAATGGTTTGGGCATGTTTTACGGGCCGGTGATGACTACTGCCAAGGCGGGTTACATACTTGAAGTCGATGGAATTCTAGTCTTGAGAATTCAAAATAGGAAGTAATTGTGGTAAAATATTGGGGAAGCAACTTCTCTCGCCCAAAAGTTTTTATTCAAGTAAGTAGTATTATTCAAACATAATAATACAACAATATTATAAAAAGGAAAGTTGCTACTCACCATATAGCGGAGATGCTGAGTCACTGAAAGGCAGAGCAGAAAGACTGTCACAAATAAAGCTTTCGGCCCCTAAGGCCTTTGTCAAAAATAAGACACACCCTGTGTGTGTGTGTGTGTGTGTGTGTGTGTGTCTCCACTGCCTATTTTTGATAAACCCCATATGGGTCCAAAGCTTTATTTGTGACAGTCTTTTTGTTGTGCCTATCTGTGACTCTACATCTTCGGTGAGTAGGAACTTTCCTTTTCATAACATTGTTACATTCCATTCTGGATTTTCCATTGTTCAGTCATAATAATTTCACTCCAATTTAATGAGGAAAATCATTAAAACAGACAGCATGTTCACTGTTACTACACGCACCATGCGTGTGTCTGACTAACAGTCACTCCTCACCAGGTGTAGTTCATTGAGAATTTTGGGGTAAATTCTAGAGACGCTCGTATTTCCACTGTCTTGAAAACGCGTTATTTTAAAGATGAGTGTGTGAAAGTGGAACTGTGTCTACTGCACCACGATTGTGTGTGTGGAGGACTGGCGTGTATTGGGCGGTTGATGGGCGCGAGCAGGTAGCCACAGCACTTGCCTCGGAAGTTACACACCCAGCACAAGGAGCAAATGTGACGTATTCCATGACGGTGCTACGTAAGTCATTATTGAGAACAGTTGAATGCTGTTAAAGAAAAGAAAAAACATTTACTTATTCACTTACTTTCGTGAGGTCCAGATGGTGGACTTGCTAGAGCTTTCTAGTTTGTATTTGTTATAAAGTATGTAAGCGTATCTGTCGGATCGGTAATTGTTGGGCTTACAAAAAAATGAATCAGTTATATGGTGTCTTGTTTGTGGAAGTGAAAATATAGTGAGATTGGTTTAAAAGTATCCTGAGTGTACGGAGTTATTTTAAGAGTATAAAAAGTTCCTCCAAAACAGCACCTTATCTTCAGAGAAGAAGTTGGGCAGGCAATTGCAGCCGGCTATCCTGAAAGGAAGATCGGTGAAACAACTCCGTGTAAGCTCAATAATAAAGTGGGAGTGTGAGTTTGGCACACTAGCACCACACTGCTCCCTCCAGTCGCCGGAAACCACAAGACAGGTGATGCCGCTATTGCGTGGACGGGTTTATGTCGATAGTAGGTCGGTGGTAATCAGTGTATTTCAGTAACTGAGAAGCATTATGATCAAAGAATAGATTAGCAAAATATCAATTGCAAAGCCATTGTTGAACCTCTGCAATTTCAATGTCATGCGATTATAAGAATAGAAATTTATGTTTTAATTATATATATCATTATGTAACCATTTTCTTTACAGTCACTCGACATGAAATGGTAGAGCTTACTCCATTCTTTCTGCACCACTCTTCTTGACATATAAGCGATCACCTCTATTGTTGTTGTTGTTGCGGTCTTCAGTCCTGAGACTGGTTTGATGCAGCTCTCCATGCTACTCTATCCTGTGCAAGCTTCTTCGTCTCCCAGTACTTACTGCAACCTACATCCATCTGAATATGCTTAGTGTATTGATCTCTTGGTCTCCCTCTACGATTTTTACCCTCCACGCTGCCCTCCAATGCTAAACTTGTGATCCCTTGATGCCTCAAAACATGTCCTACCAACCGATCCCTTCTTCTAGTCAAGTTGTGCCACAAACTTCTCTTCTCCCCAATCCTATTCAATACCTCCTCATTAGTTACGTGATCTACCCACCTTATCTTCAGCATTCTTCTGTAGCACCAAATTTCGAAAGCTTCTTTTCTCTTCTTGTCCAAATTGGTTATCGTCCATGTTTCACTTCCATACATGGCTACACTCCATACAAATACTTTCAGAAACGACTTCCTGACACTTAAATCTATACTCGATGTTAACAAATTTCTCTTCTTCACAAACGATTTCCTTGCCGTTGCCAGTCTACATTTTATATCCTCTCTACTTCGACCATCATCAGTTATTTTGCTCCCTAAATAGCAAAACTCCTTTACTACTTTAAGTGTCTCATTTCCTAATCTAATCCCCTCAGCATCACCCGATTTAATTTGACTACATTCCATTATCCTCGTTTTGCTTTTGTTGATGTTCATCTTATATCCTCCTTTCAAGACACTGTCCATTCCGTTCAACTGCTCTTCCAAGTCCTTTGCTGTCTCTGACAGAATTACAATGTCATCAGCAAACCTAAAAGTTTTTACTACTTCTCCATGAATTTTAATACCTACTCCGAATTTTTCTTTTGTTTCCTTTACTGCTTGCTCAATATACAGATTGAATAACATTGGGGAGAGGCTACAACCCTGTCTCACTCCTTTCCCAACCACTGCTTCCCTTTCATGCCCCTCGACTCTTATAACTGCCATCTGGTTTCTGTACAAATTGTAAATAGCCTTTCGCTCCCTGTATTTTACCCCTGCCACCTTCAGAATTTGAAAGAGAGTATTCCAGTTAATGTTGTCAAAAGCTTTCTCTAAGTCTACAAATGCTAGAAACGTAGGTTTGCCTTTTCTTAATCTTTCTTCTAAGATAGGTCGTAAGGTTAGTATTGCCTCACGTGTTCCAACATTTCTACGGAATCCAAACTGATCCTCCCCGAGGTCCGCTTCTACCAGTTTTTCCATTCGTCTGTAAAGAATTCGCGTTAGTATTTTGCAGCTGTGACTTATTAAACTGATAGTTCTGTAATTTTCACATCTGTCAACACCTGCTTTCTTTGGGATTGGAATTATTACACTCTTCTTGAAGTCTGTGGGTATTTCGCCTGTGTCATACATCTTGCTCACCAGATGGTAGAGTTTTGTCATGACTGGCTCTCCCAAGGCCATCAGTAGTTCTAATGGAATGTTGTCTACTCCCGGGGCCTTGTTTCGACTCAGGTCTTTCAGTGCTCTGTCAAACTCTTCATGCAGTATCTTATCTCCCATTTCATCTTCATCTACATCCTCTTCCATTTCCATAATATTGTCCTCAAGTACATCGCCCTTGTATAAACCCTCTATATACTCCTTCCACCTTTCTGCCTTCCTTTCTTTGCTTAGAACTGGGTTGCCATCTGAGCTCTTGATATTCATACAAGTGGTATGAATATCACCTCTACAACACCTAAAATAAACTGGAGATTCTATAAATTTCAGCTCAAACACACAATAATCTCGACTGAATCCAAGTCTCAGAGTATGACAATATATAAATAACACAGACTAAATATTTACCTTAAAATTTTGTGTCAATGTTATGGGGATACATCAGGTGCTCCATCAGGAGCATTCAACAAATCTGGTGAATGGCGACTGATATTGCTGACTGTATTCCTGTTTTCTGTTGGAGACGATAATGCTGCTCGCAGTAGGACCAGTAAAATCCACATGATAAACACCATAACAGGAAAAGTGAGCAGATGATATCCACGTAACCTGAAGGCTAGCGCCCCCACAGAAATCCAGATCACAAGTTCTCGACTTCCTAGGCGTCGAAGACTGAGTCGTGGTGGTAGCTGCTGTGTAACAAGAACAGGGAACCGGCGAGATCCAGAAGTGTTACGTTCATAAGAGTGAATGGTTTGAGGTGGCAACAGTACTCGCTGCATCACTCTGCCTACAACACTAGGCCTCCGGTACAGTTCTGCTAACTCTGATCCATACTGGAAACATAAAAATGCATTTATGTTTTATCACAAGTGATAACAGAAAATGTAAGTCATAATAGTTACTATTTACATATATATCATTTATCTATACATCGTGTAGAAGTTACATTTGTTATTTTACGTAAGAGGCAGAGTGATTCTAACAGCTGTATGCACACACAACATTCTAATATTCTATTGGCCTTTGGAAAAGAATGGCAGATGTAAGTCATCAAATAATCAGATGATACAAATGTTTCTACAATTTCACCTTTAGATCTGTAATATAACAAACAGGGTATGAGACTGCATATCTCAGATCATGGAAACACACTAATTAAAATACGCTTCCTAGATAACCATTATTCATGAAACACAGAGCAAAGGAGTGAAGTATTCAGCTATAAAAATCCTTAACTAATTACACAGTAATGTGAAGAATCTAATACACTAAAGGTCATTAAAATTGTGACAAAATGGAGGCAGCATGCAATGAACCTCAAACTGGCATGAAGCTTACTGCAAGCTACAATATGCAAATGATTAGCATTTGAGTGCAGCCACACAGAGTAGGTTGGAGTATGGTGCACCCGAAACTGAACTTATATTTAATTTATTTATTCAAGTTATTAAGAACAACCATTCAATCTCCTACTAATACACAATAGTGTGTGGCACTGAGACACTTAACTCATCTTTTATTCTGTTGTTCGAAGAAACATTCTGTAAATTTGTGACTCTGAAGCCCTAACACCAACTCCATGTGACCATCAGCCATCAAGTGATCAGTGTAAACCACTTCATGGCCCCGGTAAATGTTGAGAATCGAGAGGGAGAGATAGCGGAGAGCTGCAGGGTTAACGGAGTCCTTAGGGCCATGCGAAAGGACCAGAAGAATCGGTGGCCTAGGTGTACACCATGGAGGTGTACATGAATGGAACTCGAGGAGAGATGGTAATGGGAAGGACTCCAGTTCAGACAGAAGGGACCGGATGTGAACTGCAATTGTATGCCCTGACCTGGGCCGCCAATGGGGGAGATGAACTGCCGTGGTTGGGAAAAGAAGACGGTAATTCGGATTCACAGGAGAACTATGAACGTGTGCAACGTAACTGGCAAACAGTTGTGCACACCTAGCCTTCAATGGAGGGACTCCGGTCTTCACCAGGACACTGGTCACCGGACTCATTCTAAAAGCTCCCGTCACTAGGCTAATGCCACAGTGGTGCCCTGGGGCAAGTAAACGCAACGTTGAGGACATCGCCAAACTGTAAACCAGACTCCCTTAGTCAAGGCGAGTTAGAACAAGGGCTCTGTAGAGCTGCAGCAGCATAGAGGGATCTGCACCCCAGTTGGTGTTGCTCAGGCAGCAGAGGGCATTAAGGTGCTGCCAGAAGCTCCCGTCACTAGGCTAATGCCACAGTGGTGCGCTGGGGCAAGTAAACACAATGTTGAGGGCATCGCCAAACTGTAAACCAGGCTCCCTTAGTCAAGGCGAGTTAGAACAAGGGCTCTGTAGAGCTGCAGCAGCATAGAGGGATCTGCACCCCAGTTGGTGTTGCTCAGGCAGCAGAGGGCATTGAGGTGCTGCCAGCAAGTTGACAAAGGTGAGATAGCCAAGTCAATCGGGCATCGAAAACCAGTCCTAAGAATAGATATGTCTCCACTACAGTGAGTGGATCATCATTAAGGTAAAGTTCTGGTTCTGGATGAACGGCGTGACACCGACAGAAATGCACAAGACACAACTTCGCGGCTGAAAACTGGAAGCCGTGGGCTAGAGCCCATGACTGCACCTTGTGGATGGCTCTCTATAGGTGCTGGTGGGCAACACTAGTACTGGAGAAGTGGTACAAAATGCATCTGCATACAGAGAAGGTGAGACCGATGGCCAGACAGCTGCTCCTAGACCGTTAATGGCCACTAAAAATAGAGATACACTCATTACAGAGCCCTGCGGGACCCCGTTTTCTGGATATGGGGGGAACTATGGGAGGCACGGAAAGTATGGAGCGATAGGAAATTTTGGATAAAAATCGAGAGCAGGCCCTGGAGACCCCACTCATATAATGTGGCAAAGATATGATGTTGCCAAGTCATGTCATAAGCTTTTCGTAAATCAAAAAAGACAGCAGCCAGGTGTTGGTGTCTGGAAAAGGCTGCTCGGATGGCAGACTAGAGGGACACTAGATTATCAATGGCAGAGCAACCCTGGCGGAAACCACCCTGGCATGGAGCCAGTTGGCCATGTGACTCCAGGATGTAGCACAACTGCCATCTTATCATACGTTCTAACAGCTTACAAAGAACGTTGGTGAGGCTCATGGGCCGATAGCTATCCACATCAAACAGGTTTTTACTGGGTTTGAGCACTGGAATGATGGTGCTCTCCCGCCATTGCGATGGAAAGATGCCTTCGCACCAGATCCGGTTGAAGATGATGAGGAGATGTCGCTTGTAGTCGGACAAGAGATGTTTCATCATCTGACTCTGGACCCGATCTGGCCCAGGAGCTGTGTCAGGTCAATGTGCAAGGACATTGAGGAGCTCCCACTCCGTAAATGGAGCATTATAGGGTTCACTGTGATGTTCTGTGAATGAGAGGGCTTTCCTTTCCATCCACTGTTTGAGGGTGCAAAATGGTCGGGGATATTCTGACCCGGAGGCTCGAGCATAATGTTCAGCAAAGAGCTCGGCAATTGTGTTTGTGTCGGTAGATAACACGCCATTGATGCTAATGCCAGTAACACCTATCGGGGTCTGGTACCTACAAACACGTCTGATCTTCGTCCAGACTTTGGAAGGTGACATATGGCACCCAATGGTCGAGACGTACCTCTCCCAACACTCCTGTTTCCACCTTTACATAAGCTGGAAAATGCAGCCATGGAGCCGTTTAAAAGCTATTAGGTGCTCTAGGGAAGGGTGCCACTTATGTCGCTGTAGAGCTCGCTGACACTCTTTAATGGCCTCAGCAATTTCCAGCGACCGCCAAGGTACTGACTTTCGCCGGGGACATGGTAAAGAACAAGAGATCGCATTTTCCGCTGCAGAAACGATCGTTCTAGTGACCTCCTCAACTACCATATCGATGGTACCATAAGGAGGAGATTCAACAGTGACAGTAGAGGTGCAAGTGTCCCAGTCTGCTTTGTTTAAAGCCCATCTTGGTAGATGTCCAGGGGAATAGTGCTGGGGAGTGACAGGAAGATGGGAAAGTGGTCACTACCACACAAGTAATCGTGGCCTCTCCAGTGAACAGATGGGAGAAGTCCTGGGCTGCAGAGGGATAAATCAATGGCCGAGTAAGTGCCATGAACCACACTGAAATGTGTGCAGGCTCCAGTATTTAAGAGGCAGAGGTCAAGTTGAGACAGGGAAGCTTCAACATCTCTACCTCAACCAGTAAGCACAGTGCCACTCCACAGAATGTTATAGGTGTTAAAATCTCCCAAAAGTGTGAAAGGTTTAGGGAGTTGATGAATCAGTACTGCAGGGGTACTGCACCATCTGGAGAAAGACATACATTGCAGACAGTTATTTCCTGCATTGTCCTTATCCTGACAGCCACAGCTTTAAGAGGGGTTTGAAGGGGCACAGGTTCACTGCATACCGAGTTCAGGACACAGACACAAACTCCACCCGACAAGCTATTATAGTTGCTACGGTTTTTGTAATATCCCCTACAGCCGCGAAGGGCAGGGGTCTGCATTGTCGGGAACCAGGTTTCCTGGAGGGCAATGCAGAAAGCAGGTGTAAGGCTTAAGAGTTGCCGTAGCTCAGCCAGGTGGTGAAAAAACCGCCGCAATTCCACTGGAGGATGATGGGATTGTGAGACTGAGAGGCACGAAACAGTCAATGAGGCAGTTTACGCTTCAGGGTTGCCTCCTGCCACCGACTGAGTGTTTGTGTCCATTTGTACTGTGGATGAGGCATCAGTGAGATCCATATCCTCAGGGGATACTGAGATCTCCACCTCACCCGCAGGTGCAGGATTGGTAGGGAGTGGTGATGTTAGGGCCACTGGAGAGTTGTTTTCCTCAGCGGACTTCTTTGTTTGCTTGCCCTCTCGCTTCTCTTTAGGGGCTTGCTGGGAGGACTTATCCGAAGTAGCTTCAGGCACGGAGGTAGACCGTGAAGCTCTTTGTCCAGCAGTTTTTGGCTCGTTTAGCCCCTGGCGAGTGTTCGCTGTGGCATTAGTGGAGACCTTGGGAGAGAGAGTCCCAAGGGACCCCTTCCGCATGAGGAGAGCCAAGGAGGCTGTTGCTTCTCCAGCTGGGGGGAGGGGATCGATATCCCCTGCGTTTGTGGGGCCTTGCTTCCGAAGTAGGTACTCTGGAAGCAATGGAAGGAAATTTTCCCCCTACCGCCCAGGGGTGGATGTATTCTGAAGGCCTGGAGGGCCCACTTTTCTTGGCACAGAATGTGGTACAACTAGTATTTGTGGTGGCGATGGTACTGTAGCTGCAGCGTATGTGGAAGTCAATTGAACGGGGTGCAATTGTTCAAATTTATGTTCAGCCTCTTGGTAAATCAACGGGTCCAGGGTCTTGTTCTCCATGATTTTCCACTCCTTTTGGCATACTGTGCAGTCTGACGAGCAGGAGGAGTGCTGCTCTCTGCGGTTGATTCAAGTGGGAGGAGGTCCACAGGGAGTATCTGGATGCAGTGGAAGTTCGCAGTCTTGACATGTGGCGTTGGCAATGCAGCGGGAAGACATGTGCCCAAATTTCCAGCACTTAAAGCACCGCAAAGGCGGAGGGACGTACGGTTTAACGTCACAGTGGTAAACCATCACCTTGACCTTTTTAGGCAATGAATCACCCTCAAAGGCCAAGATGAAGGCACCAGTAGCAACCCTGTTGTCTTCGGGTCCCCTGTAAACGCGCTGGATGAAATGAACACCCCGCCGTTCTAGATTGGCGCGGAGCTCATCGTCAGACTGCAAGAGGAGGTCGCAATGGAAAAATAATTCCCTGGACCATGTTGAGGCTTTTATGGGGAGTGACGGAGACAGGAATATCACCCAGCTGGTCACAAGCGAGTAACGTCCGTGATTGGGCTGGGGATGCTGTATGAATCAAGACTGCACTGCTTCTCATCTTGAACAGCACTGTCACTTCCCCAAACTTATCCTCAAGATGTTCAACAAAAATCTGAGGGTTCATAGGTAGAAAGGAGTCCCATCCATTCTGCTACAGACTGAATACCAAGTCGAATATGGCTCTCTTCTTTCTGCAGCTCTATGTTTCTCCCATGGTGTAGCGAGGGAGGGAAATGATTTAGGGTCATATCTGCCAGCATTGTACTCCATCTTGCCCTTCTTAAAGACTGCTGGTGCCGTATGCTCACCAGGAAGAGATTACTTAGTCCATTTCATTGTTGGTCATCCGCCCTGATACCACCCACTCTGATCAGGGGCTCCCCCCACGGGTGCCAGCCAGCCACAGCAAAGGGCACCTGGCATGATGGCCATTGCTGGTAGTCCTGATGCCCCAGGAAGACTAGCATATACTCCTTTGCATACATGGGGAGTTTACCACTCAGGCATCAGCAGTGCAAACCCTGGGTTGTCAGGGGGGCTACCATCAAATGGGTACATGACGGCCCCACAACAATGGTCTGGTTACCATGCTGAATATTGGGCACAGAGAAATCCAATAGTCACGGGGGCAAAAGAGGACAGGAGACAATGGAAGAAGATGACATATCGCGGAAAGTGTCCTCGCCCAAATAGTTGAACCGCAGGTGGAGATGCAATGCCATGACAAGACGTTCAGCAGATCGAATCTAAGGGAACTATGGATAACTTATGCACCAGGTAAGGCATCCTTCCCCTTATGGCCCGCACTTCTGTAGAATTTGGAAAGTGGCAGGTGAAACCATAAAATGAGACCTGAACGTACAGGGCCTAAAAGTGTGAGATTACTTTTAGTCGCCTCTTACGACAAGCAGGGATACCTCGGACCTATTCTAACTCCCGGACCCGTATGGGGGTTGGACAATGGTATGAACTGGAAGAGGCAGGGTTCAATGTTGGAATTAGGGTGGTTTTGGTTGGAGGGATTGGCAGCAAAGAAGTGCTTCCATTGCAGGGAGTGGGGAAAGGAGAGTAGGCCTTTGACAAGTCTACCATAGTGAGATTTTCACTCAGCAGCGGAGTGTGCGCTGATATGAAACTTCCGGGCAGATTAAAACTGTGTGCCGGACCGAGTTCAAGTCTCGGTCCGGCACACAGTTTTAATCTGCCAGGAAGTTTCAAGTCTACCATGGCTAAATTTGGATGTAGGGCAAAAGCCAGGATTTGGTGGAGGGTTCGTAGGGAGTTTTTGGAGGGGGGGGGGTGGGGGGGGTATGGCAAGTTGGAAATATCAGCTAGGCAGTGTTTAGCTGCTATGAGGGGTGTGTGAGGAGCAACACTGTGGGTACGATAGGTGTTGGATAGTGGTGCCCCAAGGCAGCAGTAGGTTGGATAATTTATGGAGGTGATGTCTGGGATGCTTCTCCAGGTGCCGGTGAGCAAGGGATTCAATTTCAGAGATGCAATGTCAAGAGTAGGGATTGCAGAGTAGCAGTATCTTTGCAGAGGAAGCAGAGGTGGTTTTGGAATGCCTGTGCCATGGAGATATGTTTTTGCAGTACCAGATCTGCAAGGGCCAGGAACAGGCGGAAACTGGAAAGACGTGGATAAATGTGAAAGGAGGGATTGGATCCAGATAAAGGCTGTTGGGGGGATTCCATGGTTTAGGCAGCACTTGAGAAACAGGATGTAGGACTAGGTTTTGGACAGGGAAAGGGGTACTTTTCTAAACTGGTGCAGGAAGTTGGAGCAAGCATCCATTGTGGCAAGAATGGTGCAAAGGAAAACGGAATAACACAAAAATGTGCAAAATAGGTGTTGATAGTTGTGAGAGGTGCTGGATAAGCAAATAGACATATAAAAATGCATAAAAAGTATGTAAAGACGCGCAGAAGCAGGCATCAATATACAAAAATAGGCACAAATGCATGAAACTGTGTGAAACCACATAAAACTGCGCACAAATACATTAAAAACATGGGCAAAAAGGTACGATGAGGTATGGGAGTGTGTGTGTGTTGCAATAAGTGAAGAGATTGGGGGGAGGGTGGGGGTGGGGGTGGGGGGGGGGGGGGGAGGGGTGTTTATGTTGAGGATTGAAAGTACATGTGGCAAGGGCAAGGCTGGAAAATGAAAGTCTAAAGTACGTCAGGATGAGGCATGAAGTGGGATCAATAGGAATAAATGTAATTAACTAACAAAGGAAAAAAATATGTGGCATTAGATGCTGCATCAATAATCCACGCGGTCACAAGGTCTGTGTTGTGAATGGACAGTCATTGATACAGTGTGGCTCGGAAGTAGATGCGGCTTGCAAGGTGGTGAATAAACACACGAAAGAATGGACACTAAGGATGTTTGGTTAGCGGAGCACTCAACTGCGCAGTTATAAGTGCAGACAGACACTAAGAAGAGTAATGCTATAGAGAAGAGCAACAAAAGAAAACATCTCAGGGTTGTAGGGTGGAAGAAAGCCATTTAGCAATAATCAAACAATGGAAACTCCAGGTAGGAATATCAACAATGTAGGAAAAAATACATTGCTACTTACTGTAAAGAAGACACCTGAAGTTGCATACAGGCACGATTAAAAGACACTCACATATAGCTTTTGGCCACAGCCTTCATCAGTAAAGACACACGCACACGCACTATTGCCAACTCCAACAGCTTGGGCATGAATGCAACATCACTTGGGATGTAAACAAAAATCTGGAGGGCTTGGTAAAGGGGAAGGGGCAGTAGTGTATGGGTGGGGAGAGAGAGAGACGAATGCTCCTTGCAACTTGACATGTCTTCTTTATGGCAAGTAGCAATCTTTCTTTTCCTACATTTCTACCTGGAATTACCATTGTTGGATTTTTGCTGAATGGCTTTCTTCCATTCTACAACCCTGTATGTTTTCTTTTTTTACTCTTCTCTAAAGCATTACTCTTCTTAGCGTTCATTCTTTCTCTTCTTTCCTGTGTTTATCCACTGCCTTCAAAACCACATCTCCTTCCGAACCACATTGTATCAACAACTGTCCACGCACAAAATAGACTTCGTGACTGTGAAGATTGTCGATGCAATACCTAATGCCCCAGATTCTTTCCTCAGATTCTTTCCTCAGATAGTTAATTACATTCATTCCTATCAATCCCACTTCATCCCACATCCAGACCTACTTTAGAGTTTTGTTTTCCACAGCTGCCCGTGCAATACGAACCTTTGATTCTCGAGCTAACCCATATCCCCCGCCCCCTCCTCCTCCTCCCTTCACTCATTGAAACACACACACACACACACACACACACACACACACACACACACACAACCACACACACTCACTCACACTCACACTCCCATACCTCATCATTTCATTTTCATCCCTGTTTCTTTATATTTTTAACGTATTTGTGGGTAGCTTAACTATGTTTCACATATTTTGTGTATTTTAACATATTTTTACATATTTGTGCATTATGTGCTTGTTGCCGTGTGTCTTTACTTATCCCGCTCCTCTCACAAGCATCAACACCCATTTTGCCCATTTTAGGGTCATTCCCCTTTCCTTTGCACCATTCCTGCCACAATGGACGCTTGCTCCAACTTTCGGCACCAGTTTAGAAAATTATCCCTTTCCCTGGCCAAAACCCAGTCCCACATCCTGTTTCTCAAATGCTGCCTAAACTATGGAATCACCTCAAATGGCCTTTCTATGGATCCAACACCTCCTTTCACGGAGATCTACATCTTTCCAGATTCTGCCAGTTCCTGGCCCTTGCAGATCAGGTGCTGCAAGAACACATCTCCATGGCACAGGCATCCCAGAACCACCTCTGCTCCCTCTGCAAGATACTGCTACTCTACAACTCTATACATCACATCTCTAAAGTTGAATCCCTTGCTCACCAGCACCTGGAGGAGCATTCCTGACACCACCTCCATAAATTATCCAACCTACTGACATTCTACTGCCGTCTCGGGGCACCACTACCCAAACCTATCATACCTACAGTGTTCCTCCTCATACACCCCTCATAGCAGCTAAAGCCTGCCTAGCTTACCTTTTCAAATTGTCACATAGCCGAAAACTCCCTATCAACCCTCCACCAAAATCCACAGGCAAAACATTCCCATAACACTGTGGTTAACCTTTCCACCAAAACCCTCAGCTCCATAAATGTTTCAGTCTTATCCAAAGGCCTCACCTTTGACCCAACACACAAAATTAAACACGGTGGGCTTGTCAAAGAACTACTCTCCTCCTCTCGATCCCTGCAATGGAAGCACTTCTTTGCCACCAACCCCTCCAACCAAAACTGCCCTAATTCCAACACAGAACCCTACCTCTTCCAGTTCGTACCACCATGCCGCCATGATCTCCCCCTCGCACCTAACCATCCTTGGCCGCCTTACCTCCAACTTAGCCTCACCACCTTTCCCCAGGTCTCTTTCTCAGAACACCAACCTAACAGTAGAAGAAAGAACAGCCAGACAACTTCAAAACAAATCCTGACCTAATCATCCTACCTGAAACAAAGGTTCCACCACTGTTTTAAGAATCGCAGTGACTGACTGGCAGAAGGCCTCCGCCAATTGTCTCGCAGTGACTACCTGGCAGAAGGCTTCTGCCAATTGTCTGACTCCTCCACCTATAAATTTTGCCAGAGTGATCCCATCCCAGAAGCACAACACTAACTCCAATCTCTGCTGTGTTTTGTTTTGCTTTAGCTTGCAAAACACAACTAGGATCATAAGCGCCGAAACTCCAAACTCAGCTTAAAGCATTAGGCCCTTCCCAGAACATCTCCCCTGAATCAATTCCCCTCCTTGACACTGTGATAGCCTGTACACCCACCTTCTACATGCTCCCCAAAATCAACAAACCCAACAATAATGGACACCCCAATGTGGCTGGTTACTGTGCTCCTACTGAAAGAATGTCGGCACTCACTGACCAACACCTCCAACCGATTGCCTGTAATCTAGCCTCCCATGTCAGACACCAACCACTTCCTGCACCAACTCTCCACAATCGCCATCCCTTTACCTCTGGATCCCTACTGGTCACTGTTGACCCACCTTCCTATACACCAACGTCCCTCATGCTCATGGTCTAACCGCTATTGAACACTACCTTTATCAATGTCCTTCAGTCTCTTAACACACTGCCTCATTCTTCATACTCCTCATTAACTTTATCCTAACCCACAATTACTTCTCATGTGAAGGGAGAGTATATAAACAAATCCACAGCACAGCCATGGGCACTCGCATGGCACCGTCCTATGCCAATCTTTTTGTGGGCCATCTGTCATCTAGAGGAGGCCTTCCTAGCCTCCCAAAACACCAAACCCCTAGTCTGCTTCAGGTTCATTGATGATATCTTCAAGATCTGGACACAGGACCAAGACACCCTATATTCATTCCTACATAACCTCAACACCTTCTCTTCCATCTGCTTTACATGCTCCTCCTCAATCCAGCGTGCCATTTTCCTAGATGTTAACCACCTCCTCTCTGATGGCTCCATCCGCACCTCTGTCCACATTAAACCAACCAACCACTAACAGCACCTGCATTTTGGCAGCTGCCACCCCTTTCACACCAAGAAATCCCTAACATATAGCATGGCCACCTGGGGTGCAGTGACAAAAACTCCCTTGGTCAGTATGCTGAGTATCTCACGAAGACCTTCACTGACAGACACTATCCCCTAGAGATAGTCCACAAACAGATCTCCCATGCCATTTCCCCTCACAACCCCCAATCCTCGCATCACCCCCACAAACCAGCCACAAAGAAATATCCCCTTCAGCACCCACTACTACCCCAGACTGGAACAACTGAACCACATCCTTTGGCAGAGCTTTGATTACCAACCATCATGCTCTGAAATGAGGGACATCCTACCCACCATACTTGCCACCCCACCTAAAGTAGTGTTCTGTTGTCCACCTAACCTCCACAACAACCTAGTCAATCCCTAAGCCACTCCAAATTCCAACCCCTTGCCACAGTGATCATATCCCAGTGGGAGGTCCAGTTGCAAAACTTGCTCAATCCACCCACCCAGCATTTCCTATACCAGTCCTGTCACAGGTTTATCTTAGCCCATCAAGCAGCCAGGGCACCTGTGAAAGCACCCATGTCATTTATTAGCTCTGCTGCAATCATTGCACAGCTTTTTTTTATATTGGTATGACAACCAACCAACTGCCCACCAAACAGCCGACACAAAATTGTGGCCAAGAGCAAAGTAGACCACCCTTGGCACAACATGCAGCTGAACATAACAAACTTTATTTCAATGGCTGCTTCACAACCCAAGCCATCTGGATCCTTCCCTCCACCATCAGTTTTTCTGAACTGCTCAGGTGGGAGTTACACTCACAACACATTTTCTGCTCTCATGATTATCCCGGCCTCAACCTGCAGTAACATACTGTCTCCACACCCTCCACCCAACAATTTCTACCCCCTCTGCCCTACCATCTCATCCCCATTCTCATCTACCACCCTGATTATTTGCAGACCTCTGCCAACGTATCTGTGCGTCATTCCTCACTTCTCTCCTTTTTTTGTTTCTTTTTTCCCCACCTCCCTGACCCACAACCTCCTGATACTGCAATTGGAATTGACAGATTCAGAAGGGCCATATTCATATTCAACACCAAAAATCTTGAGTCAGAAAATGGGCTTGTTTGCTGGAAGACAGTTAAATATCCACATGGATAGTGTAATGACGTATGGGCACTACAGACAGTTAAGTTACCATATCAGACCATGACTGTCTTCACAAGTTGCAAAACAAGAGCAACACACCAAAAAAAGTTTTGCATCACCATGGTCCCGGAACCTGTGCAGAAAACTGGAATAGATAACATAAACATCATTTCAGTCCATTTTATTGCTCAGGAAAGCCACAAATTGCATGTTGTACCACCATACAGCGAAACCTTCAGAGGTGGTGGTCCAGATTGCTGTACACACCAGTACCTCTACTACCCAGAGCATGCCCTCTTGCATTGATGTATGCCTGTACTCGTCGTGGGATACTATCCACAAGTTCATCAAGGCACTGTTGATCGAGACTGTCCCACCCCTCAACAGTAATTCGGCATAGATCCCTCAGAGTTGTTGGTGAGTCACGTCGTAAATAAATAGTCCTTTTCAGTCTATGCCGGGTGTGATCGATAGGGTTCATGTCTGGAGAACTTGCTGGCCACTCTAGTCGAGCGATGTCATTATCCTAAAAGAAGTCATTCACAAGATGTACACGATGGGGGTACAAATTGTTGTCTATGAAGATGAATGCCTCACCAATATGCTGCCAATGTGGTTGCACTATCGGTCAGAGGATGGCATTCACGCATTGTACAGCCATTATGACGCCTTCCATGACCACCAGTAGCATATGTCGCCCCACATAATGCCACTCCAAAACATCAGGGTACCTCCACCTTGCTGCACTCGCTGGACAGTGTGCCTAAGGCGTTCAGCCTGACCAGGTTGCCTGCAAACACGTCTCCGATGATCGTCTGGTTGAAGGCATATGCACTCATCGATGAAGAGAACATGATGCCAGTCCTGAGCAGTCCATTCACATGTTGTTGGGCTCATCTGTACCACACTGCATGGTGTTGTGGTTGCCAAGATGGACCTCGCCATGGACGTTGGGAGTGAAATAGCACATCATGAAGCCTACTGCGCACAGTTTGAGTCGTAACATGACGTCCTGTGGCTGCACGAAAAGCATTAATCAACATGTCAACATGCTGTTGGGGTTAATCCAAGCCATAATCCGTAGGCAGCAGTCATCCACTGCAGTTGTGGCCCTTGGGCAGCTTGAGGGAGGCATGTCATCGACAGTTCCTATCTCTCTGTATCTCCTCCATGTCCAAACAACATCACTCTGGTTCACTCCGAGACATCTGGACACTTCCTTTGTTGAGAGCCCCTCCTGGCACAAAGGAACAATGTGAACGCGATCAAACTGCGGTATTGACCATCTAGGCAGGGTTGAACTACAGAGAACATGAGCCGTGTACCTCCTTCCTGGTGGAATGACTGGAACTGATCAGCTGTCGGGCCCCCTCCTTCTAATAGGCGCTGATCATGCATAGTTGTTTACATCTTTGGGTGGGTTCAGCGACATCTCTGAACAGTCAAAGGGACTGTGCCTGTGATACAATATCCACAGTCAACGTCTATCTTCAAGAGTTCTATGAAATGGGGTGATGCAAAACTTTTTTTGGTGTGTATTTACTAAATACGGTAACCGATATCTGCTAGTAGCTCCCATATTGATTCACATTTTCCAAAGCAAAGTCTGCTCTTCAGCATATGAAACAGGTAAAATTAACAATTAAAACAATAATCAGTGTAAAGACTGAATATTAACAACTTCAACATCTTGAAAGAATTAAATTAAAGCTCCCAATTCTGTCTGTACCTAGGTCACTCTTTTTATCAAAATGCTGAAACGTGTAGTGAAACAACAGATTTACAATGATCGTATCTTGCTGGAATTATTTTTTTTATCAGACTTATTTTTCTTCATTTTCAGGAAATTTCATACTAAAAAGTGACGATAACTGCTGTAATTATATCTGTGTAACAGACTCATAGTATACAGAAAGTATTCCTCCTTTTCTTCAATCTGCTGATGAAGAACATTGACAACAGATCTGAATAACAAACCTAATTTGATTTATTAGGCACTTCAGTGTATTTCAGGCAGGCTATCTTTAGTAACCTAATCCATAATTTTTCCTTTCGAACCGTCCTGCTAAAGCATTTTAATACTATTACTTAATCCATGATGACAATGAGAAAGTCTTCTCCCTCTGAAAGACAACAGTTATCAGTGATGATCTTACCTGCATCAATGGTACCACTTAGCTAATTACTGTACACACTTCTGAAATCACCTACAATTTGACAGTGCAAACTTTGGCACAATGCCAAACAAAGACATGATGCTGTTGAAACTTGGTTGTTTGTATTTTTTATTACATAAGGAAAATTTGTAGCTAAAAGTCCACAAGAAATTCTGAGCTCTTAGAGGTAATAACCGTCTAGATCAGATTATGCTTTCCTAAGCTTTTCATACCATTCCTGTTCAATGATGATTTATTCTCAAATTGCGAAAAAAGTTCTACAATTTTCAATGTATTTCATTTGGTTCAGCTTCAATTTTAGACACAGAAAATTGGTTGTAGCTACCCTCTCTTAGTTGCCTTCAAATAGGAGGAATACAAAATATTGCTAGGAGTAGAAAAATTTCATGTAAACAATAATGCGACAAATAACAGGAAATCAGTGATTTACGAATATAATGTGACTCTGCCAGATTTTACAAGTTGTGAAATTTGGTATTTTCACCATTCCCGTTTAGAAATGTTGTAAACATGAAGGCAATGGGTTACTAATATTGGCAACTGCTATTTGTTTAAAGTTGAAATTGTGTCCTTAATTTTTTTTTCAAGGTTGACGTATGCATGTAAGTTTAAAATGACCATTTATTTCCAGCCTAAGGAACTAATGCCTTGATATGACATCAGCCAATAACAGTTTTATCTGCCAACATCAAATTTCTCTACCCTTTTGTACAACAAATTCATATTTTGGAGACACCTCTAATGCGGTGCAGCAATTGAACGGCACAGTTTCATAGTACGCAGTATAAACATGAAAAACAACAAACACAGCAATTTAGCTTTAAAAACACTTGAGCCAAAATGGAGTCTGATTAACTTGCATCTATCAGGCAATCAGACCTCTAATTACACTGCAGAGCACGCTGCTATCACAACTTCATTTTGCACAATAGTAAAAATAATACTGAGTACATATTGTTGCAAACATTTTCATTGTACTGTTGTACCACAAGACACATGTCTCTGTGACGTCATGTGTTCTGTATTGTGACTGGCTGATACAAGTCAATGAAGCAATGTTTGTTATGCTAAAATGCCTATTTGGTGTTCTGAAATACAGAGTTCAACTGGTGCACCACATTAAGGATCTCTCCAAAACACGCCATTTTTGCTACGGTTTGTTGTGCAAAAGTATTAAAAAATGTGATGTGCTGAGGGCAATTTGGCCCCTATGTTCAAATACAGATTCAGAGTGGCAGTTCTAAAATTATAGTGAAGTATTGAAGCTTTTGTGGCTTAATGTCTGAACAGATAACTTCAAGAGTTATGATTATAAAACTTTCAATGTTGTTTGGTTGCAGAGTTCTTTGTTCTTTAATTGATTTGATTTAATAGATTTAACATAGAGGTTTCTTTTTCAACAACGTAAATAAATTAGATGTGCTATTTCAATGATAACAACAACTCTCTCTCTCTCTCTCTCTCTCTCTCTCCTCAGTGATCACAGGCCCTGTAGACCACGCGCTGCATCAACGATCTGCTTCCACCCTGTGGAAATTTCTAATGCTGCGATGTCCTTCTCTATGTCATCTTTCCACTTTGTACGAGGTCGGCCCAATGGTCTTGTTGTCTGCAGAGTTCCTTCAAATGCTTTCTTGGTGATTCTGTTGGTTTCCATTCTAGGCCACATGTCCAGCCCACTGCAGTCTCCTACTTCTTAATTTCTGGATGATGGTGGGCTGCTTCATTAACTGATTTTGACTTCTCAATACGCCATTCTCCAACACAGGCCCCCAGATTTTTCTCATTACTTTTCTTTCGAAAACATTCAGTTTTTCTCTTTCATTTTTTTTTAAGCGTCCAGCTTTCTGAACCGTACAGTACTATGGGGCAGATGATAGTGTTGTAATAAGAACAACGCTGATCATTAATAATGTAACTAATAGGTATAATTCTATTTTCATCATAACACTGAACAATAAGGGCAGCATAGTTTAGAAATAAGCTGTAAGGAAATAACACCGGCACAAAATAATACCTAAATCAGCAAATAAATAAACAAAAATTTCATGTCTCTAAACGCAGCTTGTCCTACCAATAAGAAAATTGTGATTAGTCGTCATATGACTAGAGAGTCATTATACACATGGAATCACAGGTAGCATACAAAAATATTTGTGATTACCATTTCATTAAGCTTTGAAGAAATTTGGTAGCCAATCTTCACAAGAAAGGCAATTTCTGATGATCTTATTGGCTGCAGTTCTGGATCTCCATGGTACTCTATTAAGCGCCTCTGTCTCCAGTCACGGATGGAAGGACTGACAAGGGGATCCTGTAAAAAAATGTTGCTTTCACAAGTGTAGTCAAGAACACCATAGCACTATGCATTGCTGTACAAAAAAATGTAAACAAATTTTTGTTAACCCTGGCAATGCCAACAGTGGAGGTGAGGTTACTTCATGCTCACCTTTTGTAAATACTGTAATCTAGTTGTGAACTTAATATTTTAAAATTCTAAAAAACATTCATTGTTTTTAATCCACTCTTCGACCAGATTCAACAACTGTTTCACTTTGTCGATTACACTCAATCCAAAAATTTAAGTCTTACTCAATAAATAATAGCATCAAAACATATTTTCTGGTTTTGGATCACACAGCATTACCTCTTTAGGAAGTAGCTTTTTCAACAGTCAAGAATAATTAGCAATTTTTTTTTGGTGGTTGATTATAAAGTACAGCTCCCGCCTCTCCAGTCAGTATACAGTAATAAGCCAAAACATTATGACCACTGCCCACTGTGATGTCTGGCGCCACCTGGTGGCGCTGCGGGCATGTGAAGTGGTAACAAAAGTATGTCAATGGAGGATCATCCTAACGAACATATGGGCTGCAAATGTGGAAATCCATTGCAATAAGTGACTTTGACGAAGGACAGTTTAATATTACGCAGAGCATATGAAGAAGTATCTCAAAAATGACAAAGCTGTTTGATTGCTACTATCGTGAGCATTTACAAAAAGAGGTAGGAGGCAGTGAAGCTACCACTAGGCACTAAATAGTTGGATGTCTACAACCCTTCAAGAACGTGGGGTTCAGAGACTTGTCTGCTGTAAAGTAGGACAGATGGTGATCTGTGGCATCTATCTGGCATCTATCCCAACAGATAAAGAGCTAGAATTCAAAGGTGCAAAAATTTTCCAAATTGCAGTTTGTGGGGTGCTTGTTAATCCTCTAATACAATAAGTATATACTAAAACACTGGTATTGTAAGTTTGATCTTTTATAGTATGATTGCTTGGTTGGTTGTTTTGGGGTATAAAGGGACCAAACTACAGAGTCATCAGTCCCTTTTTCCTCAAGCAAACAAGTCTCAAAGTAAAACAATTAAAAACAAATGAATTGGGGGAAGTAAATTGGGAACCATATCGAAAGAGAGAATAAAAAAAGTGAACCAAAGGGGGAGATACACACTAAAAGGAAAGGTAGCAGGAGGCAGTAAAATAACATAGCAGACGGCCTGAGTTCGCTGATCACAACGATAAAAAAAAGATGAGCCAGCCACTCTGCAACACACTAAAATCGCCAGCTTAAATGACAAGGTGAGCAGAACATACATAGGGAAAAGACAAACAACAAGGCAAACAAAATGCAAAGTAAGAGCAACGAAGATGTAAAAGGGAGGGAGGATGGAGGCCTGGGAGAGAAGGCCAGGTGCCCAAGCTTCGACGGTATGATAAAAAACCCCTCGCAAATGAAACAAAAAACTAAATTGGCCATTTAGGCTTTTTCGCCCAACATTGTAGGTATAGTGCTGGGAAGGTTGAAAGTCCGCCACAGAATAGCTAAAATAAGACAGTCCAACAAGAGGTGGATGACAGTTATACGGGAGCCACAGCGACACTGAGGTGGGTTCTCATGGTGGAGGAGGTGACCCATGTGTTCTCCACGAATGGCCGATGCAGAGCTGGTAAAGGACAACAGAGTCCCTGCGAGTGGCTCGCATGGATGACCGCCATACATTCGTTGTCTCCTTGATAACACGGAGTTTGTTTGGGGTTCTGAAGGTATGTCATTCAGTATCCCAGAACGTGAAAACTTTGCGGTGGAAGACCGATCAGAGAAATTTCCAGAGTTGGTTTACCAGTAGCCTGTTTGGCCAGGCTGTCAGCAAGTTCATTGCCTGGTATCCTGATATGTCCTGGGGCCCAAATGAAGGTCACTGAACGTCCACTGTTCTATGGCATAAAGAGACTCCTGGATAGTCATTACCAAATGATATCAAGGGAAGCACTGGTCAAGAGCTTGAAGGTTGCTTAAGGAGTCATTATAGATGAAGGACACACCAGTGCTCAAAGGTGTGACAGATGGCTACCAACTCTGCAGTGAAAACACTGCAGCCATCCGGCAAGGAATGCTGTTCAGTATATCCAACGTGAGCATAAGCAAAGCCAACAAGACTGTCAGCCATTGATCCATTGGTGTCGACTATTTCTGAGCACTGGAACTTGCCAAGAAGAGAAAGAAATTGCCGGCAAAGGGCCTCAGGTGGAACGGAACCTTTTGGGCCTTGCGATAGGTCCAGCCGAAGCCTTGCCCGAAATATGGACCATGGAGGGATATGGAAGTGGGAGCCGCAGGAAAGGTGGTAGTTATAGTACGAAAAGCAAAGTATTAACTTCATACATGCACAGAGACTCAAATTATCTCACCAAGTAAAATATTATTCGTCTGCAGAAGGCTCTCTCATCAGCAGTTTGCAAAAATCCCCCAAAAATTCTTCAGCTAGATACGCTGTATGAGAGTGAACAATCTCCTATAAGAAGCTGACGTGTTTCACTAGCGCTGTTAAAACAAGAGCATGCATAAAATCCAGACCTACTGAAGCACAGAAATGTCCCATTGTCCTTTGAATGTCCCCACCAAATTGACAATCTGAGTAGTAGCTTCCAGTGTTCATGTTGCAATTCACATAGACTGTGCAGCAAGTCTTGTTTTAGCCTTTACTTTGGACTGAGCTTGACTTTGTCAATACTTCCAATCCCAAAATAGTAAATAAAGCCTCACAACTTGCCACAAGTATCCCCAAGTGAAATTCCCTGATGTTTCCCTGATTTCCAGACAAGTTTTAGCATTTTTCCCTGACAAATTTTGAGATCTCAAGAGTAAGTAAAGACTTAAGTTGACAATCCACCTTCGCAGCTACAATACAAGAAATAATAGTACCGAACAAAGAAATATCCAAATAAAACTTGCAAGCAGATGGTGTTTCCTAATGTGAGCAAAAATCTGAAGTACTAACATCAACATTTTTTGTAATGAACTGTTTTTAGATGGAGAAAGCAAGCCAAATGGAATGTGGGTTTTATTGAGTCCACTGACCTTTTTTTTTTTTTCAATAAAGCAAAACACATTTGGTAACAAAAATACGCATTTCCTTTGGATCGCAAAATAGATTTAAAATAACTTAACTGATTTCAGAAATAACCTCAGAAAAAAATAGGCCTCTTGAATGAAGTGTATAAGGTAGGGAAGAGTTGTGTAAACCAACAAGATAGGTGACTGCCAATAAAATGTTGATTCTACTATGTTCATTACTGTAGGTTATTACCAACTGTGTTACATGTATTATTTTACAGGTATTATGCGACTTTTCTTTCAAGTAATATCTGAGCACATAGTGTACAAACCATCAACCATCAGCGACTGCCAAAATTTTCTTCTTCTTGTCATCCATACTTTATAATATATAAGCTACTTTTGAAGTGCTAAAATAAATAAAATTTCTATAAAACGACACACTTTGTGATGTGTTTGTGGTGAGACAGTTGCAATTTCTGAAATCCATCGCCTGTGGCCTCTGGCCTACAGAGGAACATTACAGTACCGGGTCCATGGATGATGATGATGATGATGATGATGATGATGATGATGTTGTTGTTGTTGTTGTCATCTTCAGTCCAGAGACTGGTTTGACATAGCTCTCCATGCTACTCTAACCTGTGCAAGCTTCTTCACCTCCGAGTAATTACTCCAACTTATATCCTTCTGAATCTGTTTAGTGTATTCATCTCTTGGTCTCACTCTATGATTTTTGCTCTCCAAGCTTCCCTCCAATTCTAAATTGGTGATCCCTTGATGCCTCAGAATATGTCCTACCAACCGATCCCTTCTTCTAGTCAAGTTGTGCCACAAACTCCTCTTCTCCCCAATTCTGTTCAATACCTCCTCATTAGTTATGTGATCTACCCATCTAATCTTCAGCATTCTTCTGTAGCGCCACATCTCAAAAGCTTCTATTCTCTTCTTGTCCAAACTATTTATCGTCCACATTTCACTTCCACACATGGCTACACTCCATATAAATACTTTCACAAATGACTTCCTGACACTTGAATCTATACTCGATGTTAACAAACTTCTCTTCTTCAGAAACACTTTCCTTGCCATTGCCAGTTTACATTTTATATCCTCTCTACTTCGATCATCGTGAGTTATTTTGCTCCCCAAATAGCAAAACTCATTTACAGTACTACTTTAAGCGTCTCATTTCCTAATCTAATTCCCGCAGCATCACCTGATTTAATTCGACTACATTCCATTATCCCCATTTTGCTTTTGTTGATGTTCATCTTACATCCTCCTTTCAACACACGGTCTATTCCTTTCCACTGCTCTTCCAGGGCCTTTGCTGTCTGTGACAGAATTACAAGGTCATCGGCAAACCTCAACGTTTTTATTTCTTCTCTGTGGATTTTAATTCCTACTCCAATTTTTCTTTTTTTCCCCTTTACTGCTTGCTCGATGTATAGATTGAATAACATCAGGGATAGGGTGTGTCACTCCCTTACCAACCACTACTTCCCTTTCGTGCCCATCGACGCGTGATAACTCCCATCTGGTTTCTGTAAAAATTGTAAATAGCCTTTCGCTCCCTATATTTAACCCTTGTCACCTTCACAATTTGAAAGAGAATATTTCAGTCAATACTGTCAAAAGCTTTCTCTAGAAATGCTTGAAATGTAGGTTTGCCTTTCCTTAATGTAGCTTCTAAGATAAGTCTTAGTGTCAGTATTGCCTTGCATGTTCCAACACTTCTATGGAACCCAAGCTGATCTTCCCCAAGGTCAGCTTCTACCAATTTTTCCGTTCACCTCTAAAGAATGTATATTAGTATTTTGCAGCTACGATTTATTTAACTGATAGTTCATTGTTTTCACACCTGTCGACACATGCTTTCTTTGGGATTGGAATTATTGTATTCCTCTTTAAGTCTGAGGCTATTTTGCTTGTCCCATACATCTTGCTCACCAGATAGGTAAAGTCTCGTCATGGATGGCTGTCCCAAGGCTATCAGTAGTTCTGATGGAATGTTGTCTACTCCCGGGGCCTTGTTTTAACTAAGGTCTTTAAGTGGTCTGTCAAATTCTTCGCGCAGTATCATATCTCCCATTTCATCTTCATTATGTCCTTTTCCACTTCCATAATATTGTCCTCAAGTACATCACCCCTGTATAGACCCTCTATATACTCCTTTCACCTTTCTGCTTTCCCTTCATTGCTTAGGACTGGTTTCCCTCCGAGCTCTTGATATTCATACAGATGGTTCTCTTTTTTTTTTCCATAGGTCTCTCTAGTTTTCCTGTAGGCAGTATTTATCTTATCCCTAGTGATATATGCCTCTACACCCGTACATTTGTCCTCTACCGATCCTTGCACTTCCTATCAATCTCATTTCTGAGACATTTGTATTCCTTTTCCCCTGCTTTGTTTCCTGCATTGTTACATTTTCTCCTTTCATCAATTAAATTCAATATTTCTTCCGTTACCCAAGGATTTCTACTAGCCCTCGTCTTTTCAGCTACTTTATCCTCTGCTGCTTTCACAATTTCATCTCTCAAAGCTACCCATTCTTCTTCAACTGTATATCTTTCCCCTGCATTTGTCAACTGTTCCCTAATTCTCTATCTGAAACTCTCTACAACCTCTGGTTCCTTCAGTTTATACAGGTCTCACCTCCTTAAATTCCCGCATTTTTGCAGTTTCTTCAGTTTTAATATACAGTTCATAACTAATAAATAGTGGTCAGGGTCAGCATCTGTCCCTGGAAATGTATTACAATTTAAAACCTGGTTCCTAAATCTCTGTCTTACCATTATATAATCTATCTGAAATCTTCCAGTGTCTCCAGGCCTCTTCCACTACAACCTTCTTTCAAGATTCTAAAACTAAGTGTTGGGTTGGGTTGTTTGGGGGAAGAGACCAAACTGCGAGGTCATCGGTCTCATCGGATTAGGGAAGGACGGGGAAGGAAGCCGGCCGTGCCCTTTCAAAGGAACCATCCCAGCATTTGCCAGGAGCAATTTAGGGAAATCACAGAAAACCTAAATCAGGATGGCCAGACGCGGGATTGAACCGTTGTCCTCCCGAATGCGAGTCCAGTGTGCTAACCACTGCGCCACCTCGCTCGGTAAACCAAGTGTTAGCCATGATTAAGTTATGCTCTGCGCAAAATTCTACCGGCGGCTTCCTCTTTAATTCCTACGCCCAGACCATATTCACCTACAACTTTTCCTTCTCTTTCATTCCCTACTATCCAATTCCAGTTCCCCACGACTATTAAATTCTTGTCTCCCTTAACTATCTGAGTAATTTCTTTTATTGCATTATACATTTCTTCAATCTCTTCATCATCTGCGGAGCTAGTTGGCATGTAAACTTGTACTACAGTGGTAGGTGTGGGCTTTGTGTCTGTCTTGGTTACAATAATGCATTCATTATGCTGTTCATAGTAGCTTATCTGGGCCCCTATTTTTTTTTATTCATTATTTAACCTACCCCTGCATTACCCCTCTTAAGGCGGGTCCACATTGAGTACGCCACGCCATGCTGCTGCACCCCGCACACAGCTGTAACAGAGAGGAGTGCGCTATCCGCGCCGCTCCGAGGCGCGCACTGTGTTCCAGTTGGAGCGCACACATGGTCTGAAGATGGAGCGAGCCAGAAGCCGTCTAAACTGAGCGCGCGCAAACACACCACTTCCTTTGATGTACTGACAACAGCCGGAAAACAGCGCGGCGCGGCACGGCACGGCGCAGCGCGGTTCGCCATCCACACTGAGCGCGCAGAGCCGTTTTGCGCAGCGCGGCACGCTCAGTGTGGACCCGCCTTTAGATTTTGTATTTATAGCCCGTGGCAGTCCTGTATTCACCTGCCCATGGATAAAACACAAAACTCCACTGCATTATGCCACACACAAACAGACCCGGCGTGCGGACAGGTTGATGAGACCAGATCTGATGGGCAAGACATGCACATTAATGGGAAAGGAAGGGCTTCAGATTGGCAGGCCCGATCCATTAGAGATACCTGCAGAAATGGTCTGCAGTTTTGGCCTGTTGCAGAAATTCACTAGTGTGGCCAGCTATTCAGGAGTCACAGATAGCATGTTGATGAAATGGGACCCCATTGATCAATCCATGCAACAGATAACTTGTGCAAACACTCTGAGAATCAATAGCAATGATGATCGGTGCCAATTCACCATAAAGATTATCACTGAGCTGCAGACGAGATTTTTTCAGTGTTTTAATTTCCCTGACATGTTTGAAAGTCCGTGATATTCCCTGAATTCCAGAACCTGTGGCAACCCTGGTCTCACAGTAAGTGCAGATACTATGTATCCCTGAATAAAAAAATCCTTAACACAAAACATTACAATCACTAGTACTAGATTTGCCTGTGTTCATTCAGTATTATTCAGAGTGGCAGCATTAGCAAAATGAACAATTTTAGCAAAGCTGTGATAATTTATGTCTAAATCAGACTGGTTGAATGAGGCTTTGAAACCTGCTCCTTCCTAGCAAGTGTCTACTACCTTAAATAGTTTGTACTGTAAAAATTACAAAATAGTACAACATTCTTGTATTGTACCTGATTTTGAACTAAGTGCACTTGTACACACGTTAACTCAAGTGGTACCCATTTTGGAGCATGATTACCCATATTACCAATCCTTCTGTAGAATATTCAGAATGACTGCCTGGTGTTTATCAAGCTGTGCTTATGCACTGCAATAGCAACCACCACCTATTCTCCTCCAAGGTTATTTGAACATGGTCGATACCAGTTTGTTATGACCTGTTTATTTTCCAAGATAGGTTATTCCTTTACTTCACTTACAGAAGCTCATGTGACACACCTAACTGATGTCCTGCTCTATTTAGAAATTAATTAAATGCACTGGAATGAAGTGAATAAATCAATGAGTATATAATCAACGAAGATGCAAAGGTGTGAAGTGATGGTGTGAAGTTGCAATTGAAAATTTCATGTTACTGCATCTTCAATGAGTCCATTCTCACGGACCAAATTAATTTCAGTGCATTTAATTCATTTCACGAATATTCCTCTTGGATGGGTAAGCCACAGTCCTCCACCAACTTCATTCCCCCAGTGGTGCTATTCTCATATATGCCAAGAGAGATCCTCTACTAACATTGTTCAGAAATTGTAAGTACACACATCAGGAAGTCCGAGTCTGGCCTGGAGGTGCACTCAGATAGCCTAATTGTTAAGGTAACTGTCCGCGATAAGCAGGAATTTTCAGTTGTCACTGCAAGTTTATTACTCCTCTAAATCATAACTAGTTTCAAGCACTTTATACTTATCTTCCAATAGTTTACACTCAATGTAAAATTTTGAAACAAATTATACGAGGGGGGACCCAAAAGAAATGGGATTGTTGTCATAAAAAATTTATTGATGAACCTTTTTACAAAATTACTTCAGTCACCTTCAAAATACTCTCCATTACATGTGATGCACTTGTCAAGTCTCTTTTCCCACTGTTGGAAGCATGTTTGGAACTCTTCAAGCTGTTTTTACCGCCTCCATAATGCTCCCCTTTTAGTGGTGGTGGTGGTGGTGGTTCATGGAAATAGGAAAATGTCGCACGGGGGCGCTAGGTCTGGCGAATACGGAGCATGGGGAATGACAGACCACTTCTGAGATTCTGAGATACCAAATAGTGGGTCACTCGTAAGGCCGCGTGTGCTGGAGCGTTGTTGTGATGCTGAAACCAGTCACCTGATCGCCAAAGTTCCGGGCGTTTCCTCCTCACATTCTCTCGCAGACGCCTTAAAACATCCAAGTAAAAGCGCTGGTTAACAGTCTGGCCAGGGGGTACGAATTCCCGATGCACAATTCCACGAACATCAAAAAAGACAATGATCATCGTCTTCACATTTGACCTCACTTGCCCTGCTTTTTTTAGTCTGGGAGAGTTGGGAGTCCTCCACTGGCTTGACGCTTGCTTGGTTTCTGGGTCACACCCGTAACACCTATTCTCATCCCCTGTAATGACTTTGTTCAAGAAGTTTGGATCACATGCAATCTCTGTTTTCAAGTCATGACACACATTCATGCGGATGGTTTTTTGCTCCTCTGTGAGAAGGCACGGAACAAATTTGGCAGCAACATGTCTCATGTGCAAATCCTCACTCAAAATCCGCTGGCACAAGCTCCAACTGATTCCTGTCTCTGCTGAAATTTGGTCGATCATTTGGCGACGATCCTTGTTGATCTTTTGGTGGACCTTTTCAATGTTCTCATTTCGCGATGTTGAAGGGCGTCCAGAACGAGCTTGGTCTTCAACACATATTTCACCACACATCTCACCATGCTTAAAGCGCCCAAACCACTCGAAAACCTGTGTGCGGCTCATAGCGTCCTCCTGGAAAGCTCCCTGAAGCATTTGGTGTGTCTCTGTTGCAGTTTTTTTAAGCAGGAAACAAAATTTCACACACACTCTTTGTTCTTTTAAAGTTGCCATAACGACTTCGCAAAGGTAACCCACCAACAGTCAGAGAAACACAATACCACACTTGCACGTTCAACTCTACACTGACGCCGTCTGCACAGCTGTTTCATGAAGGTCTCTACTAATACCATCTAGCGTGAGAACCCTGCACTACGCCTACGAGTGGCAGCACCCTCGGAGTCCAGTTTCTTTTGGGTCCCCCCTTGTACATGCTTTTGTCATGTACATATTCTATTAGAAAAGTAAACTGCCTCTTTCTAATATTGTTGTCATCAATGAGTGTGAGTTATATCACACTGATGTAAATGTTTGGTTTCACATCTTAGAGTGGTATATAATATGAGTTTTCTGTAAGACTAGTTGCATTTCAGCAGGACTGTTCATTTTAAGGCATCTGTTGTAAGGAAACAAGGCATGCCACTGCTTCAGTATGAATGATAATGTAAAATAAACAAAATTTGTATCTGAGATGTAATTGGAAAAGGGAAAAAATAAGAGCTTTGGGAACTCTGATTCATTGTAGTGGTTGCTGTTGTTGTTGTTGTTATGGTCTTCAGTCCTGAGGCTGGTTTGATGCAGTTCTCCATGCTACTCTATCCTGCGCGAGCTGCATCATCTCCCAGTACCTACTGCAGCCTACATCCTTCTGAATCTGCTTAGTGTATTCATCTCTTGGTCTCCCTCTACGATTTTTATCCTCCATGCTGCCCTCCAGTACTAAATTGGTGATCCCTTGATGCCTCAGAACATGTCCTACCAACCGATCCCTTCTTCTAGTCAAGTTGTGCCACAAACTCCTCTTCTCCCCAATTCTATTCAATACCTCCTCATTCGTAACGTGATCTACCCATCTAATCTTCAGCATTCATCTATAGCACCACGTTTCAAAAGCTTCAGTTCTCTTCTTGTCCAAACTATTTATCATCCACGTTTCACTTCCATACTTGGCTACACTCCATTAAATACTTTATGAAACGACATTCTGACACTCAAATCTATACTCAATATTAACAAATTTCCCTTCCTCAGAAAAGCTTTCCTTGCCATTGCCAGTCTACATTTTATATCCTCTCTACTTCGACCATCATCAGTTATTTTGCTCCCCAAATAGCAAAACTCTTTTGCTACTTTAACTGTCTCGTTTCCTAATCTAATTCCCTAATTCTCTGTCAAACTCTTCATGCAGTATCATATCTCCCATTTCATCTTCATCTAGATCCTCTTCCATTTCCATAATATTGTCCTCAAGTACATCACCCTTGTATAGACCCTCTATATACTCCTTCCACCTTTCTGCTTTCCCTTCTTTGCTTAGAACTGGGTTTCCATCAAAGCTCTTGATATTAATACAAGTGGTTCTCTTTTCTCCAAAGGTCTCTTTAATTTTCCTGTAGGCAGTATCTATCTTACCCCTAGTGAGGTAAGTCTCTACATCATTACATTTGTCCTCTAGCCATCTCTCCTTATCCATTTTGCATTTCCTGGCAATCTCATTTTTAAGACGTTTGTATTTCTTTTTGCCTGCTTCATTTACTGCATTTTTATATTTTCTCCTTTCATCAATTAAATTCAATATTTTTTCTGTTACCCAAGGATATCTACTAGTCCTCGTCTTTTTGCCTACTTGATCCTCTGCTGCCTTCACTACTTCATCCCTCAAAGCTACCCATTCTTCTTCTACTGTATTTCTTTCCTCCATGCTCTCCCTGAAACTCTGTACAACCTCTGGTTTAGTCAGTTTATCCAGGTCCCATCTCCTTAAATTGCCACCTTTTTGCAGTTTCTTCAGTGGTAAGGATTTATTATTGTTTTGAACTTTCAAATGTTTCACCACATGGTAAGCCACTTTCGTTCTGCCTGACTAAGAAAGAGGCAAGGTGATAACACTGTCACTTTCAAAGAGATGTCAAGCCTAGAGGCTGAGTATGGACAATACCAACCCCATGACACCTAGATTCCCACATGGTGCATGAGCAGTCCAAGGATCGTGACACTGTCAACAGACAACAAACAGTGCCTACAGTCTTTGAGATCGGTGGATTGTTCATGCTTGTTAAGAATGGCTGAATTATCTCAGGCTATCAACTATCCTTGCAGACAAAAATTGAATTGTCTTAAGTTAATAAGAGGCAGTAATAGATGAGGGATTTTCACACCTTTCTCACAGTTTTGTATCAAATAAGGAGCTGAGACACGAAAGTTTGTGGACAAGGGAGTGAGGCAGGTAATTCAGTTGTACTTAACAATAATAGGTAATTGTTTAAAACATATTGTAGTAAGTTTAGTGGAATTTTCACTTAGCCGCACTTTTGATCTTTATGAGATCTTTATGCATTTGGCAATGTAAGGAAAACAGAGGAACCTTATTGTCCATTTACAGAAGAAAAATATTTTTACAAATTAAATAAAAAGTCAGTTTTAATATACTACTTTTTTTAACATAGTTGTTGTAAAATACAATTTATTAATTTAAGTGCATTCATACGAACAGATAGATTCTGGAAATAAACAGTAACATTCAAAAAATTAAAATATAATTAAATGGATTTACCTGAGGAGTTATAATTGGCGATATTGGGGTAACTGTGCTGACATCTGGGACATCTGGCCTTGGAATCTGTAGAAAAAAGAGGTATCAAGAATAATATGATTATCTTCAGTAACGATAGGTTATACCCAACAACCATCTAGCATGTGTTACTCGGGACTTAACCATTAAACTATATAGAAAATTTAACCTATAATTACACTTCACCAATGCATTGTATACAATTAGTTACGATGTCCCGTCTTCATACAGTAAACTCTTAAGCAGACTGAAAATACCTAATATTAATGTGGAAATGGGAAAGGGCTTGATGGAATATAAATTACAAATTTGCAGTACGGGCATGGGCATCTGTTTGTAGAGAAAACTCTTCTAAAAACCCAAACCCCCTGTTTGGTTCAGGTTCAGTGATAATATTGCACGATATGGGTGCAAGGGCAAGACACACTATACTTATTCCTCTACAGCCTCTCTCCCACCTGCTTCCTTCTCAGACTGGTGCACATCTTGCTGGACATTGTCCTCTGGCTCTCTGATGGGTCCATCCAAATCTTTGTCCATATTAAGACCACTAATTATCAACTGACCACTAATTACCAACAGAGTCCACATTTTGCTAGCTGCCATCCCTTCCACACTGAAACGTCTCTCCCCCGTCAGCTGGCAATCGTTGAGTGGACATCTGTAGTGACAAGTAGCCCCTTGCACCATTTGATGCAGGTCTTATTAAAGCCTTCACAGACAGCGATTACCCCAAAACTTAGTACACAGAGAGTTTTTCTGTGTCATACACACATGCTGCTAACCCTCTGACCACCCATGAGAACCAGCTGCAAAAGTGGTATTCTGGGGTCACCCAATCTACACAACATCCTAGCCCATTCTTTTGCTTGACCTGCTCTAAAACCCTTTGACACACTGCTTCTCTGAATTATGTAGATGGGAGTTGTTCTTGCAACACATCCTTCAATCCCATAACCCTCCTGGCCGCAATCTGCAACCCCCACTAGTCCCTGCCCCTCAACCCTCTCCACCCTTGCACTATGACCATGATTTCACTCATCCTGCACCCACCCCATCTCCTCTCCAGTCTCCCTCGCATCTGTTCCCCAATCCATTCCTCATCAAGCTGCACTGCACACAACCCCCTTGCCTGTGGCCAGTACAAGTGCACCAGCTACAGGATGCACCTATTGCTTCTCCCTCCAAACTACAACCCACCCTTCCCCAACACTCTCTCCATTCCCTGCCTTCTTTCTCCCCTTGCCCATTCCTCCTGACACAATCCCTCAGTCCAGATGACCTGCAGTGCTAGCTCAATGTAGTCATTTGGGGTAAAGTAGTCATACAGGTGTGTGTGTGTGTGTGTGTGTGTGTGAGAGAGAGAGAGAGAGAGAGAGAGAGAGAGAGAGAGAGAGAGAGAGAGAGAGAGAGAGAGAGAGAGAGGGAGGGAGGGAGGGGAGGGAGGGAGGGAGGGAGGGAGAGACTATAGTAAGGGTCAAAAAGTAGCAATGTTTTCAGTCCTGTTTATGTATCTGTTAATACCTGAAGAGTCTCAACTATTTCATGAGTTGTTACCTAAATTCCATAAATCATCAAGCATTACACAGGAAGGTGAAACACATCGAATGTAAAAAAAGAAGATAGATACAAGAACGTCCTGGATGTAACACAGACAATGAATGGAGTAAAGGAAACCACTCACAATATAGTTGAGAAAATGAGTAGTATGCAGGTACATGCTTTGGATAATGTCCTTACTCAGAGCTATGAAATGAAAACAAACAAACAAACAAACACACACACACAATTATAAAAAGAGTAGCTAACTTTACTCCTCCTACTTTTGGAAAGGAAACAATTACTAATTAACATTTCTCACCTCAAATGTAGAGCAGAGTAGCTGTAAGCTTGTGTCCAAATAAGCAACAACCTTTCTCCTCTCATCCAGGGGAATGTCTGCTGTAGCAGAAGATCCAGAAAAGAACTCACGGAAACTAGACAAGAAGCCTAGATTCTTACATGCATGTTCTTCAGCTTCTTTTGCGAGGAGTCTAGCTGTTCCAATGCTTTGTCCCACAAGTAAGACAAATGCCTTAACCTGCTCAAAATAAATAAATAAATAAAAAAACAAACAAACAAATAATAATAATACTATTAAAAAAATAAATTTGAAAATTGAGCACATATAACATTACATTTCAGAAACTATATACCATCTGCAAATTTTCCATGTAGCTTGCAACTCCTGTGCAATGAACATTAATCAATATTTCATGTATCCATCATTATCAAGTGATTTTACTCTTCGGCTCCTCACTTATGCAATAGAAAAATGTGTTGATCACAAGCTGGTCCTCGGGCGACATCAGTGAACTACATTCTCAACTGTTCCTCATCCTTGTAAAAAACAGTCTGTGTCATGCATGTACATGAGTCTTCCTCAGTGTGTTGACCCTGAACTGTACTGCAAGTCTTCTAAACATTTTGGATGGTTTTACACCAACTGTTGTGAGAACCTTGTTATAATGCGTTGCACGACTGACGGAAGATGTCTTTTGCTCTGACACTGCGATTCTGACTAAACAAATGGGCTACCACTGGAAATGACTGCAACAATGAACAGAGATTGCACCACTCTGTGTTTGCAAAAAGGCACTTAAAAAAATCTGTTTTCTAACTGATTCACTCTCTTACAATCACTATTCTGAATCTGATTGTATGATAGCTTCAGTCATAAATGTCACTTTCTAGCCCAAGAAAACATTATTTGTCACATCTACATAATTATGTAGTCACAGGTATATTTCTACTGATGTACTGTCTTCCCAAGTTCTATTTCTAATTATTTCACATCCAAATATAGCACAGAACACGGAAGGGGTGTCGACCACACTGGAGGAGTGGTGCAGATGGGGGAGGCAGCTGCGGGGGCTGAGAGTTCTCCGATGTGTGGTCAGTCACGCATCGGTGGAGCTGATCTTAGTGTCTTGACATCAAAGTATCGGAGGCGTGCACAGTGTACAACTGCTGGCATCCACATTGGGCGCATGCTAAACGCTCGGACCCAGATGTGAAGCACAGATGGAAACTCTCTGAGGCAGGTGGTCAGGTGTCAGCCAGAGCATGTGGAGCACTGTAAAGGGTGGACTAAGGTTGCTGATGGGAGTGAACCTATATGAACTCAAGAATGTATTAACGGCTTCCTCAGGACAGGATTGAGTGACATGTTTTTTCATCTGTGTCTTGAATGTAGGGGTTTGTGGCTCTACCCCTCGACTGGATAGGAGATGCAAGGGAGAGGAGCTAACACTGTGGATGCCATGCTGTTCAAAAACTTGAGACACAAACTGGGAGAGACGCATTGTCGGTTACTAGCATATATGGGAATGTTTCTATGGAAAAAATCTCTGTAGGGGTGTAACAGTAGCTGTCAAGGGCATGGATGGTCAAAGAACCACATAAGGAAATTTTGAGAAAGCATCAACCTCTACAATCCAAAAGCAGTTACAGGGTGTATAAACAGACAAGAAAAGAATTTCTGGGGTTTTCCCTTATTTTCTGGTTAAATAATCACCTTTTCCCCGGGTGAATATTCACTTTTTTCCTTGTTTAGTGTTGATACACTTATCAATCCTTTACGTAGTGAAGGTTTTTTTTACACCAGCAAAGAACTTCCCAGCACTTTAAAAAACAAAAGCCAGTAAAAAGAAAAACCACATTTTGTACAGATCTTTGATAAGTGGGAACATTTACACTGCATATTTTCATATTTTGAAAGTAAAAACACAGATTCCACCAAACACACCACGTCAGCTTCTGAAGAACTGAAATCAAGACTGCAACACTCTTTTGACAGCCAATTACAGCTGACTTCATGTGATCTCACCAGACAATAACAGCAGATATTTAGAGCGCAGGACATATGATGTAGTTAGGTGATGGCATCATCATTCACTATATTTACATGGCCTCCCAAAACTGGATTTCATTAACCAACTTTCCTGTACCGCATTTAGTTGGTCATAAAAGCACTCCGAAATCTATTCTGGAAATCCACTTCTTACTGCCAGTTTTCCACTTCCACAACTGATTTTCACTACCGTGTAAACGCACAATCATTTTTGAAATGTGCTTGGTCTGGCAGATTACTATTTGTTTTAAAAAATTTCAACTAATATAGATGGAGTGACTCATTGCACTGTGAAGGAGAAGTATATATATTACAATGTGCATGAAGCAGTCTACTACTAACATTTAATTGAAAGAAATAGTGATTGCACCCACTAAACCTGAAACTGAAACAGCTGATTTCCAGATGCCATATCTGACTGGGCTACCAAATCCATTTCAGGCCTCAAAACATGTAAACATGACAGTGATGAAAGGTTTCCAAAATTCAACTTTCGTCTTCTGGAAGATGTGTCACCTGTAAACTTAGTGACTGTTAAGTAGTGCAAACAAACAAATAACAAGAGTTAATGGTTTAAATTAATAAGCATACAGCAGAGGTACAAGGAAAACGAAGTGTTCACAAATAGTATTAGTCATCAAAAAGGTTTTACTGAATCCTCAGTAGCCAACAGTAACACACCATCAAGTGCTGAGAAATGAGGGGTGGTGATGGTGGTGGAAAAGGTAATAATTACACAAGGGTACAATGCTCAGACCAGTGGTTTACCCACCCAGCTGTGGTGGGCAAATTACCCAACCTGAAGTAAGACAGGACCCTCCACAACAGCCACCAAAATCCGAGCACTGGTAATGGGAAAACTGTCCACAGTATTTTGGGCTTTGGTGTCTGAATGGAAACACAATAGTTCATCCTGATTAAATGCTGTATCAGTGGCAATTGACAGAGAGCACCTGCAGCAGTGTGTTGTGCAGTGGGTCAAGAAGAAGAAGTAGATGAAGAAGAAGAAGAAGAAGAAGAAGAAGAGAGAGGCCAGTGTTGCAGGCGATGGGCCACTTTGCCTGATAAAGATGCCGAAGGGTGGAAAAGAGAAGATAGAGGTTTATGATGAGTAATCAAATGAAATTTAGAACCATGTAGGAAGATAAGACTTTTTTTGAATGCATATACAATAACAAGCACTTCTTTTCTATCAGTGAGTAGCACTGCTGCACCTGATTCAGAATTTTGGAAGCATACGCAAGAGGACATACAGAACTGTCTGCATATTTGTGCAAGAGAATGGCTCCAAGATCATACTATGAGGTGTCAGTGGCTAAAACAAGATGTTGCCTGGTTGGAAAGTAACTAAACAAGGTGCAGAGTATAATTTTGACATCAATAAGATAGAAGCACACTCATAAGCAGGCAACCACAGAAAAAAGAACACATTTACATAAGAGAATATGAAGTAGCCGAGCCACTGTGGCTGCACCCGGACAAAATTTATTGAGGTAAGGAATCTTTTCAAGAAAGGCCTGCTACTCTATGACATTGGTAGGATGTGGCGACACCATAATGGCATCGAAACTTTGGCGTAAATGTCTGACGCCCGAGTGCAAGACTTCAAAGTGAGACAGACAATAGACGGCTGAATAAACCGTAATTTGTCTGAGTTGCTTTTCAGAACAGCAGCCTGCAGCACTGTGAACAAGCAACAAAGGTTCAACCAACGTTCATCTGTTGAGGAACCTGAGGTCACAATGTCATCCCGTTAGTTAATGCACTTCATCACGGATGCTGTGAGTTGCTCCAAAAACTGTTGGAAAGTGGTAGGGGTACTAGTCATTCTAAGTGACATGTGCTGGTATTGATGTAACCAGAAGGGAGTTTTCACTGTAAGGTTATGTTTGGAATCATCATCCAGAGACATTGCAAGTAGGCTTCCGACAAGTCAATTTTGGAAAAATATTGGTTGACTGGAAGAAGGTATCAGTGGTATGGCCCATTCTGAGGCATCAAGGGATCACAAGTTTAGTGTTGGAGGGACAACAACAACATTGGTCCCTGGAAAGGTGTGCTAAAAGTCCATCCCAAAGGGATAACGGATGGGTATCAATAATAGACTGTGAATCGACAGACTTTTTAAAATCATCTCAGAGCAGAAGATTGCCATTAGGTTTTGCGACAGTAACCAACGGAGTATACCATTCACTAGAATAGACAGGCATGATAACACCAAAGACATAAGTTTATCTAGTTCTAATTTGACTAACTCGCCGTAAAGCTATTGGGATTGGGTGGGCAGGAAAATAAAACTGGAGCCCACTGTCATTTTCATTATGGCGTGAGCCTTAATATCAGCAGCACACCCTACACCTTCTGAAAAACAGGGAGGAACATTCCAAGCATACCTGTTGGTATGGGACTTGATATGATACCAGAAGCACTTGATCAGGAATAGAGAATCCAAAAATTCTGAAGGCATCTAACCCAAATAAGTTTTCAGTGTTGGCATCATACATTACTAGCAAGGTCAAGCCCGCACAACTGCTTTATACACTACAGGAGTAGGAAATGTTCCCAATATGAGAATTTGTTGTTTCTTGTAACTCACTAACCGACGAGAGACGGGGACAATGCTGGTGATATGATGGTTGCCTGTTGTCCATGTGGCCTGCTCACGTTGAACAAAACAATAACGGCAAGACTGGAGAGAGCATGTGGCCACTGTTGTGATGCTGACTGCTATTGTTGCTTAGCACAACACTACCCCATGTGGCATGGAGACTGTGGTTGCACAGCCACAATGTCATCTTCCCCTCGTGAGCCAAACGAAAGCCGCTTAGGAGGAGAAGCAGCACTGGCAGCTACCTGACATCAAGCTTCTATCTGATTTCCTGTTGCCTATACTTCAAAGGTCTGGGCAAAGTTCAAAGCTTCTGTGAGAGACATCGTAAAACACATTCAAGATCTTCCCTATTGGGAGCCGTGCATATTATAGCATTGGGAACCACTGAATCAGCATATGAGTCCCAGTGAGTTTCAGTAACAAATGGAATGACACCAAAGCACATGAACGTTTGCTGCCCAAGCTCTGTATGACTGTTGCAGCTGCTTTTGACAAAGGTAGAACTCAACACGAGCAGCAATAACATGACTAATTTTGCAAGGATAATTAGAGAGCAACTGACACATTTCATCAAAAGAGAGGCTTGCAGGTTTCTAAGAGGAACTATCTGACACAAAAGGTGATAAACATGAGAAGAAACCCATGACAGAAACAAAGCCTTACACACCTTGGAGTTAGTGACTCTAGAAAATATTGCCGAAGGAGCTTATCATATGCAGCCCAATCTTCTCGATGAACCCTGGCACATCAACAATGCTGACAAACTATTTAGTGCCACAGCGACATCATGCTTCTGACTGGTGAGAGCTTGTTGCTGTTCAACAAGAGATTGAAGAATTTCTTCTGCAAACATATTGGCCATAGCGAATTTAGAAACGAAACACGCAGAGTAGAATATTGCAATCATCACCAAAATGTACAAACTTAATATCAAAATTACCACCAACAAACTTTTATTCTGTTTCCACATGAAGGGATACACAAAGACACTGAATGAAGTAGGAATCTGTACAGTCACACTGAACCATAGCATATATTAAAGCACAGTCGAACACCTGAGCAAAACATTTTTCATGTGAACTTTAGTCTGTGGAAGGCCTGGCACACCACCTTATATACGGCTGTTTTGTACACGGTGCAGCGCTTGTTGCGCTGTCTGTAGTTATGCAAGGTGACCTCTTTGGGTCAGCTTTGCAAATTATAAACAGTGCTGTAAAATTTTTAGAAATTGACAGACAAGGCAGTAAAATCATATTGTATATTGTGTTATCAGACCAAAGACTTTGCTGTGTTTTATTATGTTGTTTATTACTATAGGCCTATTTTGGAGTGGTTGTCATATTCAGGTTATCTTCGAAAGGTACATGATTTGGGACAATACTTCAAATTTTTAAGTAGATAATTTACCATATTGTAGAATTATGATTCGCTATGTACATCACATTGTCTTGATTTCCATGTGACATTGATGTCTCAGTTGCTGTCACATTACTGTGTAAGTTTGCTCCTTTGATGCTGCTAGAGCTACAGTGAATATTAAACTTTTGGTGGAGCAGTTACTTGCGTAGTTGTTGAATTATGAAAGTTTATTTCATAATGCCATTTTGTGACAGCTGTATTGACAGCTGAGTCAGCGATGTTACATGGTTACAGGCTCCTTGTTTCCATGGTATTCTGTAGGTCACATCTTTGTTCTTACCAGCTATATTATATTGTTTGTATGATTCGTATTTATGTGATTCTACTCCCATGTGTGACTTTATCCTACTTTTTGCTATGGAATTGGTTATGCCAGATAGTGGTGCGGTGCATGATGTTTGTGGCAATTTCTCAATGTTGTTTTCTTAACCCTTTCACTGCTATGGGCGTGTATACACATCCGGCTACACTGTTCCCCAGGCGTCATGGACTTGTATGTGTGTCACCTGGATTTTCCTACAGTGCGTTCTGAGCCGTTGACCTCTCACTGCTGCAGATGATTTACTACATATCTTTGTATCTTGAATCGTTTGTGAGATAAGACGATTGTTACGATCACATGAATTGTGATGCACAAGAACGTTAATAGGTGCAAAGGGTGCAACTGTCCTTCGGATATAAAACACAATAACTCATGAACGAACTGAGATAGCCTTTTGCTCTCAGTTTTAAATAAAAGTTCGATATCTTATAAAAATTTCATTTCACTGGAATGTATGAGCTAAAATCAACAACATGGAAAATTTACGCAATGTGCATTTACCTCTGCAAAATCTTTAAAATTTTGCATAATGTTTTACTTAATTTGATGCAACGCAGTACCTATGACAGTTAATAAAAGGAAATTCAGTACTTTATCAACCAAAGATATGAAACTTTACCAGATACTAATTATTTCATAACAGCCAGGAAGTTGCATGAACAGAACTGGGCGCATCTCATTAGAACAAAATGACTATTGTTTTGCTCTCAATTTTAAATAAAATTTTGATACCTTATCTACATTTGATTTACTGCAATGTATGAGCTAAAATCAACCATACTCAGAGTTTACGCAAAACATTTTAATCTCTGGAACATGCTAAAATTTTATGCAATATTTTACTTAATTTGATGCAGCACAGTAAGTATGACGGATACGGAAGAAAAAGAAAAATATCCAGTCCTTTATCAAGTGAAGAAATCAGACTAAAATTTCCAAAAAACAATTTTTTTCACTTAATAGTTTCCAAAAAATCTGTTAAATATTTCATATTGGCCAGAACGCCACCTCCCACCATAGGTGTCAGCATCTGGCAAGCAGTGCAGCCATAACAAAAGCAGCCTCTGCATGGAATGCAAAGAGCTCATCAGTAGCAGTTAGACATATGCTTTCCAATGTTTACTATTAATTTCATGGCAACAAAATGTCTGGATGTATTTGTACATTTTTTTTTTTTTTCTGTTCATCTTTCTGTTTGAAAGGATAATTTCAATAAAATTTTCTATGCAACATTTGCATTTCAAATCAGTCTGTTTATTTAGAGTTTCTTGAGAGTAATTTTGTGTGTGAGAATAATTTTAGATTTTTTCAAGAGTACTCATTAGTGGTCCTTTTTGTGTAACATGTAAAACCTCACACTGAGTTCTATATTGTCTACTGTGTGTCATACTGTTTTCAAGTGATGGAAGAAAGTTGATGGGTTACAGCTGCTTTCTGTAATGTGTTCTCGGTATTGAATATTGAAATTATGTCCAGTTTGACCCATATAGAATTTATCACGTACTTTACATTGAATTTTACATATACTTGGATCTGAATACATGGTTCAAAAACAGTGTCGTGTCTGGTAAGCAAAATTCTATGTTAGTGTGTTTCCTTAGAATGTTGTTGACAACTGGATGGATAGAGACAGATGTTTTATGAATTTTCAGATGTCCACATAATTTAAGTACCCTAGGATTTATCACCAAACATTCTCTTTCTTTGAAGTCGGACAGAATAGTATAACACTGTTTGATGACTTACTTTGTTTGTGCAGCATATTTGTTTGTGGGATCTCTAGTGATTTCTACGATGTTATTTTCTGTGAAAAAGTAGTTTACTTCTTGTAGATAGTAATCTGTTTTAGTATTAATAACAATTACATTTGACAATATTATGAAAAAGATGGCGGAAATGATGAGTCGCAAAGAGTCACAACAAAAAGATAAAGCATGTAAGCTTTCACTCTAAAGGCCTTCTTCTAAAATACACACACACACACACACACACACACACACACACACACACACACACGACTACCATCTCTGTCCTTTACGTCATATTGTCATTATTACATCATGGATTTTCCATTGTTTAAACTATTACCTTTGTCTGACTTTATAGTTATTGCAATACTAGATATTAGTTTATCACTAATTTGGCATAATAGCATATAGCTTCTGTACTGGTGTTTGTTATTATTGGTGCTTTCTTTTTCTGTTGCATTCGTTGTCCTAAAAGTGTTTTCGTTTTGTTGTTTTATAGGTAATCGATCTGCCAATCGCTATTTTAGTTGTTGCTGTAAGTTGTTTCCTGATAGTGCTTGGAAACTTGCGTTCTGGATTATATTTTTTTAAAACTATTAGACAAGGATTTATAATATAATCTAGAATTGAAATTTAAGTACACTATCAGGAAACAACTTACAACTACAGCTACAATAGAACTAATGCAGCTAGATTACCAATTAAACACAAAAAGAAAATTGTTATTAGGACAGTGAATGCAATACAAAAAGAAAGCACTGACAATTACAAAAATCAGTACAAGGACTGTATGATATTAATCCAAACTAATAATAAACTAACAGCAAGTAATGCAATAACAAAGTCAGACAAAGGTAACAGTTTAGTCACATTAAAATGTTATGACTATATACAAAAACTAAATGACTTTTTTATGGTAAATAATATCACACAAATCATAATATTATTATATCACACAGCACAAAGTGAACCACAAATGAGTGTTCCTGAAGAAATCAAAATATATATTCACACACACAAAATTTTATTGAAATTATACTTCCAAACAAGAGACAAGTAGAAAAACAAAATCTACAAACATATCCACTGATCATTTTACCATGAAATTAGAAGTAACCATTGGAAATCATATGTCTAAGAAAACAACACTGTAAGACTTGTCTCAACATTATTTGGCATAATCAAGTTATAAAAAAACAATAGCATTAAATTACATATTGGCATAGAATCACATAAACACAAATCATGTAAGCGATATAATATAGTGAGTACAAACACAGGTATGACCAAGCAAATGGCCTGTAAGCACATAACATTGTTGAATGAACTGTCTATGCAGCTGCCACAAAACATCATTATGAAATAAAGTATCATAATTCGACAGCTACACAAATAACTGATCCAACAGAAGTGTAACATCTATTAGAGCTCCAATGACATCAAAGAAGCAAACTTGTACAATAGTGTGACAGCACCTGAGACATCAATTTCATATGGCTATCGAGACCACCTGATGTCTATGCAGCTGCCACAAAACATCATTATGAAACAAAGTATCATAATTTGACAGCTACACAAATAACTGCTCCAACAGAAGTGTAACATCTATTATAGCTCCAACGACATCAAAGAAGCAAACTTATACAATAGTGTGACAGCACCTGAGACATCAATTTCATAAGGCTATCAAGACCACCTGATGTATGTAGCAGACCATAATTTGAAAATATGTTATACTACTTACTTAAAAATTTGAAATATCATGCCAGACTATGTACTTTTCACGCATGACCTGAAGATGGCAATCATGGTGAAATAGATCTACAGTAATAAACAATATGAACCAAGATTCATCACCTTCGTCTCTGCATATGCTCCTACTTTATACAGTGATGAAGACACAAAGAATCAGTTCTACCACCAACTGAACAGTACTCTCTCTCTAAAATACCCATTCAAGATAAATAAATTTTACTTGGTGATTTCAATGCCAGAGTGGGAAGGGACAACTGTTTTTGGAGAGATGTCGTGGGTAAACAAGGGGTGGGAAACTGCAATGCAAATGGATTGTTACTTCTTGGTTTATGTGCTGAGCACGAGCTTTTCATCTCCAATACCCAATTCCGCTTGCGTAACCGCTATAAGACCACATGGATGCACCCACGCTCCAAACATTGGCATCTTATAGACTACGTTATTACGCGACAGCGTGACAAGAAAGACATTCTCATCACAAAAGCAGCACTAAACATCGATGAGTGCTGGACTGACCATAGACTTTTAGTAAGCCGTTTGAGAGTACCAAAGTATCGCAAGCCACGATCCCACTTTTCAAACCCACCACGCAGAAAATTCAACATAAGCAACCTGAACAACAAAAACGTTCGCTCATACTTCCAAGACATACTGTCTGAACAACTTAACAAAGCTCCAGCAACCACAGATGACGTCTAACAAGAATGGACCACATTAAAGAACATCATCAAAGAAACTGCTGAGAATGTTGTTGGTTTTAGTGCACGAAAAAGAAGTGACTGGTTTGATGACAACCATGGAGAAATCCAAGCCATCATCAATGCAAAGCGGGATGCTTACCTATCCCTTGCTCAAGATCCGTCCTGCGCAGAAAAGAAAGCACACTTTCAAGAACTCAAGCAGAAATGTCAAAGTGCAGTAAGGGTAATCAAGAACAAATGATGGCAACAGAAAGCCACAGAACTCCAAAATCTTTCCGATGCAAGGAACCTGCGTGGCTTCTACGCTGGTATTAAAGAGCTGTACGGACCTATCTGCTCCTCATCAGGAACACTGAAAGCTGCTGACAACTCCACCATTCTTACTGAAAGTCAGGACATCTTAAATCGTTGGAAAGAGCACTTCAGCTCACTGTTAAACCGCCCTTCTACTGCCACTGGAGATTTTCTCAAAAATGTCCCACAGCACCCTCCAAAACCCTGGATGGCTGATCCTCCAACTTTTCAAGAATTTTGCAATGCACTCAAGAGTGTGAAACCTGGGAAGGCTCCTGGACCTGACAGCATCCCGATGGAGCTTATTGAGGGTGGCGGCTTGCCTCTAAAAACCAGACTCTTCTCACTCATTCTATTAATGTGGGAAACCTGCAAGGTACCAGCTGACTTGAAGAACTCCACAATTGTCACCATCTTCAAGAAGGGCGACAGAAGCGTTTGTGGTAACTACCGGGGAATATCTCTACTCTCTGTCACTGGCAAAATTTTTGCAAGAATCCTTTTAAATCGCCTCCAGACACTTTCAGAGACTATACTACCCGAGTCTCAATACGGGGTTTCGACCTTCAAGAGGGACAATTGACATGATTTTCTGTGCATGACAACTACAGGAGAAGTGCAGAGAACAGCAAAAGCCTTTACTACTTGTTTTCTACGATCTAGAAAAGGCCTTTGATACAGTTCCCAGAGAAGCCATGTGGATGGTCTTAAAACGCTTCGGCTGCCCTGAACATTTTGTTGACCTGATTGAAGCTCTCCACGATGATATGACTGGACTGGTCCTCTGCCAGAATGAAACGACTGGTGAATTCCCAATAACAAGTGGGCTTAAACAAGGATGCGTTCTTGCACCAACATAATTTGCATTGCATCTGGCAGCTATGCTTTACGAGACAACCGTAAACAATGCAGGAATAGAACTAAAGTACTGGTTTTATGGAGGATTATTCAACCAGTCCAGACTCCATTCAAAAAGGTTCACCAGTACCACTCGTGTGACAGAGCTGCAGTATGCTGATGACAATGCTTCTCCAGCTCATTCACCTGCAGAGTTGCAGCTGTCAGTTGATTTCTTCAGCAGGGCGTACGAACGATTTGGTCTCTCCATCAATATTCCAAAGACAAAAGTGATGGCGCAGCCAACTCCTGGCTCCTCCATTCCTGACTTCAGCATATCTGTTTGTGATACACCCTTGGAACAAGTGAACCATTTCCTCTACCTGGGAAGCATACTGTCATCTAACTGCTCATCTGGAAAAAGATGTGGATAATAGATTACGTGCTGCCCGTGTAGCATTTGGACGTCTTACAAAGCGTGTCTTCCTGAATAATGACCTAACACTATACACCGAACTGGTGGTGTACAAAGCTGTAGTCATTTCCACCCTGCTATATGGTTGCGAAACCTGGACATTATATCGCTGTGATCTGAAGAAACTAGAACGCTTCAACCAACAGAAGCCAAGATATATCATGAACCTGAAATGGGATGACTTCATATCCAACACAGCTGTTCTTGAGAAAGCAAAAATGTATAGCATGGAAGCTCTTATCATTGGGCATCAACTCAGATGGGTTGGACATGTCCAACGGATGAAAAATGACAGACTTCCACGCCAAATGCTGTACAGCGAAGTGAGCACAGGTAAAAGGCCACAAGGTGCCCCTCTCAAACGTTATAAGGATCAGTACACGAAAAATCTGAAAAACTTGAACATCAATCCGAGTAACTGGTCCACAATAGCAGAAGACCGAAGTCGCTGGCGCTCAGTTACCTCAAATGCTCTTCAAAACTTTGAGCTGGAACATCGAAGAATGGAGAATGACAAACGCCAGAGACGTAAACTCCTCCAGGCTCAGCCACGACCTCCACCTTCCATCAGCTGTCATGTCTGTGGCCGCCTGTTCCACGCTAGGATTGGATTGCTAAGCCATCAACGACATTTCCACGCCTGAACCGTGACAAAGGAAATCTCAGGAGAGAAATGAAAACTCAGATATGAGTATCAGCCAATGACGAATAAACAATATAACCAACAACAGCAGCATCTTTGGTCCCATAATTAATTGGTCACACGTGTACAAAAATTAAATTGTTGTAGAATATTGCTGAAAGAGAAAGAGAGACAAGGAAGGAAATGATTGAGGATGAAGCTATTTACATTAAGAAGAATGTAAGTGTTATAAATATATTTGAGCTGCAGAATTTTTTAATAATTACTTTTTAATAGCAGGTGAAAAAGTTGGTTCTAGAAATTGAGAAGAGGAAGAGAAACAGTGTACTGCTGCAGCAATGCAGAGGAAATTGCGTGAATGAAAATTTCACACACTGCTCTACCTAAAATAAGGAAAATCATTATGGCTTTCACAAATAAATGTTTATATGGAACTGATACCTCCATTAAGACATAACTAAGTTGTGGCTCTATAACAGGTAATGTTCTCATTCACATTGGTAAAAAATTATTAATTTAGCTTATTTTTCCAAACAAATTAAAATATATCACTGTTGGAGACACTTTACAAGACTGATAACTCCATATACAGCAATAACTAGCAGCTAGTTCAGTATTTAGATAATTTCACAAAATACTTGAGAAGTTTATGCTCTCTGTGATCATTATGTATGACTATTGGATGTTTAAACTGCGCGTCATTTATGTTGGCGGCCGAGTTTAGGTTCGTTCTGCGCATCTGACGTCACAAAACACAGTCAGCCAATGAACAGAGAACAGCGGTGCCACATCTCGACTGCACTGCAGAGCATGGACGAGTGTCTTCAGATTTGGAAACATTCAGTCATAAATAAAGTAATAGAACAAAAGCAATGTCTTGATAGCAGACATTCTTTTATAGAAATTTTGGAAAAAGCATTCTTTATACCAATTGCTTCATATTATATTAATTAATTAAACCAAACAAGCAATAAGACTCCTAATTCAGGCGATAGCACTCTCACGAACCGCTTTTTCGCAATAAAGAACAGCGGTAATTGTTTATTTCCTATTGTACTTCGACGAAGCGTGAGTAATTCATAGTCATACCAACAGTGTTTGTCAGTATTTTGCATGACGTGTTATTGTCCTCAGCGTTGTGTAGTCAGACGAGGTGCGTTAGCGTAACGGTTAAGGTGTGGGGCTGCTATGTGAAAGGTTATGAGTTCAAACCTTGTTCGGTGCTTAGTATTTTCATTATTAAAAAACAATATCGAAGTGCCTTACTTTACGAATTTTATTCGTTTTAATGCAATTTTTTGAAATTTCTAGTGCTTTGTCTCTTCATTAACCCTTTTGCAGCTGCAGACACGTGCTCGCCGCATTCCGCACTGTATGCGATTTTGTCATCACTGCACTGCTCGCCTGTGCAGACACATGGTGTTCCCACTGCTTTGACACACTTATCATTCAGTTTCACAAAAACTATTTGGCCCACAAATTTGAATTTTACATGTCTTCTTGACTGATACCTTCCCCCCATAAATGACTTAATTTTGTTTCGATGTTCAACGCAGTTATTATGCAGCTTTAAATGTAGTAAACCATTGCACGAAATTTTGAAGAGTTGGCAGAGGTAGAAGTCCATAGCGTATACTTTCCGTATGGTCGATTTTAGTTGCCACAATGTTGAGAATGAAATGTGGACAAGATACCTGAATTTCATATAAAATTTACTGTATAACAATATCTCATTTAATTTAAGTACGACATAGGTGTCGTACGTAATATTGAGAAATATTCCATCTTTCGCGACTGTAATAAAAGTATTATTTACACCGGACGCGTTTGGCTTTATTTTAAAGCACTTCAATCAAGGAAAGGTATGGCACATACATAATGGTACTCATGTTCTCTTTCTTGTTTTTGTTCCACAGTCGCAGTTTTACCAATGGTACTGAAATATATTCCTCTTCTGCAACTGTAATAAGGGGCTTATTTAGACCAGACGCGTTTCTCTCTTTTGAAGCATCTTCAGTGGACAGTATTTTGTCTCCTCCATTGCCAAGTCACCTTTCGAAGTTTTGTGCTGCGGTAACACAATATTCAACGTTTGTGTTGGCAGATCAGTGTTTTAGCACTTCACTGATAGACGGTATATTTAAGTCCTAATGTTTTTGTAAGTCCACAGTTTTGTTTAATGTATTTTGTCTACTTCCTTTTGATTGATTGAAGTGCTTTAAAATAAAGCCAAACGTGCTCAGTGTAAATAAAACTTCTGTTACAGTTGCGAAAGACGGAATATTTCTCAATATTACATACGACACCTATGTGGTACTTAAATGAGCTATTGTTATACGGTAAATTTTATATTAAATTTAGGTATCTTGTCCACATTTCATTCTCAACATTGTGCAACTAAAATCGACCATACGGAAAGTATACTCTATGGACTTTTACCTCTGCAAACTCTCCAAAATTTCGTGCAATGGTTTACTATATTTAATGCTGCATAATAACTGCGTTGAACATCGAAACAAAATTAAGTCATTTATGGGGGGAAGGTATCAGTCAAGAAGATGTGTAAAAATCTAATTTTTGGGCCAAATAGTTTTTGTGGAATCGATTGATAAGAGTGTCAAAGCAGTAGGAACACGATGTGTCTGCACGGGCGAGTAGTGCAGTGACAAAATCGCGCACAGCGCGGAATGCAGGGAGCACGTCTTTGTAGCAGCGAAAGGGTTAATGCGGCCGTGGTGGCTTTACTTCATGAACTGCGCGCTCCCCCCTAAACGTAAGCTTGCGAACTATGCTATACTATGGCGCTGCTTCTATTGGTGCGCGCGTCGTGTGCAACTGGCAACGCAGCAATCTCCCGCGTCTGGGCGGGCATGCGCGAGCCACCAAGATAAAAGAATTGAACTGTAGTATGTCACAGTTTGGATTTCATTTGTTCATCATGTTTATTCAAATCGGCTGTTCCACTGAGGAAGCTATATACACATTCATGGTGACATATGTTAAAATATCAAAGATTTCTTGATTATTTCAATTTTGATTAATGGAGAAATTGTTATGAGATGCAGGTTTCAGCACAAGCCTGAGACAGAGGACACAGTCTTGTATACACTACTGAATACTTAAAGCGAGGGGTGGGGTGGGGGGGGGGGGGGGGGGTGGGAACACACACACACATAAAGAACTGCTAAAACATTTAGGTATAGCTAGCAGTTTGAGAATAACACAGAAATATTCTACATAAAATACTAGAAGGAAATATTATCTTCTCTTCACTGTAATGAATCTAAGTTTGGCACTGGTATGAGTGAAACACATAACTACAAAACTCTTTTAATAATTTGCTAATGGAAATATAATGCCTGACAGGTAACAGAGATATTTTCAGATAGACTAAACTTGTTTCTCCAGAACAACTCCTTGAATATCATGGAGGAATTCTTGAATAAGCAATGAATTAACAAACTTGTAAATGGCCAGCATGTAACCAAATACAGATTCTTTCACAACCACTATTACAGGCTTCTAGGAGTTAGAAGGGGAACTGAACACGAGTAAATGCAGTTCTTAGAAGGAATCCATGCCTGGAAATGTACTGTTTGGGTGTAAATCATGTTTGAGGATTGGTTCACTTTGAAATCTCGTTCTTCACAGTATACACACAGTGGTGGCAGTTCAATGACCTGGATTCCTTACAGGAGCCCATGGCACGGCAATGTTTTGTGTACTTACTGTCAGGTTGCTTCCTGCACGATGAAGGATGTCCTCCTCAAAACCAAGATTGCCAAACATCTGTGGAGCACCACAGCCAACTCTCCAGTTACAAATGTACCAGTTTCTTCCACTCCTTATTTTAATCAGATGAAATTGTATGTGATGTTATTAAAAAGGAAAACAGTTCCTAATGTTCAGCAAAATTATATTCATTTGATTTGTTCACCAACTGACTTTCGGCTTCTCAGTTCATCTTCAGACAACAACTGAATGTCGCAAACACAGATACAGATAAATATGATGTGTGGCTTACACAGATATTATTTGTACAGAAGATACAAAATGACAAAGTGTTTACACAGGAAGACATTGCAATAATTACATTAACTAAAAAAAGAGGAGGTTAAAAAGCATTTACCTGGAGATACATTTAACAAACAATGAGAAATAATATGAATTTACAGTTTGAATCTAGTATTTGTAACGAAAACTTTATTTAACAAAGGGGAAACTGAGTCCAATCATTTAATACTAGCCTGGTATTCTGTGTCGTGCGTGTTGATTCCAATGGGGTCATCTTTCTGCTTTTCTTGACATAATGTAAAACTTCACATTATACATCATATGACTAGTTTTCTGCTAAAAGATGATCAGTACAGGTTGGTTCTTTCTTCCGCAATTGTCAGCTTCTCTCATATTCATGTAGCCTAACGATCACAGCTTTGCCTGACTGAACGTAATACACTTTTTCATACTGCTTGCAAGTAATTTTATATAAACCACTCTGTGCCAAGGGTTGCAATTTGTGTTTACTATTGATTAAAAAAGTTTTGACATGTCATTGGTATTAAAATGTAGGTCTGTAATGTGAGACTTCAAACTTTTATAAGATTGTCTGAAATGCTGAAAATATATGAAAATTTGCACCAAGATTTGTAACTACTGAGTGACTGCTGTTGGTCAGCATACTGAAGTAGTTTAATTTTATTCATTTTCGTTTTCGTGGCATATTACCAATTAGGGCAGAACTATAACCATTGCTGGAAGCAATTTGTTTGATGGTTTGTAGTTCTATTTGGAATGTTGATCTTGATACTGCACCAGATATGAGGTGATGCACCACCAAATGGAAAACTGCATATTTTGTGGATGCTGGGAACACATAGGGATTATTTTATCAGTAGCTATGCTTTTCTGTAAATGCTAAATGTGTGTTTTCTCTAACTGATGTCTACATTATTGTCCAAGAAATTTATAGAACAGCACCACTGTAAGCTGAATTTTCTTATGTTAAGAGTTTAAATGCTGTACTAGTGTGTCTAATTGTCTAGTGGTGCCAGCTTACAAACACAGCACATCATCATCAAAATATCCAATTCAATTGTTCTTTCTGTAAGAAAATTTGTTCAAACTGTCAGTGAAAATACCTTTAGAAATTAAATACATTACTACAGCATTTAAACTCAAAACACAAGAAAATTCAGTTTACAGTGGAGCTGGTAAGTTGTTCTATAAATATGTCTGGCCATAATATAGATACTAGTAAAAGAAAACACATATTTAACATTTACAGAAAGACATAGCTTCCGATATGGTACTTACTGCAAGCTCCCAGCATCCTTACAGCCACAAAAATGTAGCTTTCTACTCAATGATGCATTGCATCAGATCTGTTGCATTATCAAATCAGCTTTTCAAACAGAACTACAAACCATCAAACAAATTGCTTCCAACTTCTGCCTTGATTGACAATATGCTACAGAAAAAGAAAATGAGTAAAATTACACCACTTCTGAATGCTGGCCAACACCAGTCACTCAGTGGCTATGGATCTTGATGCAAAATTCCATATTCCGGCAAAATTTCTGACAACCTTGCAAAAAGGTTAAAGTCTCACAGTTACAGAATATCGATAACATATCAAATATTTTATTCAGTAGTAAAGACAAATTGCAACCCTTAGCACACAGTGGCGTATGTAAAATCACTTGCAAGTAGTGTGAAAGTTTACTGGTCAGTCAGGCAGAGCTATGGCAATCAGGCTACATGAACATGAGAGAAGTTGGCGACTGCAGGAGAAAGGTCACCAGCTGCTGATCATCTTTTAGCAGGAAGCCATTCAAGTGTCATAGAATATTAAGTTTCACATTTGTCAAGAAAAGCAGAGATGACCCTACTGGAAATCAACACACGACAGAATGTCAGCCTAGAATGGCTATGATTGGACGTAGTTCCCATTTCCACTTTGTTAAATTAAGTTTTCATTACGAATACTACAATCAAACTGTAAATTCATCTTATTTCTCATCAATTTAATCGTATCTCCAGATAAAAACTATGTTTAAGTCCTTTTTTAATTAGTGTTGTTATTGTAATGCTTTCCCATATAAACACTGTCTTTTCTGTATCTTATGAAGAAATAATATCTTTTTAAGTCACACACTATGTTTCTCTGTGTTTGTAACATTCAGTTGTCACCTGAAGACGGACTGAGAAGCCAAAGCCGGAAAGTGACCAAACCAAACAATTATAATTTTGCAGAACATCAGGATTTGTTTTCCTTTTAATATTATCATCACTTTCTGCCCAGCACCAAAAGGAAATTCAGTTAATGTTTGTTCTGAAAATGATTACAATCTCTGAACTTATGTTATATCCAAATGGTACATTTGTAAGAATTGTGAAGCACCCTGTGTAGTATATACAATTAATTCTACAATATTTTGTCCAACTGACATTCCCGATCATAACATTTATTACGAATATGGTCTATGGAAGATGGAGTCAGTTAACTAACAATGTAACGGAGTAGCGAACAAGGAGAGTTGTTGCCAGTGGTCACTGGCATCTGGTAAAAGTGAAGAATTGAGAAGCAGATGCACAGATAATTAAGTGACTTTTTGTGCTTTTCTTTTCAGTGCGATTTACAAAACACACTAATATCAATGCAACAAGTGTCAAAAATTAATGCACACAACTAAAAATGTAATGCGGGTGTATGGACAAAACCTATCCGGATACATTTTTTTTTCCTTTCCAAATCAGATGAGTACTGCAACAAACCTTAGAAATCCCAGGTTCTGAAAAAAGTGGTTGATAGTTTTCGAATTCAGTAAGTGGCTGTTGATGTTGATGCTGGATAAGTCCTTGCCACTTGTTAGGAATTTTTGGTACAGGTCCTGAGCGATCTGCTGAGGGATCAAATGATTTTTCCAATTCAGAGAGAACTTGTGAAAGGCCTGGCTGAGAGAAGACCTGCAACAAAGCAAACATATGACATCAGGAACATTAACCTTATTATCTTCAATTGCCACGTGCCGCAAAACATTGTCAAACCCAAAAATAAATGTCCAGGCATCATTATACGAAATAACAACTTATTAAAAATTATCAAATTGTATGAAAGAGTAGCACACAGCCTCTGCCCATTAATTACACGGGGTGTATACGCGGACAAGGAAAAACAATTCCCAGATTTTTCCCAGTTAAAAATACATTTTCCCCCAGATGAAAATACACTTTTTCCATGTAAAGTATCAGTATATTTTCTCTCCGAACAGTAAAAGTTATCAATCCTTTGGATGGCTATGGTTTTATACACCGGCGTATAATTTCTCGGCACTTTAGAAAACGAAACTCAAGGGGGGAAAAAAGTAAAAAACCACATTTTGGAAAGATCTTTGACACGCTGCAACATGTACGTTGTATATTTTCATATTACCAAAGTATAAATGCGAATTCCACTAAAAACCAAATGTTACTTTCTGAAGCATTGAAAACGAGACTGCGATGCGTTTTTGAAAGCCACTCACAACTCATGTCATGTGATCTTGCCAGGTGATGACATCAGATATTCGGAGTATACTACATGTGATGTAGTCAGCCAATAGCTGTTGAGTAGCATGAACACACAAATAGGAAAAATTAATGGTCTAAATTAATATACATAGTGTTGCCACAAGAAAAACATAGCTTTCACATATCATATTGGTCTCTAAGATTTGTGGGGACATAGGACTACTGGCTCACCCCCCAATACCATCACGACCCTACCGCAGTGAGAACAACTGTACCTTTGCCAGATCAGTTCTCTGTAGTACGCGCTCTATGCTACATCATACACTATCTTAATGTGTTTCTGGTAACACTTATCCTTGAGGAAAATGGAGCCTTACTTGCAACACTGTAAACCCCACTGCCATTTAAAGTCTTAAGAATCAAAGAATGAATGTGAAACAACATTATACGCTTAAGTTCACACTATTTCTCTGTAATTGCCTCTAATGAATTCAGGTATCTCATCAAGATTTTATACTGTGTAATAATATTATGGAAAGGAAAGTTGCTACTACCATACCACAGAGATGCTGTATCACAGGTAGGAACAACAAAAAGACTGTCGCAAAGTGAGTTTCCAAGCCAACAATGCCTTTGTCGAAAATTGGCAACACACACACACACACACACACACACACACACACACACAATGACAGTCTCTGGCAGCTGAAGCCAGACTACTCTGTTTTAAATACAAACTACTGTTCCACACATATTTTCATTTTTCCTGTCTATCTTGGCAGGCTGTTACAGCAAATGGTTTCAAAGTGTTTCTAAACAAAAACAGTTTTGGTTGCGAAATTATTTAATGTCAATGACACGTTCCACCCTTTTGAGGCATCATCAGATTGTCTATAAAAATGAGCAAACCAATCAATTAAATACAAGTGAAGGAAAGAAGGCAGAGTCCTATCTTGCACAGCTACATAGACGATGCGAACTAAAAGTAATAAAACTCATGTAAAAGTACGATAATGATCGAAGCAGAAGAAATGAATTAAAATTTGTGCTGGTGGAGAGGGCACTGCTCTCAACTTGGGTAGTTCGTGCAGCAATATTAACCATGGTGCTGTGGTGATGTGATAGTTAGCATTTCTGCCTAGCAAGCAAGAACACCCTAGTTTGAGTCCCGGCCGCAGCACCAATTTTAAATCATTTCTTCTGCTTCGATCATTACCGTAGATCTAGAAGAGACTTAAACCTCTCAGGGAAAAATTTAACTATAAGATTTATGTAAAAGTATCTGCATATAAGAGCGATCAGTTCGTTTTACATTATATGTGGTTTTATAATATAAAATGGACACCAAGGTAACCGAACATATAATCCATCCATCATGAAGCATCTAAACCACGAAGTGGACATAGTGAAAGGAGACAAACAGTCAGAATAACACCGAGAAAGTACAAAAATGTGGCAGAATAATTTCCAAAGTTACTGTATATTACCTTGAGCACATCAGCCGGCTCCACTGTGGCTGTACAAGAACGGTCCACGGTTTGAGTTGCAAACGGCACAACGTCTGTACTGATGCATGCGCACGCGTACACGCACACACACACGCATGCACACACACGCACACACACAAAATTACTATGACAAACTGATATACAGATATATAATGCGGCAAGAAGTACCTAGGTGGTGTACATGACCGGCTTACGGCACATTTTCGAAAAACAAAAGTGTGTAAAACTAGTAATTAAAATGAGGGTAGTCGCAGTGAGACTGACATCCGTTAAAAATTATTCAGTGCAGTAGACAATAATACTGAAGGTCCCTCAGAGTTTGTTCAAGCTGCTGTCCCAGCAGTTGTGGGAGGTATTCTTACAACACTGATTTTAGATACCAGTGCAAGTGTAAACGTGACAGACGCTAATTTCTTTAAGAAAACAGCACAGTCTGTAAATATTCTGGCTTTGCCAGTTCAAAAGCGAGTGGTATCTGGTGCTATCATTGCCAGAGGCCAGACAGTTATGTTGCAGGCACAGATAGATGAATTTGAGAACAGAGTGGATGAATTCACTTTTCTCTTTAACCGTGTCCTGTATCGTAAGCACAGAATTTGTGCGGGAACAGGACATAAAGACAGACCTCCCGCATGGGGAATGCCATATAACGTTGGAGGTGACGAGTTTGTTTTGAATCTTATGAAGACAAAAGCGAAACACAGCCGGCTGTGCCAAGGAATACAAGTTAAAATGATTAAGAATAGAGTGCTGTGGGTGAAAGACCATTCACAGTGCATGAAGCCTGCAACTTAACTAAAGAACAGAGGGTTAAACGAAAAAGATTCTTCGCTCATAAGATGCATATCCGAGGAGAGAAAAACATTATTGGATGAACAGAAAATGGAATTACGTGTATTACTGGAGAAATATGTCCAGGAATTTTCATTAAGGCCTGTCGTGATTAAGGACTGTGTGTACTGGATGGAAGTCATACCGCATAAAACTTACTGCTATGCAACCTATTCTGTCCCACAGCCCAGAAGGGACGCTGTCAGACAAGATCTCCAAAAAATGATACAGTGGTGCATCACAGAGCCTTCCCTTTCACTACGCAGCAGCTCATTATTAGTTGTGGGCAAGGCAGGCAGAGGGGTATGCCTTGTTCTTGATGGATGATCTATCAACAAAATAATTGTTCCGGTAAGAAGCACGCCAGAAGTTTTATTATCAACAAAAGGATCTGAAGAAATGTGTTCAGTGAGGATGTTTGCACAGATGTCAAACTATTTTGTCTTATATATTTTATCTACAAACCTTTATTGTGAATGTATACATTTACGGATAGCACTAGAAGATGCATAAAATTACTAACATTCATTTGACATTAGAAGCAGTGGTAATGATCTTTTAGTTTTAAGTATCTGCTGAAAATAAGTAGCAGTCCAAAATTAATGGACATAAATATTACCAATCATTACACACACACACACACACACACACACACACACACACACAAAAAAAAAATCAGTAATGATTTTTTAGTTTTAAGAATCTGTTGAATATAAGTAGTATTCAGGAAGTTTTTCCACGTGTTTTCATGAAAGTATGTTTATGCTGCCAAAAGTGATTCTACGTAATGAGAAAGTATCTTTCTACAGCACTACAACTGTGAAATACGAAAATGAGGACCGCATATTTTGTCAGTGAAAAGGTTATTTTCAGCATTAGTTGTATGAAGTCTAGAGGTTTGACAAGTTTATTAGGGAAGATATTTCTGTATAGGTAAAGTATAGTTTAAGGAAAGGTGATGAACAAAAGCCACATGAGAACTGAAGTTATGTTTTTTATAATGTGTTACCTAGAACAACGTAAACAGATGAACTGCTACTTGCAAGTAAGTGTATATCGAGCAAGACACAGTAATATTCAGTCTAACTACTTACGTTGTGGTAAGCACTTTTCTTTCCAAGTTTAATTTCTATGGAACAAATATGCGATACACTTAGACACAGAATAGTGCCAAGTACAGAACAATTAGTTAAACCTGGTAGTGAACTGTATGTAAACTGAGTACATTCTTGGCCACATTTGTGCTTTATAGAATGACACTAAACTGAGCTTATCATTTACTGAAAGAAATGATGCACAGGCCAAGCAATAACTATAATCAAACTGTAAATATTAGTATGTAGCAGCATGAAAGACAGCATTTCTAGTTGATAAGTCAAACAGAAGCCAGTACAAGGTGCTATTGGACTGATATTTCATTTTGTATGTAAATATTTATATGTATGCTAATCTCTTACTTATCTGTTTAATATGAGTTGATATGAGTTTTATTTTGAAAGAGAGAATTGCTATGTAAAGACAGACTAGCACACTTTATTCAGAATGATCCCTTATATGTTAAGAGACGTGAGACCATGCGTTATGCGAGTTTATGCAGAGCTGGAGGTTGGATTTTTGCCACATGTGATTTCGGAGGCATGTGTTAATTTTGTGATCACAGTCTGCGGTGTTTGGATTTTGTTTATGCTTTGCTCTTTGCCAATCTGCTCCAAAAATAGAATTATTTCATGGGTATATGGTAATAGGACAATAACCTATGTAATGGTACTCAATCTCTAAAATATAAAAAGAGGGAAATAAAGAATTTTGTGAACATCAGACCACAAGCAATGCATTGGAGGAAACACAGATAACATACCAAAAACACACAAGTGACACTTTATTCATGTGAAGCCACTTGTAAGAAAGACAAATGTAAAAACTATGTCAGTTAATTTGTACAAGAAGTAAATGCGATCCATGGAACGAACAGACTTGTGCAGGTAAGAAAAAGGAACTCATTTATTTATAAGTGAAGATTGTGATGTGAACTGGTGGACAACGGTCATAATAGGACATTCGAATGAGTGACATTGAGTACCCAAAATGGATAAAGCCAATAAGTGTTACATGAAGTGAACAGTTTGTGTGTCAAACTCACCATTGTGAACTGCATGCCAACGCAGTGAGAAGTCCTGTGCAAATGTTTGTTTTTTTTTATGTGTACACACACATTGACACATGTATCCACACACAAAAAGGATTTAGTGAACTTATAAAAGGTATTATTGCACTGGCGAGGCAACAGACGAGTAAAAGAATGGCTCGTCAATAAACAAACACTGTGTGAAAGTGTGATTAATTGTTACCCCACATAAACTTTGCAGTTGTACACAGAGTGATTTTTTTTTTTTTTTTATGTACCAATTCTAAACAGTGATCTCCTTGAAATGCCTGTGCTTAACACTAAAAAATATATACGAGTATTGTGCGTAGACGAACTCGGTGGACAAGAACTCGACTTACTTAGTTTGAAAATACGTCATGATCTGTAGACAGCGTTGCCAACTACGAACTAGTGAGAACTAAAGTTCCAAAAGAAAGAACTGGATCAGAAGATCTATAAACACGAAAGGCAATAATGAAAGTGAACTCTGTTACACTAATCAAATTTTTCCTAGGGCAACTCTGCGTTATTGAACTAATTTTTGTAGAACTGATACTGCTTTGCTTTGATTTTCATGTGTCGATGGAGAGAAAAAGATCGTGATTTAATGTAGGGAATGTATTTTTGTGCTATTCCGAAGGAATGTTCCTGAGAAATGTTTATATATTGCTCTGTCATCCAAGTTGAAGGCAGCTGCCATAACTTGTTTTGGACTACATAAAAGCATGAGCTGTGAGGTCTCTCCTTCTCTCATTTGTTTTCGATGAATGTTTCATAAAATGTAAGTGTCGCTCTCGTATCTGTAACTTTTGGTTAAGTAATTACATTAATTTTATTATAAAAGTCGTGTTTGAATCAAGAAACCTACTCTCCTCTTCCACTAATGCCACATCTCAATTTATTATGATGCATTTTAGAACTTTTTCAGGCTGCAGTGAAGGAGAGTTGCTGACGAATTGTTTGGTGGTCACAACCGAATGCTACTATTGTTCAATCGGCATTTACTTCATCAAACTTTTATTTCAGCATCCTTGAGATATCTTTTACTAATCTTTTCTATCAGTAGGCAAGGTAACTACACAAAATGCATAATTGTGAGATCGGTCACTGGCCACTAAACAATTCGATTGGTCAATGGTCTTGTCGGTCTGACGCGAATCTGATGCTGTATGGTGAAATGCAATTTCATTAATAACTAAAACTAATTTTCTATGCACCTTCTACCATTTCAGGAGCTTTACCACTAAGCAGAGTTGATCTAAAAAATTTTATAACATAACAACATTATTTTACTTTTTAAAATATCAGCAATATTTTAAGAGATAACATAGATGTCAAATAAAGCTAAACTTTTAAGTGAAGCACTTAACAGAACCAAAATCTACACTAATAATAAAACAATCATTTCTTCAAAACTGCCAGACAAATTTTCATGAGGTTACCAACTGACACAGTTTATGAAGTGTCTAATGCAGAGCAGATGATTTTTTGTTGTTTCAAATGGCAGAAAGAGTCAATGGAGAATGCAGGAGAACAGCTTTCCCAAGGAAGTGTGCTGGCTCCAATATAAAGTAACATACTACCAATAATCAGCCACTGAACACTGGGAACCTGGTGCTTCATCTACACACACGACACAGCTGCTGCTGCTGCTGCTTCTCAGGGAATGGCGTTTGAAGACGTAGAATCCAATCTAAATCTATTTTCAAAGAACTTGCTATCTACTATCACAACATCACTTGAAATTCAACACAGATAAAACCCAAATGTGTGTGTTCCCCTATACAATAAAGAGGTAAGAATGTTTGCAAACATTGTAACTTCTTTGATGATAATACTCAGTAAATGTCTGAAAATGGCCTTGTAAGCCGAAAACCGGTAAACAAAATAAAAGTAATATTGTAGAACAAAAGCAAAGTGGTGCTTTTCATTTATTAGGTAAGAAGAAAGTTAAACATAACCTGGAGAGGACACAGTCTAAATCATTGTGCCCTTCTCCAATATCTAGTGTCAAAGTCTGATTGTGCCTTAATCTACAAAGAACAGTGTATAGACACCAGACACAAGGTATGCACCAGAAACAACCTCATCCATAAGCTGACCTAACACCACATGGGGTCCCATTGCAGCATCCCCTGCACATGTGCAGTTGTTTTATATTTCTCTGCTGTGGAGTATGCCACGTCAGTCTGGACGAACTCTGGGCATGGCTCTTCACGAGACAGGCTGCGTAGTCACAGGGTGGCTATGATAAACCCCAGTCAACAAGATATTTCTACTCAAGGGAGCAGCACCTTCACATGTAAGAAGACAGGTAGCAGCAGAGAATGAAAAGAAGAAGTAAGAAACGGATTCAAGGCATCCACTGTTTGGAACTCACACTTATCCATCACGACTGAAATCCAGAAGATGCTTCCTACTTACAACTGTACCAATTCCAAGTTCAGCAGAAAAACTGAGATGTGGAGAATAAAGTCTCCTGTAGGATTATGGACAGAAAAAGATAAAGTACATTCAGGCTTCCATCTTCAATAGGGGACCTGGAAAACCTTCAATATGTTTAGAACAAGGGTGAGATGGTGGAAGACTAATATGAAGAACTGTGGTATCAGTGTTGCTGAATGTTATGAATGTGGGGCAAGGCATTACTCTTTAACACTTGTTGGTCTGCAGTAACCTGAGCAAACCCTGTGACATGGAAGATGTGTTTGCAGCAAATATCTGCCATTCTGGTTGCTGAACATTGGACTCAAGTGTGAAATTCTTTGCAATTAATATTAAGATTGTAGTTTTTATTATATTGTATTTTATTGTTCCTTGGACTGGGATAAAAAAAACAAATCTTGTTTTTCACAGATAAATTGAGTGTAGATTGGGTAGTGGGAAAAGGGGGGGGGGGGGGGGGGGACATATAGGCATAGATAAAAAGATATTGTAATTCAAATTATTATCTAAAACTCAGACATTCAGAGTTTGATTGTTCAAACATCATGGTGTAGTGCACCAAAGAACCAACAGATGGCACTCTTTGTGTATTAGTACACCAACGAATCAATAGATGGTGCTGTTAAGATCTGTATTTCTAAAAAAATAAATAAAAAGATTAAAAAAGGTACAGGGGTAATGTGGTGACAGCTTTCTGACGAGTTCTTAAGATCATTGATCATCTTCTGAGCATGTATTTGCTTAAATGAGGGCTAAATAAGGATCAAGGCAGTGTACTCTGTATATGGCTGCCTCTAATATAGGCAGCTGTGGTTTGCCCCATCGACTTGTTGCTCAACCTCATAGTTCACCTCGATACATATTGGGAAAGCCAATAGTTTTCATGATTTTGACTGTTGCCAAATGCAGCAATCTAATGTTTATTGAGTTACATCAGGCTTGAATTAATTTCGTATATTATAACAAATTACAATTTTTCCTAATCACACTGTTAAATGCTTCAACCTTGTATTTTTTATTTGAAATATCACAGTACGTCTTCATTTAAAAGTCCACAAATTTCCAAGCAGCTACCGCTACTGACAGAATCAGCAATCAAATGAGTTATTATCAGTGTCACAATAGACTTAATTTAACTTCACTGCTGAAAATAAACACTACAGCAGTCCATGCACGACAGTTCATGGTACCAGTATGTTCTAAAACGTCATATGTGATAATGCATTTTTTTACAGGGTCTTATCTCAGGTTCTATTGATCAGAGTGTTTCAGACAACTCTTCACCTAGCGACCATTTCTATAGTTTATGGATGAATGTCTACTGTAACTATCCTTTACTGCAGAGTCAAAATTTCAACTTCCTTCAACCCAGACAAACTGAAAAAAGTCTGGTTGTTCTGGAGCATTACATGTGGTCTATGGGGACTTTAAGCAGCTTATAGAAGCGCCATTCATTCATGGGTGGTTCCTGAGAAAATCCCGAAAAACCAAGACTTCTTGGTACGAAAAATACCTACTGCGAGGATGGCCACTTCTATAATTTCTATTCATTGCAGAATGTAAAATTTTTACACGTGTTACTAAGATAATATTCTCGAGGAACTTAAAACTCTTTTTGACATCATTACCCGTTCCTGATATCCAGAGGGTCAGAGTTACCATAGTACACAAACAGAAATAAAGCTAGTAGTTGGAGTGCCGACTCACCATGCTGTCCAGTGCAGATCTACGTGCCTACGGCTGCACACAGAGAACGACGGTTAACCTGCTAGTGAAGGTACAGCAATGTCATTATGAGTAGAACATCATACGCGCTCCATTAGCTCTCCACATTTTCTCACTTGAGTTTGCACACACTATTCGGTAAAAAAGTTACTTATGTGCTCATTATCTCACAAATGGTCATCCTTACTGCAATATTCACATATAAGTAAGTGTAGGTTGCTATGATTTTGTGCTTGGTGTGTTTCACACTGTATGTTACTGTGTATGTCTCCAATCTTGAGAAAATGGATTTTATGTAAGGAATTCACTACTGATCACATGCGTGTGACAGTGAAATATTAATAACATTCCTCTTATCTTCTAAACAGGTCGTGATATTGAAATGAGATTTTGTCAAATGATAGCATGCACAGAGGAGATTATTTTGCCAAATGGTTAACACATAGGACTTTCTTATCTACGGGGATATAACATAAGCTATAACTTTTATTTTTATTTATTTATTTTTTTCCCAATCCAGTGCTGAAATGATTAAGTTGCATTGACAATTAGTGAAAAGATAATTTACTAGTATGAAAATAAATATGAAATTTCTTCTTCCCTTATGTTACTGGAAACTGACATAATTTAAGTTTTCAGTACTCTAGTAACCTCTCTGGTCGCCACCTGCTTTACATATTTAATGAGACACTCTGTTCCAAGTTTCTGTCCCAATAGCTATTGCAAGGTTTTTGTGGAAATTATACTGTATTTGGCAAAAGAAGCCAAAGTAAAACTGTCAACAAGAGAATGTAGTCATTACTCATGTGTGATGAGAAAAGGTTAACAGTGCAGACTAAAACACACTGCCAATTCTGTTGCAAGTTTGACAGAATCCTGTAACCCACTGTATTTTTATAGTGAACAACTGGAATGGAAAGTTATCAAAGGATTTTCTTTCTGTTCTTCACCTGAGCAATATGGAAATAATTCACAGCAAATAGTGTATCATATTTTTGCTCCTGGGTCCATTCAGAGTGAAGTGGTCAACTTATCCACTTTAATTGTCTTTTGATGTTTAAGAGATAGATTATATACATTTATAATATGTTTTAACCTTAATGGCTAGTCTCAAACAGTTCGTAAAGTAATGACTATCATATTTTCATAACCTTGTTATCCACAGAACACCTGGCATCTTTTATGTAACAGATATATTTATCTAGCTGCCATGTTAAATTTTGCTTTTTTGCTAAAACATAACAGAAAATCAACACCAAGAGGCCCTCAAAACAAAGGTGTGGAGTCACAATCATTGCAGCTGGAGCACCTGAGCAGTGCCAGAAATACACAATTAGATAATTGTGCAAATGACAGGTGAATGAACAAGAACCACCATACAACCTTATTCTTGTGATTTTAAAGAAACAATTTGATAAACTATATTTGTATCTTCACTGTGTAGTGAGTTATCTTTTTGCATTCCTGTTGTGTTTTGCAAAAGAAACAAAATTTAACATGGCAACTAGATAAATCTGTGTGTTACTCAAAACTCCTCACTGATGATGCTTCTCTGAAGAAATGAAGTTCAACAAGTCAAAAGAAAACAAATCGTCAAGTCTGTTGCAATTTCAGGGGTATCCTGTAACCCAATGCATCTTCAATACCGCACAGTTGGGACTGAAACTCACTGAAGGGTTTTCTTTTACATTTGAGTTATCTTTGAATATGAAAAAGCACATTTCCATTCTTATTCATGTACTTAGTGAAGGAATGAATGTTTTTACTACAAATATAATTTAATTCAGCAGTGATACTGACTTTGGTGAATCGTTAGCAATTTTCTGCAAGTTGCCAGTGTGTCACAGCTTAGAGTTTTATTGGGTAAGTACTAGTCTGAAAAATGCAGCACTGTTCTATCAGAAACATCAAATTTGATGCCTGTTTATCTGTGAATAACAGTGTTATGAAAATATGATAGTAGTTGATACTAGTACTTGAGGTTAAAAGAGATTATAAATGCATATAATCTATCTTTAATACATTAAAAGACAATTAAGGTGAATAAGTTCACCACTTAACTCTGAATGGGGATAGGATCAAAAACTATGGTACACTATTTGCTGTGAATTATTTTCATATTTCTAAGAAGAAGAACAAGAAGAAAATCCTTTGGTAAGTTTCCATTTAGTTGTTCACCACAAAAAAATACAATGGGTTACAGGATTCCACCAAACTTGCAACAGAACTGGCAATTTGTTTTAGTGTGAATTGTTAACCTTTCCTTCTTTGAAGAAGCATCATGACTTATGAGTGATAACTACAGTTCTCTTGTTGACAGGTTTAATTTGGCTTTTTTGCCAAAACTCTAACTGTGCAAACTCACCCTGCAATAGCTATTGGGACAGATTCTTGAACACGCAATAGGCAACAAGACAGATCAGTACCTATGGAAAACCACATTGTGTTGCTTCGCAGTAACATAAGAGAAGAAATTTCACGTTTACTTTCATAACAGCAAATTCTCTTTTACTATCTGTTGATGACTCTTAAAAAATTACAGTATTGGACTGATAAAAATAAAAGCTATAACTTCTGCTATATGGACTTGCATAAGAAAGTTCCTTATGTCAACCATTTGCCAAAATACTCTCTTCTTGCCTGCTGTCATTTGCCAAAATCTCGTTTCGATACCTCTACCAATTTAGGAGCTATGAGGGATGTTGTGAATATTTCATTCTTGCTCACACACAACTGAAAATGAATGCAATACATAAAATCCATTTTTACAAGGCTGGAGACCACCTCTCAAGTCTAAAGAAAAACGTTAGCTAAATTTCATACATAACATTGGTGTAATATGCACCAAATGCAAAATTACAGTGACCACTATTTTTCATTGCAAATTTTTAAAATTTTGCACCTTGTCTTACTTAAAAGTGAATTTCACAAAAAGTGTAGCAAGATGATGAGCACTTCACCTTGAAGCTGAAATAAAAAAAAGTGAAAAATGTCTAGTTCATTCCAGATTGGTTGCAGACATGGGGTTGCACCAGTCAGCACTGCCAGCCAGCTGCATCATCAGATCACAAGGGGGATATTTTCTCTGCTAGTTCAAGCAGCCTCGCACCATGCATGTACACCACCACCTTTCTATGAGCCTCCTTACTTATGCAGAAAACTGCAAAAATCAGTTCGTAGCAGTTTCTACACTGTGGGCAACGATTATCAAAATAACTAACCATAGCAAATGGCTCAAATTTTAAGTGCACATTATTTAGACATTCATCTAGAAATGCCATTTTCAAAAATCTGTATCTGTTACCAAGATGCACCACAAAACCATAATTTTTCAGTAGCACAAGTACCAACTGTGGGGATAGCTACTTCTATAATTTCTATACATGGCAAATCAATGAATATTTTACATGTTCTTAAACTGATTTTCTCAGTGAACAATGAACTATTTCTGACACCATGGTCCGTTACCAGGATTCAAAGGTTCAAAGTTACCACACCAAATAACATTTTTTTCAGCAAATTTACTCCAATAAAGCTTTGTCATGGGCTGTCACTGTATAATGTGCACTTCACACCTACACAAATTTGGCAAAGTGGTACCAAAGTGACAGAATATGGGCTAAAAAGGGCCATAACATGCCAGAAATGAAGTTAAAATAACTAAATAGAAGTTAAAGTAACTACGAAAAATTATTTAAAACCTGAAAGACTGCAAATCCAATAAAATATTTCTGAAAACATTATTACTCCTTAAAGATGCAAATCATAAACCAAACATTTTCAATGAACGGCGATCAATGAGCAAGTATCAAGAAGAAATGTAAAGCAAACAATTTTGTGTTAATCTTATGTGTACTTATATGTTATTTAAAAGTGCCAAAGTATATCAACTGTCAACAATATTATGAAAAGGAAAGTTGCAACTCACCACATAACAGAGATGCTGAGTCATAGATAGGCCTATCTGCAACTCAGCGTATCCACTATTTGGTGAGTAACAACTTTCCTTTTCATAATATTGTTACATTCCATCCTCAATTTTCCACTGTTTGATATAAACTGTCACAATTTTACTAACCTAAAGAATTCATTTTAGACTATTTATGCATCACACCCTGCTGTAGCACGGAAAACAAGGGAACCAGCAGAAAAATGCTCCTGTCTGAGCACAAAAAAATGAATACGTTCCTTTTTATAAGACTGACAGAAATGGGGAACCAACTGCCTCAATCCTCGTTCCATCTTCCTCACCAAAAATTCTGGCATGAGAACATACTCGTATTTATCTGTGTTGAAAGAGTGTAGCACAGAGACAATGATGGTGGAAAAGAGATGGGACAGTGCCAGTGGGAGAGAAATAGAGAGGACACAGCAATGGTGGGAGAGACAAAGTGACAATCACAGAGAAAGGGAGATGGATGTAGATAAAAGTAGTGACAGCAAAAGAGAGTGGGTGCATTTTGAACCAAAATTTTAAACATGTAGGTATAGGGGAAAAAGTAAGTTGCCACCTGTGCAACCAGTTGGCAGGAATCTCAAGGATTGAAGGCTCAGGATGTGCACAAAGTTGCTGTCCACCTAGGAAATGTCTATGAGTGAGAGAGATAGAGAATTGTTTTCATCAGAGAGAGCACACAACAGCCTTGAATTTAGGCACACTGTTGTCAGTTCTTCAAATGTCACTACTGTACTGTCAATGATACATTTGAGATGTGACTTCAAACATTTGATTCCTGCTTCCCTCACTCCACCAAAGTGAAGGGCACAAAGTGGAGTAAAATTCCAATTAATACCCTCTGAGGTTGAAAAGTTCATCACACTCTCAACTGTAGCACCACAGAAAAAAACGCTTAAGTTCATTGTGTACACTTATAAATGTGTACCATTATCATTATACATGTGATAAGGTTTTCCTCTTCTAGCAATGAACTCCTGACGGCAGTCAGAAATGATCTGGTTACTAAGTCACCAACTCACTTTATATGGATGGTTTTGGCTACCATACAAATAAATAAAGTAATATAGACCAAGGTGGTAACCTTACTCCATCTTACACTGCATTTCACAGTAACAGGGCTGCGTAATCCTCTCCACAATGCTGGAGAGGAAAAGAATGGTTCACTTTAGAGGCCAATAGTTGACCCTAAAGGTGAACCGCCATCTGAAAACATTTCCCGATAACTCCTTTAGTTGTGCTGCGCCTGTTGGGAATCCAAAATCTCCTACACAACAGACAGCGAAAGCTGTGACCCAGCGTGCAACAGGTTTTCATGTTCACACACAATGAGAATTTTTATCAGATGATGCTTAGGTGGTATGATAACAAGACGTTGCTCATCCTACAGGTACTTGGCATTCGTTAACCTTCCCCTCACTCACAAAATACCTTCTGTGTCAACAAACGGGTGGAAATTTCTTAATTTGCTATTATGTGGAACAGAAAAATTGGCCTTTAACAAAGTGATCTCACCATACTCACCATGATGAATTATGCAAATGCCCTTTTGATAGCATTTTGACATTCTTGTAGGAGGAGGAGGAGGAGGAGATTAGTGTTTAACGTCCTATCAACGACAAGTTCATTAGAGACGGAGCACAAGCTCGGATTAGGGAAGGCTGGGGAAGGAAATCGGCCATGCCCTTGCAAAGGAACCACCACTGCATTTGCCTGAAGTGATCTAGGGAAATCATGGAAAATCTAAATCAGGATGGCCAGATGGGGGATTGAACTGTCGTCGTCCTGAATGCGCATCCTTGTGGGGTGAGTGGCAAAGTTACCCTGTCAGCTTGATGCAACATAGCATTTTAAACAAACCTCAGTGCATAGCCCAAACCCATGTAAGTTTTCTTGAATGAGGAATATTTACACACAAATTCATCACCAAGTTCAATAACAGACACAAAAGATACTCACACACACCTTAATTCTGGTGCATCTTTTACCACTTGTGAAGGACAAGTGCTCTAGTCCAGGTCACAGTTGGATAGCCATGAAGGGCCAGTCCACCACTGCAGCATGAAGGGCCAGTCCACCACTGCAGCATGAAGGGCCAGTCCACCACTGCAGAAGGTAGCTCAAATGTTCTGGACGAATGTCACATGATATGTGATCAGCAGGATTGTTTTCTGATTTTACAAATGTCTAGATGGGAACTGAACTTAGTTCCTGAATTTCAGAGTCTGTGATGGCAACAAAGGTTTTCCAGTGACTGGGACTACGATGCTGCCAGCAGGGAACTATTATGGAGCCCATCCACAGATGGATATCACCACTGTTTATGATGTCTACAGTACTGGCCATCTTATAAATGAGTTGAGCAAGAAGAAGAGCACCACATAATTCGAGTTGTGGGAGAGATTGTTTGACAGGGGCTACATGAGATTTGGCTGCAGCCAATGAAACTACAACTTTGTTGTTGGGAAGAACACATCTGATAGAAACACAAACATACACCAATTGTGAAGCATCACAGAAAAGGTGAATTTTGTGTTTAACTTATTGAGCACAGGGAATGATCTTCCTCCTAATCAAAATATCATTGAGGAAAGGCAACTGGATATGAAGGACATTTCATTCATCAATTATGATGGATGGAAGGACTTCATCCCAATAAAGGCTTTGTTGCCACAAATGCTGCAAGAAGAAGCTTGCATCCTATGACTGATGCGCCCAAAACCTCATGCTGGTCAAAGACAGATGCTATTGTACTGAGTGATCAAAAAGTCAGTAAAAATTTGAAAACTTAATAAACCACGGAATAATGTAGATAGAGGGGTAAAAATTGACACACATGCTTGGAATGACATGGGGTTTTATTAGAACCAAAATGAAGGATGGTGCTCCATCCCATATTGCTAGACACATGAAAGATCTCTTGCGCGTGTCGTTTGGTGATGATCATGTGCTTCGCCGCAACTTTTGTCATGCTTGGCCTCCCAGGTCCCCAGACCTCAGTCCGTGCAATTATTGGCTTTGGGGTTACCTGAAGCCGCAAGTGTATCGTGATCGACCGACATCTCTAGGGATGCTGAAAGACAACATCTGACGCCAATGCCTCACCGTACATGCTTTACAGTGCTGTTCACAACATTATTCCTCGACTACAGCTATTGTTGAGGAATGATGGTGGACATATTGAGCATTTCCTGTAAAGAACATCATCTTTGCTTTGTCTTATTTTGTTATGCTAATTATTGCTATTCTGATCAGATGAAGCGGCATCTGTCGGACATTTTTTGAGCTTTTGTATTTTTTTGGTTCTAGTAAAACCCCATGTCATTCCAAGCATGTGTGTCAATTTGTACCTCTCTATCTACATCATTCCGTGATTTACTCAGTTTTCAAATTTATACTGACTTTTTGATCACCCGGTACATAGGACATTACACTCGGTAATCTTTCAGCACCGATGACTCTCCAGCTGCACTTGGCACTGAAATGTGTCAGAGCCATGGTGCCACAAGATTCCTAATGTTTTTATGGCTTTTCTACAGCAAGATTACAAGGCAAAGATGTTTTTTTGTCCTGCGATGGAATTTGTCCCATAACACATTGGCTACTGCAGCACCATTTCATCATTGGATGTTCACAAGCTTTAGTTTCAGTAGTTGACCCACATAATAAGTCATACACATAGAAGCTAGAAAACAATGATTGCAATGCCATTGAAAACTTCTTCCTTCTCAAAGCCAACTGTTGGAGACATCTAGTCACAAGACAGGCTGCAGGAACAGTTCTTTAAGGGGAGTTAAATTGGAAAAAAAATTTCACATTTTTGGATTTTTATCTCATTATAAAATTTGCAATTTTTCGAATAAAATGATATATATCTCACATACAAACTCACATGGGAAGTATTTTATTTTACTTTTTAAAATATGATCTACATCAATTGAAAATGTTAAAAAATTTTACATGCATTACTTCAAGATCCAATAAAATCAGTAATTTTTATATAGAAAGCTGTGGATTGTTGTGTTATAAAGGTTAATATATGTGTTTGTGCTGGTCATTTCCAGAAGAGGATGGGCACCAGGTTGAGGAAGTTGAAACAAAGTTTGAGAGACAAGAAACTTTCTGATGGTGAAACCATATGAGGCAGGCTGATAGGCAAAATGATTGATGAACTACAGCAGTATTATGGGATGGCCATTAGAAATAATACTGACAATTTGTTGAAAATGAAGCAGGCAGTATGGGCTACACTACCTTCTTCCACAGACTGTCAACTGATGAAAAACCGGTACACCACCTTTGCCCTCCTGGGCCTGATTCATGGTGCAATTACCGCAATGCCCAGTACTCAAACAGTTCATACAGCCATAAACATTCCATCCCAGCATCAGTCGTGGATATCATAAAACCTATTTACAAAGACCTGGCAAATCCTAAACTACTGAAGAAGTGTCTGACAAAATCCCTATGAGTCGTTCAATAATCTTATATGGACTCGCTTACCAAAAAATGTTTCTATTGGAATGAAGACACTAAAGTGGGGGGGGGGGGGGGGGGGGGGGGGTGATCAGTGATGCTGTTACTGCTTTTAATGATGGCAACATTGGTAGGGTGAAAGTGCTATAGCATACGGCAATCAATCCTGGACCAAACTGCATCAGAGAACTTGAATGGATGGACAAGATTCCCATTGTATGCAGAAAATTGGCCAATAAGGAGTCCAGAAAGAAGAAAAGAGTTGGAAAAAGATCAAGAGGACGATATACAGTACGGTGCAGGGTGCTTCAGAGTGACTAAAAATAAAAAATTAAGCACATATTAAGTGAGTTACACTCTTTTGAAACTTTAGAAGCCGTTCCCGAATATTTACATTTTCTGTTGCATTTTTCCCTAAATCTCAGAAACCACTTCAAGTATTCAGATTTCTAGGGAGTAATAACATACATATCCTGAGTCTACTGAACTAAAAGAAGAACATAATGTTATGTATAATTAAAATTATTTAGGATAATGTACAAAAAAAGTACACAAAATTTTAACCATGTAATTAAAAAATTGTATTTTGGAAAGCAGCGGCTGAAATGCAATTATTGTAGTTCAGTAAACTCAAAACACACAGTTTAATGTCCTGTAAAAGTTTCATGTTAATGGCTACAGTGGTTTCTGAAATACAGGGAAGCCAAGTCACTAAATTTAACAAAGGATAGAGCGTTCTAACTCCTCTTAAGTGACTGTAGACAATCTATATTCTTGCATCAGTTCAGTGATTCCCACCACAAAATTCTGTGGAATTTCATGTCACCAGGATGGAGATACACTTGGAGATACATTTTTGCTACGTCAACTGACAGAGCCAAATTAAAGGAGCAAAATTTTATAATAATCGAAAATAAATCTGGTTGGATAGTGGGGCCAACAATCAAGATATCTTTGAGGGGTATTCTACTACAAATGGCAGCAGAGCCATCAAACAATACTCTCAACTTAGTAGTGGCGCTGCATTCCTTGAAGACAACATGGTACGGGAGGTAAAACTTTGGACCTACGATACCATGAGAGTTCGAGAGTCCCATGTGTCCTAGTTAAATATACTCATGCATGACTGCAGCATATTCCCGTTTCAGATTTGCATGCCTTTTAAATCTTCTCTAAAGGTGTTCCAGACTTCATCAGGTTTCACTGGCAGACGATCCACAAACCTCCCACCTTCATCTTGAGCTGTGTTACACTAAATGCAAGCCTCACACATTTTATCCTGCTTGCACAGGTAGTTCCTCTAGCTCCTAAAACCTTTGCATTTTGGCATCTAAATCATCACCTCTAACAAATGTAGGTTACTGCAGAATGAGGCATGTTACATGAAGCTGAAGGAATCCTACCAGGCAAAATCCGGCTACAAGTGTAATCCCAAAAGTAGGGTCTCCCATTTTTTTTATAAGTACATAGACCTGTTTATTTCTACAGTGGTTTACATCAGTTTACAGTTTGAACATTTAGCTATTTTTCGACATAATCACCATTTCTGTCGATGCATTTTTGTAGACGCTGTGGCAGTTTTTGTATGCCCACGTCATACCAGCTCACCGCCATGCTGTTCAGAAAGTTATGAACCTCAACTTTCACCTGCTCATCGGAGCTGAATCGCTTTCCGGCCAAATGTTCCTTTAACCTAGGGAACAGGTGAGAGTCACTGGGCGCCAAATCAGGACTATAGGGTGGATGGGTGATTATGTTCCACTGAAACTGTTGCACGAGAGCAACGGTTTGCCGAGTGATGTGTGGGTGAGCGTTGTCATGGAGAATGTGTATGCCCTTGCTAAACATTCCTCGTCTCCGGTTCTGAATTGCCCATTTGAGTTTTTTCAGAGTCTCACAGTAACTGTCAGTGTTAATTGTGGTCCCAACGATTCATTTCCGACAACGAGGTGAAAGAAGAGGTTCATAACTTTTTGAACCGCATGGCGGTGAGCTGGTACGACATGGGCATACAAAAACTGCCACAGCGTCTACAAAAATGCATTGACGGAAATGGTGATTATGTCGAAAAATAGCTAAATGTTGAAGCTGTTAACTGATGTAAACCATTGTAGAAATAAACAGGTCTATGCACTTATAAAAAATAGGAGATCTCACTTTTGGGATTACCCTCGTAAATTTAGTTTCAATCAGTGATGGATCTTTTGGTTTCTCCAGCCTTTCCCTACATACAACATCGAAGAAAACCTTGGCACCAAGAATTGAATCTACTGTGGCAAGCATGTTGAACTAAGGATCAGCAAGTGGTAGATCAAGTGGGACATTCCTACTTCTTATATCTATACAGCTTTCTGTTAAGTCACTGGCGACATTCTCCACAATAGCACAAGTGGTTCTAAACATGAAAGTCACTAAGCCTAGACAACAGTTCAATGTTACGGGTATAAGAACTGAGGCTGCAAAGGCAATGTCTTTGCCGTCGCAGGAAATGACTGTTTTGTTTCAATTTTAATTTGGTTGCCATGCCTTAGATATAAAAGACAGCTGGCTCACACTATCTTGCAGCACCCTACAAGACTGCAGCTTACCCTTGTTGTCTAATGTTGACAACTGCAGTTGCCAACAAAACATTAAATTTTATGTTTGATCTCCCCTTCACAGGCTGATGGGCCAAGGAGTAGCTTCCAGATTCACCATCCTGTTTATCCTTTGAATCAGCTGACTTGTGGAGCAGTACATTGTGCCTTCCCTTACAGGCCTTACAAGGAGAAATCTTTCATTTACTCGAGAAGTGACTGGACACATGCACAAAAAACAAAACTTATTTCCTGTTACAAATGCCTGCCGTTCATCGATACTTAGCGCTTGAAACCATTTGCATTTGCTGATAGCATCAGGTTCTTTACAAAACTGACACAGTTCCCCCAGCATCAACATTAACCATATGTCCCTTCTTCACATTCCTCATTTGATTTGAGTTACTGGCATGTTCTTGTGGATTGTCTGAGGTGATGTCTCTGAATCTGATCAAGAAGAGCTTGTTATAAAACCAAAACATCTATCAATTGATTCTGTGTGGTGAATGGGCATACAGACGTTTTTACCTCCCAATCATGATGATCTGTGGGGTCACAAAGCAACCAGAATTGCTTCTGAAAGAATGACTTGTGAAGTGGGACATGTGTAGGAGGAAAAAAAAAAACAGTTAAGCTATGGAAGCAGCTACTGAGGTGACAACGTTTTTGTGGAGTGCACATAGGGAATGTTAGGCCAAAACAATGGGTCACATACAAGGTAAAGATCAAAAGATCACTGAATTGCTTCTGGGGTTGAATTGACAAGGCATGAATGAAATGTGTACAGTTATTACAGGATGTCTGAAACCTACAGTACCTGTAAAATTATACCATCCGCAGGCACTGTGACACCAGATATTTGTCATAAAGTAGGCAGCCAATGCAGAGAGAACTAATCATGCTTATCAGGAAAACAATCCATTATATGGGCACATTCCAGCAGTTACAGTGTTGATGTCCAGAAGTTTCAAGGCCGCTTCAGTGTTGTAAATAGCAGTAGCTATCAGCAAGGAAACAACTGTAAATTTCTTGACTCTGGAATAACTCAACCTGACCACCGCTTCGGAAACCCTCCCACCTGGGCATGAACACAACTGGATCATACGGAGGTCACTCAGCAGTCTTTCAATCTGGAGTTGGAAGATCCAGGAGTAACCACCATAAATGGCACTTCCCTGTGGACTGCAGAGAAGAACACGCCATCGAACACCTAGTAGTATATCAACTATGCCCTGCATCTTGTACAGAAGAAGATCTTCTGCTCACAACTCAGAGAGCAATTTGTGTTACAAGATTTTGGGCAACAACTTTTATTATTAATGATAATTATCATGTACTGCATTTGCTCCCAACTCAAATGAGTTAATAAATAAAGCAAGGAAACTTTGAATGTAAAAATTTTGTTGGTAAATTGCCAAAGCATCCCTAACAAAATCCCTGAGTTTACTGCCTCCTGGAAAGGTGTCACACTCAAACTGTACTCTGAACCTACAGCTGGATGAAATATCTAATGAGGTATGAAACATATATTAAAAACACTGGTTAGACAGCATGGCAAGGATGGCATTCATTGTGACTGGCTACATATTGTGTCTACTTAGGTGGAAACTGAAAGTGACTGCGAAGTTATCTGGACATGAGAAACTTGTCTACGTGAACACAAGTTAATCATTTGAAGTTTTTATCTACCACCTGATTCTGCCATAACAGTTACAGGATCATTCAAAGAATGTCACTGCTCAGTGGCACAGAAGTAGCATGAACATGCAATATTAGCTGGAGATGGCTTTAACTTACCGAGTACAGACTGGGACGTCTATGGACTCATTACAGGTGGTATGAAAAGACAAGTCTTGTGAAGGAGTCCTCAATACATTTTCCACAACCTGAGCTGAGCAGCTAGTTTGATGACCCAAATACTATGGAAAAATTTTATACCTTGTAGCTACAAACATGCTTGATGTTACTGAAAGTGTCAATAGAGAGGCAGGGATTAGTGATCATGCTGTCATCAAAGCGAAGATGGTTAGTAAAGTTAATAAATCCACTCAGAAGGCAGAAAGAGTTTTTATGCTGGAACGAGTAGATAATCAGTTATTAATGTTCTGCTTCAACAAAGAATGGGCATTATTTTGTTTCCAATATTCTGGACATAAAGAATTACAGGCAAAGTTTAAATTGATTGTAAATTTGTAAATTGTGTTCTAGAGAAGTATGTGCCGAGAAAATGGATTAAGGATGGAAAAGACACACCATGGTTTAATAACAAAATTCAGAAAATGTTTGTGGAAAGAGAGAGTGTCGTATTCGCAGTTCAAAATAGACTACAGAAATGCCAAAGGTGACCGTTATCAGAAATTTGTAAGCCTGCACAAAACACAAAAAGAAAAAGAAAAAACAGTGCAATGGGTAAGTTGTTATGGTTTTGGACTGCCAAGAGGGTGAGCCATGTTCAAAATTTCCTTGTGGCATTTATTCATTTATTTACTTATTCTTCACAACATTATGAACTATCCGTCCAGTCACTGAAATGTTTGTTCTCTTTCTGTAGTCTTGGCAGTTGTCATAATACACAAGGGTTATAGAATATAACTCATGTAGTAAGTAAATGTGATCAATAGTGAGGGCAGGCAAGATACCACGTTGACACCCCATAGAAATGAAAACAACAAATACATGGGTGTGAACTATGCAAGAACAAATGAATTCAAGAGTCAAGCCTTCCAAAACAGAATGCAGCTTCAAAAACAGATTTTGACAGAGGACAGAGAAACTGGGCGATTATGAAATTATTGCATTCATTTGTTGCAGCTTATGTGACAAACTATTACATTTTCATCATTTCCTTGGGAGGGGTCACAGTCACATTCGTACGAACACCTGTATCGGGCAAGGAGACATATCTCACTCATCATTCGTACAAGTTAGGTGCATCAATAAGAGATTCCCATCATATGACAAACGTACTGTCACTAATGCTGTGTATGACACACTAGATGCATTTTTCGGTGGAGGATTCAGCTAATTAGACACCTGGTCCTCAAATGTTTGTGGTTTCCATTCGAAAGCCACTTCCTTTTAGCTGTTAATAAAGTAGTTGTCCGGTTTCTGATTGACTGTCCACTGGACCCTCTTACCACTAAATTTGAGGGGAGTGTCAAGGGGAGTTTCCCTTGTTAGTGAAATATCTTAAAGCCGAAGTTTTAAATTTCTCATTTAATAAATCATTCACACAAGAAAATCAGATAGACTTTCCATAATTAGATTGTCGCACTGACTCCAGTATGGAGGATGCACACAAAAGCATTACTGGTATTGAGAAGCAACTGAAAGAGTTGAAAACAAATAAGTTGCTTGAATGAAGCTTTGATTCTGTTTTATACAGAATACTCTTCAGCACTGGTCCCTTTCTTAGCTGGCATTTATCGCGAATCTCTCACTCAGTGTGAGGTTCCATGCGAATAAAAAAAAATGTAGGTGACTACTGTAAAGAAGAAGAGTAAAAGAATGAACATTCAAAATTACAGGTAAATATCGTTTACACTGGTTTGTTCCCAAATCCTTGAGCATATTTTTAGTCAGAATATAATAACTTACCTAGAGACAGAAAAACTTCTTTCGTCAAATTAAGGACAGATTTAGAAAACATTGCTCATGCAAAGCTGAGCTAGCTGCTTCTCGCACTATATCCTGTGACCTATGGATGAAAGGCCACAGACAGACGGTATATTTCTAGATTTCCACAAAGCAGTTGTTTGACACAGTGCCCCACTGCAGACTGTTAACATAGGTCTGAGCATATGGAATAGGTTCTCAGATATGAGTGGCTCAAAGACTTTTTAATTAATAGAACCCAGTACATTGTCCTGGATGGTGAGTTCTCATCAGAGGCAAGGGTGTCGTCTGAAGTGTCCCAGGGAAGTATGCAAGGACTAATCTTGTTCTCTACATGCATAAACAATTTGATGAGCAGCAATCAGTGACTATTTACTGATGATGCTGTTATGTATGGGCAAGCACCATCGTTGCTTCACTGTAGGAGGAAACAGTATGACTTAAAGAGAATACGTATCTGGTGTGATGAATGGCAACATGATCTAAATGTAGGAAAATGTAAGCTAATGCAGGTAAGTAGGAAAAACAATCCGTAATGTTCAAATATGGTATTAAGTTTACCCAAGGCATTGCAACATACAAAGTTTTCCTCAAGAACAGTTGCAGCCACTGTCAGATCAGGGTGTCATAAAACTGAAGGCACCTACGCCACAGTTAGCAGAGGAAGAGAAATCTGCTGCGATCACATTTATCTCTCACACAATGAAAACATCAGTCAAAATTGGAAGAACTCTCTGGCAGAATAATGCCAAGTATATTTTCTGCCTCCTGCCCAAGATGAAAGCCTTGTTGTGTGGGTCTGCCAAGGACTCCAGAAACCACGAGTCTACCACATGCCATGCCAGGGCAGGAAATGTATGAAGGCCAGATTATCTGGACAGTACAGGAAATAAGTGCAGAACGCAAGTGTCATACAGGTAAGCAACAAACAACAAAGCCAGATCCAAACAACATATCACAAATTATGATGACACCAAGTTGCTAAAAACCACACCAACATGTTTTAGGATAGCTTTTTAAAAGAGTCTGTTGAGATCCGGTTATATGAAGAAATGATAAAGTCAGCACTTTCCAATTAGGTAAGGCTTGGGATACAGCCTTGAGCACAATCAACATGCAGCAAAAGATTGCAGGAAGATCCACCCACGCCACATCAGTGGAAGAACTGAGGCCACACCACATCAGCAGTATCTCAACATTCGTGATGGCTCATGTTGTGACCAAGCACTTCCATCTCTGTATCACCAGTGGAGCTGCACTTAGGTACAGTGGACTCGAGAACAGCAGCAGGAGGAAGAGATTATATAAGATGGCATCCAGCAAAAGACTCTCAGTCATCAGGACCACCTGAAGCTGGCAACACGTCAGATTTCCAAAACACCATACTGTTTGGACAATGTCACATGGTTCGATACCTGACAATATTTCAAAATCATTATCATGGTGGCAATTCAAACTGGGAGGGGAAAAAAAAAGTCCCTGAGAATTCCGGGTGTGAAAATGAAGAATGATGTCAAGAAGGTCCTGAGAAATTAATGGCAAGTGGGGATGTCAAACACAATAATGGCTTTTCTTTCCTCTCAACTGAGCTATACTAACCAAAGTTTTTGAATATCAATCATCAATAATTTATATGGAATAATATATAACTAACACTCAGAAATTTTAAGTATTTTAAAACTTGTGATTTATGAAAGCCAATCAAATTAAATTTCAATACTAAGTTAAAAACAGAATTCCCTGAAATTTTATGAAAGTCCTGAAATTCCATGAGATTCCCCAATTTTCCCAGGTAAAATGTAATTCCCTGAGAACTCCACCTTTTCCACAAGAGTTGCCACCATGATTATACATCACAAAAGTCTACAATCTCACAGATTTTGACTTCTTGCAATTTGAGACAGTGCCTGCTAACAGAAGTGACACTATTAGAAATATAACAAATTGAAAGGATAGTTGCTTCTCACCATATAGCGGAGATGCTGAATCGCAGATGGGCACAGGTCTGACTACAGCTGCCAGAGACTGTGGTCATGTGTGTGTGAATTGTGTGTTGTCTATTTATGGCAGAGGCCTTGTTGGCTGACAGCTTATTTTGTGACAGTCCTTTTGTCGTGCCTATCTGCAACTCAGCATCTGTACTGTATGGTGAGTAGCAACCATCCTTTTCATAATATTGTTACATTCCATCCTGGATTTTCCATTGTTTGACACCATTAGGAACTACATACAAAAATAAGTCAGAACTCCTTGAGATGCTATTCATCAAGGAAGTTCCCTGTTCCCTGAAGTTTACTTCACGAATGATGCAGCTGTCGGCAATTACATTCCGAAGTAAAACAAATTTATCATACTTATCTTATTTCACAGTTGACAGATTAGCAACAGCAATAATAAAAAACCAGAAATGAACTACATTGGCTCACTGCAGAACCAAACACACAAATGCCACACTCAAACAATAAGATACATGCTGTAAATGAGTGTGTATAAACCACCCTTTCGAATAAAATGCAAAACCATGTCTATTGCCTGGACATCATCACTTAACTGTGGAAACAAAGAATGGTCAACCTACAGTGTATGATGCAAAGCAGTGAAGTTGTGATGCTAAAAGGAATGGGCCACCAACAGAGAGGCACCACATTGACAAATGGTTGGTTCCTCTCACCTTATGGTCACATCCTGAGTCAACCAGGTATGGCTGATACTTAGATTGTACAGGATAATTGATTCGCTTCAAGAAGCGTGGAGGGAAGATCACCATGCAATTGTCGACTCCTTTACGGTACATAGCCATTCTAGTATCCAAGCCTCCAAAAGCTAAAGATGTGGTGTCAACATCCTGTCTGATCCCAGTTTTCTAATCTCCAAAGTTTCCATTTCAGACCTAATTATTAACAATATTATGAAAAGGACAGATTACTACTCACTGTAAAGGTGACACATTGAGTTGGAGACAAGCACAACTAAAAGTCTGTTGAACTTTCAGTCTAAGCCTTCTTCAGGGAGGGACACACACACACACACACACACACACACACACACACACACACACACACACACCATATGCACGCATGACCACTATCTCCAGCCAGAGTGACCACTCTGACCGGAGTTATGGTCATGTGTGCATGACGTGTGCTGGTTTGTGTGAAAGTGTGTGTGTTTTCCTTTCTGAAAAAGCTTCTGCCCAAAAGCTCAAAGTCTTTTTATCTTGTCTGTCTACAACTCAACATGTCATGTAAGGTGGGCAGCACTCTATCCTTTCCATAATACTGTTGCTACTCCAAACTGGACTTTCCATTGTTGATATTAGTCATTAATTTTGTGATAAAGTCAAGCTCAAGACTCTGTGTCTATTGCTGTATGTCATGTCACTGGGTTTAATGTTCCGTTAACATCAGTGCTATGGGAGAAGTTTGAGGAAGCACCTTGAGAAGAACTATTTTAGGAATAACCTGGAAAGGAAAAAACAGAAAGCACAGAGTTTGGATTATTGTTGCCATATCTTCATGCTGTTGGACAATCTGGGATAGTCTATTTTTTTGAATATGAAGTTTAATGTCTATTACGCACACCACAAACATATTTTGTATATTACTTGTCAAGGGACAGAAATATTAAAAATTACAAAGTAACATAGAAGCTTTAGCAAGATATAAATATTTTTATTGATTTTCTTACTTTAAAAGGTTTGAGTAAGATAGATTCTTGAGCTTTGCTCACCTTTGTGACCCTATAAAGCATGTATGAATTTTTTGGAAGAGGCAAATCAAGGCGAGAGAAACGAGGTAACAGTTGGTGAAAGATTGCTGTGTAGGCCGGCAAATTTTCTGCCACAAAGTAACTCCATATGCGGATATCACATGTCACGAGAGGCCCTCTCTCAATGCCTCCCCTATGGCGTTGTTCCGTGTAGCGCCATGGTTGGATGAAACTGAGCCACAATTCGAGCACCCACCGAAATGAACCATCGAGTGGCCAGTGTTGCATGCAGTGTTGCAGAAACAGGAATATCTTCCCTTGTACTGCACCCAATATTACTCTGAAAATTCAAGGTAAATTATAAACACAGTGCATGAAATGTTGAAGTTCATATAAATGTAAGTATAAAGTACTTCAAACGGAAGTGTGAATGCATGCTCTCAAGATGGTATCCGTTAATAAAATATTCTTGGGCTTCAAGATATGACAAGTGGTCAGCTGCCCAAGACACTTCAGCAGAAATCTCCTCTGTTATTGTCAAGTAGTTGACAGTCAGGACTCAGAGAATATTTTATTAATACACGACTTTTGTTCATATGTTAAAAATGCATCTATGTTGCCTGCTAAAAAAATGTTTAAGATACTGAGTAATACTACTTTCAGCAATTAAAGCGAGAAAATATCCTCCTTCAAATACTGTATTCCTGTGTGTACTGCCCCACATAAGACATCAAAAGGCTACAATGAAATCTATCATTCTGATGCCTTGAGACAGTAATAACTGTCTACACCTACAAAAGTGATCAATATGAAATTCTGCATCTTAAAAATTTACACATTGTTTAGGAAGAACAGTGGTTTTTTACAGCAACAGAACCACAATAGCAGAGATAATAAGAAAAAAGAGCAAGAATTTTCAGTCAAGAGCAGGAGGAGGAATCCAAAGACAGCAATGACTATGCTACTGACAATTTCTAGTAATCATGAAAAACTTAACAATCATCTTTTACACTTAAGAAAATAGCTTCAAGATAGCTGCCAGCAATCAGAAATCTTGAACTTGTTATTATTCAAAATGGAAAAAAATGTCAACACTGTGATTCTTTCCTCCAGCTTGTCACAATACAAGTAAAATTAAATGTTAGAAAGAAACAGAGGCAATTTTTTTATCACAAAGTGCTGTAACAGCAGACCTTGCTTTACAAAAACTTAACACAGGAGGTCATTACACTCCGCTTGATGAAAGTATGTGCGAACATACACCAATGGTTCACCTGATACGAGAGTCAAGGGTGGCCTTTTATCATGTTATTGCAAGTGTAATGACTGTCAACATAGATCAAATATTCCAAGAATCACCAGAAATAAAGCTAATGAGCCACCAACCTTTGATCCTGACTAGCTCTGAGTAATCATCTGATGTTTGTAATTATGTAGTATCACTTACCAGCCAAAATACCGCTGTGTCCTATTCAATAAGCTTGGATAATTCATTTGCTTGTAACTGCATTTGAAAGCATCACTTCGAATATGTCACTGTGAAGACTGTTGTGTGTTGAAATATTCATACTCCTCTTGTAAAATCATATGCAGAATTCTCCCACAGCTTACTTGAAACAGAGCTCTCAACTAACATGAATGAGTATACACTAGTATAGTTATAAGGAACAAACAATTTAGTCATGTGTATGGCACACAGTGCAGCTGTAGGGACTTGAATGCTTGTCACTGCACAAGCAATCCCAAGTTTATACACACAAACACGTTCTCTACCCAACTTAGATCCAGAAACTCCCACATGGCATGGATTATATAGCAACAGCTCGAGTGAATGACACAGTGGTGAGTAGTATGCTGTGCCATTAGACTGTCAGGTTTGGCCACAATTTGGACAGAAAACTGAATAGTTGGTTAGAGGCCATGTGCAAATACTTTCTTTTCCATAAGTTTGGAGTGTAAAATATATAAGGAAGACAGCAATAACTTGAAACAAACACAAGGTAGTTGAGATGAAAACTGAACTTTTTGCTACCACACAAAACAAACAACTACACACAAACCAGAAGTCTGCAATTCATTTGTGGCATGTGCACATTGCATAAAAGTTTCTTTTTATCTCTCTTTTTTCAGAGAGAGAGAGAGAGAGAGAGAGAGAGAGAGAGAGAGAGAGAGAGAGAGAGAGAGAGAGAGAGAGAGAGAGAAGGAGGAGGAGAGGAAGAAGACGAGCTGGGATATAATGCTTCGTCCAACGAGGTTCAACAACCATTTACTCGACGGGCTACAGGTAATTCCAACAAAGAGTCATCACAGGTCATTGTACTCTGTCCATCTTGTTAACTAAATCTTCTATTACTGATCTGTAGGATACATTAACATTTTTTGGATTACAAGGCCATCCTCACTCCTTAAGTTACAGGCTGATGACAATCTCGTAAGTTGGTAACATGTTAATTAATTAAATTAAGACTGTAGAAAATTTTTGTGCTTTACATTCACAAGGAAAAAATGTGGTTTTGTCACCCACACCAGATATTTGCTTTTTTGCTCTCTAAGGAGTAGAATGTTGATTCTACCCAAACCACAGTCTGATCCTTATGGGGTTGCCAAAATACTGGCAACAGGAAGTATCATGCATGAGGATATTGCACTTGTGGATGTAATACAAAATATACTGTATATACTTACAGCACACCGATTGTCACAGGAAGAAACACATGCAATGGACATACAATGTGTACTCTTCCCTGCTGATTAATGAAGTGGCTGTCTGTCTGTTTATTGTCCTCAACAGTTCAGTAGCCTCTTTACAAATATTGTTGGACACACAGTTAAAATGGAAACAAGTAGATCAAAATGAGAACTGCATACACATGCCACATATTAAAATGAAAGATTAGAATAAAAACACAGAAAATGAACAAACAGGTCAGGGTATGGTAGTTAATTGACCTTTACATAATAAGTGCATGATCCAGTCACCTACATTTCCCACTAAAATTTCCTGCCTAACAATTTAAGTAGTACACCATTTCCAGCAATATTCTTGAAATTCATGTCAAATCTATAATAATGTCATTTAAAATAGAGAGATCAACCAAAAACTGGCTGCTGCCATCTTGTCAAGGTATAAAGCACTCTCAACTAACATGTGATGTATAGTTTAGCTGCATGTCGTAAGCACCACAAAGTAATAGGTCTTCATGCCAGAGAAGGAAGCCACTTAACACAGAACTGTGTCCCATTCAGAGACATAATGGGATGAGTGTCACACCTAAGAGCCCACAAGATGGAATTCAACAATCTTATGAAGTTGATTTTGTTAAATACATTTTGTTATGCATCATCTTATAGTACTGCATTGTTACTGATAGAAACAGACACTGCTGGGTGACAATCACCCTCCACTTCTGATGTATGTCCTCAGAAGTCACGCCTTGTCTCCAAATCTAACAGCAGTTGGTAATCATAAGTGTTCTGGGGTAAAGTATGTAACAATTTTAATGCATTGTCTAAAGCTTTTCTGATGGGGTACCTATTGTTACAGTTCCTGAGGACCCTGCAAGGTGGATACCAACAAGCTCCTTAACAATAGTGGCTCATCAGGATGAAGCTTGCACCAAAATTTGTATTTTTCCTACTACATAGCCACATTTGCATTCAAGTATATGTTCAGTGACGGATAATCTGTTGGACTGGAGGAGTCCGGTGTTGTGCTTGTGATCACCCAGCATCTCTTGCACCATTTTTATTGTCTATCTCAAGCATTCCTTCTCACCGTCTCATGGGATGCAATATACCCCTAGTTCAGGAATTTTGTATTATCTTCAACTTTGATGAGGAGCTCTTGTGTTTTGGCAAAAGTGGGATGAGGCAGAAGATAAACATAATATTCTTTCCTAAAACGTCGCTAATTCTTTAGGGTGTAGAACTGGCATAGCATTCACTTTAACGCAGAGCTTAACAACTCCCTGATTCCATGTTTGAATACTCATGCCTGCTCATGCTCCTAAGCACAAGTACAACAGTAATGGCGTTGTGGGGAGCACGGAAAATGCACGCACACACTGCGCTCATAACACATGAGAAGTGCCAACTGTGAAATGGGAAAGGGTCAGTTTTGATAGTGGTGCATCTAACATCAACAACAGCAAGTCAGTGTTGGATAACACTGCTTGACCAACAGGCACAGAGACTTTTGCTATCCACTTTGACCTGTGCGTACTGTGAGTACTTCGATTTCTGGGAGACAGTCACTACCAGAGAGAAAGGCCAAGAGCAATAATGTACCAAGAGCAATAACGTAATGATCATAAAGTTTACCGACAATTGTCACAGGTTGTGGAAAAAAAAAGTCAAAAATCATCAAAATGTACACCAATTTAATGCTGGAAAACAAGCCCTTACTACGGGATGGGATATGGTCTAAAGATGACAATGGTTGCCTGGACTGATGATTTGTAGTTCCCGCTAATGGTAGGCTATGTTTATTTGTTTTGTTTTGTTTTAGGGCACAAAAACAACTAAGGTCATATTCGTCCTTATCAGAACCATAGAACACTAAGACAAAAAAGCGTTAAAAGTGACTACACATTAAGCCCAATTGATGGAAGGAAAGACAGCTAGAAACAGGGACTTCCTCTTCGAGAAAGGTCCATAAAATATGCTACAGAGACAACGGAAGTCCTGAACTAAATATTAAATGTCCTTTGCCATATTGCTACAATGGATAAAAAGTAAAACATGGTAGAGAGCCCATGAATTGTTCACTGTAATGCCTATACCTCGCTGACAACAACCATAAACTACAACATAAGTGGTTAAAAAACAGGCATTCCATCAGCAAATGGTGAACTGTCAAAACTGATGACAGTGTGTGCAGTGGTGGGGAACCAGCATTTAACAAATGGTGATGGCTAAAACAACAAGCAACCTAGCTAAAATGATCGAGGTGAGAGGGCTGAGAGGAAGTTGGTGAAGTTGCTGGAAGAGGTTTAATTCTCCAGAACTTTTTCCCATGAAGGAAGGAGCACTGGAGATGAAAAAATGACACCACATGATGACGAACAGCAACACAGAGATCATCGGAAGGAATGGAAGAACCAGAGGGCTGAGGTAGGAGGACTGCAGCCTCAACAGCAGTGTCAGCATCCAGCGTCCTCGTTTCCCATCAGACCGACATGGCTAGGGACCCACATAAACATCACAGTGGCTCCATCAATAATGAGCATTTGGAAGCTTTCTTGGACCAGTTGCACTAAGGAATGTACTGTGTACAGCACACAGAGGCTCAGAAGGGCACAGAGAGTCAGAGCAAATGACCCAATTGAAAAACCTGAGTCGCCGAAAGTACTGCGTGGCCTGATACAGGATGAAGAGCTCCACTGTAAATATTGAGCAATATTCTCGAAGCCAATACCAAAAATCATCAGTGCCAATGACAAGAGCACAGCCAACACCATGGTCAGTCCGAAAGCCATCAATGTACACAAAGATACTATCGTGACGTTCAATGTGAAGGTCCAGAAACTTATGGCAACAGAGTGAGTCTGGAGTAATGTCCATAGGAAGCAAATGAAGTCCAAGGTGAACACAGGCCACCGCACAAAGCGCAGGTGATGAAGGGTTCACATCCATTGGGAAAGTGGAAGGTAGCATGAAGCTAAGCTGCTGGAGCAAAAGCCAAAAGCAATCTCCAGGACATAACAGAGAAGAGGGACGCACCCCATTCTGGTGGTCAATGGAGTCATTGAAGAGGGAGGCATAAGATGGGTGGCCAGGCATGGCAGACAAATAGCATGCGTATCCACTGAGAAGAACACCATGTCAGTATGACAGTGGTAGTTCACTAGTTCTGCATATAGACTCTCAACCAGGCTAGCGTAAAAGGCACCACTAGGCGAACGGATGCCACAATGGTGGACTGTATTTAGATGGTGTAAGGACGGATGTCCAGATGCATAAACAAAACATCAATAGTCTAGTTTCGAATGGACAAGGGATCAGTACAAATGGAGGAGGATGGTCATATCTGCTCCCCAGGAAGCCTCACTAAGGGGACGCAGGATGTTGAGGGACCGTGTACAGCAGGCGGCTAGGTGCGACACATGGGACGACCAAAAAAGTTTCCAATTGAGCATGAGCACCAGGAATTTCGTAGTTTTAGTTAATGGAAGAGCAACAGGCCCAAGATGTAAAGACGGTGGAAGAAACCCATTGTAGCACCAGAAATTCATACAAATGGTTTTGTTAGTGGGAAAGTGAAAGGGAGAATGCAATTCGTCATCGTAGGATTATGGTTAAAAGCTCAGAGAGCACCTCTCCATGCACGAACTGCATGTAAAGTGCTGCATCCTCTGATTCCTCTGTAGATCTCATTGAACGGGATCCTCTAGTCTCCAATTTCGAAGACACACTGCTATAGGATGCTGCATCGCAGCATATCTCACAGTCCACCATAGGATGGGGCATGGCGCAGTAAAGATGAAGCATGAGGAATGGAACATTCTGCGGCGATAAGGATAACATTTGTAAGGCATTCGACCTGGGAAATAAAGTCCTTCGAAGATCGCCAGTGAGGGGTAAAGCCTTCAGTCAGTCTTAGAAAGCTGCTGTTTGTGTTTGCATTTATGTGGGATAGGAGTCAGTAAATGGATAGCACATGGTTAATGGTCACTAATACATGTCAGAGAGAATGGACCACTCGAGATGATGGACAAGCTGGGCAATGCAGAACGAGAGGCCCAAATGGGAAAAAGTGTGCGAGGAGTCTGAAAGGGACATAGGTGCTCCAGTGTTGAGGCAGATGAGGTGAAATTGAGTAAGGTCAGCCAAGAGGGCACACCTCTCTGACAGGTTCTGAGAGAGCCACAAAGGGGATGGTGCACGTTAAAGTCTGCCCTGGTGACACCGAATGATGGAGGGATGTAGACGGTACAATGAGAAAAGATGAAGCAAGGAAGGAAAATGTGAACCACAACAGCTTGCAGCTTTGTGTTCAGTGAGATGGTTTGGTTATCGACGTCTTCCCGGATGAGCAGTATGACTTCCCCATGAGATGAAATACTGACCTTGGGCGGAAGGTCAAAGCGGACCAGAAAGATATGTGAGAGGTCAAAAATGGTCAAGAGAAAGGAATTTTGTTTCCTGGAGGTAGAGAACAAGTGGATGCTGCAATTCCAAGAGCAGCCATAATTACTCCTTGTTGAATCTAAGGCCACGAACACTCCACTGGAGGGGAATGCGGTATGCACACGGTGTGCACACTGGCTTCCTTCCCCTCCTTGGCAGCCATGTTTCTAAGGGGCCCCATTATGCACCTAATGTTGCAGCTCCCAACTACCAGCAAATCCACCCTCTGTGAATGCCCAGACCTTGCGGGCCGAGAAGCTTCCTCTGGAACAGTGTGGACGACTGCATCCGGCTCAGACTTCATCAGCCAAAGATTACGCCCGAAACCTGTTCGTCAAATGAACTGGAGAGGCCCTACGATCAGCCCTTCGGGGGAGGGGGGGGGGGGGGGGGGGGGAGGGGTACAGCAGTGTACTGATTAGGGGACAAGTGGGATGTGCTTGAGGTCCCTCACATACCTGTGTCTGATGCTCCGCAGTGATGTCCCTTGGCAGCAGCCTCAAACTGTGTGACAAAAGCCAACACAGCCTGGAGCTGTGTGCGAATGGTCAACAACTTAGCTTGCATCTGTACACAGCTATCACAGTTCCTATCCTTTACTGCAATCGATCCTGTTTGAAGCTCGTAAAAATATGTAATAAGCGAATGGTGTACTTGCCTTATCAGGAACTCGCTGTGCTCTCTCACTGACAGTCTAACGACACTTAGCTGTTCTAATCAAAATGAACAAAAGCCTGTGCAATATGAGGGTCGATAGCAACGGTGGTACTCTATGCTACACTATTATTAAAATAAAAAGCTGTGCCTAGTAAGCACTCAAACACGCAAGAAATTACGAAACTACACTAGTAACTACACAGATAATAGAAAGTAAGTCACTCCTGTTTGAAGCTCGTAAAAATATGTAATAAACTAATGCTGTACTTGCCTTATTAGCAGCAGGAACTCACTGTGCACTCTTTTACTGGCGGTCCAACTGACATCATTAGCCTCATTCTGTTTACAGTTAGTAGATGTAGACCGAAACTAAGATGATTGACTCAATGTCTGCTTGTGTCTGTATATGTGTGGATGGATATGTGTGTGTGTGCGAGTGTATACCCGTCCTTTTTCCCCCTAAGGTAAGTCTTTCCGCTCCCAGGATTGGAATGACTCCTTACCCTCTACCTTAAAACCCTAAAACCCACATTCTTTCGTCTTTCCCTCTCCTTCCCTCTTTCCTGTCCCATGCACCCTCCCACCACCACCTACCCCCTAAGGTAAGTCTTTCCGCTCCCAGGATTGGAATGACTCCTTACCCTCTACCTTAAAACCCTAAAACCCACATTCTTTCGTCTTTCCCTCTCCTTCCCTCTTTCCTGATGAGGCAACAGTTTGTTGCAGAAGCTTGAATTTTGAATTTTGTGTGTATGTTTGTGTGTCTTTCGACCTGGCAGCGCTTTCGTTTGGTAAGTCACATCATCTTTGTTTTTTATATATATATATATATATATATATATATATATATATATATATATATATAATGCAAAACCTGTCCCATGCACCCTCCCACCACCACCTACTCCAGTCCTGTAACCCGGAAGGTGTACACGATCAAAGGCAGAGCCACGTGTGAAAGCACCCACGTGATTTACCAACTGACCTGCCTACACTGTGACGCATTCTATGTGGGAATGACCAGCAACAAACTGTCCATTCGCATGAATGGACACAGGCAGACAGTGTTTGTTGGTAATGAGGATCACCCTGTGGCTAAACATGCCTTGGTGCACGGCCAGCACATCTTGGCACAGTGTTACACCGTCCGGGTTATCTGGATACTTCCCACCAACACCAACCTATCTGAACTCCGGAGATGGGAACTTGCCCTTCAGTATACCCTCTCTTCTCGTCATCCGCCAAGCCTCAATCTCCGCTAATTTCAAGTTGCCGCCACTCATACCTCACCTGTCTTTCAACAACTTCTTTGCCTCTACACTTCTGCCTCGACTGACATCTCTGCCCAAACTCTTTGTCTTTAAATATGTCTGCTTGTGTCTGTATGTGTGGATGGATATGTGCGTGTGTGCGAGTGTATACCTGTCCTTTTTTCCCCCTAAGGTAAGTCTTTCCGCTCCCGGGATTGGAATGACTCCTTACCCTCTCCCTTAAAACCCACTTCCTTTCGTCTTCCCCTCTCCTTCCCTCTTTCCTGATGAGGCAACAGTTTGTTGCGAAAGCTTGAATTTTGTGTGTGTGTTTGTGTTTGTTTGTGTGTCTATCGACCTGCCAGCGCTTTTGTTCGGTAAGTCACCTCATCTTTGTTTTTATATATAATTTTTCCCACGTGGAATGTTTCCTTCCATTATATATATATATATATATATATATATATATATATATATATATATATATATATATATATATATATATGGTTATAATAGAGGGAAACATTCCACGTAGGAAATATACATCTAAAAACAAAGATGATGTGACTTACCAAATGAAAGTGCTGGCAGGTCGACAGACACACAAACAACCACAAACAAACACAACCACAACAACCACAAACATACACACAAAATTCAAGCTTTCGCAACAAACTGTTGCCTCATCAGGAAAGAGGGAAGGAGAGGGAAAGACGAAAGGATGTGGGTTTTAAGGGAGAGGGTAAGGAGTCATTCCAATCCTGGGAGCGGAAAGACTTACCTTAGGGGGAAAAAAGGACGGGTATACGCTCGCACACACACACATATCCATCCACACATATACAGACACAAGCAGACATCTTTTTACATGAGGTTGAAATGAAAATGAAAGATAAAAATATATGGGGAGAGATAAGGGTGAACTAGAAAGTAACTGGAGATCTGGTATGAAAAAAGGCGAAAAAGTGTTGGTTAAGTTGATCCTGTGGTGAACTTGGGTTGGTAGACAGCGATGTGCATGAAGGTTAGGTGGTTGTGTTGCTGCTAAAACACGTTAAAGGACGGAGAAATTCGGGAAAATTTCGAAAAAACGTGTAAATGTATTGAAAGGAGTGGTGTTGTGGTGAAAGATTACGAAAATGGGGCTAACAATTGTGAATAATGACGTTAAAACCTGTGGGGAGCGGCTAAAAATGATCAGTGATGTGCGAAAAACGGAAGTGGAAATAAAGTGAAAGTTATTAGAACTAGCCGAAATGGTTGTTTAATACATGAAAGCAGCTGTTATTGAACTAGAAACAGTGGATTTTATAGCAGCGGTAGTGTCAAAAGCGGAAAATAAAAATTTTTTTGGTTATGGTTTGGAAGTGGGTTACGTATTATTGAGTAAATACAGGTGGGATAAAATTGTATTACGGTAAAAATGGGAAGGTGAGTACAAAGTGAGACTACTGGTAAAAAAAGAAAGAGAAAATAAGACGACAGGAAAGATTTCGGAATGCAACAGCGACAATAACAAACGTAATTGTTGGGTTCAAATTAATGCCAGTTAACAGAAGTTTATGGCTTGAATGCAACGAGTGAAGGTAAAGTGCGTCAATGGGTCAGAGAGTTTAAAAATGGCCGTCAAAACGTCCATGACGAAGAACGCTCAGGCCGGCCCTCTGTGATCACTGATGATTTGGTGGCTGCAGTCGAAACAAAGATTCGTGAGGACAGAAGATTCACTATTTCCACTCTTTCTTTGGAATTTCCACAAGTTTCAAGATCGGTTTTGTACAAAATTGTGTCTGAAAACCTAAACTTTAAGAAACTGTGTTCTCGGTGGGTACCCAGACTCCTCACAGAGGACCACAAAGGGAAGAGATTTGCCACTTCATTGGACTTTTTGATTCATTACGAGGAAGGAGGGGATGACATGTTGAGTCCAATTGTCACTGGAGATGAAACATGGGTATCCCATATCACTCCCAAAAGCAAGCGACAATTGATGGAATGGCGACACACAACCTCACCCGTCAAGGTCAAAGCCAAACAGATGCTGTCAAAGCGCAAGATTATGGCAACTGTGTTCTGGGACCGGCGCGGTGTTTTGCTAGTGGACTTTATGCCACGGGGAACGACAATCAACTCAGATGCCTACTGTTCAACTCTAAAGAAGCTCCGCAGAGCAATTCAAAACAAAAGGCGCGGCATGCTGACAAAAGGAGTTTTGCTCCTGCACGATAACGCTAGGCCTCACACCTCTCAAAAGACTCGGGATTTGATTGATTCTTTTGGCTGGGAAGTTTTGGAACATGCACCATACAGCCCCAACCTTGCTCCTAGCGATTTTCACCTTTTCCGGTACCTGAAACACCATCTTGGTGGGCAGCGCTTCAATGACGACGATGAAGTGAAAGCGGCCGTGAACTCTTGCCTGTCGGAGCAGGCGGCCGAGTTCTTTGAAGAGGGAATTAAAAACTTAGTTGTACAGTATGACAAGTGCTTAAATAAACTAGGCAACTATGTAGAAAAATAGGTAAAAGTGTGTAGAATCAGAAAATAAAAGTTTTTTTTACAAAAGTATTTGTATCTTTTTTTTAAAAAAATAAAAACGGCCCTTACTTAAAAAAACAACCCTCGTAGATCCCAGTAAGCACAGCCAAGATGCTTTCACATAGATCTGTATGCCTTGGGCCCACTTCTGTAAGTTGTGGACATTGGTAGATCAGGACAACTTCCCACAGCTTTCAGACTTTTTTCTCTCTCTTTTCTTCAATGTCTGTGCCACATTTCATCATCAGTTCTTAGAAGATTTCAAACAAAGCATCTCAGTCTCATGATCAGCCAGAGAAATATATACTTACTCAGGCAAAGGTTGAGCACCAAGCCTACTGTGTGGTAGGTGTGACTAAGACTGCCTGTTAATGACTGTATTGGATCAACACTCATCCAATGTTATCAGCACTTGTGTGATTACTTTGAGAGTTGTTTTCTTTTATATACTTTTGTACTACCTTCGCAATGAGTGGGGTTAAATGAAAAGCCCACTTAAAGTGCACAGAATACTCTAACATTGTGTGAAAACGTGGTTGCCCGGAGTGTATGGTTACAGAGGACTTGCGGTGTTGACCAGCTGTCCGTACATGAACTCAGGTTCATCAAATCCAGCCAAAAGTGCTCAAGGGTTCTCAATATGTGCATCATTTGCCATGACCCAGAGGACACATGTTGCTTATTTAATGCAATGGATGCAGCAAGCATTAAGATAACAAGGAAAGCAACAGCTTTGAGGGAAAGAAGAACTATAATCTGGCATTGGTTACATTAGGAGAATACTGGAGATAAGCAATGTATGATGGTAAAGTCATGTTGGACGTAACAAATTGCAAGAATTCATGTAAAAACAGTTCTGTGATAATTATTTGCCAGAATCACTAATGTTCTATTTAACTCAACAACTATAGCTCTGACGAAGTCCAATATTACCAAGTGGTTACTATGACCCTTTCAACCACTAACTTTGCATACTATCTGAATTCCACATTTTCCATAAAAGCTTGGTGACCACCTGTTTCCAAAATGAAGAAAATACATTTATTAATGAATATAAGAGAGACAAAAAATACAACACAGTACCTTTTCAATTCATCCATGGTTGACATGTCAGCAGTAAAGCTATTAGCAAAATAATGGAAGTGTTTTATCATACTCCTAACAACTCTAATGTGATCCAAGGCAAGTCCTCGCTCCTATAACAAATACAAAAAGCCCATGTCATTTGATAATAAACGAAAACAACACTTTAGATGCAATATCTAAGATGCCACTTTGTGCGGAGACTTAATATTTTACATGACACATGAACTCTAATAATTTCCTTGATATTGTTATTGCAAACACATGGAGCAAAGGACATTCAACATGTATTTAAGCACTGTCACAGGTCATTTACACAATAATTTAAGAGCTAAAGGTATAGTTTGAAGAGAGCTTCACCAAAGCTGGAGTTTTATTAAGCTAATGTATCTTGCCAAGAAATATGAGCCTCAAAATAAGATGAAGCAGAACATACAAAGGTTAGAAACATACATTCATTCATTCATGCATTATTCTTTGGTTCATGACACTAACTGTTGAAGGACTGCTGTATCACATGCACCCAACATATAAACTGCCACCACCATCATCCAGGTCCCTAATTAAACCAGGAATTTCAAACCTCAGTGAGCACACAAATTTGAAATAGCCATTAATTTGTCATGATGGAAATGCAAAAAAAACAAATAAGGGGGACAGACATGAAAATTAGTATGCTTCCACCTTACATCAGTAGTAGTGTTGATTAATTCCAGGAGCACCTTCTGGGATTCTGGAAACATTGCCTGTAGCCAAAACAATGACATCTTTATCTGATGGGTAATGGTAGTTTTGAACAGTTACTTTTTCTGACAAGCCTTTGACTAATAGCATCATCATATTCTTATGACTATTTTCTGAATTTTATGCCACCTTTCCCAGCACCAATCTCCTATTCATAGATGCCCTCCTGTAGACTTCAGAATACATCAACCCTATCAATAAATAACAAAATCTGGTTTTTGAAGCAACCATGACTTCCTGGTAAACTGCTCTAATGTAGGGCCAGTTACAAATTTCAACAGAATCTCATTGTTAAAGAAGACCATGTAGTTCATTTCACTGCTGAGGTACGCCACAGTTATGTGTAAGTCTACAAGTACGATAGTATTGGGTTCTGTAGTTGAGGACTAATAATTATGTGCATTAATAGGTTTCCGTTGTTTGATGTAGAAAAGGGATATTGGAGGGGGGGGGGGGGGGGGGGTCACTGATACAGAAGCTAATTCATGGACATGACTGCACATTCATCTATGTCTATGTCTACATCTACATCTACATGGACACACTGCAAATCACACTTACGTGTCGGCAGAGGTCTCATTTCGATGACTCTCTATTATTCCACTCTCGAACAGCATGCACGGAAAACGAACCCCTATATCTTTCTTTGTGAGCTCTGATTTCCCTTATTTTATTATTACGATCATCATTTCTCCGGATGTAGGTTGGCATCAACAAAATATTTTCACAATCAGAGGAGAAATTGGTGATTGAAATTTTGTGAGAAAATCTCACCGTAACGAGAAATGCCTTTGTTTTAATGATGTTCACCCCAAATCCTGTATCATATTCATGACTCTCTCCCATACTCCTTAGTAATACAAAATGTATTGGCCTTTTTGAACTCTGTTGATGTACTCTGTTAACCCTATCTGGAAAGGATCCCACACCATGCAACAATAGTCCAAAAGACGACAGACAAACATAGAGTAGGCAGTCCTTTAGTAGATCTGTTGTGTCTTCTAAGGTTTCTCTCAAGAAAACACATTCTTTGGCTGATCTTCCGCACTTTTTCTGTGTTCTTTCCAATTTACGTTGTTCGTAATTGTAATTCACAGGTATTTAGTTGAATTTACGGCCTTCACATTTGATTCGTTTATCGTGTAACAGAAATTTAAGATTCCTTGTAGCACTCATGTGGACGACCTCACACTTTTCGTTATTTGAGGCCAATTGCCAATTTTTGCTCCATACAGATATCTTTTATGGATCATTTTGTAATTTGTTTTGATCTTTTGATGACTTAACTAGATGATAAATGACAGCATCATCTGCAAACAACATAAGACTGCTGCTCAGATTGTCTCCTACATCATTTATATAGATAAGGAACAGCAGAGGGCCTATAACGCTACCTTGGGGAAGACCAGAACTCATTTCTGTTTCACTCAATGACTTTCTGTCAATAGCTACGAACTGTGACCTCTCAGACAGAAAATAATGACTCCAGTCCATAAATATTCCATAAGCACGCAATTTGAATACAAGCAGCTTGTGTGGTATGGTGTCTAAAGCCTTCTGTAAATCTAGAAATATGGAATCAATTTGAAATCCATTACTGATAGCACTCAACATTATGTGTGAGTAAAGAGCTAGCTGTGTTTAACAAGAATGATGTTTTCTAAATCTGTGTCGACTGTCAATGGGACCCATCTCTTTGAGGTAATTCATAATGTTTGAAGATAATGTATGTTCCAAAATCCTGCTGCATATCAACATCAATGAAATGGGCCTGTTATTTAGCACATTACTCCCATTGCCTTTCTTTAATTTTGGTGTGAGCTGTACAACTTTCTAGCCTTTGGGAAGCATACTCTGAAAGGAACCTAATTGGTATACAGTTTGGACTGGAAGACTTGCTTTTATTAAATGATTTAAGTCGCATCACTACTCTAAGGATATCTACTTCTAAGTTACTCATGTTGGCAGATGTTGTCAATTCGAATTCTGGAACATTTACTTCATCTTCTTTGGTGAAGGAATTTCAGAAGGCTGTGTTCAGTACCTCTGCTTTGGAGCATTCTCATCAACAGTATTTCCCTTGCTAATGTGCAGAGAAGGAATTAATTGTGTTCTGCCACAAGCATACTTTGCATACAACCAGAATCTCTCTGAATTTTGTACCAGGTTTTGATACAAGGTTTCGCTGTGGAAACTATTATAAGCATCTGACATTGAAGTCCACACTAAATTTTGAGCTTCTGTTAAAGATGGCCAATCTTGGGAATTCTTCGTTTGTTTAAATTTGGCGTGCTTTTTTCATTGTTTCTGCAAGTGTTCTGGTCTGTTGCGTGTATCATGGGTAATCAGCTCCATTGTTTGTTAATTTATTTGATATGTATTTCTCAATTGCTGTTGATACTATTTCTATGAATTCAAGCCACATCTGGTCAATACTTACATTGCTATTTGGAAGGTGTGGAGACTGTCTCTCACAGGAAAGCGTGAAGCAAATTTTTATGTGCTTTTTCGTTTATTTTTGGAGGATTTGACAGTTGTATTCAGTCTGCAATGACAACTCTGTGTTCATTAATCCCTACCCATTTTGATTCTCAGTACTAGCTCAGAATTATTTGTTTGCTGAGACGTCAAATGTGTTTTCACAACCATTTACCATTCACGTGGGCTCATGAAATAACTGCTCGAAATAATTTTCAGATAATGCTTTTACCACAATTTCAGATGATATTTTATGTGTACCTCCGGATTTAAACACATAGTTTTGCCAACATATCAAGAGTAAATTAAAGTCACCACCACCTATAATTTTACAAGTCAGATAAATACTTGAAATTTTTGTTTGAAGCTTCCAGCAATTGTATCATCTGAGTTCGGAGATCAGTAAAAGGACCCAATTATTATTTTATTCTGGTTGCAAAGAATGACCTCTACCCACACTAATTCACAGGCATTATCTACTTCAATTTCGCTACAAGATAAACTACTTCTAAAAGTAATAAACACGTGACCGCCAACTGCATCTAGCCTATCCTTTCTGACTATCAGCTCCTTCACAGAAATTTTTGCTTAACTTATCTCTGGCTTTAGCCAGCTTTCAGTGTCTATAACAATTTGAGCATCAGCGCTTTCTATTAGCGATCTGAGTTCTGGTACTTTCCCAACATAGCTATGGCAATTTACAACCGTCATACCAGTGGTTAGTCCTAGATCTATCTTCTTCCAGTGTTCAACCTACACCCTTTTTTGTATTTCCTCGAGACCCACTAACCTAAAGACCACCCAGCCCACACCACACAGTCTCTGCTATCCATGTAGCCGCCTCCTGCATGCAACTGACTCCCAACATATTGATGGAACCAGAAACAACAACGCCCTATAGTGAAAGTCGAGGAATGTGCAGCCCATGCAGTCACATAACCATCTGAGCCCCTGATACAGATTCTCCACTCAGTTCTATACCAGAGAATCCCAAAAGGTCCTGTCAACTATGCTGTAAATCGTGAGCTCTGCTTTCATCTTGCAAGCAAGGCTGGCAGCCTTTACCACTTCTGGCAGCTGCTCCAAACCAGAGAGAATCTCTTCCAATCCAAAGCAACACACTTCATTGATGCCACCATGAGCCACCACCTGCAGTTGGCTGCACCCTGTGCTCTTCATGGCATCCAGAAGAATTCGTTCCACGTCCGTAATGACTCTGGTAGCACATGAAGTGGACACTGGCATTCTTCTCCTCCTTAGCAGACATAACCCAAAAGAGGGCCATAATGCACCTAACACGTCCTCTGCAATTGCCTGGATCTTGCAGGCTGAGAGGTTTCCTCTGAAACAGGACAAGTGACTGCATCTGGATGGGAACAGTGTCAACCATAGACAGCACCGTCGGACTAACCGGGGAGGCCTTACACATTTGGGTGCCTGGGAAGTCTTTCGCCATTTGTCATGCTCCGAGGTGACCTCTCATTCAACCACAGGTGAGGGATCATCTTCAATGCAAGCAGTAACTGGGCGAGGCACCGGTGGACCAATCTGTGGACTCATGGGTGGTGCTGTACATCCATTGGATCCCCATGACCAGCTCACAACAGTGATTCCCATCCATTACAGCCTAAAGCTGCATAACCGAAGCCAGCACAGCCTGAAGCTGAGAGGAAAGTGTCACCAACTTGGCTACCATCCACACACAGCAATTACAGCCCCTATCCCTACCAAAGACCATGGAAAACTACACAGATAAATAAAGGACTACCAATACACGCTGCAGAATTCTGTAGGCACTGACAAAAAATGAAAGGACTGTGCGTAATAAATTGGATCAATATGCAGAGATTCAAAAACTGAACTACAAAAGCTCACAGGGGAGACTAAATAATTCACTCCTGGTTAGGAAATCGTAAAATGTCACAAAATCAGTTACTTTCCTACTGATGCTATGTCTTCGCCAGCAGCTGCTGACTGACTGATTCATAAAACAGAAAACAACTATTAACAACCAAAACGTTTTTTGTTAATACTTTTCATCAAAGAAATTATTTCAGTTCCATTTCCTTGTATAATGCAAAATGGTACAATTCCACAATCTGGCCCTAGGCATACTAATTGGGCCCAACTGATCACCGTGACACCCTCTGCCAGTGTTGTCGTCAGATGCAGTGCGAAGGGACATGTGGTCAGCACACTGCCCTCCAGTCATTGCCAGGTTTCTTGATCTTGGAACCACTATGAAACAATGAAGCAGCTCCTCCGTTGGCCTCACAATGCTGAGTGCATGCTTTAATACTCCTCACATGAAGGAAAAATCGCTGGCGGTACCGGAATCAAATCTGGGTCTGCCACATGGCAATCAACTACCGAAACAGGTACTTTTAGCTATAACAATCTTAAAAACATTATTTTGTGTGTTTTTCAAATATGATTGTAAAAGGATTCTCAAAGTTTCAATATTTAGCTTCATTTTCATATTTCAGTGCATAATTACATTTTGTTGAAAAAATGCCTGTCTGTGCTTTATCATAATATCACGCATTTGAAAAATTATTGTTATATCTATATCTCCATTGTTTGTTTCTGTTGTTCTAAATCGTGTTTTGACAATTGTGTTGCATTGTGGAAACAATGGGTAGGGATCTACTGTGGTGGAGATCTGCTTCAGTAAGTGCGAGAATCATAGCAGTGGAGCTGTGTGCTGTCAGATCAGGCAGGGCACAGGCCTCAACTTTAACTAGGTTTGAAGTTTTAAAAGTATTTTCAGGAAAGACTGGGTTGTGCTGCTGGATGTGACAAACTCTCAGAATGTCTGCAGATGATGGGTTTTGGGAAGACGAGGATGATCTTTTACCATTTGGTGTCAGCATTTTTCCTGGCAAGATCTTATGTTCCATCTGTCATTTACAGATTGAAATGGATGGCTAAGTAGTAGCTTTCAACTGATCCGTGAATTAGAAGATATCTTTTATTGGGTGGGGACTGACGATTACCGTATTCTGTAGACTATAAGACGCACTTTAATTTTTAAACATTATATATAAAAAAAATTTTTTTACAATTTTTGTCACTAGGTTGCAAAGTCAGACTTAAAAAAATTCTTAGTTTATATAATCAAACAGACCTTTAAAACCCCTGAAAAATCATAACCTGAACTTCCTTATTATTATTATTCCTCTTCATATCTAAGATGGTGTTCACTGATCGAGAGCGTTATTTTTGCTGCACTTCTTGAAAGATTAAACGATAACATCTTCTCTTACTCTAGACCATGACTGTTTTACCCACTGACACACTTGTTTGAGTGTAGGTCATGTTAAGGCTTCCTTCTACATGAATTCATGTTGGGTTTGATCTATCATCCATTTGTTCCATTCCTCTCTCATATATACTTTAAATGTTCTATTTGTCAAGACATAAAGAGGCTGCAATTACGACATAAGTTTGCATGGGATAACAGCAAGCTCTGTATTCCTCTTTCACAGAATTTTTCAAATGAGTATTAAACTGATATAGCACAAGAAGAAAACTCTTCTTCAATACACTGCCTTTCCTTCTCTCTCATGCTCTATTAATCCATAATTTCATACCAGCCTTGTCCACCCAACCCTTTTCATGTAGGCGAACACCACCACCTGACAGTATTTCAGAAGGTTTTGGCATTGTTTAGCACTTGAAAAGGATCATTGGATTAAGATTAGTACCATCATCACAACATGAAAGGACAACAATATAGAGCATTTTTTCATGTCCAACTTTTTTTTTATAGTTACAGTTTTAGCACTTTCATGGCAACAGCTCTGTTATCTCGGCACATCAAATGTCAAAGGAGTTTCATCCACATTCGCTATTTGGCTTAGTTACATACTGGCTTGCTTTCAACGTTGAATAACAAAGTGATGGAAAAGTAATATTTTCTCTTCATACTCTTGTGGCTTTTCTGCAATATTTTAGTTTCGGTTCACTTGCAAAGTCCATGATGCTTCACAAACATGTAGCGCAGGCCAACTCCACCCTTAAAGTTTGTTCAGTTCCACTGTAGCGCTAGCTTACAATTGTGTATTTGAGTCATTTTTGTTTTAATTCCAATGCCATTTTGACGGTGTCCTTAAATTGGCCATTTTGCTTTCTGGATTTGGCCATTTTGCATTCAGTCCTCTATTTGCACATTTAGTCTTCCTCATTTTTTCTGTTCTCCCTTACTAGCCTGCCAACTGTGAAGGATTTGGTGGGGGCCCAAATGCTGCTCAGCTGCTCTGTTTTCATGTTTTTCCGCTTATGCTATTACTTTCAATTTATAGCCCACATCATATAAAAACCTTTTACTTTTTTCCATTACAAAACTACCTACTAATAAAAGTATCCACTGTTACTGATAACAAAAGTCACTTTCAATTCATGTTCCCTGGCACCGTAGACAGCAATGACATATCACGGGCTATGCAGTGTTCTAAGTTTGTGATGGCGGAGCAGGAGGGAGACAGTGTTAGCAAGCTTATGAATCCCCACAACTCATGTTCATTGCCTTGGTGTACTACTGCTGCCAGTTGAATCCAGTGCTGCCAGATAGAGAAAGGCTTCCTGTAGCATCAACTATATGGCCACTTTTAAGATTGGCTAGAATTTTAAATCAATCACTGGATGTTGTTATTAATTAATTCCAGCTGGGCAATTTTTTGAAGAACAAAGTGCATCTTAAAGTCTGCAAAATATGGTAGTCCTTTTAGGAGAACAGTTGCTCTAGAGCACAGAGAGATTTGGATCTGAGGCACTTGGTGATTTAGTAGAGACTACAGTTTTCATAGGGTCTGAATGGGAGATCTGACAGGGCAAAACTTCTACCACTGCCCAAACCATACAAAGACAACCAATCCCAGTGTCCCCTTTGTGTAATGTTCCAAATTACCTCAGCCCTTACAATAGTGTACAAATGTTTGAGAGACTAGATATCGAAAGTCCTGTGACTAATTTTCCCAAATTCAGCAACTGATATCCACAGATAATATGTTTCATCTCTCTTCTAAGAGAAATGTCATCACTGTTGCCGAAGAATGTTATGTTCTTGTTCATGCAATCTGTATTCGGTTTGTTATAAACTAACACAGGCCAACGGCGGAAAAACTTTTTTGCTGAAAATACCTTATTGTTATGCTTTTTCCAAATATGATACTTAAAAAACTGTATCACCCACCATTTCTTCACGTTTTACAGTTAAATTTATTAAATTAAGCAATTTTTTAAAAGAATTTAGCAGCTTTTATACAGCTAAAATAATTTAAAAAGTAGGTGTAATGAATGCAGATGACGTTGGTAGCACTGCTGAAAAACATTTGGTGGCAAAGAAAGGTTAATTCCATTTTAGTGTTAACAAATGGTGTTTTGTTTACTGTCAACCTAACCTCACTTTTCCGTTTCCTGTACATGTGCTCAGTACAATGTCTAATCATGGTTGTAAAAACTCTACTGACAGTTTTTGTTATATTTGTGGTGAATTTGTGATTAAAAAACAACAAAGAAACATTACAGACTTTGTGAAAAAGGTTTATCTATCGTACTTTGGATCTAAATTTGGTGATCAAGATAAATCTTGGGTGCCACATAAGGTATGTTATGTGTATGTTGAATATCTGAGAAAATGGTCCAAAAAGGAGGAAAAAAGCCTTTAGATTTGTTCCTATGATATGGAGGGAGCCAAGAAATCAATCAGATGATTTCTAGTTTTGCAGTGTTGATATTACTGGTAATAATTCGAAAAACAAGAAGGTAATAAGCTACCCTAACCTTCCATCTGCCATCCAACCAGTAGAGCATGGTGTAGATTTGCCAGTTTCTGAACCACCAGACGATTTAAATTCTATTCCAACAGAAGCATTTTCTGATGTACAATCTGATTTAGATGAACCAGATGATGAATTCCACTGTAATACAGAAAGTCTAGAGCCCAAATTGTTTACTCAGACCGAGCTTAACGATTTGGTTAGGGATCTGGGCGTAATGAAAGAAAAAGCTGAATTGTTTGGCTCTAGATCAAAAGAAAAGAACTTATTGGCAGTTGGACCAGCAGATAAATGTATAGAATGAGAGAGAGAGAGAGCAGCAATTTTCCAAGGTTTTTCAAGAACAAGGTGATTTAGTGTACTGCTCAGACATTCCTTGTTTGATGAATGATTTTGGTGTTGAATACAAAGAAGAAGACTGGAGGCTGTTTACTGATTCACCCAAAACTAGTTTAAAGGCTGTTTTATTACGCAATGGTAACATGTATGCATATATACCTGTTGGTCATTCTGTACATATGAAAGAAAGCAATGAAAACCTAGAAATAGTGCTACATAAAATAGGCTATTCAGCTCATGGTTGGATGATATGTGGCAATCTAAAAGTAACATGTATGCTCCTTGGTCAGCAAGGTGGCTTTACCAAATTTCCGTGTTTCTTGTGTTAATGGGACAATAGGGCTAGGGATCAACACTGGTACAGAAAGAAGCATGGGTATCATTCAAGCAAGTTGTTACAAAGTTCTTAGGACATTAAAAAAAAAAAAAAACAGAATATGTTTCTATTATAGTACAATATTAAAGAAGTTTAAAACTTAAGGATGTTTAATAAGACTGAAAGTTCATTTTTTGAACAGTGATAGTGAGGAGCAAGGAGAGAGTTTTCACCAGGACATTAAAGTGATGGAAAAACGCCACCAAGGCTGCTGGAACACCAACATGATGGGGGCTGGAACACCAACATGATGGGGGCTACTGTTGGTCACTTCTTCAGCAAGCGACTCATCGTGGAAAAAGCTACACAAGAAGCTTCAAAGAAAAAAGAGAAAGAAAATACAAACCGATTCCAGCTGACAAGTGAAACGTCTATTAACACATATCGTTGTTTTAAGTATCTTACTGTAAACACAAACCATGCTTATGTTGTAACAAAGCATTTCATTAATTTCCCCATTTACCATACAGCAGAGGATTTTTATATTATGTAATAAAAAGCATATTGCTTGAAAACTATTGGTGATACAAAAAAACTAAGGCTAGATTTGAATTCAGCTCATAAAAATTTACAAAGATCAGCTATCATAGCAAAAAAGTTCTTTTTGTTTTTAAAAAAAAATTGCTGGCCTGTATATTTTAAAAAAAATTAATATTGTATCAGAAAACATGCATATCTCAATCTAAATATTTTTCTTACCCTAATGGGACTCATTTGCAGTGAGTCTGTCTGTCCAACAGAAAGCCAAATATCAACAAAGATTTGGACTACTGTCTCACTCCTCCATATATCAACAGGGTCATTTTGCTGAATGACGCTTGATGTATGTAATGATGTTGGCGTGTTTGTCTGATTCAGTACAGACTGACGAAATATGGTTGGAACATCGGCTGGTCTGCAAGAGAAAATCAGTTTGCAACTATTCATATTAGAAAGTCTTAAGAGTTTCCACATTGTGCTGACATGTTTCATTAAGTTCAAGCTGCTTTCAGCTAGACTGCTTTTAGATTGTATAATTTACTACAGTAACTACAAACTTTCTTTTAAACTTTATTCATCACAAACAACTTTTTATAAGTTTTGCTGATATGCATAATGTAGGTCGTGTATTTCGAGTCAAAGAAAACAAACTTAAAATTAGAAAATAAAGGTAACATGTAAGAAGTTGACTTGCTAACACTACCCACTAGCTATAATCATATTTTATTTCATCAGTCAATAACACAAAACACGCACTGTTGAAACTTGGCATCAGAGCAGCATTGTCAGTTTTCCCAAGAAAGCTGGTAAACAAAACCTTGGATACCACTTGCTCTCCACTAAAATCTTCAATACAAGTCTGGTTTGCCTGCCAGTGGTTTCATCTAGAACAAAATATACTGGATTGTTGACTACTACTCATCTGATTTGTGACTTTCTCCATATAGTGGCTGAACTTTCTTGAAGTATTCTCACTGGAAACAGACTGAATACTTCTTCAGACAGCATTTCAGAATGGGATGGCTGAACATGGAAAGGGGAATACTGCATTCTAGAAAGCAGCCAATGGATCATAAAAAATTCATTTCTACTTTTTGAACTTTAAGAAGCCAGTGTCTCACTAACAAATTGCTGTCTCATTGTGCACTTCCTTATTCTAGGTGTGTTTTGCATTTTTCACACTCTGCTGAACATAATTTTTTTGGTGCATTTAATCAACTGTGAGTGAGACATTGCAATTGCTATACATCCCTCACCCTGAATACAGTCATTACTAAACTGTCTAACAATAACACACATTCTCATATGTAAATGCACCTTGCACAGTGACCAGTGTGACAACCACTGCTTGAACTGACATATCAAAGTAATATGCTTGCTTGCAACTTTTTAAATTTACTCCTGTAAAGATTAGAGATGGACATACTTAGTTCGATTGGATGTTTGTTGTTATTGCTTAGCCCACATTTTTTTTACTGTATTATCGATTATTTTTCTCTTGCATAAATCTCCCTCCTTTCCACCAAATGGTGCTATGATGACAGTGTCTTGGGTTCTTAAACTATTTCTGCAATAAGTATTATGGTGCCTTTTTTTAGTTCTGTTGGTTCAGTGGTTGATGTGTAAAACAAAGTTTTTCCAAGATAAACAAATTGCTAGAAAGATAAGAATGTTCCCTTTCATTAGATTATATGTGAGTTTGACGAGGAGGCAGCCAACCAGGAGACAGAAGATGAGCTGTTAGGCGTATAAATGCCAAATGGGATATCCAATAAGGCTGAAAGTCCCTGATACAAACGTATGAGCATTTAATATGAAGAATCTAAAAAGTAGATCTAATCTCAACAGCATGATTTAAAGTGATTGGAAGCATAGTGTCACGTAACAGTCATATGGTGCCATGTCTTGGTAGAAGTCTTTCAAATTAATGTCACTTTGGCTACTTCTGTGTCCCAGAGGCCATGGCACCAGTTTTTCCAGGCAGTCACCCATTCAAGTATAAACTAGGCTCACCATTGATTATAATCGATAATTGGGTAACAACCAGTGGCTATATTGAGGCATTATATATAAACTGAATGGAGGGAGGAAAAGAAAGGGAGGGGAGAGGATCACTGTTGCCAGCTGTATCGGGATGTTATGTAGAATCAGCAGTGATGAGTGAAAATGTGTGCCTGACTGAAATTCGAACCTGGGGTCTCCTGCTTACTATGCAGGTATGTTAACCACAGTGTCATCCGAGACACAGCATTATCGCGATCGCATGGCCATTCCACACTCCTGTAAAACGCCACCTAACTGCAGTCACTGTTCATTTCCTCCAAGTTCGCTACTCCGAGATTACCACAGGTCAGACGTATCTGTGCATCTGCACTGAAGAAGGTGGATCCATTGCCCAGCTAGGTGTATCAATAATACGAATGCGTGGTATCTGATCTTTTGTACATGTCCGAAGGAACAGGCACCATGCATTCATATATTGAGGCAGTCAACGTAAAAGCACTTTGGGAGAGAAATGGGTACTTTGCAATATTCTACGAAAAAAGTATTAACAAAGAATGAAAGTCTGGCGATGAAATATTATTAATATTGTAAGTTCATTACTGATGAGACATATATTTATTTTCAATCATATAATGGAATATATTTCAGAATACCTCTTCCATGTAATAGCCAACTTCGATGCCTAGAGGGGTACATTTTTCTCTCTTACAGTTTTTCAAAAACAAAAATTAAAAATTACTGGGCAAACTCTTGAACATATGTCTTTCATGAGAAATTTTCATAGATCAAAACCCAAACATTTAGCAGAGGGTAAAAAAAAAAAAAAAAAAAAAAAAAAAAAAAAAAAAAAAAAAAAAACACAGCCATGAAAGAATTAAAGGGATGGAGGTAGATAAAGATTGTTACAAAATATACTCACCTGGGAGGGGAGGGGGGGGGGGGGGGGAGCTTATGCTGAAAAAAGGGTGTAACAAAATCACAATAATGTTTAGTGCATGGTTTCTTTGCATGATAAGTCATTTACAACCATTAAAAAATTTGCAGCACTTAAAAATAATAGTGCCACTATTTACATACCGGATTTCTGAGCATTTGTAATACACACTTAAAACAGTAATTTATTTACAAGTTTAACAACAGACTCTAGCACGCTGCTCAAGATTCCGAGAGAGGAACCAGTCAAAGAATACAGAATTGTAGACTGTCCTCAGTCTAAAGCTACACATGTGATAGTATTTGAAGATGTCTGCACCTATAAACTCATATTTTATAGATACCCAAAAATCATTTCCATCCATTCACAGGAAACCCAATTTTTGAAAAATCTGTTGCAGATTATGGATGCATGCATTAATGACATGGTGGATCACGCTGGTGAAGTGTTTCAACAAATCCTGGGCCACATTCCTACAAAGACAGTTAGACAGCTAATAAGGCTTCCAGTTTGTTTTTATGAGTACCCTTTTGTGCAGCTTTGTTTTTAAGTGCTGCCTTACCTAACAGATATATCCAGATTATGAAGTGGTCACAGGAGTGCAAATCGCCAACTACTTCCCATTGAGCAGTGTGTGCAAGAGTAAAATGGCAGCTGTCAATAGAGTCCAATCCAGTAACAGTACCAAAGCGAATGCTATGTTACATATTCAGTAGATGCTGGAGTCTCTCTGGGGCTGGTAATAGCATAGATCTGTCATTGATGGTATGTATCTAAATCCACATTCTCAAATAATGTTGAGAGAGCAGTATAATGAGGTTGTCGAGAGCATCTGCACCCATTTTTTACGAGGGGTCAAATAGAGGAAACATACTATTGCACCTGCATTGTTGTAATGACAGAGGTAGAAAACGAGAGAGTGAGTGAGCCGTGGGTGGCTCATGTGCCTGCCATGATGTATTTTACACCCTATTTGTAACGTACTTCCACCTCACCACGTTAATTTAAATTACTACTGTCAATGAGTTGCTGCTTTGCTCAATCATGAGCGGTGCTAGCAGCGCGTATATTGATATATCCCCTCTCGTAGTATCTTTGCTTGACTGCTATTACTTCCCACTCGTTGTCTGTTGTGAGTTAATCGCAGTTCAGGTTGCGAGTTCGGTACTGCCAGTCAGTTGGAACACGTCTGGAGCGCAGTCGGGACCTGCCTGACCATTGCCGCCACAGATCTTGAGCCGGGACGCAGTCTTGGTGGATCGTCGTTGTCGTCCTACTGGACAACGCGTTTTGGCTTGCCGATCGTTCGTGAGTCAGCTCTGTGTGTGCGTGCGTACATCGACTCCAGCTTTGTCTTCGTGCGTGCTGAATTACTGTTGCATATCGTTCAAGTCTTCGTGCAAGTGTTTGTCAGGTTGTGTGTGTAGTTGGTGTTAGTTCCACTGACAACTATTTTAGATGTCGGCATTCCGAGGCGAGTCGGTCCATTGTTGTGGACAAGGGAAGTTTCCACGCGGAGCAGTCGGCTGGGGCCGCTGGCAGTCCCTGCGAAGTGTCGGAGTGTGTGTGGAGCTGTCCGAGTGCTACAAGCTTTGTGGTTCGCCGATTCAGGACGTCTAAGTTGAGTAGTGGTTTCAACCACCCAAGCCACGCCTATTCATGTTGTGGTGGTTCGCTTCGGCGGTTTGCTGTTGGGGAGGTTTTCCGGTGTGCAACACCGAGTGGTTCTATTGCTGAGATTTAGCCGCCATGCGGTGCAATTAACTAGTTTGGTCGACTACGATTTGAGTGCACCAGTGGAATTTTGTCTTGTGGCCGTAAGTGTTCTGGTTACTTGCCCTGGGCACTGACGTAAATTCAGGCAGTGTTCTTTTAAGCGAGTTAATTATTAAAGTGTTTCAAATTCAAGTGTACCAGTGGAATTTTCTGCCTAATGGCCGTTAGTGTTCTGGATACCTGCCCTGGCCACTAACGTAAATTCAGGCACCGTCCTTTCCTCACCTGTTGTCGTTGTCCAACATGGTGTGTAATTTTGATAGCTAATACGTACTCCATTGTGGATTATCATGTTTGTTACATTGCTGGTTGGAGTTCTCATGTACTGATTGACGGGAAGTAAGTTGTTGTGTCGGTCGGTCGGTCTGTGGCTGCCCCCTGGTTGGGTTCCAAAGGATCAAGTATAGTTGGGCTCACCACCTGTTTCACCTAAGTGAATGAGGGCAGATTGACCTCCCTGGAGGCCTTCCGAGTGCCACCGGTGTTTAATTATCTGTTGTCAGCTATTTTAAATTTTAGGCTTATGGTTATTATTGTTTCTTAAAATTTTGCTAAATTAATTTTTAAATTTATCTTCTGCCTTTAAAGATTATGGTAATATATTTTGAAATTTTGAAGTTTGATAGTGGCCCTCAGCCATTTATGCTGCACACTATATATGTTGCCTTTTGAGTTTTAAATTATTTTATTGCTATCTTAATTTAATTTTGATTTTTTTTTTAAGATTTCTTGTTAGCCTGTTGCCTTTAAAGGTCTATGGTAATATATTCTAAAATTTTGGAAATTAATTGTGGCCCTCAGCCAATTTGTATTGCACTTTTCGTATGTTGTTTTTCGAATTGTTTTATTGCTATCTTAATTGGATTTTTATCTAGTTAAGATTTCTTGTTGGAGGCTTTCAGCCATGAAGGAGTTGCTAAATTAAAATAAATGAAATTATAAGCAGAAACTGACCTCAACGACTGGCCCTTTCCACAATCCTATTACCTGATCTGCCCAGTGGGTTTAGCGGGTGTCTCAGTGAGAAAGGGTATGCACCAACTACAAAACTGGCTATCAGACATATAGCCTTCTGTCCACTCATTTAGTCATTCCTGTGCAGGTTGTATCACTTGGGATACAAATGTAAGATAAGTTAAAACTTTCGTTTCTTGTAAATAGAGAAACGAAAGTATTTAACGTTACAAGTTTGAATTCTGTATGAAGCCTGAGCCTGTTAACATTCCACTGTAAAGGTGGGAAAGCTAGAAGAGCCTGCTTTCGCAGTTTTACAAGTGACTACTACAAGCGACATTTATCATTTGTTGTTGTTAAAATACTGCCATCTCAAATATTAGCTGAGTAGTTTCTTTACAGTGTGTGATTAAAGAAAAAATAAATTTAATGCAAAGGTTTTCGTTAGATTAGTTTCAATGATTTGCTTATAGGCCTAACTCAACATCAATGCCTAAATTTACTCTATTCAGTTTCTTGCAATCAGTTGCATTTAGAAAAGACACTTTAAAATTAGTTTGTATAATTTTGTTTTGTTCGTGCTTTTGTAAGTCATGAATTGCAAGCAGATCAACTATAGTCGGTTGAACATATAACACATCAGCCTCAGTTGCAAATAGAAACCAATCTTTACCTAGGTTTCAGCCAAAATAATTTGGTATTCTTCAGAAGCTATTGACACTAAACTACTGCATGTCAAAATTTGGCCATATCAAGTATAAAACTATAGCACCGTAGTAGCCAGTCATAAGCCTACATTACTTAGCTGAAGAGAAACAACAGTCTTCACTGTGCGGACGAGGTCGGTAGGCCACGAGAGCTGCGCCGGAACTAATCGCAGCGAGCAGCTATGTACAGAGTACCACTGATGGTCGTGCTACCTTTATGTTAGGAATTGGATTAACATAAGCATTAAAACTGTTAATGATTTAAGATGTAACCGAACTTATTTCTGAGGTGAATGAGAACACTATACACGGATTTGGAGCCCATAAGAAAGACTAGCTATTACTTGGCAAAACTATTCCTCAATTTTGAATACATTAGATTCGACTACAGAAAGTGAAGTCAGGCATCGGCGACTGCAAAGGCAACGTAACATCAGGTCCAGTGAAGCAAAGGTGGAAACCTTCAAAACAGTTCTTATTTCTCAATTGCAGTTGGTCATTAAGTAGGTTTTCTTTATCACGCAACAGGTGTTTAAAGATTTGCAACTCCTAAAGGATGTCAAGCCTAGTGCCTTTAGCTTCGCAAATTAATAGCTCTGTGTTATTTAGGATTGGGAGCATGGGCCAATTGAACAAGGTGCTCGGCAAAGGTCGAGCCACGCAAGGCATCACCACTTTTCATGGGTAAAGGTTCTTTATATCTACTTGAGATGGCTCTCCCTGTCTGGTCGATGTAATAACTCGCGCAATCACTACAGGTGATTTTGTACACCCCAGAATGAGATAATTTGTCATTAGTATTCTTTAATGAGTGGACCAAGTTCTTTTTGAGGCTGTTATTCGTAGAATGGACCAAGTTCTTTTTGAGGCTGTTATTCGTAGAATGCCTATGAAGGGAATAGAAATGAAGCTAGTGGAGTTATCCTCTGGTGCGACATCTAGTGTAGATCAGGTCGCAGTTTTTTTTACCTGTTTTCTTGTTAAAGAGCTGTCTCACAATTTCTGGTTTATATCCATTATTATAGGTGATAACATCTAGGGTTTGTAATTCGTTCTCCGTTGTGTCTGCTGAAAGAGGAAAGGTGAGCGCAGCTCTCGCAGCCTACCGACCTCGTCCGCACAGTGTGGCCTGTTGTTTCTCTTCAGCTAAGTAATGTAGATTTATGACTGGGTACTACGGTGCTATAGTTTTATACTTGACATGGCCAAACTTTGGGATGCATTAATTTAGTGTCAATAGCTTCTGAAGAAGGCCAAATTATTTTGGCTGAAACCTAGGTAAAGATTAGTTTCTATTTGCAACTGAGGCTGACGTGTTATATGTTTAATTATCGCAGTCGCTGACGGGGCTGCACGATGTTAACACTTCTTAAACAGTCAGTTGCTGTTCATAAAAACATTGATGCTGTGCACAAAATAACTGTAGAGGATAAGTATGTGAGTTACCATGAGATGGAGTCATCTTTAAAGTGCAACTCCTATGCTGTGGCTGAGGCAACTTCAGTCATGTGGCTATAATTACACGGCTGTCTAATGTGACTCCTTTAATGTGACTGAATGAAGCCATTTTGAATCATGCGTGTGTGTGTGTGTGTGTGTGTGTGTGTGTGTGTGTGTTGCATGACTCAAAGAAGGTGATTAATGCTTCTCTGCTGACCAGCAAGTCTTTGCAACCGCAAGCAACCTAAAGGATTGTTTTTGCAGTTTGCCTTATTTTCTGAGAATTTTGCAGTTACAAACAAATGATTCACAATTCATCAGACTAGTGTGGGAACATCCAAGCTAGTGCGACTGTTAACATGATCAAAACAAAAGTGTTAATGTATGGATGGAAATTACAGTATATTTGTCTTATTGATATATATTAAAAGGGAAATTAAAACACAATGAATAACCTGTACTCCAGGAGCGACTCAGCAGTGCTTCTGCTTGGTGGTAGCAGACAGCATGGGACAAGATGGAGCTGTTGATGCTTGATTACAGGTTACTCATCATGTTTTACCACCCCTGTTAATACATATCAATAAAATGAATATTACACTAGACTAATCTGAGAATGCACTATCGAATAGGTACGTAAAATTCCACTATAAAAATAATTTTGTTTGTAAAGGAAACAAACTGACACTTTCTGTCTAAACTGGCTATTGGATGAAAGACATGATGAGCAATATTTGTTTGGGCTGACTCCAGCTACACAGTGCAACAGCATAATTGCAGACACTTCCTGATATACCAGACAAAAAGTGCCCACACCTTCAAAAGTTCTTGACGGATTTGTTCAAATACTTAGATGCTGCTCTAATAAACATTCAGGCAGACATAAGCTATACATATATATTTTAATATATATGGCATATAAATAACTATATAATAAATCAAGGGTGAATATTTATAAGAGCATCTTCATCCTTTCGAATAACAATGATTTCATTAGCAAACAAAAGTACATTCAAGTACTCCTCATTCATTTTCTTAAATTCTTAAACCCATGTGGCCTCTGTCGACCTTGAGAAGGCTTTTGACTGTGTAAGACATGATAGCCTATGGAAGATTATGTCTGTCTGCGGAATATTCTTTTCACCTTATAGAGGTAGTGAAAAATCTTTCCAAAACTACACATATTGTAATAAACACAGGTGGGAATAGATTACAAGAATTAATTATGAACCAATGTGTTAGATAAAGGTGTGGAATATCACCTACTCTTTTTAATATTTAGACTGACTTCTTTCTTCGCAGATGGAAATGTAAAGTAAATAAAGGAGTTAAAATAACAAATGACGAATACCTGAATGTACTTTTGTTTGCTGATGACAACATTATTATTCAAAAGAATGAAGATGACCTCCAAAGATCAGTATATTAGCGGAACAAAACATGAAAGAGGTAAAACTTTAAAATTTGTAGCAATAAAAACAACAATAACCACATTCTGAGGAAAACATCCAGTCAGATCAAAAACTGTTTGCGATAATTCAGTTTCACAACAAGTGTGTCACATCTTTTATTTATGCTGTGCTGTAAGTTTTGATTTTGACTCTGATATTGAAAATAAAATACACAAATTTCAAGCTGTCTGTGGTATCATTAGCAAAACACTGGGCCATAAACTACAATAAGAGAGCATCATGAAATTCTATAAAATAATGACGGTTCCTGCGTTATCCTATGGAAGTGAAAGCTGGAAGACGAGGGGGGGGGGGGCCGAAGGGAGAGACCCAACAGCAGTGATGAGGTTCCTAAAAGAAATGAAGGGCTACACAAAAAGAGACATGATTAAAAATGGATGTATTAGAACAGACTTAAATATTTTCAATACAAATGAAAAAATTCAAAAATATCATGAAGATTGGAGACAACACCTTGCGCCAGATCACAGTATTCCCCAGAAAATCCTGAACTATAAGCTGAAGGGGAAAAGAGATATCCGAAGACCTCGAAAAAGATGGGAATGATTTTGTTCAAGAGTAGGTAATAGCCTAATCCTTGAAAGGAAGATAGTGATGAACATATAAAGGGCAAACTTAGAAAGTATCTCTAGGAGCTCTTGAGCTATTTACTTGAAATTTTTACTTGGTACACTAACAAGTATTTAGAAGAAAATGCTGTGGTGTGAAAATGTGTGGTTTTGTTTTCTTTCTTGGAGTCAGTTTTCACTACAATAGCGGGGCATTTAACTGTCAGACAAATTTTGCCTCACATATATATAATTTAAAACAAAAATGGTTTACACAACTATGTGCTGTTTTGTTTTCTTCCTCACAGTCAGTTTTCACGGCAAACAGGAAAGTTGTATTTATGATTTACTGGCTTACGATTATAAAACTACTGCAGAATCTGAAAAATCTGAAGTTTGCAGATTAAAATTATGTGAAATACTGTCAATGAAGCTGTTATCCTCACAGATCCAGGAACAGAAGAGATGTCTCACACTCCATGCACCAATGATCCCAACCATTTACCCATTTATTCTAAGCAATGTCAATTCCCAATCAATGAGTCATTGGCAATAACAATAAACAAGGCTAAAGATCAGAGAGAGACGAAGAGAAGATGGACAGAATGGTGGCACAAGATGGATAATGAGAGGGTGAAAGAGGAGATGGACAGAGAGAGATGGAGGGAAGAAATGTAGAGAGATAGAGGGAGGAAGAGGAGATGGACAGAAAGAGGGGAGAGGAGAAGGAGATTAGGTTAATCCAATTCTATATATATTTAGCAATTGCGAAACACTGCCGGGATCACTAATTGCAGTTTACAGTATTCGTAAAACTTACTTGCAGAACCCAAACAACATTCATAGATTTTTTAATTACACCACAGTCACCTTCCTTCCCATACAAACCATGCCTTTTTTCCCCACATGAACCAATATCTTCACCCACCTCCTTAGTCAAGATTGTTAATACAAGGATGTGTGGTGGCACTCATCTGAGAGGTAAGTCATTTTGAATCCTAGCAGTGGCTGACATTTTCATTTTCACTTCCTGTATTTGGCCAGCAGAGGAGGAGAGGAGAGTTGGTAGCGTATAATTCCTTATGATTCTTTGTGTCAATGTCCTGTATTAAATTCAGAAGCTCTCTGCAATTCTCATGAAACGAGGGCATGTGACACTTTTGATTGTGGTCCATCCATTGGATGCAGTCATTAAGCTTGGTGGCTCCCTTGGTGCTATTCAAGAGATGTGGGCTATGTGCTGGCTCTGGGTTTCACGCTCTTCTGTCTTCATCTTCATCATCATCATCATCATATCATCATCATCATCATACAAACACTAACATATGCTACACTATACATGCACCCATTATGCTCACCTACACTCTACAAAGACATACATGACAATTCTCATATATCTGCATGGAAAGGGGTGAATAAGCATGGAGGAACAATGTCCCTTCCAACAAGCGGCTGACCATGCCCTGTGATCTGTATCAACCAACAATACCATACAAACTTTTTTTAACTCATATCTACCATTATACAAATTTGCAGTTAGCATTTACAAATGCAAATCAGGCTACAGAGAGAAAAGATCTTGTTGTTGAAAAATTAATAGTAACTTTTGGTCAGACTAAATGTTCTAATATGTTTGCCATCCACTGATTAAAGGTAATATTTTCCTACAAATTCTTTGGGTGCACATGTTCATTAACTATTTTTCACAGTGTGTATTATGTTAACTCTGTGATAAGTGAAATGCAAATGACAACTTAGATGGGCAACTTTCTCCGCATCTAAGAAGCAGGGGAAAAGGGAGGAAATAAATTAATCACTAAAGTCTTCAAATATCACAATTATTTTCTCATGTATATCAAAAGGCACATTATTGTCTCTTAACTTAAATAAGTATTATAGGGCATGTTACCTTTGGTGTTGTCTGTAACATCAATTTTAGAAGGTGATTTTTTTTTTAAGGTATGTGGGTTAGTGTGACAAAATAAGGTAACGAAAATGAAGAACAAAGATGTAAAGAAGGAAAATTCAAGAAAAATGAATAATTAATCCTATGACAGCCCTAGACGAGCTAACTGGTCATGCTCCACAGCCCTACAGGTGCTCTTGGAAAGTGGACATGTGATCCCTCGGATTTCATTCAGTGTTACTGAAAAATTACCTCTGGCTTCCACGATGACCACTGGTCGCTGTTGAGGGGTGCAGATGTGCCACCCCTCGACACCTGAATGCTGTTGACAAGTTTAAGCATACATCAGAATTTCACCCCATATCACAGTAGATTTTCACAGTTCTGGTTGCTAAGATTTGTTGGGATACTTCGTTGTGATTTTGCTTTGCTGCATTCCACTTTGCTTTATGATCCAATGTTCATTAGGACTGGCGTCAGTGTTTTTTTCACCATCCATTCCACAAAGGAAATGACAAGGCACTGTAGCTACACTGAGAAAGAGCTCAGTGAGGACAAACTACACTCCGTTCATCGTAAGATGAAACCTGATGTGAACAAACACAAACGCGAAGAGCTCAGTGAGGACAAACTACACTCCGTTCATCGTAAGATGAAACCTGATGTGAACAAACACAAACGCGATGGTTGGTCAGATGCCATAACACACATGCAATGGTGTTGTTACGCTCTTTGAAGTAGGTCCTACTTATGTATTAGACACATTATTACTAAGTTACGTTAAATGAAACTTTAAGATATTCTAATGTATTAACAGCCATGGAAGTTTTTCTTAATCTTACTTTAGCTATGTAGCTTTTATTTCAAAAATCATGTACAGACACAGTCTCTGTACTGTTGTGCTCCGATTGTCGAGCTGTTAATATGCAGTATGAAAATGGCTGAAACTGATTCTTGTTCCGTAGTGAAACATGCGTATGGAACACGGTTAAAAAGTGCCGAGAAAGTGTGTTCTTAATGTTTTTGATAACTTAACATAAAAAAAGGCTTTGGAGTTTTACGAGGGACTGTATTCAGTTGAGTTGAGATGAGTTAGTAATATACGTTGGATATATAGTGGAATTGGCAGCGCAGTAGATGGATAATCGAGTGTAGTTCATCTATCGCTGGTTCATGTCTCGCCTTAGTCATATTTATTTCCTTTCAATCTGAAATACCTATAACTCATAATTGTAAAATTCATCATCATTTCTTATGAATAACACGTCTTATTTCTGATTACATATTGCATGGAAAATTCCTTTTTTCATTTCCAATATAAATTCTTAATATTCAATATTTTATGAAAGATTGTTAATAAAGGTTGCTTAATTAAGAAAATATAACAATTTAATTTTTAGGGCAAAAATGAGAAACCAAATGCTCTCTATTTGGACTATGCCCATTGTTTTATGCCATACAAATTCCGCATTTTTACATTTCCCGCTGTGCCATTGCAATGTGAACCCAACAGAACTGATCTGGAGCCAAGTTAAGAGATTTGGCCCGAGGAATAACAAGGCTGTAAGCTGCCAGATGCACTGGAACTAATGCACACAGCTTTTTCATGTCACTGCCGAATGTTGGTGGGATACAGAATGAAACATCATAAAAAAAGAGGAGAAAATGCGGCGCCTGGTTAGCTTTTTAGATTCTGTTGTTGATCGACTCGTTATCAATGTAGCAGATGACAGTTCCGGAACTGAAATGTATTTCTTGGATTTGGATAAGGAAGGAGTCAAGAGTTTACCAAAAGACTGACTGTAATTAACACATTCAGTGGCTTCAGTATTCAACAATATGGTGAAATCCCAGCAGTATGCTTTTGCATCACACATTACTCACTCACAAAAATTGTTGTTGTTGTTGTTGTGGTCTTCAGTCCTGAGACTGGTTTGATGCAGCTCTCCATGCTACTCTATCCTGTGCAAGCTTCTTCATCTCCCAGTACCTACTGCAACCTACATCCTTCTGAATCTGCTTAGTGTATTCATCTCTTGGCCTCCCCCTATAATTTTTACCCTCCACGCTGCCCTCAAATACTAAATTGGTGATCCCTTGATGCCTCAGAACATGTCCTACCAACCAATCCCTTCTTCTGGTCAAGTTGTGCCACAAACTTCTCTTCTCCCCAATCCTATTCAATACTTCCTCATTAGTTATGTGATCTACCTATCTAATCTTCAGCATTCTTCTGTAGCACCACATTTCGAAAGCTTCTATTCTCTTCCTGTCCAAACTACTTATCGTCCATGTTTCACTTCCATACATGGCTACACTCCATACAAATACTTTCAGAAACGACTTCCTGACACTTAAATCTATACTCGATGTTAACAAATTTCTCTTCTTCAGAAACGCTTTCCTTGCCATTGCCAGTCTACATTTTATATCCTCTCTACTTCGTCCATCATCAGTTATTTTGCTCCCCAAATAGCAGAACTCCTTTACTACTTTAAGTGTCTCATTTCCTAATCTAATACCCTCAGCATCACCCGACTTAACTCGACTACATTCCATTATCCTCGTTTTGCTTTTGTTGATGTTAATCTTATATCCTCCCTTCAAGACACCATCCATTCCGTTCAACTGCTCTTCCAAGTCCTTTGCTGTCTCTGACAGAATTACAATGTCATCGGCGAACCTCAAAGTTTTTATTTCTTCTCCATGGATTTTAATACCTACTCCAAATTTTTCTTTTGTTTCCTTTACTGCTTGCTCAATATAGAGATTGAATAACATCGGGGAGAGGCTACAACCCTGTCTTACTCCCTTCCCAACCACTGCTTCCCTTTCATGTCCCTCAACTCTTATAACTGCCATCTGGTTTCTGTACAAGTTGTAAATAGCCTTTCGCTCCCTGTATTTTACCCCTGCCACCTTTAGAAATTGAAAGAGAGTATTCCAGTCAACATTGTCAAAAGCTTTCTCTAAGTCTACAAATGCTAGAAACGTAGGTTTGCCTTTCCTTAATCTTTCTTCTAAGATAAGTCGTAAGGTCAGTATTGCCTCACGTGTTCCAGTATTTCTACGGAATCCAAACTGATCTTCCCCGAGGTCAGCTTCTACTAGTTTTTCCATTCGTCTGTAAAGAATTCGTGTTAGTACTTTGCAGCTGTGGCTTATTAAACTGATTGTTCGGTAATTTAATCAACAATTATGAAAAGGATAGATTGCTACACACCTTAAAGATGACACTCCGAGTTGCAGACAGGCACAAAAAAAAAAAAAAAATTTTACTATTACACAGTAAGCTTTAAGCTGAAGCCTTCTTCCTGAAAATGCCAACACACATTTTTTCCTATGTTCACTGTACACACTTTCTTTTTTTTCCTTTTCTTTTTTACACAAAATGTCTATACCTTTTTTACATAGTAAATTCCTATCATCTATGTGTAGCACTTCTTTTTCAGCATCTTTCAACCCTTTGATGCTGTAGACATGCCTGGTACAGACCAAATTGACTGCTAGATCATTATTGCCTGCACTAAGTATCATGTGTTTGGCTTCTACCTGGACTTGGGAGGAACTATGGGAGGGACCAACTTGCATGCGGAAGGAACGAAGCGACAGAAAATTTTGAATAAGAATCGGGAGCGGGCCCCTAAGACCCCACCCATTAAGCATGGTGAGAATGTGATGCTGCCATTTTGTGTCGTATGCCTTCCGCATGTCGAAAAAGATGGCAACCAGATACTGACAGCAGGCAAATGCCGTACGGTTGGCAGACTCCAGGCAGACCAGATTATTGGTGGCAGAGTGGCCCTTATGGAACCCACCCTGAGACGGAGTCAGAAGGCCCCGAGACTCAAGTAGCCAACTCAACTTCCGGCTCACCATGCGTTCGAGCAACTTGCACAGAACATTGGTGAGGCTAATGGGGCAGTAGCTGTCCACCTCCAGTGGGTTCTAGCCAGGTTTCTTGCCGGGTCCGATATCCTCATCAATTTTGGGGGTATGTCTCTCAAAGGAAGTACCTTGGGAGCACCATAAGAAGCAGTGTCCCCCATCAAGGACGTGGGTGGAAGAGTCGGTGCGGCCCTGGGAGCCTACTGGAGGTTTAACAAACACAGGGACAGCTGTCGCCAATGGGGACGATGAAGTCACAGTCACAGCATATGATGTAGTCATTTGAACAGGATGAAGTTGTTCATATTTCCTCTTTGCATCTTGATAGGTGAGACTGTCCAGGGTTTTTATCTCCATTATATGCCGCTCCCTATGGAGAACAGTGCAGTAAGGTGAGCAGGGCGAGTGGTGCTTCCCGCGGTCGACAGTAGTGGAAGGAGACACACACGGAGCACCTGGGTGCAGAGGATGACTGCAACCCCTGCATGTAGCACTAGAGGTACAGCGAGATGACATGTGGCCGAACATCCAGCACTTGAAGCACCGCATAGGAGTAGGTACGTATGGTTTCACGTCACAAGAGTAAACCATCACCTTGACTTTTTCAGATAACAAGGCACCCTCAAAAGCCAAGATGAGGGCACCGGTAGCAACCCTGTTGTCTTTGGGTCCCTGATGCACGCACCGGACCAGGTGGACACCCCGTCGCTCTAAGTTGGCGTGTAGCTCCTCATCCGACTGCAAAAGGAGGTTGCGATGGAAAATAATAACCTGGACCTTGTTAAGGCTGTTATGGGGTGTAATCGGGACAGGGATGTCACCCAGCTTGTCACAAGCGAGCAACAGCCGCGACTGGGATGGTGAGACCGTTTGGATCAAAATCGATCTGCTGCACATTTTGGACAACGCTACCACTTCCCCAAACCTACCTTCAAGATGGTCGACAAAAAACTGGAGCTTTGTTCCTGAAAGGTCGCTTCATCAGTCCTGCTGCAAACTAGGTACTGAGGTGAATATGGCTTGCGAGACCTGGTCGCCCTACAGTCCTCCCAAGGTGTGGCCAGGGAGGGGAACGATCAGGAATTGTAGGTCACAGCATCAAAATCATTCCTTACTTGCTTTGAGACTTCTGGGGCTGAGCAACCACCAGCTTCATTCAATTTAACCCGTTTCATTGCGCATCATCAGCGCTGATGCCACCCACTGCAACCAGGGGCTCTCCCCAAGGGCACCACCCAGCCTCAGCAAGGGCCACCTGGTGGGATGGCCTATGCCAAGAGTCCTGGTGCCCCAGAAAGGAAGGGCATCTAGTCCTTGGCATACGTGGGGACGTCTCAGTTCTGGCGTCAGCAGTGAGATCCCTGTGTTGTCAGGGGGCTACCACCAAGAGGGTACATGACAACCCATCACGACGGACTGGCTATCACGCTGGATTTTGGGTGCAAAAATGGTCCAGAACTGTCGTGGGCGCGAAGGATGGGTCGAAGCAGGAGACGAGAAGTAGGTAATCCATAAGACGTTGGGTGCAAAGCCCGCTACACGACAATAAAGAGCATGCAAGATCTGGGGGCACAATGGACAAATAAAAAACACCATGTAAGGCGTCATTCCCCAATTGGCACACAGTATAAACAAAAATTTGGAAAAGGTGCAGGTCAAATCTGAGAGTGGACCATCACAGAAAAGTCGAAACGTTGGAGACTCCTTTTAGTCTCCTCTTATGACAGGCAGGAACACCATGGGCCTATTCTAACCCCTGGACCTTAGGGTGGGGGGGGGGGGGAGATCGAATTTTCCGCAGCACAAAATATAGTTGTAATGACTTGTTCAACCACAACATCGATGGCACCACGTGGGGGAGATTCAACGGTGAAAGCAGAGGTGAAGGCTACCCAGTCTGCCTAGTTTAAAGCCCATCTGGGTAGGCAACTGTGGGCATGATGCCAGGGGAGTGACAGGAAGATGGGGAAGTGTCACTACCACACAGGTCGTCATGTGCTCTGCAGTGGAGAGATGGGGAAGTCCTGGCTACAAATTGATAAATCAATGGCTGAGTAACTACCATGAGCCACACTGAAATGTGTGGTGACCCCAGTATTTAAGAGGCAGAGGTCGAGTTCGGACAGTAAATTTTCGACATCTCTGCCACGGCCAGTAACCATGATGCTACTCAATAGGAAAATTGCCCATTACCATCTGTTCATTCCTAGGGTGTCCACCATTGTACACCTACTGCAAGTCCTTCAATGCAAAGGTGTTCCCTTTTTCTGGTCTCCAGTATGCAACTGGGTCTTCACCATGCTGAAGGGACACCTCCGTGTCTAGCTACCATCGATCCTAACGAACCGCCAGTTTTGACTCCAGATGCCTCGCAGTATGGCATGGGACTGATCCCTACCCCATTGGAATGCAGATGTCTCAGAGCTTGGCTGCTGTATGTCCCCAGTGTGCTAGTCAACAAGGCTCCCAGAACACCATTCTCTACATGACCTCCAGCAATCCAACCCTGGGAACACATCCATGTCGATTTTGCAGGTCTGTTTCTGAATCTGTTCCGGCTGATTGTCATTTTCACGCATTTTCCATACATGGTTCGGTGTTCCTGTCACAACTGAAGTCGCTATTCAAGCTCTCTCCACAATTTATTCTGTGGAAGGTATTCTGGTTACCTCTGTTTCTAATAATGAAGCCACTTCCTATCTCAGGCATTTCATGAATTCTATGTGTGGCCAGGATTCACCATGTTCACTCCACTCCTTTTCACCCAGAATCCAACAGGTAGGCCGAGCCCATGGTTCACACTTTTACGGCTAAGATGAAAAAATATCTGCAAGACTCTCCTGCCAAAGGGGTATTAAATTCCTCTGACAGCCTTGCACACATTTCCTATTGGTTCCCATAACCCAGCAGAGATCCTCCACAGGCTCTAGCCAAGGACACTGCTCCATTTCCTCCATCCTGGATCTTGTCCACCATCGTGTTCTGGTGTATTGGGTTTTATGGCAGGGATGGCAGTCTACGTGCATAGTTTTGGTCGGTGACCCACTGGATATTGCAGTCACCATGCGCCAAAATGGCCGCTGTGTCTATACTCTACAGAGAGTGGTCTGGGAGGTCCAGTACCATAGAAATCAACTCCACATCTGGGTGAGCACCCATCTCCCTGTCCTGGCCACACCACAAGTTGCTGGGTGTCACCTACCTGCAAGGGTTCCAGCCTCCTCTTCCACCTGCAGCAGTACCTCCACATGAAGAGCCTATGTCTATGCAAGCTCCAGCAACAGCTCTGGTGGTGCTCCAACCAAAGTGCATATCCCTCACCAGTCAAATGTCACAAGAGCAGCCTTAGCCAGCAGCTCTGTGACCTCTCCCTTATGCACTGATGCTGGACATTGTCATGGGCTCCAACTTAAGACTGCCTGTCGCCAGTTCTATCATCTCATGCTCCAACAGGTAAGTGTCAGGGCTCTCCTCATGCTGGCCACTTTCACCTGTGTCTCCAGACTCCACCGACTGTGGGTTTCTTGCACCTCTAGCTGCTAAGGCCTCCATGTACATAGATGCTGTCTCCACATGGGGCCGACCACAGCTTGTCCTAGGAATCAGTAACAGTATGTCCCCACCCACCCAAAGGGGAGAGTGGTGTAGTGACATGCATAGATTCACATCCGAGACTGAGGCGCACAGCTGTAAGGCACACCATAGAAACGGCAGGTGCAGTCAGAAGTTTGAAGCAACAAAAGCCACCACACGTGGACATGCACATAGCCTCTCATCCGTGTACTCTACCAGCTGGCCAACAGCTTTGAGAGACAGGTGCAGCCAACTCTAACACAGTTACATATTTACCTCTGTACGTGTTTTATTGGGTTATTATTGTGAGCCAGTCTGTGGCTAGTGTACCCACTACAATAAGTTTTTTCTACTGTCTTGTCCATCGTCATGTGGAGTTGTCTTGTGGGAATAGAAGATTAACTACTTCATGGTTTTTGTTGTTATTTACAGGTAAATGGTAATTTGAAACATAATATGAAAAAGTAAATATAAGAAGCAATCAAAAAGGTCCCATTTGAGAGCACTGCTGCAATGTAGCCAAACCCTGACACAGGTATACAAGCACCAAAATCTAAGGAAGGGATTAGTGTGGCATTCATGTCTTTCTGACGTGTATGCAGTAAATGTGGAAATATAACCTATGGCGACATTATTACTAAATGCACCAAAACAGGACCAACATACTGCTAATATTTCCTTGGCATCCAAGGGACCAAATCCGGATGACATCCTCCAGAAAATGAAGAATGTTAATGGGACAGCAGATCTGTTGAAAACCACTGTTACAGAATGGTGCTGCTGTTTCATGATAATGTACATCCCCTTATCAAAAATGTAATGCCGGAATTATGCCTACTCAAGTGGGAGACAACTGAGCACCCGCCCTATAGTCTGACCTCTCTCCATGCAATTATTTATTATGCCTTTGGGCCCATAAAGGCCATGAAGGGTCAACGACTCCTGTTGCCTGACGATGTGCAGCTGCCAGTTACGTACGGACTTCTTCATGCAGCAGGACATGATGTTTTAAGAAATGGGTATCTTCAACCTGGTGCAATGGTGGGATGACTGCCTCAATGCCCATGGCAATTTTACCTGATTGGTGAACCTATTCTGGACTGTACAGCCTTCAAATAGAAACTTTTTGTTCACCACTTATAATATAAAGTCAATCAAATGAGATTCTTACGAGTAACAGTTTCATGCACAAAACGATTTGTATTTTTGTATGTAGCTATAAAATAATTCACCAATTCTTTGCTATCCTAAGTTAATCCACAATAGTATACCCAATATTATAATACTGCTGCCATTTACTAATAATTAACAAAAGTTAAAATATAGACTATGTCCCTTAAAATACAGGGTAGGGCAAATCTAAAACCACTATCACACTTGGAAAACTTGACACTACAATATTATTGAAAGCAATTTTAGAAATAAGGCATGAAATAATGAAGGGTGATGTCCCAGGTCTGATCTTATTTGACTAGTAACTTTTAAAATATATAATGCTGAGAGAAACTAATTACTTTCACAGAATCTGCAAAAACTGGGCAACAAATCTAGTTAGATGGTTGGGTCTGAAGATTAAAGTCTGACTTTTAGATTGCACAGTGAAGAACTTACGAAATCTTCAAATCAGGAGATCTTGTGAGCTAACGAACTTCATGCAAAACCAATTCCACACAATGGTTGAGATTGATAACTTTATAAATATAATAACAAGAATTTAAAATACTTCAAGAATGGGAAAATTTGACAAACAAATGTAGACATTGCAATTTAGCACATAATAAAAAAATTTAGGGTTGTTCGCAGAACGTTAAGTTGTCTGAAACTTGTCGCATTTCAAGAGGTGGAGGAAAAGAAGAGGTGATTGCTGCGAGGAACAAGCCAGAAGGTGCACAAAGCAGAAAGTAGAGGGGTGGATTGGCAATCGGTGAGGAGATTGGAGATAGGATAGAGAAAACGAAAAAAGTGTTAATGTAGATGAATGGAGTTAGTGCAGGGACATGAGAGAAGGTGGGGTGGGGGATAGGGGCTAGTGGAAACTGAGGCCAGGAGGACTATGGTATCAAAGAATTTGTCAAAGGTACAGTTCCCATCTTCGTGATTTAAGAGAAATTAGTATTTCAGGGGTGGAGGTCATTCAGATTGTGTGGGTTGTGAAGCAGGCAATAAAGTCAAGCACATTGTGCTCTGCAGCATGTTCTGTAACTGGACAATCAATAATGCTGTTGGCCATAGTTTGGCTGTATCCTTTCATTCAGGTGATGGTGCTAGTGGTCAAGCTCACATACAGAAGCTGCAGTAAAATCTGTATACGACAGGATTGCTTTCATATGCATTTATATCTACATTCACATTCTGCAAATCAGTGAAGTAATGAAGTGCACTGCGAAGGGTACTTCCCACTGTACCAGTTAATAGGATTTCTTCCCAATTCATTCACACAAATATCATGGGTAGCACGTTTATTTAAAATTCTCTGTGTGCACTGTAGTTAATTTAATCTTATCATCACGATCGCTATGGAAGTGATGTGTAGGGGGTTGCAATATATTGGTCAAGTCAACATTTAAAGCAAGTTCTTGAAATTTTGTAAGCAGGCTTGCTAAGGATAGTTTGCGTCTACTTCAAGCATCTGCCAATTCATTTCTTTTGGCATCTCTGTGATGCTCTCCCACATGCCAGACAAACCTGTGACCTCGACCTCTCATGCTGCCCTTTACTGTATATGGTTTGAAAGCAATCTGCTTTGTAGACTGCCTGCATTTTCCTAATATTCTATCAATAACTCAAAGTCTGCCGCCTGCTTTACCTATGACTGAGTCTATGTGGTTGTTACATTTTGCATCTTTACAAAGTGTTACACCCAGGTATTTGAGATGACCAGTCCACTGCGACTCATCGATATTTTAGTCATTTGGTACTACAGTTTTATTTTCAGCAAAGAGCACAATTTTATATTTTTGAACATTAAAAGTGAGTTGTTGTTCTTTGCAAAACACTGAAATCTTATGAGGAGCCAAGTGAATATTCATACCTACAGTTTTTTTTTTCAAACAGTACTTCATTATAGATAATTACATCATCTGCAAAAAACCTTAGGTTACAATTAATATTGCCTGCAAGGTCATTAACATACAACATAAACACCAAGGATCCCCAAACAGTTCCCTGGGCACATTTCAAGTTACTTCTACCCCTGTCGATGACTCTTGATCCAAGATAACATACTGCATCCTCCCTACCAAAAAATTCTCAATCCAGTCACAAATTTCACTTAATACCCAAATATGATCATATTTTTGATAATAAGCATAGATGTGGTACTGAGTCAAATGCTTTTCAGAAACAGAAATATTGCACTACCTTGATACAAAAATTTCAGTAAGGCACTTGAGGAAGTGCGAGTTGAATTTCACATGACTGATAATTCTGGAACCCATGCTGGTTGGCATGGAAGAGGTCATTCTGTTCTAGATACTTCATTATGCCCAAGCTCAGAATATGTTCCAAGATACTACTACAAATCTATGTCAACAATATTGAACGGTAGTTTTTTCAATCATTTCTGCTGCCCTTCTTGTAGACGGTTGTGACCTGTGTTTTATTCCAATTGCTGGGCACAGTTTTTTGTTCAAGCAATCTATGGTAGATTATAGTTAAAACAAGGGCTAACTCGGCCACAACTTCAGTGCAGGGGCTTGGACTTTGTTCAATTTTACAGATTTTAGCTGCTTCTCAATGCCATTGACACTAATATTTACGTCACTCACCTTCGCAGTGGTGCAAGAGTGGAAGTGAGAAAATACTCCTGGGTTTTCATTTGTAAAAGAATATTTGAAAACCGAGTTCAGCATTTTTGTCTTTGCTTTGCTACCCTCATTTTCATCCATTAGTGTATGGACACTAACTTTGGTACCACTAACAGCCTTTAAATATGACAAAATTTCTTTGGGTTTTGCGACAGATCCTTCCATAATGTTCTGTTATGGTAATCACTGAAAGCTTCACATATTGCCCTCTTGACAGTCAAATGTGTTTTTTTCAGTATTTCTCTATCTAAAGCCCTATGCTTTGTTTTACATCTATCATGCGGTAGTCTCTATTTTTTTAGAAGTTTATTTGCAGTGACTATACCACAAAGGGTCCCTCTCAACATTAACTGTTCTACTAGATACAAGTGCACTGCCAACTATTCTTCTACATGCTCCTCTCCAGAGCTACATACTTGAAGTTCCTCTTTGAAATATGACACTACTGCCTCTTTATCTAGTTTGCTGAAAATGTTAATTCTTCTACTTGATTTAGTGGCTCTTTGTACATTGGTAATCACTGTTTCTCAACACCGTTGACACTAATATTTATATCACTCATCTTTGCAGAGGTGCACTGACAGCAGATCCAATGTGGACATCCTCAAAGAGGTCAAGTCTGTTTTTTGCTTCCATCATGAATGGGCCACTGAACAATATGTTCTCTCACAGAATGCATTTATAAATTTTTTGCAGAATGCCTTGTCATGCTCACCACACACAAAACTGTAATTATTCAAACTCCCAAAACTTTAATTATTCAAAGTGATTATTGGGCAATTAACACTTCCTTAAATGATGATGATATGATTGGTGAACTTATTTACTATTGACCTTTGGTTTTCTCAAACGTTTTGTGTTTTATCTGGAAGTGAGTCTAGTGACTGATAGAAGAATCTGATTACAAGTTTGTGTCCATTCTTGATACTGCATATTGCCCACACTATCTCACACACAGTTTCCATTTCTATCTCAGTGGATTTGAGTTGCTTGTCTATTGTGACAAATACACCATCCCCATTTACTGTTAGTCTGCCCTTTCAATATACGCTTAAACTTCCCCCAAATGCCTCGGTGCTATCAATTTCAGGTTTTACCAGCTTTCTGTACCTAGTATAAAAGGAGCTCCAAAGTTTTTAGGAGTGCTTCAAACTCTGACACTTTGTTGTGGATGCCTCAGCAGCTAAGCACAAGGGTTTTAGTACTCTCACCTTTAGGGGCCATTTCTTTGAATCACTTCTAAGTCCCCTACAACTACCTGTATGCACCCCAAATGCAGTCAGCTACCTGGGCAGTAGCCTCCTCTGATATTTAGTGCATGCATGACCCATTTAGGTGGACCCAACAGTTCACAACACCATGATGCAAGTCCAGAAAGTCTCATCCCAGCTTGTCACAGAACCTTTTGTCTCTGGCTGAATCCTTCCACTTAGAACTGGGAGGCCATAATCAGTTCTGGGACAAAGCTGCAAATAGTGAGCTTTGTTGCACATCCCTGTGCAAGGCTGGTCTTCTCAACCTTCTCTGCCAGTTGCTGGAATGATTTAAGTATGACTTCAGAGCTCAGATGGCAGGCATTGTTTGTTCCCATGTGTGCCAAGATCTGCAGTTGATTGCCCTGTTTCCTGACTGGCTGGTGGAACAGCTTCTTCAAAATGGTGAATGAGGTCCACATGCATATACACAGAGTCCATCAGTGTTCCTTCACATCCCTTGCCATCATATCCCTAAGGGATATCATTATTCACCATATATTTGAAGTGTTGACGGCTCATAGACCCCTACCCTTCTGCATTTACCTCCTCTTGACATAGGACACGGCAGGTTTCTCAACAGGTGAAGTGGGTCTTACAGGCTCAGTTCTGGTTTCAGTGAAAGACAGCTCCTTTAAGTAATTGGTTAGGGGGATCAGTATAACATCTTGAGTTCTCCTTGGTCCATATCTCCCTTGTACAGGTGCCTAGGCCTGCCACAGACAAGTCACTGACAGTCAAGTGGATGAGTGATGACAGACCCTGTATGTAACTGTAGAGGAAACTGGATATCCTGTATGTAACTGTAGGGGAAACTGGATATCCTGTATGTAACTGTAGGGGAAACTGGATATCCTGTATGTAACTGTAGGGGAACCTGGATATCCTGTACGTAACTGTAGAGGAACCTGGATATCCTGTACGTAACTGTAGAGGAAACTGGATATCCTGTACGTAACTGTAGAGGAACCTGGATATCCTGTATGTATCTGTAGAGGAACCTGGATATCCTGTATGTATCTGTAGAGGAAACAGGATCCACTCAAGCAGATAGCATGTGAGACATCTTTGGTATATATTTGGTACAGAACTCTTGCGATCACTCCCACTAGACCCATTTGCAGGAGCTTCTAATTATTGGACAGCAGTCATGGTGATTTCCTGCTGCTTATGAATGTCAAATAACCTACCCTGGATTCAAGAACAGCATTCACAGTGAAGCTGCATTGTGGCTAGTGCAATGTTTTAAAGAGTTGTAAAAATGTATAAAATAACCCTATTGATTTTCTTTTAATCTGTTAAGCAAAAAATATTAATAACTTCCTTTAAGAACTAAAGCAGTTTGATGGTAAGCAAAATGCATAAGCAACAAACCTAGGATCAAAGTTACTAGTTTCCTGAAGCTTTTATGAGGTGATAGTCACTAACAAAATTGTATTACTTTATGATAAGTGCAGATAATATAAACTCCTTTTAAGGAAAAACTAGATGTAACATTAGTTATAATATGCATTACAGCAACTAAATCACAAATGACAATTTACTATGAAATTGCTTAAGTGAACAGCAATCACAGCTAATGAAAATCTGAGAGAGAGAGAGAGAGAGAGAGAGAGAGAGAGAGAGAGAGAGAGAGACACCTGAATCTGGCACATGCAGTTTCACGGAAAGGAAAATTTGAAAGTCAACTTGTTTATGTAAATTAATCTGCAAATTACATTTGCCTTTTTTTTTACTTAGCTGAAACTATGATAACTTCTACAACAATGTGCCAAAGACGAACACTGAAGCATTATTTTATCACAATCAAAATAATGTAAATTGTGGGGCACAAAGGACGCACATCTTATTTGGGCAGCTACCAACATGCATTACCTTTCACCAGTGGACTTAAATCTGATAGAATGGGATATGCCTGTGACAGGAATGGAATAGGATGTGCTAGGTGGATAGACCCAAGACAGATCTTCTATAGAGAAGGGATTGCGAGCAGGTGTGGCACGTGGATGGACCATGATATTACGTTGATTGGGTGGGGGGTGTTGGAATACCACTCTGGGAGAATTTGGTGGAATTGTGAGAAGAGAAACATGTTCCTCATTCCAGGCAGTCAAAGATCTGGTGGAGACTGCAGATAAGTTAGGATGCTACTGGTTACATTAGGGTGATATTGGATAATGAGAGGGGGACTCCCTTGTAGATGGATTGTGGGGTGGTTTGACAAGGGGAAATGGGAAATAGGTTTGTTCACAAACTAGTTGCTTCTACATACTTATACCTAACTACATGGTATCGCAATACCTCCTTTTGGTAATCTATCATCACCCACTGATTCCAAACAATTTTTCAGTTTTATAATGGCCATAGTCAACTTTTGCTGTTCAGTTGTCTATGGGATGCAGAAGAGTGAAGGTATGGGACAGGAGCTGAAAACATACACTCTGAAAGATACAATCCAGCAACACATACAAAAATGGGAAACCCACTTAGAGAAAATTAATTTAATATTACTGAATAGTTCAATATGATAACTTTTGTTAAGTGATCACTCACGTCCTGAACAAAACCATTAATATATGAAAACAATTCTGTTGTACTAGAAGAAACAATGTATATGTGTACTACCGAGAACTTGCCAAAGGGATTACCTCACTGGAGTATGTCGCACCAATGGTACTGCCAATGCAGGACCTGGCACATGTGGACGCACCTGTGCACCTGGTGCACAAGGCAGAAAATGTGATAGATATTCTTCAGCTAACATAATGTAAACAGAATCCCAAAAGCCTTCACTCGCTTCTGGTGGTCGCCGCAGCTGGAGCCATGGGTCTACCAAATGTGTAGCGAAATGAGTCATGTAGAGTTCAAATGGATCTTACAATTGTTAAGTAACATACAAGAAAATTAACAACATTCAGAGATGTCTCAAAATGTTATGGTACAAGAATACAAAGTTCGTTATTTACTTAAGGTTTTTCTTCCCTAAGTAACGCCAACAAATATTATAAACTTCAGTTTGAATAGTTGGCTACTAGACTGAGTCTGAGTGAATGAAATGAACAATGGAATATACAGTTATAATTAAATTCCCTTAAAGAACACTTCAAGTATACTTAAACTGATATCTGTGTGTTTGGGAAGTCCTTAGTGAAATATAAATAACTTAAGGAGTAAAAGTAACAACTCACCAAATAGTAGAGGTGCTGAGTCATTGACAGGCACATAAACCTGACTGGGGATGTTGCAAGCTTTCAGATTGAAAAGCCTGCATTATTATCGAATTCCTTAAATTATGTAAATGTTTATACTTTAGACATGCAGAATTAGCTACAGATTCTTAGTCGTTCCTGCATACTTCACAATGAGTACAAAGGGTAGGGCCATAACACACTTTTAAAATTAAAAACAGGCTTTGATGTAAAATTTTTATTCGTCAATGTGCTAGTGAAACATACTGTGGATATTAAACAGGAAGATGCAGCACTGGCCCATATGAGATCTTGCAGCTTAACATCACAAATACTTCCTGTAGAAATCAGTTTTAATGAGCAGATGAACTTAACTGTTATGAGTTCTTTGTTCTCATAATAGCAGAAGATGTGCTCACAGAGGCATTTAGAGAGGTGGCACTACTCTACTTTCCTCCACATCACAGATGTTGCCTCCATTATGCAGATATGATAGGTGTCTTTACACTTCCTTAGACGGATTTTGTATTTCCACTCTGAGAATATTTGTCAGTATCTCGCAAGCAACTATTTTTGAGAATGTCAATACAGGCCAATTTTGTCTTATTTTATTATTTCTTATCAATTTTTTTACTCAGGAACAGTGTGATCCAAAGCGACTACCATTGTACAAGTCACTACTTCAGTTCATAGCGTGTTACCAAAAAATTAAAAGATGATAAACCACAACAATGCATCTCAAACAGTCAGTATAACTAAGTAGCAAAATGCAGTGGGAGGTTTTTAACTACTGTGAGATATTCCTGTAAAGAATAGAAGTGGTACACCACAAGGATGGCTTTCAACTTAGATTTTAAGATATCTTTCAGTTTTGCTGGTAGTCTACTGAAAATGGAATCTGCAACTACATGTGGCATATGACTGAGTTAGCCTTCAAAGATATCTTGAATAATTTTCTAAGAGCTTGCTACCCCTTGGATATAATGTAGATTTCAGCTTGTCGTGTCTAAAAATACAATGGTTCTTTCATAGAAGTGAGACCTTGACAGTAATTAACACCATCAACTGCTGCTGGTATTAAAAGAATGCTTCTCATGATGACTCATGTTGCAGATAGTCTTTTCATTCTGTAGTAACTGCTTTGCAAGAGTTTACCTGATGTACCAGGAAACTTATTTCCTGTAAATGTTCTGGCTAATTTCTCATCAAAATTGCCTGAAATTGTTATCTTAGCCTTTTAAGATAATCTACAAATATTTCAGTGATGAAATTAACAGGCAATTTCCTTGTTAATGTACAATAATATGCCAAAAGCACGACTTTTTTTTCACAGACAGCAGATTCAGTGCTGTATGAACTAAAAATATTGTTTCCAACCGGAAAAAAATGATAGCTATTGTTGCAGAGTCACACTGATTCAATTCTTCTTCTTCTTATTCTTCTTCTGTATGAGCCTTTGTCCCACAGTTTGCGCAGGATCGGCACTGTTACCATCGGATTTGGCATGGTTAATTCAAAGGGGTGACTGGATGCCCTTCCTCCAGCCACTCTGTACCCCCCGGGATGGAATCGGTGTACCCCAGCTGTCTGCGTCTAGTGTAACTCATGAAATAGTGCGAACGTGCTGCAAGTGTCTGCGAGTTGTGTAACTGAGGCAGAATGTGGGGACCAACCTGGTATTCACCTAGTGGAATGTGGAAGAGTACCTAAAAACCACATGCATGCTAGCCGGCACACCGGCCCTTGTTAATCCAGCATGTGGAATTGATCCGGGGCCGGCGCACCAACCTAAGTCCAGGAAGCAGCGCATTAGCGCTCTCAGCTAACGTGGTGGGTCTCACACAGAGGCAATTCTGAGACTTTAAACAAGTGGACTGTAAGAAAGTCATGTGAATGTTAAACTGGTTATGATCTCAAATTGCAGATCAGTATCCATCTTCTCCACCATATGTATGTAAATCACTTCCTTAAATTCTGTAGGCTAATAACAAATCTTTTTCTCAGTGAGCATTTGCACAAGCTTTTTCTGACTTCCTTTCGGTTTCTCGATAATGGTAACGTGTCACATAACTTTTGTGATGCTCTATCCAAAGGTGGGTAGAGGTTCTTCATAAATTCTTAGATTATACTAGTCGGCTAACACCTACACTGCTCTCCTACACACAGATGGAATTGTTTCATTCAGTAGACTAACAAGGGAATGGTCCAATAAGACTTCTTGAAACCTACCTTCAAATTTTTTACAGAAGAAAAAGATAACAAAAGAAATGCACTGTCAAAATTTTAGCTGCCTTAGCAGCTGCAAGTATTTAAAAAAAAAAGTTGAAAATTGCCAAATTCATAGCTTGCCAGGCGGCAGTAAAAGTGTACACCCCTATTGGCACAGTAGGAACTGCGCATGCGCAACTAGGCACACACACAGCCAAGGTCGACAATACATTTGTAAACTGGAAACACAACGCAACCCAATTGTAATTTGTAAACAACATTTCAGGTTACCGTTCGCTGATCGTCTTTCTGACACTAAAGGACACAGTTACTATTCTCTTGAATTAGCCACTGAAGTAACATCTATTACAAATTATCAGCTGCTTTTTGCAGTATTGGTAAGTACTGACAATACAAATAAAGCTGAATTAATATTTACTGTACTTCTGTAAGGCATACCTTTTTTCCTTCCTGTTTCACAGTAATGTGGAATCCAATTAATGTTCTCAATTTAGCAATGATGAAATATGAAGGATGTGGTTTCCAGCCGAAATCACCTATTTCTCCTGAGGACATACAGGGTTTGTATAAAAAGTAATGAGGCTGAGCTTGTGAATCAAAATTTATTGTAGTTATTGCTACAACAACTTAGTACTCTTCAATGTATGACCTTTGAGAGTCAACATTCAGCTGCATGTAAGGTTTCCATGTTTCAAATGCTGCCGTGAACGCTGAGTCCAGGATGGCAATGGCTGGCCTCACACGATGGACCCTTGCTTCCAGCCTCTTGAGCACTTTGCAATAAAAAGCACTATTGACAGTTTGGCCTTGGCGCACAAACTCATGATGAACCACGCGCCTAACGTCAAAAAAACGAAATAAGCCTGGCCTTCACCTTCGCGTTGCGAATGCGAGCATTTTTGGACGTGGGGATGCTGTGGTGTGCCCTTCGGCAGTCATGTGCTTTGTCTCCGGGTCGTACTCGAACACCAAGGTTTCATCTCCAGTGGTAATGTTATCTAAAAATTCTGGATCAGCTTCAATGCTCTGGAGATTGTCTTGGCAGGCAGCCACACATGTTTTGTTTTGAACATCTGACAAAATCTTTGGGACCATCTTGGCACAGATTTTCCTCTTCGATAATGCTTTGGTGGCAATGTACAATGTTATTTTATCAAGTCTGAGGTCGTCTGCTATCACCCTGACACTCATCTGACGATCAGTGTTCAATAAAATGTGCACGGGGTCGATGTTTTCGTCAGTTTTGCTGCTTGGCGGGCGTTTGGAGCAGTCCTCATCCTCTACGCTGTCTTGGCCCTCTTTAAAGCTCTTCATCCACCTGAAAACTTGGGATTTTGACAGGCAATAATTGCCGTAGGCTTGTCGACACATACCCAATGTTTCTGTACCCAATTTTCCTAGTTTCACACAAAACGTTATGGCTTAACATTGCTCGAGCATTTGCGTCACGACCAACGACTCTGCGACGTGTCCACTCAACACGCGACGCTGGCAAGACAAGAGCCCACAGGCGACTGGCTTGCCTTGCATTTTCAGCCAGACACCCTCCACCACCAATCCCCCTGGGTGAGCACACCCTACGAAGTACAGTCGCATTAGCAAGCAAAAGACCGGTTTCTCTCCTTTTTATGTAAACACTGTATGCATCATTTGTTAGTCGAGTTCCTTGACATTCATACGAATAATATCAACATTTCATTTGAAATTGTGGATACGTTAGAAGAAATAGGAAATAACTGCGACGATCCATGAATTGTGGTTCAGGTGACATCAGTTGTGCCAGTAACAGTTCTGATGAAGAATACCTTCCAAGTCTTTAAAAGACACACACACACACACACACACACACACACACACACACACACACACACACACACACGTACTGCAACAGCTTTCAGTGACAAAGAAAATGCAGTGAAATATTGGTTAAACAAAGCAGGGAAAAATGCTTGAAGTTATGCAGTGTTCAAAGGCATTTTCATTTCGTAAAATTGGAGCATGACCTGTACAAATGGAGGAATGAATTACATGAAGTAAGAAATATACGCCAAACGGAAACCCAAAACCATCTGAATGAAAAACTGTTTGAAATATTTAGAACTGCTTATGAGAGGCTATGCAGTGTTACCGATGGATATCTACAAGACTGGGCCCTCCAAATTGCATCTGACATGAACACTGCTAATTTCCAGGTTTTGTCTTCCTTGCTACGCAGGTTCAAGAAATTGTACAGAATAGGAAGTCGCAAAGTTACCAAGTTTACGTCACGTAAACGTATAGAACAGCTGCCAGTGATAGCCAATACTATAGAGAAATTCATAGCTGACGTAAAGATGAAACTTGCTGTTTATCCCCACAACTTCTGTTTATAATGCTGATCAGTCATGTTTTGTGAAAGAACTCTGTTCTCACTGCACTTTATCATTTCAGGGCGAAAAAAAGATGGAGTCAGTTGCCCAATCAATGAATGCAATGACACATTCATATACGATAATGCCAGTGATAAGTATGAATGGTTTACTGTTTCCACAGCTGTATCTCTGTCTTCAAGAACCGCAAGGCAAATTATGACCAAAAATTAAAAAAATGGACTGTTTAGTTGCAAAAATCTTGTAATCAAACATATCAAAATCTGGAAAAATGGGAGAAAATAATTTTCAACATTTTGTTCAAAATGTATTCCTGCCATCTGCAAAGGCTAATTCATTGCTTTTGTTGGATTCATGGTCTGGATGTAATGATGCATCTGTTTTTTTGCGGAGGACGATGAAAAATCTGTAGATATAATGTGGATCCCACCTGCCACTACTAGTGCGATTCAACCTCTCGATAATGAATTTTTTCGACAGTCACAAGCATTTTTCAGAAAATTATTAGACAACATAATTTCTGATACCTCTCTCTCATTTCAGGTCTATCAGCGGAACAGTATTCTTAAGCTCCAGTCATTTGTGCAATACCAGTTTTCTTCGCCACGTTTTACGAATTTGATCAAGTATGCCAGGTATGCAGCGCAATATGCAGAACAACAACCGGGACCATTTCTGACTCCATCCCAGTTCTGTCTAAATAAAACTAGAGGTTACTCCGAAGTGACTGACTGCATCAATTTTTCCTTTGTCTGGTGTGCCTGGTGCAAGAAAAGTTTTTGTTTCTGTCGTCCAATAGAGACTTTGCGTTTTTGTGATGACTACAGGGAATAAACAAAGAACTGTTTCGGTAACAGTCAAATGTACAACATTCAAACGTTATTATAAGGAATGGCCTACAAGAATTGTTATAAAATGTAGTACAGCAAGACACATTTCATTTCAACACATTACAAGTCCTCATTGATGGAAGTCATCTGAGACATCAAACACTGCAATAATTTTATTTTCTCTGCTAGCCACTTTTATCAGAATTACATGTGCAAGAATTGAATTGTCGAAATGAAGTTATTCAAAAAAAATGTCTGTATAGCTTAAACCAAATTTTCACTGGAGCAAATAAGCTAACAAGCACGAGAAAAAGAGAATTCTGTCTGGTGTATCCAAAAGGCCTCTTGCAGTCTTTCAACTGGATGCCACTGCAGCTACTTACATGTCCCTAATCTTTCCTAGTTACCTAACTGGAAAATGGAGACCTGCCGTTTAACATGGAATCCGAACCACAGGTCTTTCGTGGCCACTCCAACATCTGTGAGAAGTGAATGTTCAATTAAAAGTCATAGTGAAAAAGCTGTGGTCGAAACGAGATTTGATCCTGCGCTCTGTGGATCACAAAGCGCACACTTTGCCACTAGACCATTTCCATATTTTTTTATTTTTTTTTTTATTTTTAATAATATGACCATTAGACCTTACACGCATAGTGGAAACGAACGCTAACTGTGTCACCTCTTGAGATGATGCTCAACATCAGTAATTAGTGTTTATAAATTTCCCCTCAATGGTAATGAGAAGCCAGGGAAAAATGGCAGTGACATACAAGGAAAATTTTGGACCAGTGCTAAGTAGAGATGGATGCAATTCCGAGTAAGAAGCACGATCTCCACGCATGTCATGCTTCCATACAAGTTGAGACACTTAAATTCTTCCTCCTCTGCACCATTTTACATTATCCATCAAGAACAGTGAGCTTGCCATGCAAAATAACCCTTATTGAACAGCAAAGTTTCGCATTCTGGCTCTAACAAGATAAAATTGTATCCTGTATGCTGAATATTAGCTCCAAAAACTAAAAACTAATAACACAGTTTTCATACGCAATGTTCCCCACCTTGTGTTCTCTTCCGTTCCCTCTAGTATACACGATTCTATCCATATTAGTGAATTTTCTGCAAATGCTCATTCGTACATGTTCACTTCCATTCGTTCCATGATAAACCAGGCTTTAGGTGCTTAAAACTGATGTCTGTGAACTCCGAATAATTCTGCTATACGCTGCTCCGTGAGTGATTTGCCGAGTCGCATGCTATACAGGCAGGGCACTACAAACCGCTGTTATAAACTGTTCTTCACATGGGAAAAATGTGCAACTTCAACATTTTTTACAAAATACTTGCAGCGCCTCTTAGCAGCTAAAATTTTGGCTTCCATCAGCTCCAAACAAAAGTCATTATAAGTTGCTGATGGATTTAGTCACAATTTAATATTCTCCTTGCAATTTGGAATATGTCCAGTTGTCAGATGTTACAGTCTTATTATTACTATTATTACCAATTCTGTCATTTACTACAATATTACTACAATAAAACAAATACAATATTGCAATCTAAACAATGATACTAAAATGGATACTGTAGAAAACAAAGTTAAGAACTAGATTACAGCATACTTTAAAATTATAAGACAATCAACATTAGAACATAGTTTAGCAAAATAACAGGGTTGCTGCTGTTTTTATTGGCACCGAGTTGCAGCTCATGTAGACATTATTCTATTACCAGAGAAGTATTCTATAATACTGTACAAAGGTTGATCTTTCAATACACACATTTTAGTTCTAATAGTTCGAATGGTAATGATTAAATATTCTTAAGTAGAGCATTAAATAATTTTAGGGTCACCATTGGGAAGCAGTGCTGTGTCTTAGTTAATCAATATGTGTACTGTCTTTAAAGTGAGTGCTCTGTTAATCAACTCTATCTGCAAGTCCGAAGATTTGTCTTTGTGTGAACAAGGCAATTGTATCATCTGCAAACTGTAAGGAGTGCCCATTGGAGTCGGTGTCCTTAAAGAAAATTAAGAACAGAGGCCCTATTATAGATCTCTGTGAAATCTGTGGCACAACATGTTTTTATTTCATTTCACCTGAGTCTGCTCACTGAACCGATACAATCTGCCACTTGTTATTTAAGTAGGATTTGAGTTTTTAGAACACATGATTTTAACTTGCTGAGAAGGGCCTTATGTGGGATACAATCAAATGCTTTACTAAGGTCACAAAGTAACACTGCTATAGATTCCTTTCCTTCAAAATCCTAACTTATATTTGCAACTAAGTACTGCAGTTGTCATTGACTTGCCCTTCTGAAAGCTGTGCTGCATATCGTAAAAGAGGTTATTTCCTTCAAAATAACCTCATAGCTGACCTATCATTATGGACTCCATCACTGGTATTATAGATTTAGACCTGCAGCTTGACATTTCATGAGGATTACCTTTTTCGTAAAGTGCTACTGTAGATGCTACTTTCAGGAAGTCTGGAAATTCATTGGAATGGAGGCATTCATTTATTACTGCTGTCAGTGATTGAGCAGTTTCACACATTACTCTGTTTAAAATAGTACAGGACATGTTGTAAATATCAGGACTCCCTGAGTGTTTGTAATTTGTTTACTATTTTCATTGTGTCTTTTGGATACACTCCCTTCCATATTACCATGCTGCATTTATTTCCAAATTTCACAGCAACTGCAGGATCTGTTCCAAAGTCTGGAATTTTGTCTACTGTGCTTTCCACTATGTTTATACAATATTCATCAACTTCATCTGGACCACAAGAAGCAGAGTGAGAGATGGGTTTTTGCCTATGTTCATTAACCAGATCCCAGCTGCCTTGCAAGAATCTGTGAGCTTCTCCCATAAATCTGAAATTTTTTTCCTTCTTTGCTTTTTCTACTTCTATTCCACACATCCTTTTGGACTCTAAATAATTGCAGTATAGTCTATCCTCAATGGCAATATCTCCAGTAGCTTTGGCTTTATCATTTAGTAGTCATACAATGCATTTTTTAAAACTAATCTAGAGGTATACCAGCTCTTTACTTTGACAGTTTTCTGTGTGTATTTTGACTTGGCAAATGCATCTCTCTTGAGTTTTGGTGGAACATTTTCATCAAATTTGGCTTTAGGAGCCTGGAACATGAAACAACATATCATTTCAGTTCTTCAGACATTCCATGCCAATCTGTAGAATGACACTGCACTTTTGAAATCAACTAAATTTTTCTTTACAATAATCTTACTTCCAAAGACATAATTTGAAAGCCAGTTGGGAATTTGTTGGGTTGTGTGCTTACTGAGCCTGTCCATAGCTTCATGGTTACTGCAATGTGATCTGCATGCAAAGGGTCAACCACACTTACTTTGTAGCCCCAACTCTGTAGGTTCATGACAGCTGTATGAAGACATACAACATCTCTTGTTGGTAAATAACTTGCCACAAATAGTCCATAGCTGCTTACTAAGATCACAGAAGCTCTTTCTTTGTCACTACCTTACCCAATCTGAATGCTGAAGTATCCACATAAGGCAATTTTTGCCCCTAAGCACACTAGATGACACAAACAGCTTCCCATTTTGCTGATGAAGTTTGCATCTAGTAGCCCCAGACAAGGCAATTCTAGAGCCAAGCCCACACAGAGTTACATCAGTTTTCTTAGCACTTAGCTTTCTATCTGCATACATACACACACTACTATGGGCAGAAGTTTCTCTAACCATGCTTTCACCATTTCCAGTTATTCAATATGCCCATAGTATTCTATTTGTGGTTGGGCTAGCCAGTCATGACATAGACATAATACATCAGGTCTCACTTCATCAATAAACAATGGTAGTTTATAAAGTTTTGTCCTAAGGTACAGCACATTTGCACTGGCTATAACAAATCCTGCAATTTTTCAGTGGTGACATTTACTTTTCTGTGCATCCTCTGGAATAAAAAAGTCTTATCACAACTTTCTTGGGCCATATATTATCCATTATTTTAAGTAAAAATGAATACCAGTTTTGAAGCTATTATTCAATCCCTTCATTTATCAGTTTTTCAACTGTAAAACTGTTGTGATTCAGGGAAAGTGTTTTATAAGAAGTTCACTATGTCATTGATTTAATATTATCAAATCCATTCATATCAAAATTCACCCCATAGACTTTTGTTACCACCCTTTTCTTCTTGTCAACCATTGCCATGCCTGTTAAAAATAACTAACACGCGTTGCGAGGTGCAGTAGTAGTGGTAATCCTGACCAGGCCATGAAAGAAAGGAAGAATAGATATAACATTTTATTAACAACAAAGGCTTTTAGAGGGCACACGCTCAGACCAGGGGAGGAATATAGCTATGTCTCTTTTAAAGGAATCACAGCTTGCCCATCATAATTAGGCCACTTAATTTTCTGTGGCTTAGGCGTAGGCTATAAACGCATTCACAATCTCAATCAGTCACACTGAAAATCAAAAAAGTCTTGAAAATTAATTATTTCAGTTTCATGCATTAATGATAAGTGTGTTGGGCAGTTTTGTTGGTGTACACAAGTATGCCTTATAAAATAGTGACTGTGCTATATTTATGACAAAAATAAATTGACTTACTATGCTACACATAGACAAACACAGTATTCTGTAATTTATGGTACACAAAGAAGCCCAATCTCTGCATTTCTTACAACACTTCCACAATAAACCAATACTTGCAGAAAAACTAAAAGGATACTCAACACGACTGATACACGTGTTCGTGTATTTGGATCTATTTGTATTTTTCCAACGTACAACTGTGGCACTCCACCATCCTCAATGATCTGCCGTAAGCTTACCTAAAACAAAATTAGACATTTTCTATACATGTAAGAATGAGATTTAAACAACGTTTAATGACTTTAATGTAATACACAATCTCTGCTCCCTGATGAAATTAATGCAGTTATACTAATTTGACAATATTAAGCATTTAACAGTGTCTTCAGTATCACCACCAGACTCATGTACATCAGATGAAGATGATGTTTGCAGTCGAAGGATTCATGGAATGTCATGCACATTGGGTAGTGCCTCCGGAGTCTTAGCTTTCTTGGTCAAACACAGACACTGAAGTTAGTTACAAACTATCACGAACCCATATCTTTTGTACTTGGCCAATGCTCACTTTCCATAAGGGTTAAATTCTTCGCACAATTAAGCTCTTAAGTTTCCATGTTTATCCTTGACTGTGACTCTCAGCTCTCCAGTTAGGTTAACACCATATGTTTTTTTCAAGCATGTTGTGGTACTCTGCACTCCTTCCAAGTGCTACCACCTTGTTATTTGAGAAGTAACAGTCAGCAACAAGGGTGGGATGTACCAGTTCACCGTTTGCCATTCGGGGTAGCTTCAGCTCTAGGAATGTTCCAGCATTTCCTTGGGCAACTTATCAAAGAAATTCTGCTGTGTGTCAAGAATTTGGATGACATTTGAGTCACTGGCTCCATGAGAGAACAGCATTTGCCAAATTAGCAAGCAGCTTGTTAGCAACTGCTGGAAAATATACTGTGTTGCAGATTATTGCTCTTAGAGTGCAGTACATAGGGCATGTGTTAAGAAAGGATGGTCTAGTACCAATTCCAGAGCATTTTGCAGCTATAGAAAATTTGCCAGTTCCCTAGAATATCAGGAGTTAGTCAGTATTGGAGAATATGAATCCATATGCAAAATTCTCCATGGGATGCTCACCTTAGTCATCCATTGAGTCACTTTTGCAAGAAAGGAGTGAAATTTTGTTTGGTTAGAGGCATATGGGCTAGCACTGTAGAAACTAAAGCAAAACCGCTGCTCTGTCCCTTGTTTGGTCACATTCACCCCCGGCAAACCTTTGACACTGGCCAGTAATCCATCTCCGTACAGTGCTAGCATTGTGATCTATCTCAGAAATATCAATGGCCGAGAGTTGCCTACTGCATTCATCTCTAAGCAAAGAGAAATTAGTCTCAGATTGAGGAGGCGGCACTTGCAATCATATAAGGAGCGAAAATGTTGCATGTTTTCTTGTACAGAATTAAATGCCACCTCCTTACAGACAATAAGCCACTCATCTCATTGTTTGCTTTGGTCCAAGCTCCCTAACAGAATCTTACAGCTTTTACAGTGCTGCATCTTGTTTCTGAGTAATTATTGCTACGACATTCACTACATGCCCACCTCACGGCAAGCAAATGCGGAAGCTTTGTCATGGTTAACAGTGGGTCCTGACATTAACTTTGACAAGGAGGCAATCAGTTTTGCATTGGACCAGAACTTTCAGCATACGCTCAACAAATTTCCTTTGACAGAACAGGAAGTCACAGCAGTTACAATTGAAGATCCATTATTATGCAGAGTAATTCCAGAAGCCCATCATGGATGACAGCAATGTTTTCCCATGGGGTCAGACCAAGCTCTCCAGATGTATTTCACACTTCATGATAGCATCAACATTGTAGAAGATATCCTACTGTTAGCTACAGAAGATTGGGACTGCCATATAGTAATTGTACCATTATTGTAAGAACACATTCTGCAGGAGATACACTCCAAGCAGAGATGTCACACATGAAAGCGATGTTTCTATTGGTAATAATGAATCACACTATCAAGCAGTGCGCCCACAACAAGACAGCTATGCTACAAAAATGTTCTTCATGGCCCATGTTACAGCACATGTGGACTTCACTGGTCCTTTCTCAGGGGTCAATTGGCAACTATACCATAAGTAGGACAAGTCAAACAATGGAAAATCCAGGATAGAATGTAACAATATTAGAGAAGGAAAGTTGCTTCTCATCATATAGTGGAGATGCTGAGTCGCAGATAGGCACAACAAAAAGATTCACACAATTATAGCTTTCGCCCATTCAGGCCTTTGTAAACCACACACACACACACACACACACACACACACACACACACACACACACACACACACAAACGCAACTCGCACAAACGACTGCAGTCTCAGGCAACTGAAACCACATAAGAGGCACAAGTGTTGCACACGTTGGGCAGTACCTCTGAAGTCTTAGCTTTTCTGGTTCAACCACACTGACTCTGTAGTCAATTGCATCCTAACACAAGGCAGAGTCTTTTTTACTCAGCCTATGCTCATTTTGTGTAAGTGTTCAAGTCTTTGCACTATCGCAGTCTTACAGTTTCCCTGTTGGTCCCTGATGATGCCTCCTAATACACTGCTCACAGGTTAGTTTGACAGCAACATTTTTTGCAGGTGTCACACGTCGTATTCCACGCACTTCCCAAAGTATTTTTCATCGATGTTATCATCTTGCAAACTGAGACGTAACAGCCTGCACCAAAATGCAGCAGGAAAATGGTTTGATTTATGAAGTTTTCTTGTTGTGACTGATCAATCAACAGTGTTTATTGTTTCTTTTAAAGTCATTAAGTGAGTTGACCATTTAATTTCAGATCTACTACAGTGGGAAATGATTTGTGATATGTTCATTAAGATTTCGCTGGACATCTCACTTCGGAGTTGGAAAATACTGAAATGTAACTTCCACACAGACAATGGGGCACAGGAAAATAAATATGTATGAAAGGACATAACAGACAATAGGAATTGAAGTTTTGTACCTCACATTCCTGTTGGAGTCCAGCCAGTAAGCACACAAGACCACTGTTCAAGGCACATGAAGCTGAATAGGCCAGTCGTCTAAATACTGCAAGACGGGACAGTTTAATTGGCAGCAAACCCAAAAACTAATATGAGGTACAAACCTACTTTAACAGCTCATCACTAAAATCATTCACGGTTGCCACAAGTTTCCCCAAGTGAAATTCCTTGATATTTCCCCGATTTCAAGACAAGTCTTATGTAAGCAAAAATCTTAAGTACTAACATCAACATCCTCTGTAACGAGTTGTTTTTAGATGGAGAAAGCAAGCCAAATGGTACATGTGTTTCATTAAGACCACTGATGTTATTTTATTCCAATACAATGAAATGCATCTGGTGATAAAAATGCGCACTTCCTTGGAGTCGCAAGACAGATTTAAAATACCTTCACTGATTTCAGAAATAACCTTTGAAAAAAGTAAGCTTCTTGAAAGAAGCACATAAGGTGGGGAAGAATTGCGGAAACCAACACTGTACGCGACCGCTAATAAAATTTGCTTCTATTATGTTCGTTATTGTTGGTTATTACCCACTGAGTTATATCTATCATTTTACAGGTATTTTGGGATTTTCTTTTGAGAAATGTCTGAGTATAGAGCGTACAAACTGCCTGTGACTGACTATTTTCTTCTTCTTATTGTTCATACTTTCTAACACAAACTACTTTTTAAGTGCCAACATATACTAGAACAAATAAAATTTCTATAAAACACCACACTACACAACATACTTGCAGTGAGACAGTTGCAATACCTGAAGTCCAGAGCCCATGGCCACTGGTCTGCTGAAGAGGACCGCAGTCCTGAAGAGGATCGCAGTCCCGTGTCCACGGATAAACCATGAAAATCTGCTGCATTACACCACACACAAACTGAGCTGGCCTTTGGGCAGATTGTTGTTGTTGTGGTCTTTATGCCTGAGACTGGTTTGACGCAGCTCTCCATGCTAATCTATCCTGTGCAAGCTCCTTCATCTCCCAGTATCTACTGCAACCTACATCCTTCTGAATCTGCTTAGTGTATTCATCTCTTGGTCTCCCTCTATGATTTTTACCCTCCACGCTGCCCTCCAATGCTAAATTTCTGATCCCTTGATGCCTCAGGACATGCTCTACCAACGGATCCCTTCTAGTCAAGTTGTGCCACAAACTTCTCTTCTCCCCAATCCTATTCAGTACCTCCTCATTAGTTACGGGACATAACCACCTAATCTTCAACATTCTTCTGTAGCACCACATTTCGAAAGCTTCTATTCTCTTCTTGTCCAAACTATTTATTGTCCATGTTTCACTTCCATACGTGGCTACACTCCATACAAATACTTTCAGAAACGACCTCCCGACACTTAAATCTATACTCGATGTTAACAAATTTCTCTTCTTCAGAAACGATTTCCTTGCCATTGCCAGTCTACATTTTATATCCTCTTTACTTCGACCATCATCAGTTATTTTGCTCCCCAAATAGCAAAACTCCTTTATTACTTTAAGTGTCTCATTTCCTAATCTAATTCCTCAGCATCACCCGACTTAATTCGACTACATTCCATTATCCTTGTTTTGCTTTTGTTGATGTTCATCTTATATCCTCCTTTCAAGACACTGTCCATTCCATTCAACTGCTCTTCCAAGGCCTTTGCTGTCTCTGACAGAATTACAATGTCAACGGCGAATCTCAAAGTTTTTATTTCTTCTCCCAGGATTTTAATACCTACTCCAAATTTTTCTTTTGTTTCCTTTACTGCTTGCTCAATATACAGATTGAATAACATCGGGGAGAGGCTACAACCCTATCTCACTCCCTTCCCAACCACTGCATCCCTTTCATGCCCCTCGATTCTTATAACTGCCATCTGGTTTCTGTACAAATTGTAAATAGCCTTTCGCTCCCTGTATTTTACCGCTACCACCTTTAGAATTTGAAAGAGAGTATTCCAGTCAACATTGTCAAAAGCTTTCTCTAAGTCTACAAATGCTATAAACGTAGGTTTGCCTTTCCTTAATCTTTCTTCTACGATAAGTCGTAGGGTCAGTATTGCCTCACGCGTTCCAATAATTCTACGAAATCCAAACTGATCTTCTCCGAGGTCGCCTTCTACCAGTTTTTCCATTCGTCTGTAAAGAATTTGTATTAGTATTTTGCAGCCGTGACTTATTAAACTGGTAGTTCGGTAATTTTCATATCTGTCAACACCTGTTTTCTTTGGGATTGGAATTATTATATTCTTCTTGCAGTCTGAGGGTATTTCGCCTGTCTCGTACATCTTGCTCACCAGATGGTACAGTTTTTTCAGGACTGGCTCTCCCAAGGCTGTCAGTAGTTCTAATGGAATGTTGTCTACTCCCAGGGCCTTGTTTCAACTTAGGTCTTTCAGTGCTCTGTCAAGCTCTTCATGCAGTATTGTATCTCCCATTTCATCTTCATCTACATCCTCTTCCATTTCCATAATATTGTCCTCAAGTACATCGCCCTTGTATAGACCCTCTATATACTCCTTCCACCTTTCTGCTTTCCCCTCTTTGCTTAGAACTGGGTTTCCATCTGAGCCCTTGATAATCATACAAGTGGTTCTCTTTTCTCCAAAGGTCTCTCTAATTTTCCTGTAGGCTGCATCTATCTTACCCCTAGTGAGATAAGCCTCCACATTCTTACATTTGTCCTCTAGCCACGCCTGCTTAGCCATTTTGCACTTCCTGTCGATCTCATTTTTTAGACGTTTGTATTCCTTTTTGCCTGCTTCATTTACTGCATTTTTATATTTTCTCCTTTCATCAATTAAATTCAATATTTTTTCTGTTACCCAAGGATATCTACTAGCCCTCGTCTTATTGCCTACTTCATCCTCTGCTGCCTTCACTACTTCATCCCTCAAAGTTACCCATTCTTCTTCTACTGTATTTCTTTCCCCCATTCCTGTCAATTGTTCCCTTATGCTCTCCCTGAAACTCTGTACAACCTCTGGTTCTTTCAGTTTATCCAGGTCCCATCTCCTTAAATTCCCACCTTTTTGGGCAGATTGGTGAGGCTAAATTCGACGGGCGGTGCATGCACATAAGTGGGACCTAAATGGCTTTAGATTGGCAGGCCCGATCCATTACAGATACCCTCAGAAATGGCCTGCAGTTTTGGCCCCTCACAGAAATCCACTCGTGTGGCCAGCTATTCATGAGCCACAGAGAGCATGTAGATGAAATGAGACCATGGTGATCAATCCATGCAACAGATAACTTGTTCAAATACTCTGAGAATTAATAATAACGAGGACAGGTAGCAATTCACCATGAATATGATTGCTGAGCCACAAACAGGCACATAGAAAAGACAATCGCACTCTCAAAACTAAATTTTCAGCCATAGCGTTTGACAGAAAACGAGAGTGTGCACACACATACACACACACACACACACACACACACACACACACACACACACACACACACACACACAAAGTCATGGACACACGACCACCGCCTCTGGCCATTGCGTCTACAGTCTCACAACCAGATCCAAACAAACCACTCCTCATGCCTTCCTGCCTCTCATCAGCAGCTGCCAGGCTAGCACCAAGAAGTAGTGGCAGCACTAACTGCAAGCTGAGGGGAGTGGTAGGAAGGGGAGAAGCAGTAGTAATGAGTGAGTAGGGAAATGGCACCTGTAACTCAGCTACACCAAGCCAGCAACGATGCACAACACCTCAGTAAACAAACCATTTCATCTTAGACAAAAAATGAAATTTTTCCAGTGTTTTTTTTTCTTTTTTTTTCAAATTTCCCTGATGTGTTTGAAATTCCATGATATTCCCTGATTTCCAGAACCTGTGGCAACCCTGTCATTTCAAGTAACCTAGACAGGACTACTCAATAACCGTAGCTTCACCTCACTGATTGATAACCTGTCACATGCCAAATAGAAATGAAAAGATCTGTCAATTGATTATATAATCTACACTGCTTAAAAATATCTCTTCACAATGCAAGGCATATTAAATACAAATTATGTGCTGTTACATGCTCTTTATGAAACAAAGATATTACATGAAACAATTGTCAATCAGCTCTGATCAACAGAGTATCATCAGGATACCTCAAAAATTGAACGGGCACACTCAAAAGGTACAAAACTAATTCTTTTTGCTGTAGGTGCAAACTGATAGAAGGAAGTGTGGCAGTTTACATGCACAACTCTCTTAGGTTGTAGTAAGTAAGTGAACACAACATTAAACAAAATTTATAATGTGGCTACAAAGATTTTGCAACTGAGTCCTTTCACAAAAAGTTCTAGGTTTGCTTGCTGTGTCAAGTTCTGATAAAATTTCAAGCTTTCAATAACAGCCTCCAACATCTTTATGCGGGGATAAAACTGACTGTCTTGACTGGCAAGGGTCCCACTTTATATCCACAAGACAGCATCTGATTGGCTGAATTAAGTCACAGTCAACTCAGAAATGGCTTGCTCCCATGTGGCACTCTCTACATTCAAATATGTTGTTTCTGCTCTCTATCTAGCTTGCTTGCAGCGCCAGCCCTCACATCAGGCGGTAAACCACAAGAAGTCTTCCTATGTGCTTTTTCTTTATGAAGTGCAGGCTTCCATGCATTCCTAAGTGCAAAGGCCACGTCTCTATTGAAGTTGTTTTAACAAAGTCTAATTTAAACTGCTTCCCCGTTCACAGAGTCCCAATAGATCGATGCACGACCAAGTATTCTTGCTTGTTCAAACACAAATCTTGTGCTTGTTTAACGGGCTATGCTCTGCCACTACCGATTTATCCAAATAACTGTATTTAAGGTGACACATGCTGGACGCGGTGTTCAGCAACAGTGCATACAAATCGGCCGACATAATTTTTGCCACACTCTTAAGAAGTGTTATAAATCCCTGGCATTCTCAGGTCGAGATTATCCTGGGACTGGTTGCAAGATCTCTCTAATTTTTCTAGGTGGCTGGAAGATTGGTCTGATTCCTTGCCTGTTTAGGACTCTACCTATCTTGGTAGTTATTGTACCATAGAATGAAAGCCACGCTACGTGTTGGTCCTCTTGGCTTGTTTGAACAGCATTGCATCTTGGTTTACTTGACAGCTTTGATCCAATATCACTGACAGAATACCCATTGTTTCTGGACACCATCGTAAGATGACTGATCTCAGAGCCTACGTGGTCATTGTCCAAAATAGTCCTTGGCTCTGAACTAAGGTGTTCAGCACAGCTCTATTCTGGATGGTGAAAGCTACATCCGTTGAGATCCAGATCTGTATGTATTCATTTCCTGTACATCCATCTGATTTCCGTTCAACAGACACATCTAAGAAAGGTAACTTCCCATCTTTCTCCACCTTCACTGCAGGTTCGCTGGAGAGCTTCTGTAAACTTTGGAAGTTAGGAGACAAGGTACTGCTATAATTAACCATCGCTGACATCACATTAAAAATTTACAAATGTTTCTTCTCATAATGCAGATGAGGATAGGGTCCAATGAAGACATGGTCAGACTTGATGTGCTCTCCCTGTTTACAAACGTACCAGCAGATGATACATAAAAAGCTTTGGCCGCTCATATCTCCCCTTATATTTTGAAATCATTTCAGTAACCTTTGAGGTCCCCTTATTTCTTGTACAATGGAAATTACTAACAACTGATGGAACAGCCATGGTTCAGCACTGTCACCTGCCATAGCTAACTTTTTCATGGAAGATTTTGAAAAACAAGTGTTGAACAATGCTCCCTTCCAGCCTTCTGCTTCTTCAAATATGATGACGATACATTTTTAATCTGGCTGCATGGCCTGAGGTGCTGCAGCAGTTCACTGACAGCTTGAATGGGAGATATCCTAGCAAGATTTACAGTGGAGGTAGAGGACAGGAAGTTACCTCTCTTAGATATGTGTGCTGAACAGAAATAGGATGGATGACAAGGCCATTCTAAATTTAAAAAAACTGGTACCTACAGATCTGTATCTCAATGGGCATAGCTTTCACCATCCAACTCAGATGAGAGCTATGCTGAACACATTAGCTAACACAGTAGGACTGCTTCAGACAAGGGCCGCATCGGCTCTTGAGATAAATCATCTAACAACGGTGTTTAGAAGCTACGCGTAATCTGCCAATGATCATGCTGTGAAGGAAACGAAGACGTGATGCCATTTAAACAAGCCAAGAGGACCAACAAATAGTGTGGCTTCCATTCTGTGGTGCTAAAACTACCAATACAAGTAGACTCCTAAACAGGAAATGAATCAGACCAGTCTTCCAGTTACCAACAAAAATTAAAGAAATATTGCGACCAATCAAGGATAATCTCGGCCTGACAGCACCGGGGATTTGTAACATTTCTTGCGAGTGTGGTGAAAATTATGTGGGTCAGTCTGTGTGGACTGTTACCAATCGGTGTCTCGAGCATCAGTGTCACCTTAAATACACGTATTTGCATAGTTCAGTAGCAGCAAAGTACGGCCTGTTAAATAAGCACAAGACTGTGTTTGGACAAAGGAGAATGCTTGCTCAGCTACTGGGACTGATCAGGGAAGCAGTTAAAAGACTTTGTGAAGACAGTGTCAATAGAAACACTGGCTGTACATTTAGCAATCCATGGAAGCATGCACTCGATAAAGGAAAAGCACAGAGGAAGGCTTCTCACAGTTCACCGCCTGATCTGAGGGATGGTGCTGCAAGCAACACTGGATAAAGAGACCAAAAAGAATATATGGACATAGAGACTGCTACCTCAGTACACGATATTCCCAGTGCTGACATCACAACATAATACAGCCAATCAGATGCCATCCAGTGCATATAAAAATGGGAGCCTTTCCTCTCCACGGTAGTCATTTTTACCCCGAACGATGATGACAGAGGTAATCATTGAAAGCTTGGAATTTTATCAGAATTTGACACAGCAAGTAAACTGAGAACTTTTTATGAAAAATTTAGAATGTTTTGCATCCAAAGTACAGCTATAAACACAGCCCTGCTTTATTATAACATTTTACTGCACACAAAAAGGAAATATTACATACAAAATATTACACTACAGACAACAATGAAATGTTAATGCCAACTTTCTATCAAATAAAGAGACTTAAGACAGATCTGTTACTGCCTGGTTTAATTTAATTTCTGAGCTTATTTTGAATATTAGATTGCACAGATGGTTATTAACCATCTGTTAATAGACCCTAAATATTATGAAACTGTAAAAACATGCTACAATAAATTGTGTGTGTGTGTGTGTGTGTGTGTGTGTGTGTGAGGGGGGGGGGGAGAGAGAGAGAGAGAGAGAGAGAGAGAGAGAGAGAGAGAGAGAGAGAGATCATGATGGTTAAACTCAACTTCATTACATGGAAAATAATTAATGCTAATATCTAAAATAACAACAGAGCAGAGGTAGGAACATCACCAAGAAACCATAGTGCATACAAAATTTAAATTATTTCTCAAACATACATCTCCAACACCTTCAAGTCAGTAATGTGTGCAACAAAGAATGAGACCTTATTCTGGCAAGGCTACATGGAAAATAATTAATGTTCATCTGAGCACTGTAATATTCTACAAGTTATACTGGTAAACACAATGTCCCTTCTTGTGTGTTTCATTGTCCTTAAGCTGTTTATGCTACGATGAGTTAGACTACTAGTTATAATTCCTCAAGAAAGGCAGTATCTACTCCTACACCACTCTAGCTTTCCTGACCAGCGGTCCCATAAGCATTCCAGAAACAGTTGAAGCTCTTATTTCAGAATTCAATTAACGAGTTCAACGAAAATGCTGAAAGTTATAATCTGGTCTGATACAATGAAGCAGATAGTTTTGAGCTACCAGTAGTTCTACACCTATCACAACCATTTTATAGCTGTCAGTAGAAACTTAGCAGTCACAGCTTTCCACAGTAAGAAGATAGATAGGCACTGACTGTGTATACATGAATTCAATGTAGTGCAGCACCTGAGAAAATAACTGAACATTATGGGGAACGAAATAACAATTTTTAAATAATTCAATGAAAAAAATAAATAAACAAATAAAAAATCAAGTGTCATACAGCATTAATCACCTTGAAACCTCTGAACAAATTAAAAGTACGTCAAAAAACAAACTTTACATGTTAAAACTTTAAAGAATATATTGACTACCCCCATTCACAGTTAGCATTACCCTGATGGATTGCGTAGTGAGGATGTTCCATCCATCTTTTGATGGTCAGTAATACAATGAACTCTACCAAGAACATCCTCAACATCAGTCCATAAATGCCACAGACTCACTCACGCCAAAAACGCCCATACCATAAAATACTAGTTGATATTACAAACAACATACAACAAACAGTGATAAGGACAGCTCACAACTGACAGCTGTTACTACTAATTGTTGACCTTTATTCAACCAAGGATCATCTCGCAATGATATGGGAATTTTCACATGAACCAATAATGCAACATAAAATGCTTTACGAGAATAGAAGTGAACAGAAAAATGTAACAAAAAAAACAAACTAAAAGGGCCTATTTCCAGAGCAAATGAGAATTTAGGATATCACAGAACACTCACAACATGTCATATCAAGCCAGACTAAGAGATTAAAGATGGTTCCTCACAAAGCCAAATACAATTTGTCGTCCGAGCATTCAAATTTCACGCAATTTCTTGGGAGAGAAAAAAAGACGATACATAGATGATGGTACTATATTCATACTTTAGATAATCTCGTGATTTAGAAGAATTTAAAAAAGGAGAAAATAATGTGAATGAGGAAATAAGTTTTGAAATGAGGGAAATAAAAGGCTTTGAAATGCAGTTTGGTGGTTGGCCTGAACAGAATTTCAATCAATTGATGCTGTACTACAGATCTATAGCCTGGTGTTATAGCACTGGCTTTCAAAGTTTTACTCACCAATTCATTAATGTTACTGAAGAGGAAGACATAATTAAAAAGCCCAGACTCCTCTACACAAAAACACACAGATTTTTTTAAAAATATATCAGTAAGTCTTCACACCATGTTTGAGTTATATTAATTTTTTACTTGAAAATTTGCATGTTTTCCAAAGCAGATACCTGTTAAATTCCTCACAGCACCATAGATTACACACTATACTCACAAAATGTAGGGTTAAGTAAGTGTGATACCACAAATTCTAACATTGCATCTTTCCGATAAACACACCAGTTTTGCATAACGATAATTTACTTACTGGCAACCACGCGACTGGGAAATCGTATCGTAAGTAGTTGTCACTTATGAGTCTGTAGCACATATGAAACAATGGCCCATAAGGCCGAAGGAAGTGGTAAATTATCTCATACTCATGCGGACTTTGATTCTTATAAATCGAATGCAGTCCCCATCCACAATGATCGGCTGAACCAAAAATACTTTCCAATATCAATGGATACACCATCTGCATTTCTTTGAAAGTACATTCGTTCATAATTCTAATTAGTTCTTCGCATCTCTGCTCCAATGGCAGTCCAAAGACAGTCTGAAGGCGTCCCTGTAAAATATTAATAGTTTATACGAGAATATTTTAATAAATTTACTCTGTAGGCAACACTTTTAACTTACGTAAACTTACGTTTTCTCGAGTAATGTCCATCATACGCCCGCAAATTATGACACAATTTACTTTATCACAGTTTACAGAAATGCGCAGTGGTACATATACATATGCTTGATTTCTTATGCAGCAATGTGCACAAGACCACTATTAAAATGCCTTTACATTTAAATTAGGCGCGCTCCACAACACTATTGTATACAAGTGGAAGACATATTGCAATTCAAAGAACTTTATCCTGACTCTCGAAGACAGCACAGTCTAACGGATATCTGCACAGGTTCCGTATTTGCCAAACCAACTCTTTATATTCGAACGACCCTCAAGCAACAATAGCTGGATGATGATATCTCAAGATGAGTTTCCACAGGCATGAATTTTTTACACGTGCACCCCTCGACAGTACCACACTTGTGAATCAACTTCATGTGGAAACACCCCACTTCCACTCTATCATACTAACTTTTGCGTCAATTACGAAAGTTGGAAAACATGCTACTTTCATGCACGATGTCGCTCCTTCCACTATCGCATACGAGCATCATAAACTGCCAATAGTTAGAGCATATTGTTCGTAATATATATTAATGACTTGCCATTCTATATTAATACTAGTTCTTTTTGCTGATGATACAACTATAGTAGTCACATCCGATAAACAAGAATTACCCGAGGAAATTGTAAACAATGTCTTTCAGAATATTATTAGGTGGTACTCTGCAAATGGACTCTCACTAAATTTTGAGGAAACGCAATAAATACCATACAGTTCTGTACAGTAAATGGTAAATACAGACTTGGAAAAGAAGGCTGTTGCTAAGGCAGAATATTCAATATTTCTGGTTGTGGGCATTGGTGATAAATTGAACTGGATGAAACACACTGACGAACTACTGGAACGCTTAGGTTCAGCTATTTATGAAATTATGGTTATTGCAAATTTTGCTGATAAACATATCATTAAATTAGCCCACTATGCCTGTATTCACTCTCTGCTTTCATATGGCATGTTTTGGGGTAAGTCATTATTAAGAGAAAAAGTGTCCATTACACAAAAGCGTGTAATCAGAACACCAGCAGGGCCACACCCAAGATCGCCTAGAAGATATTTATTTAACCCTTTCAGACCTGGTGGTCACAATTGTGTTGATAAAGTTTGTTCACTAATATTTCGCTAACAAGAAATGTGAGGTGCATCCAAACTCACTTTGCACATTTGTGTATGTTTCTTTTAGCCATGCACCAGCTGCTGCTGCTCTCTTGTGAGCAGTCTATGAACCACAGAGCAAAATATGCTCTCTGGTGTTGTTTCTCTGTGGGAAGCCATTACATGTTGACTTTATTGCTATAATAGTCACGTTGTGGGTTTTGTTTATGAATGTTTTGTGTGGTGTCCTTCTTTTGGAAACATTAGACATTCTTTCAGTGGAATTTTCATTTATTTTAATCAGTTCATATTTGCGTTATGTATCAGGCAAGATTAATGTACACATTTGTGTACAACAGGTCCTTAATGGTGTAAAAGAGGAAAAAATAACCTAGAATGTGTGTCAGCTATATTTGCATGGCTATGGTAGTTATGTATGGCAATTTTTCCATTAATTTCAGTACCAGCAGCAAGAAAGGAGAATAACTGACCTGTACATATGATTTTATTTTATATTGCTGGCTTTTGACTTAGAAATATGGATTATCTTTCTGTGAGGAAAAATTGGGACTTGATTATGGACATAGTTGAAAATGGTGGCGTTTCTGACATTGGTTTGAGAGGAGATGAGGATGACAGTGTACCACTTTTTGAAAGGCAAGCTCCACAAATCTGAAGATGAAGGTGATGGAGAGGTGGTGGATGCTAAAATGAACTTTTTATGCAATGAAAACAACCCAGAATTGAATAACCTGTGTGACAACATGATGGTGACACCTAAAGAATCCATAAAATGGAAACGCAAGCCACTAAGTACCATTGCAGAAACATACAATGCTCGAAATTTTGAAGAATCTCTCTTGTGTTCTCCAATGCAATACTTCAAAAGATATATACCAGATGATTTGTTCACTAGCATGGCAGCACATACTCATATTTATGCATTACAACGAGGCAAATCCTCGTTCAAGCAGACAACTCCTCAAGCACAAGAAATGTTATTTGGTTTGCGTATATTGACTGGCACCTTGGCACCCTGAAGGTAATTGTGTTTTGGGAAAACATGTCACATGACAGATTTTTAGAATTACAAACAAATTTACATTTGGTGAACAATTTGGAAAAGCCATCTGAGAATAAAGATAAATTTTACAAAGTCAGGCCAATTTACTCAGCCATTCGAAATGCTGCAGTGAACTTCCTATAGAAGAGAATGTTTGTGTCAGTGAAGGAAATATTCCTTTCACTGGGAAGTTTTCTGCAAAGCAGTGTATCAAGGGGAAACCAAGTCCATGGGGAATCAAAGTCTTCATGTGAAAAGAGTGGAATAGTGTATTATTTCCTTTTGTATCAAGGAGCTACAACTGGACTAAATACAGCATACTGTAAAAAATTTGGATGAGGTCCTGCTGTTGGTTTAGAATTTTCTGTTCCACTCTCAAAAGGTAAAGGTCATAAATTATACTTTGACAACTTCTTTTTACCTTATCATCTGTTTCAAGTTGTGAAATCTCAAGGCATCAATGCAGCAGGTACTGCCCATCAAAACAGATCTGGAAAGAACTTGACTTTTTCAGATGATAAAACAGTAATGAAACAAACCAGAGGTTACTGGGAAGAAATCACTAGTGCTGATGACATTACCATGTGTAAGTGGTTAGACTATAGGCCAGTTGTATTGTATTCAAACTTTGTTGGTAAAGCCTCAGTGGATAAAGTTGAGTATTGGGACAAAAACACCATAAATATATGAAAGTAAAAAAACCTGAAATAGTGAGAAGATATAATCATGCAATGGATGGTGTGGAACTATTTGATCAATTGATAAGCTACTACAGAGTTTTCATCAGATCTCGAAAATGGGCTTTCTGTGTCATTTTTCATGGTGTTGACTTTGCCATCGTGCAAAGTTGGTTGGCATACAGACAATATGCAGACAACCTGTCTATCCAAAAGAAGAAGCAAATGGACCTTCTTTCCTTTCGTATCAGGGTAGCAGATTGATTGATACTCTGCCAGAAGAACATGTCTGAAAAGAAGAGGGGGCGTCTGTCTAATGAAGAACTGGCTTCAGACATGAGAGTCATACCAAAAAGAAGAGGAGAATTACGACCAGCTACAGAGATACAGTTTGATTCCATTGACCATTTGCCTTTGCATGATGTAGGAGCTCCAAGTCGCAGCATATTTCCAAAATGTACAGGGCGTTCTAGAATTCAGTGCAGAAAATGTAAAGTACATTTATGTCTCCAAAAGGACAGAAATTTTTTTTGCAGTCTCATGCGAAACTTTAAAATCAGTGTTTTGACCATTGTTGTTTAAATAAGAACTGTAATTTGGAATTATTTTTATTGTTTCTTCTGGTTTAAAGTGAAATAAAGAGAGGCATTCTTGATGCATAGTGTTAACTTCCATAATGTGTGACATGAAGCTCGAGACCTGATGAACACAATTGCGTACATTAAAAATCTAAAAAACTAGAGATCGTATCAAATTTTTTCTTAGAAAAATGTTATCAGGAGACTGACCTGATCGTAAAAATCATTTCAGATATTTCTTTAATAAGTAAATAAAAAATCAGGTCTGAAAGGGTTAAGGAACTCTGAACATTCACAGTACCTTACTTATATTCACTTATGAAATTTATTAATAACCCACTTCAATGCCAAAATAATCCAAAGTAATCCATCGAACTGCAGACCTATATCATTGACATCGGTTTGCAGTAGGGTTTTGGAGGATATACTGTATTCAAACATTATGAATCACCTCAAAGGGAATGATCTATTGATACGTAATCAGCATGGTTTCAGAAAACATCATTCTTGTGCAACGCAGCTAGCTCTTTATTCGCACGAAGTAATGGCCACTATCGACAGGGGATCTCAAGTTGATTCCGTATTTCTAGATTTCTGGAAAGCTTTTGACACCGTTCCTCACAAGTGACTTCCAATCAAGCTGCGGGCCTATGGGGTATCGTCTCAGTTGTGCGACTGGATTCGTGATTTCCTGTCAGGCAGGTCACAGTTCACAGTAATAGACGGCAAATCATCGAGTAAAACTGAAGTGATATCAGGTGTTCCCCAGGGAAGCGTCCTGGGACCTCTGCCGTTCCTGATCTATATAAATGACCTGGGTGACAATCTGAGCAGTTCTCTTAGGTTGTTCGCAGATGATGTTGAAATTTACTGTCTAGCAAGGTCACCCAAAGACCAGTATCAGTTGCAAAGCGATTTAGAAAAGATTGCTGTATGGTGTGGCACGTGGCAGTTGACGCTAAATAACGAAAAGTGTGAGGTGATCCACATGAGTTCCAGAAGAAATCCGTTGGAATTAGATTACTCGATAAATAGTACAATTCTCAAGGCTGTCAATTCAACTAAGGACCTGGGTGTTAAAGTTACGAACAACTTCAGTTGGAAAGACCACATAGATAATATTGAGGGGAAGGCGAGCCATAGGTTGCGTCTCATTGGCAGGACACTTAGAAGATGCAACAAGTCCACTAAAGAGACAGCTTACACTACACTCGTTCGTCCTCTGTTAGAATATTGCTCTGTGGTGTGGGATCCTTACCAGGTGGGATTGACGGACGACATCGAAAGGGTGCAAAAAAGGCAGCTCGTTTTGTATTATCACGCAATAGGGGAGAGAATGTGGCAGATATGATACGCGAGTTGGGATGGAAGTCATTAAAGCAAAGACGTTTGTCGTCGCGGCAAGATCTATTTACGAAATTTCAGTCACCAACTTTCTCTTCCGAATGCGAAAATATTTTGTTGAGCCCAACCTACATTGGTAGGAATTATCATCAAAACAAAATAAGAGAAATCAGAGCTCGAACAGAAAGGTTTAGGTGTTCGTTTTTCCCGCGCGCTGTTCGGGAGTGGAGTGGTAGAGAGATAGTATAATTGTGGTTCGATGAACCCTCTGCCAAGCACTTAAATGTGAATTGCAGAGTAATCATGCAGATGTAGAATACTAAAGTGCCTAGCTACAAAACTAGAAGAAAGGATAGTCATAACTACTCTTTGCTAAATCTAAATATGGTACGGGTTCACACACACGCATCTAATATGGCGACCCCTGCAGCTAAGCAGATGCCCGTTCATGAAGCTCTCGCTAAGGTAAGTGATTAATACTGAAATAAGTGTTCATCTAGTTAATACTACACTTTAGACTAGTGCATTTACTTCCCTATGTTATCTATAGAAGGTTTCGCTTTTCTGAGCGTATTTAGATCGAAAAGTAAACGATTTCGTAAAGCCTGGTAGTCGTTAGTTTTGTTTACGTTTTAGACGTAAATTTCGTGTGAGTGAAGATCATTATTTTTGACTAGACTTAGCTGTTCAAAGTTAAATTAATTCGTCTCTGTTATACATAATTTAGATAGTTAACTAAAACTTTGGAGGGCAAGTTTAAAAGTTTGTTCACATTAGCGTTTAGTTACGTATTAGTACAGGTTGCGAAACTTCAGTGCTCTTGCATGAAGTTACTCTCTGCTTGTGCGTAAATTTTTCGATCTAACCATGCATGACAAATATGGTGGTTGCCATAGAAATCTTAAGGAGTGGGTGTTCTGTGAAGACTGTACGTATGGTTTCATTGGGGAGGAATGTAGCGACTAGGAAACTGAGGTAGATAATGAGGCTCTTCCATGGCAATGTAGCTTATGGAAAAGGACAGGAAAATCGCTGAACAGAAGGCAAAAATTTGTACCCTTAAAGCTGAATTAAAAAACTCGAATATGTAATTATGTGGGCTAAGGGAGGAAAAAGAGACGGCTTGCTGGGAAAAGGTAGCAAGCAAATGGCAAACAGGGAAAACGTTGAAAAAACTTTCGAAATACAGTTAGTAAATCAGTTTTACTTCTCTTCTGAAGTAGTGGAGGAAGAGTCTCATCCAGGTGCAATTAAATGTAGGTTGAAGCAGAATATTAGCTTAAACAAAAAGATAGGTGGGGATAAAATCAGAATAGGAAAAGAAGAATTCTGCTTCTAGGTTGCAGTCATGGGAGCGGTGTAGGCCATCAGCTTCAGGAGAAATTAGGTGCAGGGTACCAGGTCACAAGTTTTGTGAAATCAAGTGCTAGCCTTAGCTAGGTGACAGAAAAATTATGTCAGCTATGCAGGGACTTCGAGAAGGAACACCAGGTAATTTTGGTGGGGGGGCATGAAACAGCCTGGCTATAAATCCAAGATATATTATTAGGAGTGAGCTGGTTAAAATAGGAGCAGAAACGGGGCACACAAATGTGGGGTCTGTGGAGGTATTTCAGCGCCATGATCGGACCAGGGTAAACACAGCTGTAAGGATGTTAAAACTGAGCTGAATGGGATGCTCCAGACACCGACAAAATCTCAAATAAGTGTTGCCCCAATTGATGTTATTGGTAGGTGGGGACATACTACTCATGGCCTGAACCTAAGTAGGGAAGGGAAAGATAAGTTAGCTTCTCTATTAGCAGTACTGTAAGGGGGCCACAACCTCACAAGAAATTATCCCTGCGGTTAATGGGACCAGGCAGACAGTTTTCTAGGTTAAAGCCAAAATTCAGACAGACAACAATCAAGAAAAATAGAATAAAAGAAGATGGTCTGAAAAAGAAGAATGAGATTCATATACTTTGTCTGTCTGAACACCATGTAACTGTGGAGATCGAAAGTTTCAGTATAAATGGGCAAATCTAGTGCAGATAAAGGAGAAGTTGCCATTTACACAAAACAAGGGCATAAATACAAAACTGTAGAAGTAAGCAAATTTTTTGTCGATCAGCACTTTGAAGTTTGTACGTGTGAACGACAACGACATAGCGTAGAGATGGTATTGGGAGCAGTGTACAGGTCCCCATTAGGAGATTGGGAGCCATTCGTAAAAAAGTTTGACTCCCTGTTACGGCGTCTGTCAGCCAAAAAGAAGCTATTAAGCTGCGGTGATTTCCATGTAAACTTTCTAAGCAATTCTGATAGGAAAAGTGAACTAGAAGTGTTATTAATGACCTATAACTTAGAATCAGTGATAAAGTTCCCTTCACATATACCTCAAGACAGTAGCATTCTAATAAATAATGTATTTGTACAGCAAGAGGATGTAAGATTAACACATGCTTTCCCTGTGATAACTGGATTATCAGACCATGATGCACAGTTTATTAACTCACAAAACCTAGCACAGTTCACAATGCAGAGAGTTCAGAGATCACTAAGTAAAAATGTAAGGTTGCTCAGTTGCTCATACTGGTACTATAGAGCACTTCAGAGGAAGTTTAAGAAATGTTAATTGGGGACATATTCAGGGTGGTAAATTGATCGTGACCGGGTCAAATATCTCACGAAATAAGCGTCAAACGAAAAAACTAAATAGAAAGAAACTTGTCTAGCGCTTGAAGAGGGAAACCAGATGGCGCTATGGTTAGCCACTAGATGGCGCTGCCATAGGTCAAACGAATATCAACTGCGTTTTTTTTAAATAGGAACCCCCATTTTTATTACATATTTGTGTAGTACTTCAAGAAATATGAATGTTTTAGTTGGGCCACTTTTTTCGCTTTGTGATAGATGGATCTGTAATAGTCACAAATGTATGGCTCACAATTTTAGACGAACAGTTGCTAACAGGTAGGTTTTTTAAATTAATATACAGAACATAGGTATGTTTGAACATTTTATTTCGGTTGTTCCAATGTGATACATGTACCTTTGTGGTTATCATTTCTGAGAATGCATGCTGTTACCTCATGTAGTTACCTGTAAATGCAGTTACCTGTAAATACCACATTAATGCAATAAATGCTCAAACTGATGCCCGTCCGTCAACCTCAATGCATTTGGCAATACGTGAAACAACATTCCTCTCAACAGCGAGTAGTTCGCCTTCCATAATGTTTGCACATGCACTGACAATGCGCGAACACATGTTTTCAGGTGTTGTTGGTGGATCACGCTAGCAAATATCATTCAACTATCCCCACAGAAAGAAATTCGGGTACATCAGACCTGGTGAACGTGCGGGTCATGATATGGGGCTTCGATGACCAACCTACCTGTCATGAAATATGTTATTCAATACCACTTCAACCACACATGAGCTATGTGCTGGACATCCATCATGTTGGAAGTACATCGCCATTCTGCCATGCAGTGAAACATCTTGTAGTAACATTGGTGTAACATTATGTAGTAAATCATCATACATTGCACCATTTAGATAGGCATCGATAAAATGGGGACAAATTATCCTTCCACCCATAATGCTGCACCATACATTAACCCACCAAGGTCGCTGATGTTCCACTTGTCACAGCCATCGTGGATTTTCCGTTGCCCAATAGTGCATATTATGCCGGTTTATGTTACCACTGTTGGTGAATGACGCTTCGGTGCTAAATAGAACGCATGCAAAAAATCTCGCAATTTCTCTTGTGCTCAGTGGCAGAACTGTACATGACGTTCAAAGTCGTCGCCATGTAATTTCTGGTGCATAGAAATATGGTACGGGTGCAATCAATGTTGATGTAGCATTCTCAAAACCGACGTTTTTGAGATTTCCGACTCTCGCGCAGTTTGTCTGCTACCAATACCCTTTCATTCAGGAGTGCTAGTTCTGGAAGGTTCGCAGGAGAGCTTCTGTAAAGTTTGGAAGGTATGAGACGAGATACTAGCAGAAGTAAAACTGTGAGGATGGGGCGTGAGTTGTGCTTGGGTAGCTCAGTTGCCCGTGAAAGGCAAAGGTCCCGAGTTCGAGTCTCAGTCCGGCACACGGTTTTAATCTACCAGGAAGTTTCATCTTAGTCAGATTTATTTTCACCTAAGGAAAATCATTAAATATTTGAGAAATAAATATTCAGCTGTAGTAGATGACATCAGCAACAGATATTAAAACAGTACACAGCAGTTCCAGCTGATATTCTGGGTCTCATATGTAATGCATTACTAATTCATGGTATTTTCCCTGTTGTCAAGCCTCTCTACAAAAAGGAGACACCACAGACGTCAATAATTGCTGGCCAGTATCCTTGCTTACAGCATTTTCAAAAATGGTCAAGAAAGTAATGTACTCAACAATGGTTAGCCATCTCAGCAGTAATGTGATTCGTAGTGAATCACAAACTGTATTTCAAAAATGCTGTTCCACTGAGACAGCAATATACAGTTTCACTGCCCATATCATAGAATCTTTTCATAGGAATTTTCTGTGACCTACCCAGGGCATTTGACACTACATTATGTTACAGAAATTACAATTCTATGGTATAAATGGAACAGCACATGAGCAGTTTAAGTCATATCTACAGAACACGAAGCAAAAGGTTTCTTTATATGATTTAAACAATTTAAGGAAGTTTGCCACTTCATCTAACTAGAGTGAAATTAAATTTTATGCTCCACAGGGTTAATCATGGGTCCCCTTCTGTTCTTGATATATGTGTAAGACCTCCCTTCATATCTGAAATAAGAAGCTAAACTGACACTGTTTGCCAATGATACAAGCATGATTATCAATCCTGTAAAGGAAACTCCAATAGAAAATGATACAAATATGTTTGGAAAAGTTATTAATTGTTTTTCTGTAATTGGGCTTGCTCTGAACTTTGAGAAAAGAAAGTACATCCAACAGATATGCCAATCATAAAAATACAGGAAAATCAATAATTAGTACTAATTTCAATTTTTCTGGTACCACCCTGATAAGCGCTTATTATTAATTAAACAAAAATATCTATATTGACAATCTGTATTGAAAACATCCTCAATAGAAAGAAATTGAAATAAAATTGTGGTCCATAATGTCTTTTCTTGTTTCATGAGCTTTCTGCTGCAGTTCCAGCTGATATTCTGGGTCTCATATGTAATGCATTACTAATTCATGGTATTTTCCCTGTTGTCAAGCCTCTCTACAAAAAGGAGACACCACAGACGTCAATAATTGCTGGCCAGTATCCTTGCTTACAGCATTTTCAAAAATGGTCAAGAAAGTAATGTACTCAACAATGGTTAGCCATCTCAGCAGTAATGTGATTCGTAGTGAATCACAAACTGTATTTCAAAAATGCTGTTCCACTGAGACAGCAATATACAGTTTCACTGCCCATATCATAGAATCTTTTCATAGGAATTTTCTGTGACCTACCCAGGGCATTTGACACTACATTATGTTACAGAAATTACAATTCTATGGTATAAATGGAACAGCACATGAGCAGTTTAAGTCATATCTACAGAACACGAAGCAAAAGGTTTCTTTATATGATTTAAACAATTTAAGGAAGTTTGCCACTTCATCTAACTAGAGTGAAATTAAATTTTATGCTCCACAGGGTTAATCATGGGTCCCCTTCTGTTCTTGATATATGTGTAAGACCTCCCTTCATATCTGAAATAAGAAGCTAAACTGACACTGTTTGCCAATGATACAAGCATGATTATCAATCCTGTAAAGGAAACTCCAATAGAAAATGATACAAATATGTTTGGAAAAGTTATTAATTGTTTTTCTGTAATTGGGCTTGCTCTGAACTTTGAGAAAAGAAAGTACATCCAACAGATATGCCAATCATAAAAATACAGGAAAATCAATAATTAGTACTAATTTCAATTTTTCTGGTACCACCCTGATAAGCGCTTATTATTAATTAAACAAAAATATCTATATTGACAATCTGTATTGAAAACATCCTCAATAGAAAGAAATTGAAATAAAATTGTGGTCCATAATGTCTTTTCTTGTTTCATGAGCTTTCTGCTGCAGTTCCAGCTGATATTCTGGGTCTCATATGTAATGCATTACTAATTCATGGTATTTTCCCTGTTGTCAAGCCTCTCTACAAAAAGGAGACACCACAGACGTCAATAATTGCTGGCCAGTATCCTTGCTTACAGCATTTTCAAAAATGGTCAAGAAAGTAATGTACTCAACAATGGTTAGCCATCTCAGCAGTAATGTGATTCGTAGTGAATCACAAACTGTATTTCAAAAATGCTGTTCCACTGAGACAGCAATATACAGTTTCACTGCCCATATCATAGAATCTTTTCATAGGAATTTTCTGTGACCTACCCAGGGCATTTGACACTACATTATGTTACAGAAATTACAATTCTATGGTATAAATGGAACAGCACATGAGCAGTTTAAGTCATATCTACAGAACACGAAGCAAAAGGTTTCTTTATATGATTTAAACAATTTAAGGAAGTTTGCCACTTCATCTAACTAGAGTGAAATTAAATTTTATGCTCCACAGGGTTAATCATGGGTCCCCTTCTGTTCTTGATATATGTGTAAGACCTCCCTTCATATCTGAAATAAGAAGCTAAACTGACACTGTTTGCCAATGATACAAGCATGATTATCAATCCTGTAAAGGAAACTCCAATAGAAAATGATACAAATATGTTTGGAAAAGTTATTAATTGTTTTTCTGTAATTGGGCTTGCTCTGAACTTTGAGAAAAGAAAGTACATCCAACAGATATGCCAATCATAAAAATACAGGAAAATCAATAATTAGTACTAATTTCAATTTTTCTGGTACCACCCTGATAAGCGCTTATTATTAATTAAACAAAAATATCTATATTGACAATCTGTATTGAAAACATCCTCAATAGAAAGAAACTGAAATAAAATTGTGGTCCATAATGTCTTTTCTTGTTTCATGAGCTTTCTGCTGCAGTACCTTAAAAATCTGATATATGTGTTTTGCAATGAGAGCCAGTTTCCACCAATTCATTTAGTTTAAGAAATTCTGTTGGGAAATATCTATTGGTAGTAACGCCATGGATGCACTCCATTACACCGATTTCCTAAAGTCAATTTCTGCATGCACAAGCCAAAAGCATTTTCTTAATTGATTTCTTTCTGGTTATCCCATCAAAATTAAAGAACATAACTGTGAGTTAATTTAGAAACGCTTAATGAAAGCAGACAAATGTTTCTATGTATGATATAGTTCATTAGTATTTCCATCTATAATAGACGAATTTTTACTTGTGAACTCTTGTGATGGCTTGTATGTTACAGACACAAGGTTATTTTACTTTGAGTTCTTTTTTAGTGTTTGAATGATTTGTAGCTTCTGCTGTTTGATAAATTAGCGTCATAGAAGCTGTTGCGATGTCTTTGCAAACGCCTTAGTAAACTGATATATTAATGTTCCTCGTCTTAGAGCCGTCTGTTGTTAAAACATTTGTATATAATCTCTTCCGTGTCATTCCAACCCATTTTATGGTATTTTATTGTCTGTTAGATTTAAGTTGTGTCAGCACTTGGTCATAACAGCCAAGATTAAGTATTTTGGCATGGTAATGTATTAAAATGCATACCCTTGTTTCGTTCTGACAATGTATTCATACTGTAAATACTAGCAGTTCCAGTTTATTGTAATGTATTCACATATGTTGTCAACATCCAGACAAATGATCAGGGTAGTGAGTGTTATATTCAAATGTTTTGGTTTTTGTGTTATACTTTCTGACCTATTATGCACCCACGAGAAGCATCACATTTTTGAGACTATGGAACGACAACTGAATCTTACTAGTCTTAAGAATTGGGATGTGGATGTAAGAAACATGCTAGCAAAATGGGACAGCATGTTGTTTTTATGGCCATTACCAATGTTTGCTAAATTCTTTTTCCACCTATAAAACTTTGCAGCAAAACTTATGTGAATTGTATGAATCACACACACAGAAAGTTTAGGCCTGATGGGCAACAATACAGTGATTTGGTTCCCCTGCAGAACTTCAGCCTAAATCTGTGTTTTGTCTGAAACTTACCTCTCAGCTAGTGTGTTGGTCCACTTTCTCTAAGTTCTTCCCATTATTCTTTTTCTGGTTGTGCTACATAATATGTCCAAATGTTGAGGTTATGCCTTTCAGTTTTTGCTTTTCCTGATACTGAAGTCTTTTTCTTCCTGAGCTATTCACATGAACATCGAGTACTTGTGTTTAAAGACTGTGGTGTAAGTTCAAGTGCTGTGATCTGCACCTACATTTTCTGTAGAAGCAGCTGTCACAGCTGAGACCAAATCAGCAAGTTTTGGGTTTTGTAATATCTGTCTTCCAACTTGGTTGAAAAGCAAAAATGGTTCAAATGGCTCTGAGCACTATGCGACTCAACTTCTGAGGTCATCAGTCGCCTAGAACTTAGAACTAATTAAACCTAACTAACCTAAGGACATCACACACATCCATGCCCGAGGCAGGATTCGAACGTGTGACCGGAGCGGTCGCTCGGTCCCAGACTGCAGCGCCTAGAACTGCATGGCCACTCCAGCCGGCGGTTGAAAAGCAAAGGATACTTACTTCATGCTCATACCTGAAAGTACTTAAACTCTTTTTTAGTCTTGCATGATCTTTGTATGTATTGCATTGACATGATTTTGACTTGAAATCCATCCATTTCAAGCAAGCACTTGTTTTTATTGTTTGTTATAATGTGATGTTATCCAATGCCAGTGTGTTTCTTGTCATTGTACTTTCCATAACATAAATATGAAATTAATTTCTCTAACAGAAGTGCTGATGATACAATGTGAGGGAATTTTGGTATTAATGTGCAACTGTTCATCACATTCCCTCAGAATAAAATTATCTAAATTAGGTTAGTTTAGCTGATCGCCAACTTTTGTTCTCATAGAAGTCATCACCAACTTAACACTGATCCAAATAAAAATATTTTCCACTCTTACAGTCTTTATGGGCAACAAAGTCGGAAAGCCATTACATTACTCATTATTAATCATTTGCATCCACAAGGGCTCTTTCTCACAACAATATACTTACACATGTCCACATTTGTGTAACTTTATAAGGTACACTTAGTTCTGTTTGTGTTATTTATTTATTTAAACATCTAGTTCTGTAGGACCAAAATGAGGAGCAAATGTCTAAGGTAATGGAACAATGTAAAAGCAATAGGAGATAAAATGAAGTGTTTATGAACCCAAATGTTCAAGTAAATGCAATCAACCATATAACATAAGAACCAGTTTAATTTTTCAAGGAACTCCTCAACAGAGTAGGAGTGACCCATAAGGAAACTCTTCAATTTCGATTTGAAATACATGGATTACTGCTAAGGTTTTTTATTATTGAGGTAGCTTATTGAAAATGGATGCAGCAGTATACTGCACAACTTTCTGCACAAGATTTAAGGAAGTGCGATCCAAATACAGATCGGATTTCTGCCTAGTATTAACTGAGTGGAAGCTGCTAATTCTTGGGAATAAGGCGATATTGTTAACAAGAAACGGCAGTATTGAAGAGTATACATATTGAGAGACCAATTTCAAAATACCCAGACTAGTGAACAGGTGTCAACAAGAGGTTCGTGAACTTACATCACTTATTGCCTGAACTGCCCGTTTCTGAGCCAAAAATATCCTCTTAGAATGGGAAGAGTTACCCCAAAATATAATACCATATGACATATGTAAATGAAAATAAACAAATTAGACTAATTTATGCATCCAATGATCACTTACTTCAGATACCAGTCAAATAGTAAAAAAGCAATAAGCCTTTAAACAAGATCCTGAATGTGAGCTTTCCTCGACAATTTAATATCTATCTGAACACCTAGAAATTTCAACTGTTCACTTACACTAATCGTGTGCCCTTTCTGTGAAATTAAAACGTTGGACTTCATTGAATTGTTAGAAACTGTAAAAAATGAGTCCTACTGTGATTTAGCCTTAGTTTATTCTCTACAAGCTATGAACTTATGTCATCAATTGCACTATTTGAAAGAGAGCCAATGTTGCACACAACATCCTTTACTACCAAGCTAGTGTCATCAACATACAGAATTATTTTAGAATTATCCATAATACCAGAAGGCATATCATTTATATGTATATATTTACAGATACAACGGAACAGAAATGGCCCCAACACTGATCCCTGGGGTACCTCCCATTTGACCATACCCCACTCAAACCTCACATTACATCCATTCTCAACACTGTGAATAATGACTTTTTGCTGTCTGTTATTACAGTAAGAGACGAACCAGTTGTGAGCTACTCCCTGTATTCGATAATGGTCCCACTTCTGAAGCAATATTTTCTGATCGACATTATCAAATGCTTTAGTTAAATCAAAAAATATGCTTAGGATTCGAAATCTTTTGTTTAATCCATCCAATACTTCACAGAGAAAAGAGAATATAGCGTTTTTTGTTGTTAAATGACTTCTAAAGCCAAACCGTACATTTGATAGCAAATTGTGTGATATAAAACAATCAGTTATCCTTACATACTCATACAATAACTTTAGCAAGGACTGATGGTATAGAAATAGGACTAAATTGTCTACATTATCCCTTTCTCCCTTTTACCTTTCTTAAAGAAAAAATTACAAATATGGTTGAGTAAAGGGCTAACATGTACAGCACAGTGCTTTAATATTCTGCTAGGCACTCCATCATACCCATGAGAGTCCTTAGTCTTCAGTGATATATTCAGTAGAGCATCGATTATCCGAAGTAATTGGGGGACATGGGTGTTCGGAAAACTGGTTTGTTCGGATAATCGATCTGTACATGTTTATTTGCCAAAAAGAAGTATGTTACAGTAAATTTATTCATAGAAACTGGCATCTCTTTTAGTATTACAAAGTAACATACAAAGGCAACTTCAGTATTACTCACTTTACTTGCAAGGCCCTACGTAAGTACAGTGTAGTCTCTGTAGGCTAAAATCGACTTGGACTGTATCGGGCTAGCTCTTTTTACTGATTCGATCTGCATAAGCTTCAATTGAAGCTTCTTTGTGCTTAACTTTGCGTTACTTAAATTTCCAATAAGTTTGCCTCCCATGGTGCCCTCGGGTGCATTACTCTCATTGATAATACTGGTTTGAAAATAAAGTTCAGTAATTACATAATGCAGAAGAACCCGCTTCAATGAAAAGAAATAGATCACAAGACTCTAACGCTTGTATGGGTAAATTACAATCTAGAATGCCCACTTTATAATTATTAACCTGATTATTTATTTATGCCAATTTTATGTTGCATGAATTCTCTAATCGAGTAAAAACAATTTTTTAATAAATATTCTTTAAGGAATGCTTTAAATTTACAGAGTTCCTTTATGTTTTTGATTTCTTTTGGCAATTTATTGTATATATTGACACCTTGGTAAAAATAGTGGTTTGGGTTTTAGTTTTATTCATTCTGTCCAGGTACAAGCAATTACTGTTTGTGGTTTGGTGATCATGTATGCAGCTGTTTGCTAACTATTGCTCAATATTTTTGTGAATAAAAACTGTAGTTTGCAAGATATACTCACTTGGGATTGTCAGAATACCCCATTTTTTAAATAGCTCACTGCAGTGTGCTGTTTTGTGAATTTTGCTCAGTATTCTGATACCTCGTTTTTGCAATCTGAACACATGTTTCACATCTTGGGCATTTGCACCCCAGAATGTTATGCCGTAACGTATTATAGAATGTATGTGTGCAAAATATGTCATTCTCTGGCATGAACTATTGCACACAGTGACTAATATTCATAAGGTGTAGCATGCTGTGCTAATTTTTTTCCCAAGTATCTTAATATGTCAGTCCCACTTTAATTGTTGATCAACATACACACCCAAAAATTTTGTGCTGGCTACACATTCTATGGTTTCATTTTGAACTTTAAGTTTTGTTGTATTCCGTGTTTTGTTTATATAGAAGTTTATGTTATTAGTCTTTTTCACATTAAGGGTTACTTTGTTGTTATTTGACCAGTTGTGAACTGCCGTAAGTGCCTTTTCAGCTTTTACATTTAACCTTTTCTGGTGTTCTGTCAGTAATTATTCTATTGCTGTCATCAGCAAATAACACTGTTTCACCTTGTGCTACTCACTGTGGGAAGTCATTAATATAAATAAGAAATAGAACTGGGCCCAAGATGCTCCCTTGAGGTACTCCAGTGTTCAAATATTCTTAATCTGAAAGATGTTTCACTAATTAATTTGAGCTTCATGAAATTTGCGATATCTCCACCCTGTGCACTCTGTCCGCAAGGTAAGATCTACACCATTTATTTAGAACCCCCCTGATTCCTAGTGCTTCAAGTTTACCTAGTAGTATTGCAGCATGGATTAGGAAAGACCTAAGAATGGCCACTGCTGTTACCAGTTTCTTTCATTAAGTATATAGAATAGGGTATGCACATAGCCAGAATGTTCTTTAACCTGAGCAAAGCTTTTGACTCAGTAAACCATGAGATTCTCTTAAAAAAACTGTAGGCCTACAATATCAGTGATGCCTTAATGTAAGTTCTATCCACCTACCTGGCGAATCTGAAATAGTGTACCAAACTGCACATCAAATTGACAATAAGATCTTAACTTTTAAATCCACAAATGAAACAGTGGCGCAGGGAGTCCCTCAAGGCTCCATTCTTGGACCTTTCCTCTTTTTAGCATAAATTAATGACATTGTATACCCCATTAGCTCGCACATTGTAAATTATGCTGGTGACACCTTAGTTTTATTTAATGGTAAAGATTGTGAGGAACTGAAATTTCCAGCAAGTAATGGGATACTAGAATTAAGTTCATATTTTCATGCAGAAGAATTTAAGGTCAATGTAAATAAATCCCAGATTCTAATATTTACAACTGACCGCTCACGCCACTCATGCATAAATGATCTGGATTCAAACCTCCGGTGGATTACCCACATTAACACTCTAAGTAAAAAAAGTCAGCAATGGGCTGTATCTTCATAGCCAACTGTCCAAAATAGTGCCCACCTACAGGCTTAAAACTGCATTTTGTAGGACAATCGGTCTCCTTCTTACCTACTGTACAGAAATATGGGGCTGTGCTGCTGACATTCGCCTTAACAGAGTACTATAGTTACAAAAAAGAGGGTTAAGGGTTACACACGGACTAAGATATAAAGACTCTTGCTGTGATGTTTTCAGACAAAACTAGTACTTCACCATATACTCTTTGTACCTTTATATATTAATTACCTTTTTGTCTCATAGAAAACTGAAGTAACTAAATGTAGTGATATACATGACCACAACACCTGGTCCAAAGAGAATTATTACCAACAAAGAGCAAGATTAAAAATGATGGACCTGAACCCATATACTAATGGACTGGTTGTTGTTGTTGTGGTCTTCAGTCCTGAGACTGGTTTGATGCAGCTCTCCATGCTACTCTATCCTGTGCAAGCTTCTTCATCTCCCAGTACCTACTGCAACCTACATCCTTCTGAATCTGCTTAGTGTATTCATCTCTTGGTCTCCCTCTACGATTTTTAGCCTCCACGCTGCCCTCCAATGCTAAATTTGTGATCCCTTGATGCCTCAAAACATGTCCTACCAACCGATCCCTTCTTCTAGTCAAGTTGTGCCACAAACTTCTCTTCTCCCCAATCCTATTCAATACCTCCTCATTAGTTATGTGATCTACCCACCTTATCTTCAGCATTCTTCTGCAGCACCACATTTCGAAAGCTTCTATTCTCTTCTTGTCCAAACTGGTTATCGTCCATGAAATGGACTGGTATGGTATAATAATCTGCCAGAGTCCATGAAAAACAGTAATAAAAAGCAATTCAAATCAAATCTAAAAGAATTCTTAATTGAAAAGAGTCTCTATTCACTCAACAAATCTTAAATGGTTAAATCTAAGATCTGTAAAATAATGTATAAAAAAATAATTGACTGTATTAATATGTGTAAGATGTAATATGTTTTGGCAAGCATCAATTTACTGTTTAATTAGTACCTGTAAGACTAAGATCTAAATGTATTTTATGTTTGTAACTGTACATGACATTTGCAAAAGCCATCATATTGATGACACCACGCAAAAAATCTAAATAAATAAAATGACTGTTAAGTACTGTAAATATATCTGACTTATCAGTAACAGAATTATTTTTACTATGAACTGACTTTATATCGTTGACCTTGTGCTGTTAACCAGACACTTACCTTGTCAGAGGATTCAAATTATAGTAGTTTTATATCAATATAGATATGTTACCATGTGAACTGCAAACTGAAGTTTCAGTGTTGACAGATTTTTCCATATAAAGTAAAATGATAGGTTGCTCTTTCTGCAGTGATATACACATAACTAAATTGAATTATAGAAAAACTATCTGCATGTGTTTCTTTCTTGTATACACCCCCTCACAAGACCACTTTTCAGATGATTTTCTTCTTTCCTCACACCTCACACTTTCATTTTTCTAGTGTACTTGTATCACTGCATACTTTCTTCCAATTGTCTTGTCTCCAGATGAAATCATTCACCCTGCAACTGAGTGTGAGCTGTTTTTCAAACATTAATGGAGTATTAGAGTGTCCCTACTAGTGAGCACACTGCTCTAAATAATCACTTATCTGCATCAACTCCCAACCAGTTCACAATTTTGATGTTCTGTTAATGTTTCAAGTAAAAATCTGGCAATCGAAAGTCAACAATATTATGAGAAGGATAGATTGCTACTCTCCACAAAGATTGTTTGAGTTGCAGACATGCACAATGAAAAGACTGTTACATATAAGATTTCAGCCAATGACCTTATCAGAAAAGAGAAATGCACACTTTAATTAGAAAAAAATATTTATTATGTAAAAAGAATGGATGAAGATGGGGAAGAAATGGCTTTAAATATTTTTGTTATTTACTCTTTCAGTACGAACTTTGTTGTAGAACCCCTTATTTACGTGTGGTAATAAAAATTCATTTAGACAGAATGAAGCCCATTTAAAATTACGTGAACCTTAGCAAACCTCTCCTGCTGATAAATTCAAACTAACTGATTAATAACATTTATGACTTTGAAATTTATTTAAATTAAATTTTTTACGTATTTCGGCCTTGGCACACATTTTCTAAATGCAGTGGTTTTTTAAATATTTACTTAAATCTATCCCGGCGTTAGCTATGGAACACAAGACTGTCTCTGTTATCATGTTGTTGTTGTTGTGGTCTTCAGTCCTGAGACTGGTTTGATGCAGCTCTCCATGCTACTCTATCCTGTGCAAGCTTCTTCATCTCCCAGTACCTACTGCAACCTACATCCTTCTGAATCTGCTTAGTGTATTCATCTCTTGGTCTCCCTCTACGATTTTTACCCTCCACACTGCCCTCCAATGCTAAATTTGTGATCCCTTGATGCCTCAAAACATGTCCTACCAACCGATCCCTTCTTCGAGTCAAGTTGTGCCACAAACTTCTCTTCTCCCCAATCCTATTCAATACCTCCTCATTAGTTACATGATCTACCCACCTTATCTTCAGCATTCTTCTGTAGCACCACATTTCGAAAGCTTCTATTCTCTTCTTGTCCAAACTATTTATCGTCCATGTTTCACTTCCATACATGGCTACACTCCATACAAATACTTTCAGAAACGACTTCATGACACTTAAATCTATACTCGATGTTAACAAATTTCTCTTCTTCAGAAACGATTTCCTTGCCATTGCCAGTCTACATTTTATATCCTCTCTACTTCGACCATCATCAGTTATTTTGCTCCCCAAATAGCAAAACTCCTTTACTACTTTAAGTGTCTCATTTCCTAATCTAATCCCCTCAGCATCACCCGATTTAATTTGACTACATTCCATTATCCTCGTTTTGCTTTTGTTGATGTTCATCTTATATCCTCCTTTCAAGACACTGTCCATTCCGTTCAACTGCTCTTCCAAGTCCTTTGCTGTCTCTGACAGAATTACAATGTCATCGGCAAACCTCAAAGTTTTTACTTCTTCTCCATGAATTTTAATACCTACTCCGAATTTTTCTTTTGTTTCCTTTACTGCTTGCTCAATATACAGATTGAATAACATCAGGGAGAGGCTACAACCCTGTCTCACTCCTTTCCTAACCACTGCTTCCCCTTCATGCCCCTCGACTCTTATAACTGCCATCTGGTTTCTGTACAAATTGTAAATAGCCTTTCGCTCCCTGTATTTCACCCCTGCCACCTTCAGAATTTGAAAGAGAGTATTCCAGATAACGTTGTCAAAGGCTTTCTCTAAGTCTACAAATGCTAGAAACGTAGGTTTGCCTTTCCTTAATCTTTCTTCTAAGATAAGTCGTAAAGTTAGTATTGCCTCACGTGTTCCAACATTTCTACGGAATCCAAACTGATCTTCCCCGAGGTCCGCTTCTACCAGTTTTTCCATTCGTCTGTAAAGAATTCGCGTTAGTATTTTACAGCTGTGACTTATTAAACTGATAGTTCGGTAATTTTCACATCTGTCAACACCTGCTTTCTTTGGGATTGGAATTATTATATTCTTCTTGAAGTCTGTGGGTATTTCGCCTGTCTCATACATCTTGCTCACCAGATGGAAGAGTTTTGTCATGACTGGCTCTCCCAAGGCCATCAGTAGTTCTAATGGAATGTTGTCTACTCCCGGGGCCTTGTTTCCACTCAGGTCTTTCAGTGCTCTGTCAAACTCTTCATGCAGTATCTTATCTCCCATTTCATCTTCATCTACATCCTCTTCCATTTCCATAATATTGTCCTCAAGTACATCGCCCTTGTATAGACCCTCTATATACTCCTTCCACCTTTCTGCCTTCCCTTCTTTGCTTAGAACTGGGTTGCCATCTGAGCTCTTGATATTCATACAAGTGGTTCTCTTCTCTCCAAAGGTTTCTTTAATTTTCCTGTAGGCAGTATCTATCTTACCCCTAGTGATACAAGCCTCTACATCCTTACATTTGTCCTCTAGCCATCCCTGCTTAGCCATTTTGCACTTCCTGTCGATCTCATTTTTTAGACGTTTGTATTCCTTTTTGCCTGCTTCATTTACTGCATTTTTATATTTTCTCCTTTCATCAATTAAATTCAGTATTTCTTCTGTTACCCAAGGATTTCTATTAGCCCTCGTCTTTTTACCTACTTGATCCTCTGCTGCCTTCACTACTTCATCCCTCAGAGCTACCCATTCTTCTTCTACTGTATTTCTTTCCCCCATTCCTGTCAATTGTTCCCTTATGCTCTCCCTGAAACTCTGTACAACCTCTGGTTCTTTCAGTTTATCCAGGTCCCATCTCCTTAAATTCCCACATTTTTGCAGTTTCTTCAGTTTCAGTCTGCAGTTCATAACCAATAGATTGTGGTCAGAATCCACATCTGCCCCTGGAAATGTCTTACAATTTAAAACCTTGTTCCTAAATCTCTGTCTTACCATTATATAATCTATCTGATACCTTTTAGTATCTCCAGGATTCTTCCAGGTATACAACCTTCTTTCATGATTCTTGAACAAGGGTTAGCCATGATTAAGTTACGCTCTGTGCAAAATTCTACAAGGCGGCTTCCTCTTTCATTTCTTCCCCCCAATCCAATATTCACCTACTATGTTTCCTTCTCTCCCTTTTCCTACTGACGAATTCCAGTCACCCATGACTATTAAATTTTCGTCTGTTATCTGTCTGTTATCATAAAATGGTTAAATATTACCAAGCCGACTTGAATGTTTAATTATCATTGACAAAACACACTTCACTATACGTTTAAGTTATTTGCTTTAGAAATTGAAAGAACCAACAGATTAACATCTTCAACGTTAATTATCCGCCTATGAAAGCACAAATGTAAAACCAGTAATAAATTCAGTCTGCCTCACGATCGCTGTAAAAGAAAAATATTTCGTAATTCACTGCTAATTTTACCTGCTCCCGATTTACGGGTTTGGTTAATTTTATAGCGGAACAAGTTTTTAAATGTGCCGCCGCTGCAAATCGTTCGGTCGCGGCACAGCCCAGCAACACCAACGATAATCGCTAAAAGTGCTGAAAATTCTTTAAAGAAATATTATAGATGACATGGGCAAGCTAATTTACATTAGTAATACACAATTTTGATAAATTATAATGTATTTACACCATAACAATAATTAAAATTACACACCTTTATAATTTCTCCTCTAATGGCGGCTTAAGATAGATACAGACAAAAGAAGTCTACTCATTCATATAATGCTACGTCACAGGTTCCTCTCTCTCTCAGCTCTCGAGGGAGACGACAAAGAATGCACATTATGTAGCGCTATTTATATTATTGCTGATTGTGAATGTCTCTTTGTAATCTTACAACATTATTTTCCTCTGTGGCTATATTTTACATTTGTTCATCGCAGATATTAACATATTTCGTAATTACATTATGAGTACAGAAATATTACAATCGTAAATACATCGAGAATATTATTACAGAAAATATTACAATAATAACCAATGTCCTTTATACAAAATTAAATCATATTTTTTGTTAAACAATTACAGTACATACGAATAGCTTTTTTGTTGATATGAACTGTACGTAGTGTTCTCACTGCCGTACACGTTCCTAACAGGCGTGCCACAGTTGTTGTTAACCATTTGCAAATGTGCACGCTCGAGTTCAGCAATTCTGTGTGTCATTTCATTTTATTAATAGTGTGTGTGCTGCCAGGGAACGTTACATTGGCCCCTGGCAGCATTTGGCAAAGAGTTTCTATACTTTGACACAATGGTGCCAGTAACGTTCTTTACAATTCTGTTTTTTTTATGGAATGACTCTTGTAATTAGTCCCAGGGTTATATATGGTCATGGCTCCCCCATTTGGGCGAAGGCAGACAGGAAACCTGGGCAAATCTGTGCCGGAGCCCAGCCATCCCACTTGGTTCATGATTAATCTGGTCTCTTTAACAGTCATTGTTTTGAAATGATTTAGCAGTTTGTCATCATCGGTTACATAACATCACTGTCACATACAGTTCAACAAGAGTTTGTTGTGTGTGTTTAACAACTCGTAATTATTATTTTTGCGATATACTGCATTGTCACTTGTCCTAGGATATATCACTTAGTTTTTTGAAATCATTTAGTACAACGTCACTTTCATAATGTTCTCACTACCTAAGTGTTACAAATCCGTCTCCTACACTTGTCAGTGTTCATTTTCGCTCGCCAATTTACGGGTATACATAATAAGTGTTCAATGTTTGTCAAAAACCGAGTTCATTGACATGTGATGCAGTTTATGTAAATATTTTGGAATATGTCAATAATGCTGTAGTTGGTGAGTGGTGCGGAGTGATTGTTGAGCGGCGCTCGGCGCGGCGCGTCTGCTCCGTGTATGTCACCGCCCCTGGTATTGACAGCTGCAGCGCGGAGAGACGTGTGGCTGTCTGGTCTGCTACGGTTTGCTGCGGCCGCTGCATGGCTGAAGTAGCCGGATGCGCGTTGTATATTAGCTCGCCTGTGTGACATCTTCTTGCAGTGCTCCAGCAAACATGCAACAAGTTCACAAACAGTGTACTGTCCTTATGGGCATTTTTCCTGCTGTGGGAAAGAACGCATACAGTTATTGGCAGTTATTATTCAGTAGGCCTTCACTAGTCTGGTTTGCACAATGTTTCGTTGTCACAGTAACGCGTTTTATGGGCACACAATATTTTTCCACCATGTCATGACTTGTCATTAGTCACACGCAAGTTTTCACCTTAGAACAAAATGTATCTCTGTAGTCAATGCACTTTCCTGGCGTCCCTTGACACACAAAGAATATATTTTTTTTTGTACACACGCACAGTACAAGTTATAGTTTGACACTAGCTTGGTCTGCTGTCTATTATCGGCTCACTGTTCGTATCGTGTTAGTCCCTTGTCCACTTGCACACACGGCAATGATACAGTTTCTTATTGCTTGTTCGAAACAACCTCGTGACGTATTGCTGCAGTTTTAACAGTCACTGTGTGTCTCTGCCACACAATACTGCACTTTTGTTTAAGTTTTTTCAGTTACAATGTCCGTTGTGCAATTTTTTGTAACAGCACATTCGTAACTTCTTTGTTCGCTCTTTACCAAGGCGTGTGATAATTGCGTACATGGTATCAAATATTAAAATTTCGTATTAGTTTGCCCAAAAATCATCTATATTTATGTTCGAGTAGATTTTATTTGTGCATTCCAGCCGGATTCAGGCAAATTGTTCAATAACTCCTTTGAAATTATGTCTCACTTTACTTGCAAGGTCCTACGTAACTACAGTGTAGTCTCTGTAGGCTAAAATTGACTTGGACAGTATCAGGCTAGCTCTTTTTACTGATTCGATCTGCACATGCTTCAATTGAAGCTTCTTTGTGCGTAACTTTGCGTTCCTTAAATTTGCAATAAGTTTGCCTCCCATGGTGCCCTCGGGTCACTACTGGGTGCATTACTCTCTTTGATAATACTGAGTTGAAAATAAAGTTCTCAGGGTCGCATATTATTAATTATTCTGGGTTTGAACCTGTCAATCTGACAGCTACATATATATATATATATATATATATATATATATATATATATATATATATATATATATATATGTAATAGAAAATACTGTACCAAGTAATATTTCAAGTTTGACACACACATAAAATATTATGCAGTACACAAACTAATCACTACTAAAATGTCCCTCCTGACTGATCTCTGTCACAATTTAACACTACAAATAATTGCACTAATCAGGTTATGTGTGCAGACATTTAGAGCATGTTTAAGCTAACACTAATTAAAAAGAAGACATAACAAAAATAATCATAAACAAAAGAGAAAGTCAATCATATTCTTATAGTAAATACTTCTACACTAGTAAATTATCTCTACAGATAACACATGATTAATGTTCATTCATTTCCAAAAGAATGGTGTACCTTTTTACACATAACACATAGAACTATTAGCCATTTACTGTAGGAATATTTTCACATCCTTACACGGATACAGTACCCGTACTCTCCCTGATTGGGGATCTGCTAAGAGATAGCTACTATTTCCTTCTTGGACCAAGGAATGGACTAAGAGGCTCGACAGTAGGTTTTGTGATTGTATTGATATCCCTTAACAATTCCTGGTCGTTCTGAAAATACATCTGCATAGCCAGATAATAACTGTACCAAATCCTGCTGTTGCATTGAGTTCAAATTTTCGGACTGTGATACTTTGTTCACAAGTGCGTCCACATTTGCTTTTAATTGATCACCTTGTACGTCTGGATAATAGAGATTTTGTCCTAGAGAATGATTGTCTAAATGTAGTATCCACAGATTCCTACATTTTATGTTAATAGCATTACAATTAGGCACAGGTACCTCTTCAGATCTGAACATGGACAATTCTATCCTCCTACCCGTGTTCATCAAACTTAATTTTCCCCGAGAAATGTCGATTACTGCGTCCCTTTCTTTCAAAAAATCTACCCCCAAAATGCAGGGTACCTTTAAACCCTTTACTACTAGGAATGAGCACGCTATGGCTTCTCCCCCTATATACATCTCTACCCGCACTTGGAGTTTAATTATTTGTCGCTGTGCACTGATGGCTCCAGTGACTTTGCAATTGTTCACAGGAAAAGTCAGCATACGCTTTTCTTTCCCCAGTACTCTGAATAGGTCCATACTCATAACACTGACAGTAGCACCTGTATCTACGATTGCTTGCACATCAATATTGTTAATTTTGATCTCTGTTATCGTTTGTACTTTGTCTTTGTGCTCCTTTATGCACGTGGGTGGTTCAGTTATTAATTCATGTCCCATCTGTACCCCATCATTATAGCTGAGGATACGGATTTCCGATGTTTTGTTCTGTGTCGGGCTGCTCTCACTCCAAACCTCAGCTGACGATGGAGAGCGTATCTTGGCTGAATCTAGTTTGTTGGGTTATTACTGGTGGATGGGTGTGGATGCTCTGTGTCGCTGACCTCCACTATGTGTAAGTTGTGTTGCGTCGGCCGCCACGGTTGCGCAATTGGCGCATTTTGTGGTGGCGGTCGGTTATTATCATATCTTTCACTGTTTTGCCGGTCCGGACTGGGCCTCTGGTTCTGTGGCCAAATTCGGCTTGCATCGTTATAGGTATTGGTGTTCCACGGCTCCCTGGCATTTTTCCATCTACTATTGCTTGGTGGGCCTGTTTCATATCGGTCATCGAACCTCCTTTTCCGGTCATTGTTCACCAGCGGACTATTGCCGTTCCGGTCTCTACCTCTATTCCCGTTTTGTACATAATCTTGTCTCCTATTGTTACCTCCGCCGTTTCCATTATTTGGTGGAGGCGTGTTATTTCGACCATTTCTGTAACCGTTTCCGTTACTTCTAGCCTGTTCAGAGGCTGCCTTAACATCCTTCTGAATCAGGTCAATTGAGTCCAGAACACACAAGAAATGTTCCATGTCGTGCTCCGGTACGTGTATAAGTTTTTCCTTTACGTGTATCAGCAAGTGTGATTTCAGAAGTCTGATCAAATCCCGGGATGAAATCTGCCTGTCCCAGTAACGGGTCTTATTAATATATTTCTCAAAATATTTTCGAAAATTGCCTAATCGTAGAGAATACGGCTCTGGATTATATACCTCTTTCTGTAATCTCTCCTGAATACATGTTGACCAATATTTGGCCAAGAATGCCTTTTCAAATTGCTCATATGTGTCGCAACTGTCAGCTGCTTCAGTTGCCCATAATGCAGCATCTCCTTGTATGTAAGACATAACGTACTGTATTTTCTGTGTATGACTCCAAACACTAGGCAAAATGTTTCTAAACCCCTTGATAAATACTACAGGGTGAACAGATTTCTTCTCTGTTGTAAAGATCTGAAACTGTCGGTTTTTAATCAGGCTTTCTTCAATCACTATTTTGGAGTGACATTTGTCTGTTTCACTAACATTGGTTGCCTGTTCTGTCTCGCAGTCGTAATTTTTCACTGCTGTATTTATATGCCTATCATTGTTGGACCTGGCTGGTGTCACACACGCCTGTGCGTCGCCGTGCAACAAGCTGTTTTCCAGCTCCGCAAGACGACGGTTAACATTCCGCTGCCACAGTGGAATGTCAGTGTGCACCGCCATTCTTAGGTCCTGCACTTACGCACTCGAGCCCAAGTCTCTGGCCTCAATCGCGGTGTGCACCTTCTCGTCTATTGTTTGATTAAGATCGGTGTCTTTTGCCTCTAACCAGTTCGTAAATTCCTTTTCAAATTTGTTTGCCTGTTCGGATATTTCCTGCGCTATTGCTTGACTTGTGTCAATTTCTAATTTTTCCATCCTGTTAGCCAGTACACTGATTTCATCTACTATACTGGCGTTAGCCACCGGGATATTATCTACTCTTTCGCTCAGTTCTTGCACCGCTTTGGGTATAGTTTCATAGTTTTGTCTCAAACTAACAATCTCACTTTGCGTAGCTTCCAAAGATTGCATTAACTGCAGGTCTCTCTCATGCTGGCATCGATCACGCTCTGTTTGTTCATGCATAAACATAGCTTGGAAATTGAGCATGCGCTCGAACATAACTCTTAATGATTGCACTTCTGACACCTCACCTCTCTCTGGTCCGTATCTAGGGCATGTGGGTGGCACAGTGTTTCTACTTTCAACTGAATCACTGGCTGGCAATGGCAACATTTCTTGCCCTTCTGCCCCCAGATTCTCACATTGTACTTCCTGAACTACGCCACTAACATTACCTTGTGCCCCACTTTCTAACTCGGTATCACTGCTTGCTAACTGTTGTTCATTATCCATGTTTATATTTTTCTGACTACGCAATCTAACCATAGTCAACAAAAGAAAAAATCTGAACTAAATATCCTAACACTCAGGTTTCACTGACATAATCACACAAGAAATGGTCATTTGTTGAAATATACTTATTATATACTACGATGACTAACTGCTCAAATGTCCTGTTATTTAAAAAAAAAAACACTAACAACAAGCACACCACTAATGATCCGAGAACACCGCACTGAGGCTACTTTACTACGCACAGGACAACTACACTGTAGCTTTACTTTTGGTGATCTATCTTGGGTGCAGCTGTCCCCTGGTATTGTGGTAGGTAATTAATTTTTTGATATAATGAGCTCTCTTCTTCAGCTTGCCTCTGGGTATATAGTGTTCTCATGCAAAAAATCATATACAGGTATTACAACACAATATTGGTTAGGCAATACATACAATACATGAAAAAATTATCAATTGTTCTCCAACAAAGTTCGACTACAATAATTCCCTAATTGTCTCATGGGTATATATATATATATATATATAATGAATGGGTGAAAATGGGGAAGAAATAGCTTTAAATATTTTTGTTATTTACTCTTTCAGTACGAACTTTGTTGTAGAACCCCTTATTTACGTGTGGTAATAAAAATTCATTTAGACAGAATGAAGCGCATTTAAAATTACGTGAACCTTAGCAACCCTCTCCTGCTAATAAATTCAAACTAACTGATTAATAACATTTATGACTTTGAAAATTATTTAAATTAAATTTTTTACGTATTTCGACCTTGACACACATTTTCTAAATGCAGTGGTATTTTAAATATTTACTGAAATCTATCCCGGCGTTAGCTATGGAACACAAGACTGTCTCTGTTATCATAAAATGGTTAAATATTACCAAGCCGACCTGAACGTTTCATTATCATTGACAAAACACACTTCACTATACGTTTAAGTTATTTGCTTTAGAAACTGAAAGAACCAACAGATTAACATCTTCAACGTTAATTATCCGCCTATGAATGCACAAATGTAAAACCAGTAATAAATTCAGTCAGCCTCACGATCGCTGTAAAAGAAAAATATTTCGTAATTCACTGCTAATTTTACCTGCTCCCGATTTACGGGTTTGGTTAATTTTGTAGCGGAACAATTTTTTAAATGTGCCGCTGCTGACACAATGCCTATTAGATATGGTGTGCCACAAGGCTCAATCCTGGGACCCATACTGTTTCTGCTATACATTGATGATATAAGCACAAAGCTTGCTACGGGACATACCACACTATTTGCCGATGACACAAGTATTCTAATAACGGGTACTGATACAGAGGACCACAACCAAAAAATTAAACCGCTTATGTCGTCACTCAGCAAATGGTTCAACGAGAACAAACTGATTATAAACATACAGAAAACAACCTACATCAACTTCAGACTCTCATCCCAAAAACAAGAAATGCCTGATGTGATTCTAAATAACCAAGAGCTTATGTGTGTGGACTCTGTCAAGTTTCTTGGCATATGGCTTGCAGAAAATCTTAAGTGGGAGACACACACAAATTATATCTCAAAAAAGCTCTCAACTGTGTGTTACATTTTAAGGATACTCAAAAAATCAGTCACAAAATCTGTTCTCATACATGTATATTATGCTTACTTCCATTCTTCATTACAGTATGGAATCATATTTTGGGGGAACTCACCTGGAGGTAGATATATTTTCAAAATGCAAAAAATGGCAATACGCATAATATGTAATCTAAGACATAACGAATCATGCAGACAACATTTCAAAACAAATGGCATTATGACACTGCCCTCTGCTTACATTTATAATATCGTCTCATTTGTCAAGTCATACCTGTTAAACAATGACTGCTCACTAAAATTCAATGGAGATATTCATAACTATGCAACAAGGCTGCAATCTGACCTTCATATGATTCAGTCCAGAACTACCTGCTACCAAAAAAGTGTTTTAAATGTTGGGATAAAAATGTATAATAATTTACCCAATGAAATCAAAGCAACAAAGAACCCAAGAGCCTTCACACATAAGTTAAAAAAATATCTCTTGGACCATTGCTTTTATGCAGTTGATCATTTTTTTGAAAGGGGTTAAAAATGTAAAAAATATGATAAATGTTCAATTAGGTCTGAAAATTATATACTGTGCATGTCTATGAAATACACTGGACTACTTTACTATTACATTTGTATTGGCTGTTTGTATTTTACCATACAACATTTGCATTTACTGTTTTGTTAAAGATAGCTAACTTCCTCATTGCAAAATAATGTAAAAACAATTTATTAAATATTACCTGCAAATATGTTCCCTTGCCCTATCCAATATCGCATGTAAAACCTTACATCTCTTTGATTTGTATTAACTGTTTTGTTGAAGAAAGATAATTTCCTTGCTACAAAATAATGTAAACATCAATTTGTAAAAATTACTGTAAATAGCTCTCTTGACTTATCCAATATCATATGTACAGCTGTACAATACTATGATTGACTGGATCAATAAAAATACAATACAATACAATACAAATCGTTCGGTCGCGGCACAGCCCAGCAACACCAACGATAATCGCTAAAAGTGCTGAAAATTCTTTAAAGAAATATTATAGATGACATGGGCAAGCTAATTTTCATTAGTAATACACAATTTTGATAAATTATAATGTATTTACACCATAACAATAATTAAAATTACACACCTTTATAATTTCTCCTCTAATGGCGGCTTAAGATAGATACAGACAAAAGAAGTCTACTCATTCATATAATGCTACGTCACAGGTTCCTCTCTCTCTCAGCTCTCGAGGGAGACGACAAAGAATGCACATTATGTAGCGCTATTTATGTTATTGCTGATTGTGAATGTCTCTTTGTAATCTTACAACATTATTTTCCTCTGTGGCTATATTTTACATTTGTTCATCGCAGACATTAACATATTTCGTAATTACATTATGAGTACAGAAATATTACAATCGTAAATACATCGAGAATATTATTACAGAAAATATTACAATAATAACCAATGTCCTTTATACAAAATTAAATCATATTTTTTGTTAAACAATTACAGTACATACGAATAGCTTTTTTGTTGATATGAACTGTACGTAGTGTTCTCACTACCGTACACGTTCCTAACAGGCGTGCCACAGTTGTTGTTAACCATTTGCAAATGTGCACGCTCGAGTTCAGCAATTCTGTGTGTCATTTCATTTTATTAATAGTGTGTGTGCTGCCAGGGAATGTTACAACACACATTCACACAAGCTAGAGTACCTCACACCACAACCTTTTGCCAGACTGCAACAGAAACATGTTGAACAGGACCAACAGTCCAGAGCAGGATGGGGAAGGGGGAGGGACAGTCCGATATGAGCGAAGGAACAGGAATTGCCCTTGCCTGGCATAGCACACTGCAATTAGACATGGCGCACTTTCATTCTTCTAGTGTACTTGTATCACTGCATACTTTCTTCCAATTGTCTTGTCTCCAGATGAAATCATTCACCCTGCAGCTGAGTGTGAGCTGTTTTTCAAACATTAATGGAATATTAGAGTGTCCCTACTAGTGAGCACACTGCTCTAAATAATCACTTATCTGCATCAACTCCCAACCAGTTCACAATTTTGATGTTCTGTTAATGTTTCAAGTAAAAATCTGGCAATCGAAAGTCAACATTATTATGAGAAGGATAGATTGCTACTCTCCATAAAGATTCTTTGAGTTGCAGACATGCACAGTGAAAAGACTGTTACATATAAGATTTCAGCCAATGACCTTTTCAGAAAAGAGAAATGCACACACATTCACACAAGCTAGACTACCTCACACCACAACCTCTTGCCAGACTGCAACAGAAACATGTTGAACAGGACCAACAATCCAGAGCAGGACGGGGAAGGGGGAGGGACAGTCAGATATGAGCGAGGGAACAGGAATTGGCCCTGCCTGGCAGAGCACACTGCAATTAGACATGGCAGGATAAGGCTGACAGATGCAGCATTGGGAGGCTGTAGACAGAGAAGATGGGGAAAAATGGGGAACAAAAGTAGAGAAACAGAGAAGGAAAAAAGGCTGATTGATACAACGGCAGAGAACAGCACATAATAAGGGTGAGGGAGGCGAACTGTGAGGTCACAGTTGAATGGAGGATGAGGGGTCAGTAGGTTAGTATAGGCTGAGGATGGGATGATTTTGGAAGTGAACAATAGTCTGTAAGAATGACTCCCATTTGTGGTGGTGGAAGGATGATCCAGATGGCTTGGGTTGTGAATCAGCTATTGAAATTAAGTTCATTATATAGGCTGCATGTTGTGTCACAAGGTGGCCCACTTTGTTCTTGGCCACAGTTTGGTGGTAGCCATTTATCCTCACAGACAGCTGGTTGATAGTCATACCAACGTAAAAAGCTGAAGAATCACTGCAGCAGAGCTAGTATGTGTAACAGCTGCTTTCAAAGAGGCGAGGCCTCTTTGATGGTATAAGATAACCCAGTGACAGGACTAGAATAGAAAGTGCTGGGTGAGTGGATTGGGCAGGTCTTGCACACGGATCTTCCACATGGATATGACCCCTGCAGCAAGGGGTTGGGATTAGGAGTGGCATGGGGATGCACTAGGATGTTGCGTGGGTTGGAGGGAGCTTGGATACAATGTCCCTCATTTCAGAGCATGATTATAGTCAAAGCCCTGAAGAAAGATGTGCTTTGGTTGTTGCAATTGAGCATGGTATTGGGTGATGAAGAGGACACTTCTATGTAGATGATTCTTGGGGAGTGTGGGGCTATGGCACAAGAAACCTGTCTGTGGACTAGATGTAGGGGTAGTGTCTGTCTGTGAAGGCCTTTGTGAAACCTTTAGCATACCAGACAAGGGAGGTCCCATCACTGCAGATATGCCGACCCAGGTGACCCGTCTCTATGGGATGTATGCCTCGTTAATTTTGGGCCTGCTAACATTGAATACGATCTATACATAAGTAGCTCAATCTGACACCACAAAAACTGGACAGCATTGCTGCACATGTTGCTGTAGGAATCCTGTTTCTCACTGTTCTTGACCAAATTTGATCAACAATGCAGGATCCAAATTTGGAGACAATACATCCCACAATGATGCAGGACTTAATAACATCGCAGTTTCTTATAATTTGGCTTCACAGCCAGTCATAAATGAATGATGCAATCACTGTCAAAGCTTAGGTACACAAAATTAAGTAAAGCAATAATCTATGTGTACTGCTTTTATAAGCCATGATGACCTGTACCTGGAATTAAAAAGCGAAGGTTTCATGTTGCCTGCACCTCGAATTAGGAAGAGAGGATTTCATGTTAGTAATAATTAATAATGCACAAGGTAAATTATCAGAAAAATACAGAAATGATTATATTTGTGTTGAAGGGACTTTTTTGTTTTAAGTGGCTATGATTTCGAACTTACCATGATAATACTGCTTAATAATATGAGTCAAGGATTCCCATGCACTTTCCTTATTTCTGAAAGAAATGACAGTGATGTGTTGACTGTATTTTTCAACTACATAAAGTCACAGGTTGGACGGATTTGCCCCAAGGTATTCATGTCAGATCTGACAGAATACTACACTACTGCTTGGAACAGAACAATGGGAGCTCCTAAAATGAGACTTTCTGCACGTGGAATGTGGATAGAGCATACAGAAACAACATCAAGAGTAAAATTATGCACAGGGACAACACAAATGAGGTGTAAAAGCTTGTTAAAACATTAATGAAGGTGAGAGATGCTATGTTTGAAGAATTGCTGCAAATGCACTCCAGAAGCTCTGTAGTGATCTAGATACATTCGAATTTGGTCATTATACCAAGAACTACAATGAAAAAATTCGAAGTGCTGGGCATACTGTTACAGGGTGCAAGCTTGTCCATGCACCTGGAGAGTATATGCGAAAGGCTTTGAAATAAGCAAATGGTAATGCAAAATAAGTGAAATGAATGGACAAAGTCATATCTGCACTGATGTCATTTTTAACAGTGAAGCTGTTTGATAGGCTTATTGTGAGCGTGAAAAGAATGGTAACTAGTAAAATAAAAGACATTTGCATTAGGCAGAAGTCTATTTTAATGGACGAATTCATTACTAAGGTAAACAGTGGTTGGGAAGTACTGCTTCAAGATCATCTGAAGTTCATCTTGTGAAAGACAATAATGTCCACTTAAGTGTAGATTAATGTGCAGTAAATGTGAAGCATGCATTCACTGGTATTCTTGCACATGCATTGCTTACAATATTAAATACGTGTAACCATATTCAGAATGTTAGCTAAATGGAAAAGGAGATCAGAGGTGATATTCCCTTGTAAAACCATGAGTTGTCAGATGCACTTGTTACAATGCTGGAGGTGTGTCTGTGATTAATGAGAGTGTGACAAAGCAGGCTGGGGTGATTTTAATTCTCCCTCTTTAAAGTTGTTTTTTTCAGTTTTAACTAATTACCATTAACATATGTGAATATAATCTGCATTTTCATGATAGAGAAAAGTTGACCCTCAGTTTTTAGATTATAGCAACAGATCTAATTTTGTGCTTGTGTATATAATTGGTTTTCTAATTTATTTTAACTATTCCTAGTTAGTATCTTTTGTTATACGGTGAAATCATTATTGTTTTGTAACGTTAAATCTATTGTTGACATATAAACAAATATAAATTCTTTAATAATTGTCAACATTTAGAAGATGAATTGCTAGTATTCTTAAAGTATCTATCTGGCTCTATTAGAAAATATGTTAGCAAAACCAGCTCGGAATTAATTCCAAGGTAATTAACAGTTTTATCATAAGAATTGTTAGCATAACTATATATGTCAGTTTCATGATTTAAACAAATAATTCACCCTAACTCTTGCAGTAGAAGAAACTGTTAAAAAGGACCAATCTTTCGATGTAGTCAGTTAATTTAGTGAGTTAATTTTTATTTGTAATTTCTGTAAATTTAACTTTGAACAATGTGTGGTTTCAGTACCGATTATCGTTATGATACATGAGGGCCCGATTTTTTGTCATTAGGCAGTCAGTCCACGGCTGAGTTTCAGACGAGAAACCTGTGTTGGTTAGAACAACAGCAATGCTTCAAATTAACTGTGGAAAAAGTGTTAAACAATTAGGCTGTGTGTAAAAACAGTGACAGTGTCTGCTCCATATGTACCTGTGTATCCTTCAAGAAATGTGAACTTGGTAGTTAGGCTTCTACTGCTTGTAGATGTTCAACAGGAAACTATTGTAGCAGTACGTGGGCTTTCGCCTGCAAACTAATAATGGGGCTTCACGAAAGTTAAACAATAGTGCACTGGCCATTTAACTGTGTATTATTAGGGGGTTGTGAAGAGGGAAATTAAAGTACTGAAAAACGTAACTGTGTATCTGTCAGCTACATCATTTAAAAAAGTAGTCAGTGTCGGAATCCACAACCCATTTTTTCAGCCAGTGTAGCAAGGCAGTATGACGACAGTAAGGACAATCAACAAGCTAAAGAATTAAAAAGCAAGGAGGAACTGCTACAAGAGGGAAGCAGTTTTGAACCAAGTAAGTCTAAATGCTAACTCCAGTACCCAAGAAGCACTGTCAGATGAAAAGAAAAAAATTATTTGAATATTGCTGGAATGTCACCTAGCCAAAAAATGGTGACATGCAGTTCTTTCACTAGTCCAGAAACGAGTCACAAAAGAAAACTTTTGCCATAGAGGAAGCTGACTTCTCCAAAGAAAACAGATCATCATACCACATTCTACAGCAATGGTTGTAGCTATACTCTCACATTCTTGTGGTGTCAGATTCCAATGACTTAAGTCTAGATCGTATTCAACGTGAGTCAACACAAACTTAACAAGGCACCTTCTTTCCTTATGAAGGACTCTCTTTCCTGCAGGCCACTTTCCATTAACTTTGTTACTACCTACCATTTTAGGTGTCTTATCCCTTCACCTTTGGTAAAAAAGGTTCAAATGGCTTTAAGTACTATGGGACTTAACATCTAGAACCGCTCGGCCACAGCGGCCGGCTCACCTTTAGAGATTAACTGAGCTGAATGATGGCAAACATACAGGTTGAATAGTCATTAACAAACTTAATGCCACAGTGTTTGAGGAATATGGTTTGTGTAACATGTTCCACTTAAAAAATTTGCCGTCACTAGAGGACTCCAGATTTCACACTATTCGATAAACGGATTGGAAATGATCAATCCAACGCTTTTTAGACTCAGCTTCAAATGTACACATCACACATTTCAACTTCTTCTGCTGCTGCGTTACGCCATGAATGTGTTGTTGGTAGCGTTTTAAACTCCTTTTGCAAGTAAAACTCTTGTCACTTATGTAGCACTGGTAGGAACATGAAAGGTCATTATTTGTAACATGAGGTATGATTTTGTTCCAGATTCTGTGGGTGTGCTTTGCAAATATGCAGCCTCAGAGACTTGTATTCATTTTCATAAATTTCACAAGGTCAATTGAGGTGTCCAATCCCACCTGGCTGCTTTGTGCCGTGACATAAGGGTGTTACGGGGTGCCATTAGGAGTGGAGTTTATTTCATGTGTTGGTTATGCTTGTAGATGTCGTCTTGTTGCGGTTGATGGTGTCCTATGGTGGTGGTGGTGGTGGTGGTGTGTGTGTATGGTCCGAGTATTATGTGGTATGTTGGGTTCATTTGAGCTTTAGTGGTGGCAGTGCGCAGTTTTTCGGATTTTCTGGGACTGAAGGATTGAAACTGGTTTCAGTGAGTTATCAATTATTTTTGTTTTGTTTCTGTGATTGGTTGTTGATAGGTTACTGGTTTGCTGTTTGTCATGCGGTAAGGTGTTTAATTTATTGTGTGGCTTCTGTTGTTGGGTATGGATATGACTATGAAATATAATAGCTTGAGGTTGCATGCTGTAGTGAGTGATCCTCCTGTAAGATTAACTTTTTTTATAGAGATAACCGATACCATGTATACTATCGATTCTTACATAGGTTAAAATTATCTTAGCTGTTTCACTAAAAGAATTCATATGATTTTGTATACGATGTGTTATATTTCAGGCTAAAATGTATAAAAAAGAAATTAATCTGTTACGATCAATATGTACTAACAGTTAATATTACTCTTCTTTTAAGAATAACTGAAATTACAAAATTTCTGGCATGCATAAAATTCATTTCATTAATAGCACAATTTAATGTTAATTATTAAATTTATTTATAAATTGATATATTATAACAAAGATTCTTCTTTGGTAGAGAAAGTTCATAAATAATTTCGCTTTGTAAACTATTTGGAATAATGTGAATACTGCAGAATGTAAGTAGTGGTGGGCATGCCTCTGATGGAAATGCACATATTTTGCGAACTTGTCAACAACATCTAATTTGTGATGTGATAGAAGTGAAAATTGTAGAGTCAGTGTGATTTTGAAGAATGGGATACAATAAAATTCAAGAATAATACAGACAAAACTTCAAGAACCTAAGAAATCGAAATTTCAGCTGCAAGAATGTACCCCTACATGCTTAAACCAAGTGAAAGTGCAGAAAGCAAAGAAACAGTTAAAACTGGCATTATGCAGTTGATTCTGGTAAAACTGAGTGAAAACAATGATAAAATGGACAGGGTACAATACCAAATAGATCAACTTAGTAATCATGTTTTGGAACTAAAAGATGGGTTGTCGGAGGGATTAAGAAGTGCGATTGAAAAAGTCGATGTACTAGAAAATATGTATTGGCCCAATCTGCATAACAAACAGAGAATGTTGATGATGTCAGAGTTGAACAGAAAGCCATAGCAGAAAGAATGGAACAGAACTTTAGTAGTTTAGATCAAAAAAATTTAAATGTTGACAACAGTATGCTAATTAATGTAAATGTTTTAGACAAAAAAATTTCATTAGTTTAGGATAATTGTATTCACAACAATCTGTATTCAAATAATGGTATTGTGTTGTCCAACATTTCAATCAAATGTTTTCCATCAGACTATTTACATCTACTGGATTTTCTACACCACTGTAGGGATAGTTTTGTGTTGGGCTTGAGAGATGACCAAAAGATAAAATTTGTTAAAAGATGACTTGAAGTGTAAATCTAAATTTAAGTGAGTGGGAGATATATAAAAGTTTCGAAAAAAGTTTTTTTAAATACATTTTGGTCAGAAGCTGAACAAAGGAGAGTTAAAAGTGAATGTCTGAACGGTCAAAATTATAGGAATCAGGGTGGTACACTGAAACAGTTCTGTAAGTATCAACTTATGAAATTAGCACACCTTGACAGGCCATTTGATGAAATGACATTAACTGATGCAGTAAAAAGGAGATTACCAGAAAGGGTGCAGTTGGATTTAGTACATGGACCTGACAATTGTCTAGAACAAATTTTACGATATGTAGACAGGCTGGATAGGGCAGTTGAAAGAGACATGTTCCATAATAACCAAAATGATAGAGATCACAATGGTAACAACTCAGAATCAGAGATGGTGGTAACTTTAATCAGGGTCAACATGGTAATAGAGACAGAAATTTTGAACTTCAAAAGAACAGGATTAGTGTGGATTATCATGGGCAGTATAATAGGAGAAACAATCATAGAGACAACTATTTGGGAAACAGTGGTCCGCCACAGTGTAGGTCCACAGTCTTGGAGCAATGAAACACAACTAGTACAGGACACATATATTTAGACAATTATAACAGTATTAATAATGTAGCAAAGATACCTAAGTTGAATAAAAAGAAAATCACATTTATAATATATGTTTTGATCAAAAGTTTTGGAATATTATGTGTAATTATAATGATGTAGATACTAATCACACACCAGAATGTTGGAGTAATGAGAATTTTGATGTAGTGTGTACTAATTATTTCTTCTCTTTGTCAGAAAACAACGTTATTGATCTATGCAAAACAGGTGATGACTGTATTGGATCTGAATTAGGTGGTATTTTTGATGTAGATGTGAATGACAGCTGTAAAATGACTGAGATTGGCTAGTCTGTGACTGGTAGCTTATTGCAAATGAATGTAGGTGAAGTGTGACTTTGATAGTGATGAGAATTATGTTGTTAATGATGTTGTTGATGAAGTAATTTTGGAAGAGGATGATCGTGATGATGATGATAAGTATCAGGTTTTTATGGAGTTTAAGAATAATGAAGTATCAAGAGTTGTTTGTGAATACAGGTAAGGTAAATGATGTTTGTGATGATGTAAGTGAGAGTCATGGAACACAGTCCAGTCAAAACAGTTTTTCATTAATATAATGCAGAGTAATGATCAAAACAGTAAAGGTGGGTTATATATAAGATTAGAAAACGAAGGTGAACTTTTTTTGAAGTTTATTTGGTACTATACTGATGATAACATAGATAAATTTGCGTTCTGGAATAACTTAGCTGAGGTTAGTCCAAATTTATAACCAAATTGGTGGAATGAATTGAAGTAAGACCTAAGTAGAAAGCGTAATTTTGACTGTAATTTATTTTGTGTTCCTTCTGTAGTAAGTGATGTTAATTGTGCTATGGAACCCATTCAGTGTGTTCATTCTTTACATGACAACGTGTGTAACCAAAGTAATGCTGTGAATGTAGAATGAATGACTGAATGTAGAATGTAGTTTACTTGTCTCATAAAGTACAGTTACAAATCAATAATTTTTGTAGTGGAGACGCATCAAATTCCTTTAAAAAAAATAAGGTTATAATAACTAACCTTTTTTAAGCATACATAATCTTTATTGTTTCTTTTCTTGCCAAACTGTCCAGCATGAATTCTTCAATTGAATAATAACATTTATCCACTATTAAATAACAATCTTTTTAGTGGGTCAGATTCCATTTTTAATAGATTTGTGTTATTTAATTTATTGTAAATTTTCAATCCCATGTACAATGGTGTTTGAGTGTACAGTTTTAAATTATGAGAGGAAGGTTTGAAACTGTGTCTATCATGAGTACTGTAATTGTGGTTGAGATGGAAATTGTCAAGTGAGTTTTGATTTTCAAACATGAAAATAAAAATTTCATTGGTGTACAGAGAAGAAATTGTTAGTATTTTTAATTTTTTGAATAATGGGCGACATGATATTCTTTTTTGGACTAAACACATTTCTTATGATTCTTTTTTGAAGAGTAAGTAATCTCACACTGTTCGTAGAGTTTCCCCAGAAAATTATTCCGTATCAAATTATAGTCTCAAAGTAGCTGTGGAAGACTATCTTCCTGGTGTCCATAAGGGTGGAACCAGATAAGACAGTCATCACATGAGCTAAGCTGTTTGGTTTGTCTGCTAAGAGTTAACATGTGCCTTCCAATTTAATTTTTTGTCAAGATTTAGACCTAGAAATTTTACATCACTTGCTTCAGTCATTTCTTGATCACTGTGCACTATTTTTGTGGGAGTTTTTGATGATGTTTTAGCACTGAACTGCACTAATTGCGTTTTTGTGACATTGGGTTTTAATCCGTAATGCTGAAACTATAATTCTAGGTTTCCCATTATATTTTCCACGGTATCATGAATTTGTTTTAAATTGCCATTTTCAATTAAAACCAATTTGTCATGTGCAGATAAAACTGAGTGGACATCAGTGCTTAAAGATAAATTATTTATGTACAGCAGAAAAAAATAAGACAATAAAATTGAGCCCTGTGGGACCCCTGTACAAATCTTTTTCCAGTCCAAGAACGATTTTGTTTTCATTTGAATTTAGAATAACTCTGTTTCCTTTCTGATGAATAAGGTATGACCCACTGCAGTGCCCTATCCACAATCCAATATCTCTCTAACTTGTGTAGAAGTAGTAAGTGATTGACCGAGTCAAATGTTTGGTTAAATCGCAAAAAATACCTGTGACTTTTTTACCCTTTTCTAAAGCAGAGCTTATCTATACAGTGAATTCCCTGATAGCATTTTTTCCTCTTTTGAAATCCAAATTTATTTTTAACTGTAATATCGTTTTCTATAAGAAAGTTTTGAAGATGTTTTGCAACAATCCTTTCTATCACCTTACCATAAACTGGCTGCAGGGAAACTGGGCAGTAATTTCCCTTGTCATCCAGTGAGCCTTTCTTAAACAATGGCCTTATTTCAGCATATTTTATCACAGCCGGGAAATATCCTTCTTCAAATGACTGATTAACAATTTTAGCTAATGGATGAGAAATGGTGTTATAAACAGCCTTGACTACAGTGGTTGGAATTTCATCCCACCCAACTGATTTCTTGTTTTTTAAAGACAATATAGCACCTTCTACATATTTTGGGATAATTCTTTTGAATATTTTAAGGCTTGCATTTTGTTTTATATTTACAAAGTTGACATCTACCTTGTCCTGGTGGGCTGTGACATTTACTTCTGAATTTTCCATATTTATGAAGAAATCATTGAAACACTATGACATTTGAAAATCATCTATAATTAAATCATTTTTAATTTTTATTTGGACAATTTCTTGGCACTTGTTCTTTACTCTCAACTCACATTTGACGACATCCCAAATTGCCTTTGATTTATTTTCATGTTTACTAATATACAGGTTGTTAGCCATTTTTTTGCTGCCTGTATCACTTTTTTGAATGCACTCTTACATCTCTTTACATACTCCACAAAGTAAGCATTTTTGTTATGTTTTAACTCATTGTGAAAACTGTCTTTTCCTGGCACTAAAGTCTTTTATTCCTGGTGTAATCCAGTTTATTTTATTGGTCACTCTTTGTTGACAGTTTTGAGGAAGAAAAGTTTCATTGAAAACATCTAGGAAACACACTATTGTCTAGAGACCAATTTGTAGTTCTTAGTTTGTTAGAAAATATATTTACATTCTCTTTGCAAAAACTCATTTTAAAACATGTTTTCACATATTTTGGTTTCCTGTTTTTGGAAGCTCTATGAGCATTGCTGAATGATCTGATATGCCTAAATCTAAACAGAAGTTACTTCCATTCTCAAACTGATGATTTGTCAGGATATATTGTCAATACATGATTAAGAGTGGCTATGTCTCCTAGTACATTCAGTGAAATTTAAATTAAAAGCATATTTCTGAATAAAGTCACAAAAATTTTCAGTGTCATCATTATTATTTAATACATTTATATTAAAGTTTCCTGCAATTACATTTTTTTCTTTCTGTCTTTCTGAAGTGTTTCTAATAAACATTGAAATTTGGATAAAAAGAATTTTGTTACAGCACTTCCAGGAATTCTGTACAGAGATATAATTACAATATATAAATCAGTTAGCTTCACAGCACAACTTTCAAAATTACCTTCCTCGTTCAGACAATTCAACTTAAAATTTATTGAGTCGTGTAGAAGGATGCAGCAGCCCCCATGAAATATGTTACCTCTACAAAAACTACTGGCAAATGTAAAATGTTCAGTTTTGTTTAGCATCTCTATACTGTCCTTTGTCAGCCAATGTTCATTTAAACGCACAATTTTTAAGTTTGAACATTCTGAAAGTAAAACATGAAGTTAATCAATTTTAGAATAACTTGGGTTACAAAAATTTGAGGCTATGCCATTTATATTCCAATGCATTAGAAAATGTTTATCACTGTTTTGAATGCTTTTAAGTAACTCATTTGTTGGAATATATCTATATTTTTTATTTTCAGTTGATTCTTTTGTTTTAGTATTCCTTGCACACTTTGTCAGTTTCCCTGATTATTGATGATTTTGCACACATCCAAAAACATTTTACTTAGTAATCTCTTACAAGAAATGTCTAATAATAGAGATGATTTAGATTTTGGATGTCCATAGATTTTTGGTATATCTGAACAATTTAGAGACAAAATCTAGTATAGTAAGAATTTTGTGGAAATGCCTGTTGTAGGTGTAAAGGTAAGAGGAGCTACAGGTAAGCAAAGCAAGTTGGTAAGATGTCAGGTACTTTTAATGTTTAGTATAGAAGGCGAGACCTTTGAACATGGATGCTTAGTGATCCCTAGTCTGGAAGCAAATGTATTCTTGGTATGCATTGGGTAGTGAAAGTTGACGCTTGTTTTGGATGGAATGCTAAAGAATTGTTTATTTTGGAACCTAAAAGTAATACTTATGTGAAAACTGATTTCTGTATCTTAAACTGTGGGAAAAGTTGTAACTGTTTGCAAAACATTGTGAACAGGTTGATTGATGATATAGATTTTGATGAGGCTGAGGATCAGGATTTTGAAATTGTAGTAGATTCTAAAGTAAGGGAAGGTACAACTCTTAACAACATATGAAAGGAACAACTTAGGAATTTGTTATTAGATTTTAGAAATGTGTTTAGTGAAAAACCTGGGAGAGTGAAAGACTATCAGTGCATGCTTTACCTTACAGATCATCAACCTTTCTATCTCAAACCATAATTATAATGTACCATTTTCAAAAAGGAAAGATGTAGGGAAAGAAATTCAGAAAATGGAAACATGGGGAGTGATAGAGAGAAGTAGGAGTTCTTACAATAATCCTTTAGTTGTGATATGTATTAGAAATGGTGGAGTAAGAATTGTTTTGGACTCTAGACATCTTAATAAATTTCTTATCAGAGAGAATGATCATCCTGAGAACATGGATGAGCTGTTACACAAATTTGATTATGTAAAATACATGAGTAGTTTAGACTTGACTTCTGGATTTCACCAGATCCCACCTGAAATTAATTCTAGAAAGTATACAGCATTTTTGTATGGAGGTAAGTGCTTTCAGTATTGTGTGGTACCATTTGGGCTAAATGTATCTGTAGCTGAATTCATTAGAGCTCTGGACTCTGTCTTTGGAAGTGAAGTTAGTTCAAAATTAATTGCGTATGCTGATGACATTCTGCTCACTGAAAATACTTGCAAACAACATTTGGATCTGTTAAGAGATGTGTTTTCAAAATTAGAATCAGGAGGCATGACTTAAAAAATAGGTAAGTGTAAATTTGGTGTGGAAGAAGTTAAATTTTTAGGCCATATTATATCTGAAAAAGGAATTGCACCTGATAAAGAGAAACTTGATGCTGTTGCTAATTTTCCTACTCCTCGTAACAAAAAACAGCTTACATAATTTTTTTGGGTTAACTGAATTTTACAGAAAATTTTGTAGCAGCCAAGCTGAATGCTCCATGCTTGTGTGAACTTTTTCTTGTAACTGCGACTGGAATGGTCACGGGGTTGAAGTGACGCAAAGCGCGGCAGGACCCATGGAGTGGCCTGCGAACAATAACACAGTGGGAGAAGACAGATACGACCAATGAAGGACAGAACAAACAACAACAAGATCGAAACAATGAAGTCACAAGGCAACCTAACAACCACCTCCTCTCGTACACAGAACAAGAAAGTAAGTAAGCTGTCTAATGCGAGGCGATGTGTCCAGAGACGTACGCAAGATTAGACTCGCTGGCTGAGTGAAAGACAGCCACTTAAATACTCTATTGGGGGCGCCGCCATTGGCCGCTGGAACCACGTGTTCCACTGTGGCGCCCTCACACTAAACGCGGGCCAGGAGGTGCGCGCCGCCACAGCTTATGGCGCGACGGTGCAGAGACCTCTAGGGGTCTCCGATGTCCATGACGTCTTGTGGGGATTCAAATTCCGTGCCGTGTGGGACCAGATCCCTCCCCCCTGAAACTTGCTTGTAGGGGCGGAAACGCCCTGGACGGTGCTGAGGTGGGTGGCAGTGGGAAGAGGAGCCAGGCTCATCAACCACTATTGGCAGAGAGGAAGGGGGAGATCCACGACAGTCCAGGGTGGGGGACGGAGCCACCCATCCACCCAGGGGCAAAGAGGGTCGGCGGCTGGCCTGCGGGGAGATGGCAACCCTTTTGATGTCTGCACTGACATCACACGCTGCCCATGGCCCGCGACAACCGTGGCGGGTGTCCAACCCACCTTGTGCCCATACTGGCAGGCCCACTTGGCTGTGCCACGTGCATACTGCTGTGAGGACTGGGAGTGGGGGTCTTCGGCTGTCGTCCATGAAGGAACTGTGCCGGACTGAGTCCGTCAATTGGCATAGTGCGATAGTTGCTCAAAAACAGGGTGAGGGCCGACGTGGTTGGAGATGTGTCGACCACCTTAGTCAACTGGTGTTTAAAAGTGTGGACAAACCTCTCTGCCACACCAATGGATGAAGGTCAGAAAGGGGGGGCTACGGATATGTTTGATACCATTGGCCTGAAAGAAGTCATGGAAGGAGGATGCTGTGAATTGGGGACCATTATCTGAGACCAATGAGTGTGGTCGGCCTTCAATGGCGAGGACCTGGGCCAAGGCTGTGAGTGTAGCCTCCATGGTGGTGGATGCTAAATTCCGTGCCGTGCAGGACCAGATCCCTCCCCCCTGAAACAATGGCAGGACCTGGGTATTAGGAGTAGGCATCAATGATGAGTAACCACATGGACCCCAAAAACGGGCCTGCAAAATCAATGTGGATGCAGTCCCTGGGCCAGCGAGGCACAGGCCAGGGTGCAAACAACTGAGGGGGGCTTGCCTGGTGATGTGCACATACAGAGCACCCACGGACCAGGTGCTCAATATTGCCAGCGATGCCTGGCCAATACACATGCCAGCGAGCCAAAACTTTCATACAGGGCATACCCCAGTGCCCGCAGTGTAACAAACTGAGCACCTGAAGCCGCAAGTCTGGAGGGGTGACCACCCGATGGGCATCTGAATCAGTGGCCAACAGATAGACATCATCGACCACGGACAGGTGGCGCCAGGGGCAGAAATCGGACTGCATCCAACACGTAACATAGGAGGGCCACCTGTGGACCACGTAGTGGAGAACCCGCCGCAAGACAGGGTCGCAGCGGGTAGCCGCAGCAATGTGAGCAGCCATGAGAGGCAGACCGTCCAGGACATCCCAGTGGCCGGAATCAATGTGAAAGCAGAGAACCTCCTGTTGGTCAAAGGTAGGATCGGGGCCTGCTGGGAGACGTGACAAAGCATCCGCGTTAGCGTGGTGAGTAGTGGGCTTATACTGGATGGTGTAAGCGTACTTACGTAAAAACAATGCCCCATGCTGGAGACGTTGAGCCGTCCACTATGGAAAGTGAGAGTAGTGTCCGAAAAGCGTAACCAAGGGTTTATGGTCCATCAGGAGGGTGAACTTTACCCCAAAGATATAGGTGTGAAATTTTTGGACGGCGAACACGATCACCAGGGCCTCTTTTTCAATCTGGGAGTAGTTCCGTTGTGCTGGGGTCAATGTCTTAGAGGCATAAGCGATGGGCTGTTTGGAGCCATCAGCATCCCGGTGCGCTAGGACGGCCCCAATGCCATATGGCGACGCATCAGCCAATACAACCAAGGGGCAGTCCGGAGAGAAGGGATTAAGGCAAGGGGCGGACTTCAGCATCACCTTCAAATGGAGAATAGCCTGGTCACAGGAAGGAGTCCAAACAAAAGGTACCCCTTTGCGATGTAAGTGATTAAGGGGTTGAGTAACGGAGGCAGCCTGGGGCAAGAACTTTAAGTAATAAGTAACACTGCCCAAAAACACCTGCAGTTCAGATAAGTCCTTGGGATGAGGAAGGGCCTCAATGGCCCCGACATTAGGACCCGAAGGGCGAATGCCATCTTTGCTAAGTCAGTGGCCTAAGTATTCCACTTCCGGTTGAAAAAAACAACACTTGTCCAGCCGACAGCGTAATGGCTCTGAGCACTATCGGACTTAACATCTGTGGTCATCAGTCCCCTAGAACTTAGAACTACTTAAACCTAACTAACCTAAGGACATCACACACATCCATGCCCGAGGCAGGATTCAAACCTGCGACCGTAGCAGTCGCGCGGTTCCGGACTGAGTGTCTAGAACCGCTAGACCACCGCGGCCGGCCCGACAGCGTAAACCAGCACACTGCAGAGCGTGGAATAGGGCGCTGAGGTTTTGTAAATGTTCCTGGCGGGAACGCCCGGTGACCAGGATGTCATCCACATAATTCACACAGGCGGGAATAGGCTGTGTAAGCTGCTCCAGGAATCACTGGAAAATGGCCGGCGCCGAAGAGACACCAAACTGAAGGCGCTTGTACTTATACAATCCGAAAGGTGTGTTGATAACCATGATGTTCTGAGATTCGGCATCCAAGGGCAACTGGTGGTATGCCTCAGCTAGGTCGATCTTTGAAAAATACTCTTCCCCGGCAAGCTCGGCGAGAAGGTCTTCCTGTCAGAGAAAGAGGTAACAGTCAACAAGGGACTGAGCATTGACTGTAGCGCCGAAGTCCCCACACAGGCGAAGGGACCCATTGGGTTTCTGTATGACCACCAGATGCTGTAAGTTACAGGCTCCAGAACGCCAGCAGCCTGGAGCCGATCAAGTTCCTCATTGACCACCGGCTGTAAGGCTACCGGAAGGGGCTGGGCCCGGAAAAAGCGAGGCTGCGCATCCGGCCATAGGGTGATGTGTGCCTGAAAACCAGAAGCACATCCGAGATCCGTTGCAAACAACGACGCAAAAGCTGAGAACAGATCGTCCAAGTCTTGAAAGAAACAGCCATGGACATGATCTTAACTTCGTCAGAAATGGAAAAGCCAAACAGTTGAAACGCATCCAGGCCAAAAATATACGAAGCCGACGGATGGTCAATGACAAAGAGAGTAAGGAGCCAGGGAACACACTTGTACGTTGCCTGGACGACGAACTGCCCACAAAGGGGAATGGAACTGTCTCCGTACCCGAACAAATGGAGAGAGGGAGGTGGCAACTCAGGAGAGCCCAGCTGGTTATATGTCGCCACATTAATCAGGAAGACGGTGCTCCCAGTGTTGACATGAAAACGAACATCCTCAATGAAAAGGCAGAGCATGAGAAAAAGCTTCTGTGCTGACGGGTCATCCTGTGGGATGACTGATTGCAGAGCATGGACTGTAGCTTGAAGCCCAGGCGGGGCAGGACTGGAGCAAGTCAAGCGACTATGACAAACTGATTGGATGTAGCCCTCCTTGTTACACAGCATACTCGTTTTCCAGTGGTGGGGACAATCAGCCCACGAATGTGCAGTAAAGCACTGTGGGCAAGATCGAAGTGGGCCACGCGACCAGCGACGAGGGACGACTGGAGGCGTCGATGCCATAGAGACGTCAGACAACGAGGAGTCCTGACGGCACTGGCCCTGGTCAGCCGGTCCACGTTGATGCCGCAAGGGTGGAACCTGCTGTGACGCCGCGATTGCCGCCGTCGTAAGACGCTCATTAGCCGCCTGAGCAATTTCAAAGGCATGAGCAATGCGGAGAATCTCTTCCAAGGAGGGCTTGTCAAGTTTCAACGCCGCAGTACGGACCTCAGGATCGGAAGCCAGCTGAACCACCACATCCCAGATCAGGGAGTCTGCATACGAAGCCTTACACTGCTGATTGGTGCAGGTAAAATTGCATCGATGGCTGAGACCTTGCAAGTCCGTGACCCAGGAACAATACGATTGACCAGGCTGTTTATGGTACTGTTAGAACTCCAGCTGAGAGGCGACAACATGGTAGCATTGGGAATAATAGTTCGTCAGAAAAAGGCATATCTCCAGGAAAGAGAGAGCCACAGGATTGGACAACGACGCCCACTTGCGGAAAAGAAAGAATGTGTCTGGGGAGGCCCAAGACAAGAACAACGACCACTGCAAGGAGTCGTCCGTGACTTGAAAAGCCATGAAACGTTGTTTCAACTGATCTAAGTAGGTTTCGCTGTCCTCTTTAGCGTCATTAAAAGGTGGAAATGACGGCAGACGTGGGAAAGCATTGGACACCCGAGTACTCGGAAGCTGTTGTGGTAATGCGTCCCAGGCATTGACTTTGTCCGTTAGAAATCACAGCGACTGCTGTAAGATGTCTAACTGGAGCTGCTGCTGCTGCTGCATGAGCTGTTGCTGTTGCTCCAGCAGACAGACCAACTTCGCTTCCATACCAACAAAGACCACCATTTACCTCGTCGCCAAAATGTTGTAAATGCAACCGGAACAGTCGCGGGTTTGAAGTGGCGGAAAGCGCAGCCTGCAAACAACAACACAACGGGAGAGGCCGTACACGACCAATGAAGGACAAAATGAACAACAAGAAGATTGAAACAACGGAGTAACAAGGCAACCTAACAGCTACGTCCACTCGTACACAGAACAAGAAATAAGTAAGCTGTCTAACGCGAGGCGATGTGTCCAGAGTCATACGCAAGATTAGACTCACTGGCTGAGTGAGAGGCAGGTGCTTGAATATTTTATCGGGGGCACCGCTATTGGCCGCTGGAATCACGTGTTCCACTGTGGCTCCCTCACACTAAATGCAGGCCAGGAGGCGCGCGCTGCCACAGCTTACGGCGGGATGGTGCAGAGACCTCTAGGGGTCTTCAACGCCCATGACGTCTGGCACAGATACAAATTCCGCGGCGTGCGGTACCAGGCTTTTGAAGAAGAATACCACTTGGGATTGCAATCAGGAGTGTCAGGATGCTTTTGATGAGATCAAACGACAGTTCTGTCAGAGTCAAATATTGTTCAGACCAGATCTGTCTCTTCCTTTTTGTATTATGACAAACAATAGTGATGTTGGATTGGGTGCTCATTTATTTCAACAGGTTGAAGTTGATGGTGTTATTGAACATTGATCTCTTGCATTTGCTGGTAGAGTATTGCCGGAACATGAAAAGACATACACTGTAACTAAAAAAGAACTTTTGGCTGTACATTGGGCGTTCAAAAAATTTAAAAATTATTTACTAGGTTATAAAGTCATCATCTATATTGATCATAAAGCATTATGTTATCTTCAGGTGTGTAAACTCTACCATAACAGAATTACTCATTGGGCCTTGTTTTTACAACAGTTTAATTGTGAAATCAGATACATTAAGTGCACAGGCAGCTTAGTTGCTGATGCTTTATGTAGACTACCTTTAGGGAGTGAGTCATCTAACAGCTTTGGAGAAGGAGAGAAAGAGTTTAAAATTATGTACTTCGAAGATGTAAAAGAGGGAAAACAGATCTTGAGAGTTTGCAAAGGCATCTGTAGGTATCAAAATTGTGATCAGAATTGGAAATTGGTTAAGAGCATGTTGGGTAGGAACGGAGGAGAAAAGAAAGAACAGTATTATAAGGTACAGAAGAGTATTTTATTCAGGAAACACAAGACTGACTCAGAGAATTGGAAACTATGTTGGCCGGAACAGTGTATTGATACTTTAATTACTTGTAGACATGAGAGTTTTGGTCACTGTGGAACAACCAAAGGCACAAAAAAGATTAAGGAAAACGTCTGTTTTTATAACATAGGAAGAAGAGTCAAGAAGAAGATTGCCAGCTGTGGCTGATGTCAAGGAGTGAAGGTAAGGAACCAACATTTAGAGGCCAAATGCAAAACATATTGCCTAATGGTAACCTAGATCTCATGTCTATGGATGTTTATGGTCCTTTACCTAAGTCTAAGAATGGATTTTGTTATGTTTTTGTGGTGGTTGACAAATTTTCGACGTTTATAAAGTTGTTTCCTCTTATGAAAGCTACCAGTAAGCAAATTGACTCTTAAGTTTGAAAACAAAATTTTCATCAGGTGGGTATCCCTAAAACAATTTTCTCTGATAATGGTTCTCAGTTTACATCATAAGCTTGGAAAGATTTTGTTGGTCATGCAAAAATAAGGCATATTCTAACCTCAGTGTACCATCCTTCAAGTAACCCTGCAAAGATATATGAGAGAGAGAGAGTGAAAGACTGTTTAGAACATATAGCAGTAAGAATTATACCAGTTGGATAGATTATGTTAGTGACTTTGAGGATATTATGAACAGTTTACAACATTCTTCAACAGGTTTTCCACCATTTGAAATCATGTTTAACTGCAGACCAGCTAATGTTATTTCTGAAAATATTGAGTTTCCATCATGTAAAATTCTGTCACCACAAGAGGGGGAAGAAGGTGTGAAGCAGATGATGAAAAAACAGGGGGATAGGAGAAAGCAGAGATACGATAGTAAAGGTAGATTTTCTAAGTTTGAAGTAGGAGATCTTGCGTTGGTTCGAGCCAAAGAGAAATCTAAAGTGTTGATGACATCTGAGATAAAGAAATTTTTTGATATTTATATTGGACCATTCAAAGTTCTTTAAAATCCAAGTCCTAAATACAGATTTGTGTATCCAAATTCTATGAAGTTGTTTGGATTCCGCAATATCACTGAACTGAAAGTATATAGACATGATCCATAAGTATCTAATTTTAGTTTGTTTGTTCTTTTTCCATCATCATGAATTTAGTTTGTAGTTTCTAGAATTCTATCTTATTCATTGACTGAGCTTAAATCTATCTGTAGATTCGCAAGACTATATAACTGTGATTTGTTTGTCTGGTATGTCTGTCTGTAAGATGTCATGATTTCTAAAGTTTAGTCTTATCTATTGACTGGGTTATAATCTATTATACACTATATAATTATGTTCTGTAATAGATTTGTGCTTTAGAATTTAATATATAGATGCCATGAGACTAAATGAGTAAGGATGTTTCAGTTTTGAAATGGGACAATATTCATAACTTGTACTGCAAAGATTAGGATAGTATCTCAGCATATCTGTTTGCATTACCTTATTAGTCTATTTTTATTTCATTTAACTCTGATTATTAATGTTTCATATGTGAACACCTTTTAATCACACCTGACATAAATCCCATACAATTGACTATGTAAAATTAAGGAGAACATATCGTGTGTGATGTGAAGGAGGTAATGAACAGCATATTTAGCACACAAAACAATGTTTCAGGATTGATGTGAATGCTAGACAGGAAGTTACCTATCCATTGGAGTGTGTGATGATAACTCTAAGGAGGAAGCTGAAAGATTTCGGCAGATCTACTCCTCACAGTGCTATATGGCTGTACCCTGCTGGACCAGTCATCTTACAAGAGATTGTGGGTTCTAGGTAACATACTCAAGCATCTGTCTACTGGAATGTGTGTTGTGTCTGATATTTGTGAATTGTTAACCAAGACTGCTAAAGCCGGCCGGAGTGGCCGAGTGGTTGTAGGCGCTACAGTCTGGAACCACGCGACCACTACGGCCACAGGTTTGAATCCTGCCTCAGGCCTGGATGTGTGTGATGTCCTTGGGTTAGTTAGGTTTAAGTAGTTCTAAGTTCTAGGGGACTGATGACCTCAGAAGTTAAGTCCCATAGTGCTCAGAGCCATTTGAACCATTTGAAGAGTGCTAAGGACAGTGTTATTCAGCATAAATGCATGTTTTTTTAAAAATTTTTTGGGGGGGATTGACTCTCCAATCATTATATCATTATGTAACTTTGAGTCAGTATGTATATTTTTTGTTAATTGTTAATGGATCTTCTAGGTGTTTGTGTATGTAGGTTAGTGTAAAAGACATTTACTAGTGTGGACAATATGACAAGATGTATTTGTCTGCTTTCGTACTCTGATTTTGGTTCTCAAGCTACTGGATTGTGTCATCATTCAAAGCTAACTATGTCTGTTTACTTGTATTTATCCTGAATAGTGCAATATTGTATCTGGTTGGGTCTTGAGTTGTGGACAGATTCATGCTTAGCTATGTTTTGGGTATTCCTGGTCATCGTGACTGTGTGTGTGTGTGTGTGTGTGTGTGTGTGTGTGTGTGTGTGTGTGTGTACTCAAGGAGAGTGTACAACCATTGATTGAAGCTAGATGCTTCTTACAATTACTCTTTGCATATAATTGAACTTACTGATATGATTATAAATTTTATTCATTTTGTTGTGTTGAAGCTTTTTGCTAGTTTGTACCCAGTATGGTTTGGATTCATGCGTCGATCTCCACACCATAAACATAGACCCCAATATTTTTCTATTGTTCTTTCATGAGGCAATGTATACATAAATACTGTGGTTTATATGGCTGATTGATTCCTACTCATAATCGAGTATATTCTTCTGGTCTGTACCTGTCGTTGTGAGTTTTTTTTAGTTGATTCATGGATCATACACATAGGCTCTGAATTTTTTTCTCTTCTCTTTTGAAGATTCTGAAGGTGTGATTATATAGACCTTAACTTAAAAATCGTAATAGTAGTAATTTACATTTTCTCTGTAATTATTTCTATAGTTGAGTGATATAATGTAGTTTTGGCCTTGTATTATTTGTCTTGTAACAGTATGTTCCACAGATATGAAAATATGAATGCCATATCCTGATATATGTATAGTTTATGACTTTTATAGTAAATATTTTTCTTATGCTCTCTGTAAGATGTTATGTATCATACACTTATATACATCTATCTGCTATTGTGGGCATCATTTTGTACACGGTTTGGCAAACCTTATAGTCTGTTACAAGATATTGTGAATGCTATTTACAAATTTTGCGAGAGAATATTATAACGACTCATACTCCTCTAACATTACCTTTTTTTTGAAGGTTAAAATTATCTTAGTTGTTTCACTAAAAGAATTCATGTGATTTTGTATACAGTATCTTATACTTCAGGCAAATATATATTATAAAGGAATTAAAGTGTTACAATTGACCTGCACTAACAGTTAAAATTATTCTTCTTTTAAAGATAATTGAAATTACGAAATTTCTGGCATACTTAAAATTTGTATTATTAATTGCACAACCTAATACTAATTATTAAATTTATTTCTAGATTGCTTTACAAAATAAAAATATACCCTAGTGATGATTCATTTTTTGTTTTGTAAATTCTCTTGTTTTGTAAACTCTCTTGCTTCGTAAACTCTTTGGAAAATTTTGAGTCTGCAGAATGTAAGTGGGGGTGGGCATGCCTGTGATGGAAGTAGACGTTTTGCTAAATTTGTCAACAACAATTTAATTATTGGCTCTGAGCACTATGGGACTTAACTTCTGAGGTCATCAGTCCCCTAGAACTTAGAAGTACTTAAACCTAACTAACCTAAGGACATCACACACATCCATGCCCGAGGCAGGATTCGAACCTGCGACCGTAGCGGTCGCGCAGCTCCAGAATGTAGTGCCTAGAACCGCTCGGCCACTCCAGCCGGCCTTTAATTATTGGATATTCTGAATTTGGAAATTGTAAAGTCAGTGTGATTTAGAAGAATGGGATAAAATAAAGAGGATATTCATAGCAACAGGCAAATCTTCATCAGTTATTTAGTGCAACAAGAACCCGCAATATTAAATCATAATTTCGCAGCAGTAAGAATTTACGCCTAGACAAGACTTTGAGTAATCGACAACAACAATAAGATAATGAAGATAAGTGACAAGTTATTATTTTGTATATCTTACACATCTCGAAGCATTTGAAAATAGTCAAGATTTAATAGTGATCTGTGGGAGGGTAAGATTACAATGCAGAGTTGGGCGAGGACATGATATCTCTCATCAAGCTTCTCCAGATGTTTGGAATCTTAGCAGAAATTGTGAAATGTAGTGTGTGTAAGGAAAACGTGAGGTTGGCGAGAGCTCCGGCGTCTTGGACCTGGGACTATTATGTGTGGCAGTGCTGAAAGTATGACCTTTGGCACTCCACTAGACACTGTACCTGGATTGAGAAGTCTAGGTTGGCCATGAGAGAGATTGTTTTGATGACATTATTTTTGTTACAGGTCCTCTATCAGTTTTTGCGTGCATGAGGCTGGAGTGAGTGAGAGGACGGTTTTGGATTGGCTTTCTTTTTCTAGGGAAGTGTGTTCGGAAAATGTGAAGTATAGGGGTAAGTTGGGTGGGCTGCGGGTGGTTGTTGAGATAGATGAATCTCAGTTTGAGAAGAGAAAGTATGGGAGGGGTGAATCTCTGGTTGGTTTATGGGTGTGAGGAGCCATTATTTTGGGGTGGGTGGGTATGCGGATTGTGTTTTCAAGGTTTTTTAGGGGCATACTAAGAGGGAATTGGTGGGATTAATTTAAGAGTATGTAGAGGAGGGAAGTACTGAAGTGTCAGACCTTTTTTCATTGTATAGGGGGTTGGGGAAGAGGGGTTATGATTATTTAGTTGTAAATCATAGTTTCCAGTTCAAAAATTACGAAACTGGGGTGTGTACCAATGCAATAGAGGGGTTTTGGGGGGTAGTTAAACCAGTCACAAGGAGGGGGAAGAGGCGCTCTTCTAATCTGTAATCTCATTTAGATGAGTCCAGCTGGTGGAAGAGCATCCCTGGGGAGTATTGTATTTTTCACGTTTTATTAAGAGCAGTTAGTAAGATGTACAGGCCAAAGGTGGGTGCTTGAGGGGGTTTCATACTTCCGGAAAGGGGGGGTGGGTGGGTTGTGGGTAATGGTTGCAGACAGAGGTGGCTTGGATGGCGGGGGATTGTTTTATGATTATGTTGCAGGGGATCTGTTTTGTTGGAGTTGTTTTTGAGCTGTAATGTGTGGCTGAGTTTCATTTATTTTGTGGTTTTTATTTGTTGGTGAATTTTTTATTTTGGGGGGAGGGTCATTTGGTCATGGGTAGTTTGGAAGTTTTTTTTGGTTGTGTTTTTGTGCGTGTGTGTGTGTGTGTGTGTGTGTGTTTGATTGGGATGGCAAACCTAGTGTGTACTGCCGTAATTTGTTCATGATAGGTAGTCATTTTCTTGGGTCTGTTGTTTGCGAGTTGTGATGTTTTGTGGGGCTTTTGATGTGTTGTGAGTTTGCTTTTATTTATTGCAGGTGAAGGTGTTTGTTTTTTGGTGTCATCATCTGTGGTTGACCTATATTGGTTAAGGGAAGTGTCCGATTCCAATTTTTGTAGGTGTACATTTCTTTGGTATCATCGGTTGTAGTTGACCTATATAGATCAAGGGAAATGTTCGATTCCAATGTGTGTCTTGTAGCTGTATGTGTTTTGTATTGTTGGTTGCAGTCAAGGGAAATGTTCGATTCCAGTTTGTGTTTATATAGTAGCATCATAGGCGCCATATTGGAGACGCTGAGAAGTTCATTTCCGCCATACTGATGACATCATGCGTCAAACCAGCTGGGTGGAATCAGACGTCTGTAATTCCATTTCACACTAAAATGCACTCATTTAAAATACTTTTAACCATGCAACACTGCTAGTACAAGCAACTGTGGTAAAAAAATGCAGACCACAAAAAGGCGGGGAACGAGGAAATTCTCACACTGCAAAACGCGACAAACAAATGCTCATGCTGTACAACACGACAAACAAGCAAATGCTCACTCTGCAAATCACTACAAAAAGTGAGAAACAGAGGCTCTCTCAGTAAGACTGCCTCAATAAACACAGGCGCCTCACACAGCTGCAACAACCAAAGCCCATCCAATAAGCGCTACACGGTTTGGACCAAAGACTTTACCCACAACTGCTCCAGTTAGCAGAGGGACAAGTGTGGAGGATGGTAAATCCAGGTCCGGGGCTGTTCCTAACATTGCCTGTTACATTTGTAACTGTGATCGTTGCATCTGTTGTCTCTCTAACTTAGTGGCCAAACTGAAAATTAGACATGTTTCTCGCGGAAAAGAGTTCAAATGGTTCAAATGGCTCTGAGCACTATGGGACTTAACAGCTGTGGTCATCAGTCCCCTAGAACTTAGAACTACTTAAACCTAACTAACCTAAGGACATCACACACATCCATGCCCGAGGCAGGATTCGAACCTGCGACCGTAGCAGTTGCACGGTTCCGGACTGCGCGCCTAGAACCGCGAGACCATTGCGGCCGGTGCGGAAAAGAGTTAATTTTGCCATTCAAATGAAGGCGTGTACAAATTATAAAGGCAAAATCTCAAAGTTAAAGGAAAGTGTGTCGAGCTTACAATTTATAATTAGAGCTCTGTAAGTGGATATCTCTAATTTTCAGCTTGGAAAAAGTGATCTGTATACATGTCATGCTCTGTGAAGCACCATGCCTGCAAGCAAAAAGTGAACTAAGGTCACCTACAAAAGCAGCATGTAAGAAGTGCAAAAGCGTGTAAACGGTAAACGTACCGGTGACACAATCTCTGTGCACGAAAACCCTTTTGAAATGCTTTCAACTGTAGACTGTCATATCTCAGGCCGCTGTGTTGAACCATATGAAAAGAAAAAGGACATCAGAAATAAAGAATGACAAAAAAAAAAAAAAAAAAAAAAAAAAAAAAAAAAAAAAAAAAAAAAAAACTCAACCGCGAGTGTAGCTGCTGACAGTGAATCAAAATCAAGGGTTCCTCAAGATGAATTATCAACTAATATGGACATAAGAGACAAAACATACAGCACCACCACGCAATAACCAAGAACCGGTAGGCAGCAAAAAACCTGTAAAATAAACCTATTTGCAGATAGTCAAGGACAGAACGTAGAAGCCAAATTTCAGTGTAGAAGCAATCACAAAATAATTACCATGGTGAAACCATGTGCAAAATTTCAGCCAGTGAATTCCATGAACCATGACACATAAACAGCAACAACAAATGACTTTTTCATGTTCTTTGTGGGAACAAATGATGTAGCAAAAAACAAAATGAAAAACCTAGTGATGCCACTTAAAAGAAGGCTACATGAGCTAAGAAGCTCAAACTTTATGGTCTTCTACGTTCCACATCAACATGACTAGCCAAGCTGGTCGTTTGTGAACAAAGAAGCGTGAAGCGCAAATAAACAGATCTTAAATATCCACGAGATTCAAAAATGTCACATTTGTGGACGTAAGATACATAGGTAGAAGATCCACACATCCCATGGCTTACATCTCAACAGTCTAGAATGGACTTAGTTATAACATGGATCCAAGAAGTAATGAAGAGCAAACTGAATGTGCAGTGTTGTGCTACAGAGGCCATCCCTCTCACAGAAAACAATAACGAATACTTGGGAGAATCAACCACAAAATGCCAGATCAGTAAAACAGTGCATCAGCAGAACAAGAGCAATGTTTTTTTAGGACAATAAAATCTTTCACCAGTGCAACACCAGACACAAGTGTACATGTTTCATATGTGTCTCAAGGAGAATTAAGACCAAACGAGAATAAGCTATCACTTTTGCATTATAACGTACAGGGTTTAGGAAACAAAATATTGCTTTTGAGCTGTTTATCACAGGACTATCTCCACATGTAGTGATAGTTACAGAACGCCAGAAAACAGTGGACAACATTCAATATTACAAATTAGAGTGCTGCAACTTAGCTACATTCTACTGCAGAACACATAATAAAGACGGTGGTGTTACCATCTACTCAAGAAAATGTGCTTGGGGGAACAGTTTCTGTGTTGAAAAAGATTTAAAAATTGGAATCCTCAAACTCACATTTGCGATATTCCTCTCTAAGTCATAGGTGTATATAAATCCACCTGTGGAAATTTTGATGCATTTCTGAAATCACTTGATGGAGTTTTAAGTAAATTTATGTCAGGTTGTAGAAGTGTAAATCTTGTCATACTGGGAGATGACCACATCATCTCAACAGATATCATAAATGGTCACCTCTCAGATCATTTAGGCTGAGTTGCTTGCCAATGTAACACCGAATTCAAACCAAGAAAAACGTACAAGCACAGGCGAATATCATCTGCAAACAACAATGCTACACTAAAACATAGTTTCAGCTAGGAATCATGGGAATCAGTTATAACTACCATTGGGGTCAACAATAAATGGAACATGTTCACAGAAATTTTGACTAAGCACTCAAGTAGAGCAATGCCATTTAAAAAAGTAAGTATCCAGAAAAATCAACCCGCAAAATGAAAACCTGTGCCATTAGATTTTAAAACAAAAGGTCTAAAAGAAAAAGTGGAAAACATGCATAACTTACAAATACTAACTCAGAGTTCCATAAAGAACTCTACAACCAATGGAAATATAAATACCGCATAGAAGTTAGGAGATTAAAATTAGAAAGAATCAGTCAACAGATACAAGGTTCAGATAATGCTTCAAAGACTTGCTGGCCAATTGTAAGTAACATCAGAAACACTGAAACAGAAACTAAAATTAATAATGTACAATTAACTGTGAATAATGAAGATATCTCTGATCCCCATCTAGTCAGCAGTATTTTTAATAATTACTTCATAGATACTGTTGAAAATGATGTCTCTATGAAACAGGATATACAGCAGACATTTGAGTCCAGTAACAAACAGAACTACAGTACACTACCCACAGTAAGCACATATGATATTCTGTAGATTATTGATTGTCTTGGAAACAAAAAATCAGCAAGATTACATGAAATTTCTCCACATCTATTGAAGAAATCCGAACATTAACTAATGAAACTACTAGTTCACCTAATAAACCGTGTTCTCAAAGATGGTGTGTTCCCTGACAAGTCAAAACTGGCTGTAGTTAAACCAATACTCAAAAAAGGGGAAATAACACATATGCAGAACTACAGAACCATTGCCCTAATCTAAACTTTCAGCAAACTGATAGAGAAAATAATATTTAAAAAATCGTGGAACATTACAACAAAGCTGACATATAAAGTGATTTCCAGCATGGTTTCAGAAGAGGTCGAAGTACAACGTCAGCAGCAGTGCAATTTGCCCATCGTGTACTTGAAAAAATAAATGAAAAATCCCAAGCATCAGGAGTATTCCTGGACCTTTTGAGGGCTTTTGATAGAGTACATTATGTCACTGGAAAACTCATGCAACTGCTAGAAACATATTTAAAGGATAGACAGCAATGCACAGAGATTATATACTCTAATGGAGATATACTGGAGAGGAGATGGTCAAGTATAAGAAATATACATTTTGGTGTTCCTCAGGGCTCCATTTTAGGCCCAGTCCAATTCATATGCTGTGTAAATGATTTCCTGTGTTCTCTTGACAATAAGTAATTGATGACTATGTGTATGCAGATGATACATCTGGTGGCAGTCAGTCCAGCCTAGTTGAATAGGTACATAATATTACCGAAAAGGCAAGAGCTCACTTTGAAAGAGATGGCCTAAAATTAGACATAGAAAAAACTAATATAATTCATTATAAACCAAGCGGTCCAAACAGACAAAATATTGTGACTTATGAAATTCTATCAAAAACCTGTACGGATTATAAATTATTGGGTTTACGCATAGATTACCAACTTTCATGGAAGCAGCAAGCTGATTACATCTGTAAAAAGAAAATAACACCCAGTCTATATGTATGAAGAAGAGTATCACCATATCTTAACTCTGAAACCCTTAGGACTGTATATTATGGATTAGTGTACCCTTTCTTGTCTTATGGAATAGTACTGTGGGGTGGGACATGCCAAACTAATATGAAAAGGGTGTTCATACTGCAAAAGTGAGCCCTGAGGATCATAGAAAAAGTAAAACCAGGAACTTCTTGCAAACCCCTATTCATTAGACACAATATTCTCAGAGTTTATGGCATTTATATGCTAGAAAGTATAATGCTAGTGAAAGAAGACACTAAGATCACAAAAACAAATGTGGATATTCACAACTATGAAACGAAGCATAGAAAAGACTCTCGTATGGTTGGTAGAAGAGTGACTTTAACAGCAAAAATGCATTATGTCAAAGGAGCTGTTCTTACCAAATGAAGTTAAGATATTGATAGGGGATACTTTTAAAAAGCGAGTCAAGCAGTGACTTATCAGAAAATGTCCTTATAAATTGAATTTATCATGAATTATAATGTAATAAGAAATAATGTAAACTGAAAGAAAAATTGTAATTGTAAAACATTTATACTCAGTTGAAAACACATATGCATGTAAAATTTCATGTTACGAGCAATAAATTGAAATTAAACACTATAACTTAAGGCTTTATGAAAAGACAATCCAAAATATATAAATTATCATGGTATCAGACAGACACTCAGTGTACACTTACCCTGCTACAAATAGTTACGTAAGGACAAACCTAAAAATTATTTGTACCTATTTTCTGCAAAATTCACATTCTACATGAAAAGATTACTTTTGTCATAAGTGAAAAGTGTATGAGTTTCTCATTCTTGGACAACTTTTCTTTTAAGTAACTTCTTACATACTTCAGAAACACTTGGGCAACTGAAAGATTGAAAGATTGAAAGTACTCTTCCTGAGATTTAACCACTGTCATCACTTCAGCCCTGTCAGTTGTGAGCCACTGTTTGAAGGTAACATAGTCAGGCATTTCCTCCACAGATTTGTTAACCAATTGAAGAGCAGTTTCTTTACCATGGCATTTACCATACAAACTCATCATGCAGTCATAATTGTTAGCACCACATATCATTGAATCCAGTAACTCTTTGCAGTTGACATCATTGAGTTTTGCATAGTAACTCTTTGTAGTTTACACCATTGAGTTTTGCACCCACAGTCACCAGTTTGACATTTTGATTATATAAACAAGTACATATGGAGTATGTTCCTGAGGAGTTGGTCAAAATATACCACTTAGAGTGAAGGTCACAAAATTTTGATCTTTCAGTTTTGCATTCAGGATGAGCATTTTTCAAATGGCCTCAGTATTACTGTATTAGAAATGTGCAGCCAAAATATCTCTGTATCTCTGTCTGTAGCAATAAATAATATAATAGAATCAGACATCTTCCAAGACAGACTAAAAATACCTCAAGCAACACCTATCTTTAAAAAAAGGAGACAAAATCAAAATTCAAAACTACAGACCAATCTCCATACTTCCTGTCTTTTCCAAAAAAGTTGAAAAAGTCATATACAGCAGAATTATAAACTTTCTTCAGATGCACACCCTAAGTTTTGAAAATCAGAATGGATTCTTAAAATGTAAATCAACTAGCACAGCAGCTGCTCAATTGATTGAAGAGATAATGAGTGGCATCAAAAACAAGAAACATGTTGCATGTATATACCTCAATGTTGAGAAAGCTTTTGACTGTGTAGATGCCACAATACTATCAGAAAATCTATGGAACATTGGCATCAGAGTCATTGCTCATGACCTAATAAAATCATACAAGAGGAACCGAAACGGTTTGTACTCCTTAATACTGAAAGTGGTGACCACAAATCCCAAATCACTCGTATAAAATATGGAGTGCCCAAGGGCTCAGTACTGGGTCTTCTGTTTTTATTTTATCTAAATGACGTAAGATATTGCACTCAGAATTCCAAAATAGTTCTGTATTCGGATGATACATCCATTGTGTGTAAAAAGGAATCATTTAACGAACTAGAGACCCACTGTAATAAATCACAAATGAAATTGTTCAGTGGTTTAATGCAAGCCACATCAATGTAAGCAGTAGTAAAACATGTCTCATAGAGTTTAACAGTAGTTTTAATGGAGAAATTAAACTATACATACGCAATGAATTAGTAAAAAATGAGTTTAGTATAAAATTCCTCGGTCTAACAATTCAAGGCAATCTAAAATGGGACATACATGTTCACATTCTAGCACGGAAGGTGCCTAATAATATATTTGCAATTAATATGATTAGCAAGTTCTGCAAAGCCACTGTTGTCCAAAGATTGTGTAACATGCTCTGTTTCCTCTCACCTGAATTACGGAATAGAAATTTGGGGAGCAATGAAAAAGGCAAATCTAAATAAGCTATTACTACTACAAAAAAGGGCTATAAGAATCACCTGTGGAACAAAATATAAGGAATCATGCCATGACTTGTTTCCAAAAATGGGTTAATAACTGTAGTAAATATGTACATTCTGAAAGCCAGCACAAAATTTGTTCCGATTTGTATCAGTACAATGTCAGAAATAAGGAAAAATTTTACTTCAGCAGCCACAGAGAAGCACTGTATGAAAAGGGTCCACGATATGCAGGTCTGATTGATTTATATTTGGTCCCATTTGATTAAAACCTATTTTCTTGCAATATTTAACCTATTTATTACAATTTAAGACATCAAAATGGCAATGTTTATAATATTGTTACATACATTTTTCAACAATTTTTTAGGTGCTAAAAATGATTTAGGTACTACATTATACACATATTTACATTTTTCTCTCGGTATTCATGTTCTCAAGTTATTTACATATCATAATACGTTCAGTTAGTTACAGTATCTCTATAACAACAATAGTAGCATGTTTCATTCACTGATACATATACTCTTCTACACTATAACATTATTTTTCCATTAAATAATTCTTTAAAAGTTTTTGGAATATCTTTTTGCTCACATTGTCCTGCAAAATCTTTGGAAGGCGCTTTATGAGTCTGACACCCGAGTATAGAGGACCTTTTTCAGCAACTCTCAGTTGGTGTTCTATACTTCTCAGCTGGCCTTTATTTCTTGTTTCATATCTACGAACGTCTGCATTTCTTTCTAGTACTGCAGTTCCTTTTATTAATGATATTATTGTTTTGTAAATGTATAGAGATGGAAATGTTGGTATTTTTAGTCTATGGAAAACAGTTCTGCATGAGTCTCTTTGTTTCTTGTTCAAGATGATCCTAGCAGCTTTTTTTGCAATGTAAATATTCTTTTTGTATTTTTGCAGTTGGAATTTCCCCAAGCAGTTATTCCATATTGTAGGAATGGCTCCAATAGATCATGGTACAATGTACATAAAAAAGTCCTTGTTGGCTTAATATGCAAGCTGTTTCACAACAAATACTGCAGTGCTTAATTTACTGCAAACATTATCTATATGTTGACTCCACAGGAGCTTATTGTTAACTGTAATGCCAAAATATTTAATAGTGGTAACTTCTTTCAGTCTTGTTTGATCTATGAATATATCTATGTGTTCTTCCTTTTCTCTGTTTGTGAACATCTTTAACATTGCCTTTATTAGATTTAGAATTAAGTCATTTTGTATAAGCTACTGTACTGTGTTATTTATTGATATAAACATTCTTCTTTCCACTGTTCCACATTTTTTTCTACATTCATTAGTGTCATGTCATCTGCATATACTATTTTTTATCTTTCTCACAGACCTCAGTATAGTTTACAAATAGATTGAACAGAAGTGGGCCAAGTACAGATCCTTGAGGCACTTCATACTTATTATTTCTGATTTCAGATCTGCATCCATTTTTTGTTTCCACATTCTGCTTTTGTTGCTGATGTATGATTTTATCCACTTGGATGTGTGTCCACAAATACCATAGCTTTCAAGTTTTCAGTAAGTGTAGTATGTGTGATTGTGTCAGACACTTTAAACAAATCCAGAAACATAGCAGACAAGAGTCTCTTTGGCCTAATGCATCTATAACAGATTTTGTGAGGCTCAAGATGGCAGTTTCTGTAGATTTCCCTTTTTGGAAACCACATTGCGCTGGAATCACAATTTGTGTTTCTCCAGGAATGTGGTCAACCTATTATGCATGAACATCTCTAGTACTTTTGAGAAACCAGAGATTAAAGACACTAGTCTGTAGTTATTTGGGTCATTTTTGTCTCCTTTCTTAAATATGGGTACTACTTTGCTTGCTTTGAATTTTTCTGGGAATACTCCTTCTCTAAATGAGCAGCTTGCAATATCCAAAATAAGTATGATTATTTCTTAATTCACATGTTTTACTAAATAATTTGATACTTCATCATCTCCTGCAGAATTTTTGGGTTTTACTTTCTGAATTATTTTTTAGTTCTGTTTCTGTTACTGGTTCCAGGAAAATTGGATGGGTTGGTTGGCCAAGTGTTTTAGCACACTTTGACCAATGATGATTTGTTTCACATTTTAAATTTTGCACAGCATCCATAATGTTGTTCTTTAGTGTATTAGCAATTTTTGTTCGATCTGTAATTATGTTGTCATCAGTTCACATTGACATAAAATTGCTGTTTTTACACTTTTTTATTTGAATTTGCAATGGCTCTGTTTATTGAAATGGCTTTTGTTTTCCTTATCAGTTGCCTGTGCTTCTTCTGATACTGTTTATATGTCTCCATATTTCCTGTCTGTCTGAGTTCCTTCACTCTAGTTCTGAGTTCAGTTATTCCTTTCGTAATCCATTTCTTACCGTGACCCAGCTTTTTCTGAAAGCTACTTTAGGGAAGACTACATGAAAGTGATGCATTAGTGTGTTAAAAATGCATCAAACTTCTCATTTGCACCTTGTACTTGCATTTTTTAAGCCCATTCTTCTTTCCTCAGTGTTGTTTTGGAAAGTTCATGTATTTTTCTTACCTTGCATTTCTTCTGTTTTTGGGCTCCTATTTATGTACTTGTGAATTATTAACCCATGATGGTCAGAGATTGCTGTCTGTAGAACTTTTGCCTCACATTTACTATTTTCAATATTTATGATTATGTTCTCAATGATGTTCTGACTATGATCAGTCACTTTTGTAGGTATATCTATTATTGGTTTCATGTTACACTGTAAAAATGTCTCTTTCAATTTTTGTTTTGATTTTAATTCTTTACCTGTATCTATGTTATAGTCTCCACATATTACAACATCTTTCATTTTAATCTTCAGTAATAATTTTTCTAGTATTGTTGAGAAATGGTGTAACATTACCACTTAGGGACCAGTATACACAGGTAATTCTTAGCTCTTCACTCATTACACCATTAATTTCAAAATCTTTTTTTAATGCAAACTGGAAGGGTTACATATTTACAATATTCAGTATCTTGCGGACTTCCAATTTTTTTCTTGTATCTCTCAACACCTCCACCTTTATGTTTTGATCTACAGAAATAATTAATCAAATCATAATCTCTTATTATTAGGCTGCTAAGTTCTGCTTCATTTAGGTGACACTCACTGGTGTATAATATATCCGGTTGAGTTTCATTCAGGACCACTTCCACTTCAAGTTTTTCGTTGCCTAAGTACTGAATATTTTGGTACAAGATTTTACTGTTTTTTTTTTTTTCCTCTTTATGTCTCCTGGGTTGCTGATTATCTGTTGTAGTTGGAGCTGGATATGTGACTATGCTCTGTTCATTATTATTTATCTTGCCCTTCTTCTCTTTCATTGGCTGCAGAATAAAAAATCTTTTGCTAAATAGTGGGGAACTGCTCATACTCTCTGTGAAGTCCGCATTGGTTTCCTTTCTATTTGTCCAACTTTAGAAGTTGTTGGTTGTATGCTTTGATGTATTTCACAATCTGTTTGTGGTGCTGTGTGTGATGGTTCTTTATTACATTTAATCCACTATCAGTTGTTTCTGTTGACAGATTGTGATCTTCCTGTTTTTTACAGTGTGTTTGTTCCAATATTACTGTTAATGCTGCATCTGCTTCTAATTTTGTTGATTTAGTGGGCCTATCTCAATGTTGGAATGTGATGGTCCAGTTTTTCCATCTTCCCGGTTTTTTGATTCTATAGATTTTTCTACTTCTGGCATAATGGCTACTGCTATGTTTTTTTTCCCATGACTATGGTCTGATTTTTGGTTGTTATTGCATACTTTAATCATCTGCATAGTTTCTTTCTTCCTCTTTTGTTTATATGCAACCCTTGCTGTGCAAAATCTTGTCTTCTTAGGAATATGTTTACATAAAGTACTGCGGCATGATTGTATTGTTCACCTGCTTTTACAATGTACTTGTTCAGCTGATATATGACATAATTTGTCTGCATCCTGTCTTGCTGGTATGGAATTGTACACAGTATCAGCCTTCTGTGTAACATATTCCTGATTAGCTCTTCTACAGCATTAAAGTCAGCCATTGCATTGCCCAGTAAAATTATAACCCTACCCACAACGAAGCTTAAATTTCAGCTAAAGAAATTCGTGTTACAAAATCAATTTTGCATATTACAAGAATACCATACTTACTTGCAGAATAAGAAGTGCTTTGAAAAAATATGTAAATAGTCTTACGCAAACCCATTTCTTTGTAATTTAATCATTTTTTAAATCAATGATGTATTCAGAAGAATGTATTATTGTTCTATATATCAAGAACTATAACCTGTTTTTATACATATGCAATGAATCATTTGATGTTGAATAATGTATTATTACCGAACAAAAGCGCTGGCAGGTCAATAGACACACAAACAAACACAAACATACACACAAAATTCAAGCTTTCGCAACAAACTGTTGCCTCATCAGGAAAGAGGGAAGGAGAGGGGAAGACGAAAGGAAGTGGGTTTTAAGGGAGAGGGTAAGGAGTCATTCCAATCCCGGGAGCGGAAAGACTTACCTTAGGGGGGAAAAAGGACAGGTATACACTCGCACACACGCACATATCCATCCACACATACAGACACAAGCAGACATATTAGCTTGTGTCTGTATGTGTGGATGGATATGTGCGTGTGTGCGAGTGTATACCTGTCCTTTTTCCCCCCTAAGGTAAGTCTTTCCGCTCCCGGGATTGGAATGACTCCTTACCCTCTCCCTTAAAACCCACTTCCTTTCGTCTTCCCCTCTCCTTCCCTCTTTCCTGATGAGGCAACAGTTTGTTGCGAAAGCTTGAATTTTGTGTGTATGTTTGTGTTTGTTTGTGTGTCTATTGACCTGCCAGCGCTTTTGTTCGGTAAGTCACCTCATCTTTGTTTTTATATATAATTTTTCCCACGTGGAATGTTTCCTTCCATTATATTGATATCATTAATTTGAATCCAACAATTACGTTTGTTATTGTCACTGTTGCATTTCGAAATCTTTTCTGTCGTCTTATTTTCCTCTTTCTGGTCTTTAAATATGTCTGCTTGTGTCTGTATGTGTGGATGGATATGTGCGTGTGTGCGAGTGTATACCTGTCCTTTTTCCCCCCTAAGGTAAGTCTTTCCGCTCCCGGGATTGGAATGACTCCTTACCCTCTCCCTTAAAACCCACTTCCTTTCGTCTTCCCCTCTCCTTCCCTCTTTCCTGATGAGGCAACAGTTTGTTGCGAAAGCTTGAATTTTGTGTGTATGTTTGTGTTTGTTTGTGTGTCTATTGACCTGCCAGCGCTTTTGTTCGGTAAGTCACCTCATCTTTGTTTTTATATATAATTTTTCCCACGTGGAATGTTTCCTTCCATTATATTGATATCATTAATTTGAATCCAACAATTACGTTTGTTATTGTCACTGTTGCATTTCGAAATCTTTTCTGTCGTCTTATTTTCCTCTTTCTGGTCTTTAAATATGTCTGCTTGTGTCTGTATGTGTGGATGGATATGTGCGTGTGTGCGAGTGTATACCTGTCCTTTTTCCCCCCTAAGGTAAGTCTTTCCGCTCCCGGGATTGGAATGACTCCTTACCCTCTCCCTTAAAACCCACTTCCTTTCGTCTTCCCCTCTCCTTCCCTCTTTCCTGATGAGGCAACAGTTTGTTGCGAAAGCTTGAATTTTGTGTGTATGTTTGTGTTTGTTTGTGTGTCTATTGACCTGCCAGCGCTTTTGTTCGGTAAGTCACCTCATCTTTGTTTTTATATATAATTTTTCCCACGTGGAATGTTTCCTTCCATTATAATGTATTATTATTATTACTATTATTATTATTACAGCTACATAAAGTTTACTTAAATTTTACAGCACTAGTTGTTTCTGCTTTGTTACTTTAACCTCATTTATAATAATTCTTTTGGTATCTTTGCTACCTGGGAAAATTCTACTGTTTTCATTGTCTTCAAAAAACTGCTAGATCTTTTCATTTGTTTCTTCAATTTCACCTATTCCTTTCTAAAACTGGTAGAATGCTGTGATCTTTCACGAATTTTGGAGTAACTCTAACCAAACAATGAGAAATGTTGAACTCATGAACTATTTTTTTTTTGACCACGAGTCAGGGAGAAAACTTAAAATTTTAACTTTTGCCCCTTATGCATCACTGAACACTTACTTTTTAATTCCTCAATTAACCTTAAATATTCAGTGTCAGATGATTCTGCAGGTAGGATTTCTTCTTTTTTAGAAATACTGTTGGTATCTGCATTATTAAAGCATGATTCTAAGTCTTTTATAATTTTGTCTGTAATTTGTTGTACCTTGCTTTCAATAGCTGCTTTCATTTTTCCATAACTCAACTTCCTCAGTTTCAATGTAAGAGATACCTCTAAATTAGAACAAGCAAATTACAATTTGCTAATAGCTCTCTCATTAGGAATACACACTGAAGCACCAACGAAAGTGGTATACACTTGCGTATTCAAATACAGAGATACGTAAACAGGCAGAATATGGCACTGCAGTCAGCAAGCCTGTATAAGACAACAAGTGTCTGGTGCAGTTGTTATATCGGTTATTGCTGCTACAATGGCATGTTATCAAGATTTAAGTGAGTATGAATGTGGTATTATAGTCGGCACATGAGCGATGGGACACATCATCTCCATGGTAGTGACAAAGTGGGGCTTTTCCTGCACAACCATTTCACGAGTGTATCGTGAATGTCAGGAATCCAGTAAAACTTCAGATCTCCAACACTGCTGCAGCCGGAAAAAGATCCTGGAAGAACGGGACCAACAACGACTGAAGAGAATTGTTCAACATGACAGAAGTGCAACCCTTCTGCAAATTGCTGCAGATTTCAGTGCTGGGCCATTCACAAGTGTCAGTGTGCGAATAGTTGAGCGAAACATCATCAGATGTACCCTTGATGACTGCATGACCCAAAGCTTTACACCTCATTTGGGCCTGTCAACACCGCCACTGGACTGTTGATGTCTGGAAACACACTGCCTGATAGGGTGAGTCTTGTTTCTAATTGTATTGAGAGGATGGACGTCTATGGGTATGGAGACAATCTCATGAATGCATGGACCCTGCATGTCAGGAGGGGACTATTCAAGCTAGTGGAGGCTCTGGAATGGTGTAGGATGTGTGCAATTGAGGTGATGTAGGACCCCTGATGAATATAGATATGACTCTGACAAGTGACATGTATGTAAGCTTTCTGTCTGATCACTTGCATCCATTCATGTACATTTTGAATTCAGATGGACTTCTGCAATTCCAGCGGGTCAAAGCAATACCTCACATGTCCAGAATTGCTATAAAATAACTCCAGGAACACTCCGCTGGCCACCAGAATCCCCAGACATGAAATTATTGAGCATATATAAGATGCCTTGCAACATGCTGTTCAGAAGTGATCTCCACCCCCCTTGTACTCTTACGGATTTATGGTCAGCTCTGTAGGATTCATGGTGTCAATTCCCTCCAGCAGTACTTCAGACATTAGTCAAGTCCATGCCATGTCATGCTGTGGCACTTCCCGTGCTCGCAGGGGCCTTACATGAATTAGGCAGGTGTACCAGTTTCTTTGGTCCTTCAGTATAAATGTCATTAACAAGGTTACATGATTCTGCCCGTGCATTCATGATAAATATTTTGAGCACTGGGAATTTCCAGAAATCACATTAAGCTTCACTCGTGAATCTGAATTACTTGCACTTAACAAGGACAAATGTTCTACTTTTATTTCCCCTAAACTGACTTTTTATGAACTCTGAGTGGTTCAGAGCATTTTTTCCAAAAATGTACATCAGGATGTATTTTTTCTCATGATTCATACTGATGATTCAGAAGAACATACTTGTACTTTTAAAAAAAGTCTGTCTATCTCCATCAAAGTCATTGACATTTCTTAGTTTCTTGAAACTGTACCATAAATTGTTTTGAGACATGCTTCACTTACTATATGTCCAATAGAGCACTGTTCATCCATTATATTGCATTCCAATAAGTCTTTCAAATTTATATATTATCAAATTTTAAAATTATTTTAGTTAATTAAAAATTTGACTCATGACAAAAGTGCACAAAATATTCTACACTCTCAGTGAAGTATGTACATCAACTATAACAGAAATTTCTGAACAGAATGACTACAACAATACCATACCCAGCAAATGTAGTGAGAGTACACAGTTCATGTACAGACTTATTACTGACTACTGGGCTCCTGTGCAGACTTGTATCACTGTCCACTGAGCTGCAGTACACACTTGTCTTGAGGACTAAACTCATGCATAAAACTGTAGCCTTCTCAACAACAGAGAAATTTCACATGCTTATTATTTTACTTTTATCATTTTGAATTTGTAATATGCACTATTAATTGAGAATAAACCTAAATGTAAATCGGAAATTTTTGAACATAGAACTTAAACAAAGCTCCTATTGTTTAATATTGTATTGTTAAATAAAATAATACTAACTAATTATAGGATGATAGTGTTAAATAAATACAGGTTACAACTAGATTTTATTACAATGAAACAATAAACCATTTAAATAGGCAACAACCGTAAGATCAATTGTAGTGTAATGTCAATTATTTCAACATTTTCAAAAATTCATATCTTTGTTCACAGTCATACATCAATGTTTTTATAGTACTTTGCTGTTATATAAGAGTACAAAATGTGCAAAAATCAAATTTTCATATTCAGTTCCACCAGAGACAACTACCTCCAAACTTAACAAAAATAAAGATTTTCAAATTTCAAAAATTAATAAAAAATTAAGGAAACATTTGTGTGTTCTTGCTCTATACAAGACTGGTAGTTTATGATATGTAACTAGAGAAAAAAATACATTCTGATAAATCACTCCATGGCTGTTATTTTTGGGTCTAAAAAGTGGATTTTCCAGATTTTCAATATCAAAGTTTGGAGGTCATTTTGACTAGTTATTTTTGAATTTAGGGTAATAAGCAATGTTGTAGAGGATACGTTTCTAAAAACAATCTGTTGATTACAGTCTTGTGACTTAAAGCAGTGAAGAGATATTCCAAGTGACGGTTATGTCTCCAAATTGAAAAACTATCATGTACTTACAAATAAAAACAGCCGTCATTCAGTAATAGTGCAGGATAATTTTTTTTTAAAACTGTTTTGAACTTTTAAATTATAGGGTAATCACGTGTAAAAAAATAAAAATATTAAAAAAACAGTCGAACCACCCTCATTGAACCACCCGTACATTTGTCTATTGGTGGCAGTTCATGGACAGTAAACCACCTCCACTGCTATCTCTTGCCACAGGCTGTTGATATGAGCATTTACTAGTTCGTGCATCTGCAATATGTCATACTTTAATTCAGTCATAATCATTATCATTTCACTTGTTACTAAATCATTAGAGATTCTGAACTGACACACCACTTTTTGACTTACACTTTGTGCAGCGGCATGTAGTTTTGTGTCAAGCAATTCATTAATTTATGTCTCTTGTGTCCTTAATCAAGATAAGAAGTCATTTGCAAATTCCGTGCATTGCTCACCAAAACTCTGATCTTACCCTCTGGCTCCAAAACCAAATTGAGTTGTGAGCTGTTGTACCAATGTTTCCATTCTTGTCTGCACCGTTTTAAGTGTGCTCACATCATTTGATAATTGTTGTATCGCATCTGGTGTGATATGCATCTTTTAATGCTGTAATTTTGGAATGTATTCCTGTGAAATTGACAGTGATTTCATTGGGCATTGATTTGATTGGATCTTATTCTTCTTCAGATACCTGATCTTGTGTGAACTGTATTAAAATTCTCACCCATTTATGTGTCCAAACCATGGGCAATGTGATCAAAACTTTTCTTTAATTGTTTTGACTGTTCTTTCGCAATATTACATCTAATTTCAGTTGGGGGCAGATGTACTTGCACTTCTGTCTCAATAGGGGGCACATTTTCAGTGGTCACCTGCATCACATTGCTGTCTTCAACATTTTCATGAGTTTGTATTTTGTCTACATCATCCATATTTTGTACTTTGCCAATTTTTTATTGGAATACAGTTAATAATTTAAAAAAATGATATTACTCACTTCACTTGCACCTGGATTCATGAAATCTGATAGCAAGAGATAAAACAAGGATAGAGTTGCCATATCTACATGGGACCTTGTTGGGACATTTTCAGCTGGGGGTGTAGAAATGAAGTAAAAAATTTATTTGATACAATTATTTTTTATTTAGAACATAATTACATGGAACTTGTCGCAACAGAAATGGTTGGTACAACACATTTTTGGATCATTTCACCTTTTTCAGTAAATCTTTTTTCCCTTTTACATATTTATAAAACTCCATGGAAGTCAGCTTGTAGTTAAACAGGCAATGTTAGATTGACTCCACACTCCCTAGCAGCAGCCTACTCCTTTCATCAGTACACTAGGCCAACATCAGTGAAAATACTCTTTCCATGGTGGATTGCATGTGGCAATAGAAAACAAATATTCACACAATTTTTGCAGTTGACATGGGCGTTCACAAATTTCGGTTTCCTTAAGTAAGTAAACCCATCATTTTTCCATGGAGTGATTACACTTCCATTCTTGTGAGTCACACTAAGTTTCTAAAAAGCTCTTGAGATACATATATTCCTGGAAAGAATTGCCACCTGAAATTTTCACACATTTGTAGTCATGCATACAATAGCATTTTCGATCACCACCCAAACCGCGGTTTCAGATAGCATCATCCTATCAAATACTGGATATTTGTTAAAAGAAAGAGCCCATTTCTCTAAGTAATTAAATGCTATGAAAGCCATTATCTCTTCCTCATTATTATTTATTGGTTAGAGGTCTCGTTCTTCAATTTGTTCATATTCATCTGGATTTACACGCCAATAAAATTGGCAGTCTTCCTCTCATTCAAATATCTTTGAGTGTTGATTAATATATTTCTTATTTTTATTATGAGACTTTATTCTTACCCAAGCATTTTATATTTTTTTCAATTAGAGCCATGTTTGACTACAGAAACCTGAAGTAAATTTCACTGATAAGACTACTGAAATCTGAAATAATCTGAAATTATTTTAGGTGGCCTTCTTCAGCATCAAATAATTGTTTTAATGGAGTCCAAAGCTTGATAATTCTCTCAATATTAGGTATTAACAACAGCCATCTTGTTTTTGAGTGAGATAGAAGAGTCTGATAACTGACATCAACATATAAGTAGAAATCTTTCAGCTTCTCTGTCCTTCCTTCTACATTTTCTCCTAGTTCTTCTCTAATTTTGTGAAACACATTCTGCTGGCCATGTCAATGAATCCCTCCAAAGTTGGTTATGGGTACTGTCTCCTCAAAAAGCAATTAATTTATTTAATGGAATTTTCAGTTGTCTTAAATTGTCTAGACAAAACTTTACAATTGTCTCTAATGTTTCGTTATTCAGCAAATCAAACTCCCACAACTTCTGTCAGTTTCAGTTAAGTATTTAAGAACTAAAGGAAACACCTTTCCAGCCTTGTGGTTCAATGTGTTGGTGCTTATGCCATAAAATGAAAATTCTAGCAATTGTTTAATCCATCTGGACATGGAGTGTGGTGCGAGAATATTTTTAACAATTGCTGTAGCTTTGGTCCAAGCTGTAGACTGCTTTGCAGCAACTTTGGAGTCAGGATGCATTGTGGCATCCAATTTTATGGTACAGTTGAGAGAACTGAAGGGCTGATGATGCTTGACAACTTTATAAGCTGTTGATAGTTCTGCAGCAGCAATGAGCAGTTCTTCTTGGGTGTCTTTGTCAATCATGAATGTGGAAATAGACTTTGATGTTGATGCTACTGCTCATTTATTTGTATGAGTCTTCATAGAAATGTGATGCCTCATAACTGCCTTAACTCTGTGAGTTACTGAGATGAAATAGCCACAAATCTCACACAACACTTCCTGACCCATATGTCCTTTCTTGACAAAAGATCACTCTTTTGTGTAATAATCCAAAAAGCCACACTTTCTCTTTCCATCCTTAGACATCATCTTAAGATATGATAAGTTTATTAGATGGCAAACAGTCGAAAATAACACTCATCTAACATGTCTAATATTTCTCATGTAACTCACATGCTGTGGTGTGTCAGTCCTTGGAAGTTTATTTCAAATAAATATGGGCTGTCTTTGCCAAAAACTATATTATTGCCAAAAGTAGTTACTATCAAGAAAAAAATATTACATATTGAGAAAAAAACGGGCACTTTAAACTGTAGACTGAAGCCTGTGACTGGATAAGAAGCATTTCAAAGCACATTTTACACATTTTTCGTGCACATTCAAGACATAATGCACATCCACATTGTTAAAAGGATATTTACTCTTCCTCTTAAGTTTCAAAGGGCAAAAATTACAGGTTTTTCTTATTTTAAAAGGGTCCTCAAGAGCCTGAAGTTGTGGATGTTTTTCATCTGATATCTGCAGTATGCGTCTGATTGAAACAGTAAGTTGCCTTAGAAGACTTCTTATCTGCAAGTGGCATGCATAAGGGGATTTGCTAGTGGCTTTGCTAATGATTTCATGAAATCAAGATGTGTTATGTCTGGAGTCTTCTTGAAAGATTGGGACAGATGATAAGCCTTTACTCTGCAGGCAATATCTTACCAGTGCGAAAAAATTGCTGCAGGCCATCATCTTGTCATTTGGCTTGTGGGGTAGGCTACACATTTTTGATCCAGGGAATCCACACCGCCTTTTGTTGTGTTATAGAAAGAGACAATTTCTGGTTTACCATTCTCTGGGTTGAGGCTCTCACAATGGTGCATACTGGAGACCAGGATTACAGCTTTCCCATTCTTTGGAATGTAACAGAGAAGTGGCATCTCTTCTGAGAAGCTGTACATGCAGTCTTCTCCAGTCTTCCACTTTGAAGAAGAACAGACTAAAAATCTTTGAAACTGCTGCTGCAGGATCTTCCTTCTTTCTTTCCTCCCTATCTCCTGGGCAATCAAACCTAAGAGCGGCCAAAAAGGACAACATCCTTTTTTTCTTTTCTTTTTTCTCCATGGCACGTCGAAAAATGTCATGTCGTGTCCCATCAGTTGCAAAGAGACAGTCTAGGGACGTGTTTCCTTATCTGAAAATCACTGTATACGCAGGAAGACCAATGAATACTTATAGTTCGGTCATGTCAATTTCATGAAGGGAAGTCAATCTTTAATGGTTCTCATAATTTGTTCTCATTTTTGATATTTTTGCATTTGTCCATGAGATTTCTGGATTTTCTCCCAAATTTCTAGCCAGTGGTTGAAACCAGGGACTTGAACAATTATGTTATGGTGCCTCATCCTTACTTTCAAGGGGGGTTGTTTTTTCCAACACTTGAAACACTTATTTTTTCCGTAAAAATATGTGTAAGAGTCATCATTACTACCATAACTCACAGTATTTTCATCATCTTTATAATCAGTAGGCCTTTATTCCATCTCTGGATGTTCTCTAACTCTTGCTTAGAATCTGAGCTATGACTGCTTTCAATTTGGTAAGATTCTTCCGCTTCACTATTGTTGTCTAGACACTCAGCAAGCCAAACCTAAAGACGAACTGCAAAACTAGGATTACTGCCCTTACAGCGCTTGATAAAGACAGTCTTTCTGCCACCTTCCCTGTAATGAATAAACCTGGAGCTAAGTTTCCTTATTACACAATATTTGAAGCTAAAGAAATAAAAATGAATTTAAATATACAGAAAACAAATTACCTGAGGAAAGTAAGGGAACTGCTATGCCACAATCTCAAAGACCATTCCACACAAGAATGACGGAACTGACAATGGTAAAAACACAAACTCTTCGCTGCACAGCCTTCACACTCAAACGGAAAGGTAGGTAGAGGGTAGAACTTGTAGCTGAAATACTTCAACGAAAGGAGGTGATAATAAAATGATGCCACTCTACGAGACTGCTGCATGTCAGTTAATGGATAACACTTTGCTCATCAAAGTACACATCACTATACATTTCACAACCTATATACCCATAGTAAACACTTCAAACATTACTAACTTGCACTCATTGTTTGTATTATGTTTAGAAAGAATCATCTTATCAGATCACTATTCAAATGGGAACTGATTGTTTCTTCCGCACAGTGCTGCTTATATAATAGTTCCACCCCATACAACTGGAAAAGTTGAGTATTATTTCGAATGATGGAACCACATTTAGAAGGTGCTTGCATCATCAATACAGGCTATTCAAATGAAATGCCATCTGTGAGATGACCTCGTCAACACAAACTTATTGACATAACGTCAACACAAACTTATCGACATAAATACTAACTGAGGCTGCGTTTAAATGTGTGCAGACATGTAGCATTGCTTTGGTACTTGAGCTGAGCTCATACCAGTATCTTGGAAAATTGGGACAAAATTGGGTCCTGTCAGGATGCCAGGACAAGAAAGTCCATAACAGTGACTGTCCTGATATATTGGGTCGGATGGCAACCCTAAACAAAGATGCCCTTACCTTGAATTTTTATGTGACGATCAGAATAATTTTCTAATATAATATAATTATCTTTTTCTCTCAATAAATTTAAACAGATATTTCTGGTTTTACTTCTTTCTGCTCTGTGGAATTTTATTTCATAGACTTTACACACTCCATTCCCAATTTTTTTCATCTTGTTGGTACACAAGTTCCTGATGTTTGCATTTTCAGCTGCTTTGAATGTTTGGATTATTGTTGACAGTTGAGAAGATTATATGTTTTTTCAAGTGTTCTGCGAATTTTTACTTTTGAAAAGATGGATTAAGGAATCTGCATTAAATTCTGCATGAAAAATGTTTTAAACTGCAGTACCACATTCAAAATTTTGAGTGTGCCTTTTGGTGAATCTACTGTGAGTAAGACCTGAGTTTACGAGTAATGTTAATATTTCAAAGTGAGTTGAGATGTTGAAGAGGACAGCTGCCAAACACGCTCTTGCTCAGCAGTTACAGATGACAGAGAGGAAGCAGTAAAGAAAATAGTCCTCGAATATCACCAGATCATCATCACAGACGTTGCTGATGATGTCAGAATACTTTTTGGCTCATGTGAAGCAATTTTTTCTGATGTTTTGGGCATGAAATGTGCAGCAGCAAAATTTGTTTCAAAATTGTTGAGTTTTGACCAAAATTGATGTTGTATAGACATTGCTCAAGAATTACTGAATGAAGACCACAATGCACCAGAATTTATAAAGAAAGTAATAACAGGTAACAAAACTTGAGTATATGGGTATGATGTTGAAACCAAGGCCTTGTCAACCAATGGAAACTGCCTGAAGAGCCAACACTGAAAAAATTCAAAATTTCAATCATGTGTGAAGGTTCTTGTCACTGTTTTCTTTGATTGCAATGGGATAGTGCATCATGAGTTCCTGCCTTATGGTAGTACAGTCAATAAGGAATACTATCTGGAAGCTGTGCTCCATTTGCTTGAGGCAATCAGTAGAAAATGACCAGAATTGTGACAAACTAACTGTGGAAATTGCATTGCGATAATGTTCCTGCTCACACCTCATTGCTTGTTCATGGTTTTTTGGCATAAAACGAAACTGTTGTGTCACCTCAGCCACTGTATTTGCTGGACATGATACCCTGTGATTCCTTTCTATTCCCGTGGCTGAAGAGAACCATGCTGAAACCAAGGCCTTGTCTTCCCTCTGCTTCTAAGATTGGATAAAACACTGGCACAAGTGCATTATATCTGAGAGGGCTTACTTTCGAGGGGATAAAGTTGATACTCATGAATAAATAAAAATTCTTTAGAAAAATGAAAATTCCCATTAGTTTTTGATCACATCTTGTTTTATACTACTACACATAAATGTGTGATTGCCTCCAGAAAGAAACATTACAAATGTGATGGCACAATATGGCCAGTAATTTCTAACACACATCACAAGACATTTAATTTTTTTATAATACTCATTAACTGTTGTATTAGATTTTTATGCCATCATCGGTTATATTTCTTTGATGTGTCAGGCTCTGGTGGCTATTGAGCTTCATCATTGTTTGAAGGTTTATTGACCATAAATACACCATTGTGGCTTCTACATAAAACATGGTAATGAATATTCAATCACCTTGCATTACAACAGATCTGCAGGTTGAACTTGTGAACAATAAAACAACTAAATGAAATGACATGATGAGGCATCAGTCACTTTGCCCTCAAAGAATCTGAGTGCAATTTCCTGATACATCCAACTGTGAAATGTGATTTTAATAACAAATTCAATATTGTGACATTGAAAGGTTATTTACAATGACTGGCAGCCACCTGATAATTAAGAATGAAAGTATTTCTATTTCATAAAAGTATATAAAATGAGATTCGATAACATTACCCCTTACTATATATATATATATATATACCACATTCAGTTATCTCGGTTCCCAGATTTCTGCTGATGGCGACTGCAGCCATGAAATCCGGAGACGCCTGTTGCTCAGTAGACAGGCGATGTCAAACCTTGACAAGATTATAAGGTCCAGAGATATAACACTAGCAACAAAGATCCGTATTGTGAGGGCTATGGTCTTTCCAGTTGTGATGTATGGATGTGAGACCTGGACCATTAGAACGGCTGAATGGCGAAGAATTGACTCCTTCGAATTGTGGAGTTGGAGGAAACTTCTTAGAGTTCCATGGACTGCAAAGAGAACCAACAGATCAATATTGGAGCAAATAAAACCAGATTTCTCCCTGGAAGGTCTAGTGTTAAAACAAAAGCTGACCTACTTTGGACACACAATGCGAAGGCATACCTCGTTGGAAAAAACATTAATGCTGGGGAAGATTGAAGGAACTAGAAGAAGAGGACGTCAGAGGATGAGATGGATCAATGGCATCACAGAAGCAATGTGTTCCAACCTGGAAGGTCTACGGGAGAAAGTGCAAGACAGGAAAAAGTGGCGTGATTTGGTTCATGGGGTCACAAAGAGTCGGAACCGACTAAATGAATAGAGAGAGAGTTATCAATGATGAAAACTGAAGTAAGTCACAAGGAGAGGAAGGCTCCACTTCATTAAGAAATCATTTGTTCCTTTAAGAAAAATGAATTGCTTTTCTTTCTGTCTACATCCTTTATACTTTTCATATATGCAGTCCCTGAATTTTCTTTAATGCATGTTAATTAAGCATTGATATTATACCTCATTCAAAACAGAGTACTTTTTAGTAAACTGAAAGAGCTTTGGATTAAAAAGTCTTTTTAAGAAACATTTTAGTAGGTCAGATTTTAGAGGAGCTCACTGTCAATAGGGGTATTACACTCTTATGGCCATATGTATGGTTTAATTTTGTGTGAATCAAGCTTGGAATAAAGTGTCAATTTTAACTGGGACTCCTGTTTTGTAACAAGTTAGGAGAATTTGCTCCTTCAAATGATTGATCTAGTGGTGCATTGTTTGTATGGAAACCAGACAAAGACAACAAGTGAGGAATTCTTCACAGCCATAAACCATATGTCTCTGTGCATAGCTGTAATTGCATTAGGGATCACCTTTGCAGAAATCGAATTGCATTGTTGAGTTTTCTGAAGTAAGACAATTTCTGAACTTAATATGCAGAAATTATCATTTATTCATAGATAATTTTTTTCTGATGCTAGGGAATTTGGAATTCCTCTTACATCAATAGACTCCAGTAAGATAAAACACTCTAATTCACTCTCTTCTAGCAACATTAACACTGTAATTCACTTTGTTCTATTGTAATAAGTTCCTATTCATTTCACAATGTAACCAAATTACTCATGTCAAGAGATCCAGTTTTAGAAATAGTCCCCTCCCTACCCACTCAAATTCTGTACATATTTGGTGTGTAGCTGCCTAAACACATTGTAGGCGAGTCCACAAATTCTTAGCTGTCAGCGTTAGTACTTGTGTCCCTTTGTCAAGAATGTAGAAGTTTTGCAGCAAGAATGCAGAAGTCTTGGCCATTACGTGATCATGTCTTTCATTGAATAGTTAAGTTGCAGACAGGCACAACAAAAGGACTGCTAAACAAGTAAGATTTTGGCTAAAAGGCCTCTTTGTGAATTAGACCACATACAAACACACATTCACACAAACGCAACTCATACACATGACAACCATCTCTGGCTGCCGAGACTGGAGTGAGGGCAAGAGGACATGATGGGAGAGTAACGTGGAGGCTGGGACGGGGAGGGGCAAGGATAACAAGGCAGGGGTGCATGATGGAAAACTGGTTGTGGGAGCATATTGGGACAAGATGGAAAAAGGGTAGGGCAACTAGGTGCAGTCGGGAGGTTAATTGGGGGTAGGGAGGAGGAGGGAGATATGAAATGCACAGAAGTAAAAAGACTGTGGGGGTGCTGGTGGAATAGAAGGCTTTGTGGTGCTGGAGTGGGAACAGTGAAGGGAATAGGTGAGTGAAAGACAGTGAGTAATGAAGATTTAGGCCAGGAGGGCTACAGGAATGTAGATATATTCAGGGAGAGTTCCCACCTGGCAATTCAAAAAAGCTGATGTTGGTAGGAAGGATCCAGATGGCACAGGATTTAAAGCAGTCACTGAAATGAAGAACTGTGTGTTGGACAGTGTGGGTACCCCAGCTGTTTCTTCACCATAGTTTGTTGGTGGCCATTCATGTGGTCAAACAGCTTGTTGGATGCCATGCCCATATAGAAAGCAGCTCAGTGGTTGAAGCTTAACTTCTAGATAATATGACTGGTTTCTTAGTTATGTTGCTAAGTTTCTCACTAAGGAAGGTGTCACCCTGTTCAGATGTATTTTTGCTTCTGATTAGCGTATATTTAGATATACTGAAACTGTGGTCAAGGATTTCAATAAATCTTTATCCTGCACTGTTTGGCAGTTATCTCGTCCTGGGTGGTACTGAGTCATATGGGGAATGCTCCTCTGCTGCTGTCGGACAGTTGGACTTCGGGAGATGGTGTGTGACTGGAGAGATAAGGCATAGGAAATCTGTTTCTGTACAGGGTTGAGAGGGTAATTACGAAACTTCCTGGCACATAGTTTTAATCTGCCAGGAAGTTTCATATCAGCACACACTCCACTGCAGAGTGAAAAATCTCATTCTGGAGGCTAATTATGGTCTGTGATAGCCTCAGTGAAATCTTTGATGTATTTTGAGAGGGACTGCTTGTCACCACAGATGAGACAGCCACGAGCGGCCTGACTATATGGAAGGGACGTCTTGGTATGAAATATGTGGTAACTGTTGTGACGGTTCACCTTCTTTATTTCTTCATTTGTTGTCCGTGGTGTCGACGTATTGTGTTTTGATACAGGCTGAAAAATGGGGTGTGGAAGTGCAACACTGACTACTTTAAACAACGTAGCCGACAGGTGCACTGTTGCGTTTCACAGTAGTTTACTTTCACTGTTCACAACCCCCTAATAATATACAGTTATATATGGATAGTGCACTATTGTTTTAACTTTCCGTAAGCCTCATTAATAGTTTGCAGGCAACCCTCCACATACTGCTACAACAGTTTACTACTGAGCATCTAAACAGTAAAAACCTAATCACAAAGTTCACAGTTCTTGGAGAATAGAAAAGTACATATGGAGCAGACACTGTCATTGTTTTAGCACATGGCCTAATTGTGTCCACTTATTTCACAGATGCATTGTTGTTGATCTAACCAATACAGGTTCCTCATCTGAAACTTGGCCGTGGACTGACTGTCTCGAGACAAAAAATTGGGCCCTTATATATCCTCACAATAATAGGTACTGAAACTTCACATTGTTTGATGTTTAATTTACAGAAATTATAATTAAAACTTAATTCATTAAATTAATTGAATACATTGAAAAATTCTGTCTTTTTAACGGTTTCTTCTACTACAAGAGTTAGGCCAAATTATTTGTTTAAATCACAATGTTAACAAATATAAGTATGAAAACAATACTTTGGACAAAACTGTTAATTACTTTGGAATTAGTTAAGGGCTGGCTTTGCTAACATGCTTTTGAATAGAGAAAAATAGATTCTTTAAGAATACTATTAGGTGTTCCTCCAAATGTTTATAATTAGTACAGAATTTATATTTGTTTATAAGTCAACAATAGAATTTAAGTTATGAAACAATTACTGATTCCACCCTATAATGAAATAATTAACTAGGAATAGCCAAATAAATAAAAAAATCAATTACATACATAAAACTAAGCACAAAATTAGATCTGGTGTTATATTCTTTAAAACTGAGGGTCAATCTTTCTGTATTATGAAAATAAAAATTATACTCACATATGTTAATGGAATTCGAAAATGGAATTCCAAAATGAAAAAATGATTTTTAAGAAGGCAGATGGCAAAACAAGAAGGGAAGTAAAAATATACCAGCTTGCTTCGTCACATCACCCCCTCACTGGATAGAGCAGATAGATATGGCAAATAGCTAATTGGACAATTTGATGACTACAAGTGGCCCCAGACAGTGGGTTAAAAATTCTACGCACAAAAACATATTACATAGAAGTAGCGGAAAGGAGAGAAATAAAAAGACTGGGTGTGGCGATGAAATGATGGCTGTGTAGTGCTGGGATGGGAACAGGGAGGGGGCTGGATGGGTGAGGACATTGACTAACAAAGATTGCGACCAGGAGGGTTACGGGAATGTAGGATGTATTGCAGGGAAAGTTCCCACCTGCACAATTCAGAGGTGTTGGTGAGAAGGATCCATATGGCACAGGCTGTGAAGCAGTCATTGAGATGACGGATATCATGTTTGGCAGCATGTTCAGCAACAGGGTGGTCCACTTGCTTTTTGGCCACAGTGTGTCGGTGGCCATTCATGTGGACAGACAGCTTGTTGGTTGTCATGCCTACATAGAATGCACCACAGTGGTTGCAGCTTACCTTGTAAATCACATGACTGGTTTCACAGGTAGCCCTGCCTTTGATGGTATAGGTGAAGTTCGTGACGGAACTTGAGTAGGTGGTGGTAGGAGGATGTATGGGACAGGTCTTGCATTGAGATCTATTACAGGGGTATGAATCAAGGGACTGGGAGCAGGGGTTGTGTAAGGATGGTTGAGTATATTGTGTGGGTTCAGTGGACGGCAGAATACCACTGTAGGAGGGGTGGGCAGGGTAGTGCGCATGACATTTCTCATTTCAGGGCACAACAAGAGATAATCAATACTCTGGCAGAGAATGTAATTCAGTTGCTCCAGTCCCAGATGGTACTGAGTTAAGAGGGGAATGCTCCTCTGTGGCTGGACTGTGGGACTTTGGGAGGTGGTGGGAGACTTGAAAGATAAGGCATGGGAGATTTGTTTTTGTACAAGGTTGGGAGGATCATTACGGTCAGTGAAGGCGTTAGTGAGACACTCAGTATATTTTGAGAGGGACTGCTCATCACTGCAGATGCAACGACCACAGGTGGCTAGGCTGTATGGAAGGGACTTCTTGGTATGGAATGGGTGGCAGCTGTCAAAATGGAGGTATTGCTGGTGGTTAGTAGATTTGATATGGACAGAGATACTGATGTAGCCATCTCTGAGATGGAGATCAACATCTAGGAAGGTGGCTTGTTGGATTGAGTAGGACCACGTGAAGCAAATGGGGGAGAAGTTGTTGAGGTTCTGGAGGAATGTGGATAGGATGTCCTCACCGTTGATCCAGATAGCAAAGATGTCATCAATGAATCTGAACCAGGTGAGGGGTTTAGGATTCTGGGATTTTAGGAAGGATACCTTTAGATGGCCCATGAATAGGTTGGCATAGGATGGTGCCATGTGGGTGCCCATAGCTGTACCCCAATTTGTTTATAGGTAATGCCTTCAAAGGAGAAGTAATTGTGGGTGAGGATCCATATCTACATCTATGTGATTACTCTGCTATTCACAATAAAGTACCTGTTAGAGGGTTCAATGAACCACCTTCAAGCCGTCTTTCTACCATTCCACTCTGGAACGGCATGCGGGAAAAACGAGCACTTAAATTTTTCTGTGTGAGCCCTGATTTTTCCTATTTTATTGTGATGATCATTTCTCCCTATGTAGATGGATGGCAAAGGAATGTTTGGAAAACTGGTGATTGAAATTTCATGAGAAGATCCCGTTGCAATGAAAAACGCCTTTGTTTTACTGATTGCCACTCCAATTCATGTATTATATCTCCCCTATTTTGCGAAATACAAAATGAGCTGTCCTTCTTTGTGCTGTTTTGATGTCATCTATCAGTCCCACCTGATGCAGATCCCACACCGCACAGCAATACTCCAGAATAGGGCAGACAAATGTGGTGTAAACAGTCTCTTTAATAGACCTGTTGCACCTTCTAAGTGTTCTGCCAATGAATCGCAGTCTTTGGTTTGCTCTACCCACAATATTATCTATGTGATTGTTCCAATTTAGGTTATTTGTAATTGTAATCCCTAAGTATTTAGCTGAATTTACAGCCTTCAGATTTGTGTGACTTATCACTTAACTGAAATTTAGCTGATTTCTTTGAGTAATCATGTGAATAACTTCACACTTTTCTTCATTGAGGGACAATTGCCACTTTTTGCACCATACAGATGTCTTATCTAAATCATTTTGCAAGTCATTTTGATCATCTGATGACTTTACAAGATGGTAAATGACAGCATCATCTGAAAAAATCTAAGACGGCTACTCAGATTGTCTCCTATGTCGTTAATATAGATCAGGAACAATAGAGGGGCTATAGCACTTCCTTGGGGAACGCCGGATATTACTTCTGTTTTACTCGATGACTTTCCATCTATTACTACAGGGTGTATACGTGGACTACAAAAAAAAAATTCCCGGATTTCCCGGTTAAAAATACACTTTCTCCCAGGTGAAAACACACTTTTTCCATGTTATGTGACAGTATATTTTCCCTTGGAACTGCAGCACTTATCAATCCTTTAAATGGTTATGGTTTTATAAACAGCCGTAGAATTTCCCGGCACTTTAGAAAACGAAACTTAGGGAAAAAGACAAGTTTTGGAAATGTCTTTGATGTGTAGCAACATGTATGCTGCGTATTTTCATATTATGAGAGTATACATTGAAATTCCACCAAACACCGCATGTTACTTTCCAAATCATTGAAATCGAGATTGCAATGTGCTTTTGTAAGCCAGTCATAGCTCATGTCACGTGATCTCGCCAACCAATGACAACGGATATTCAGAGTGTAGGACTCGTGATGTAGTCAGCTAACAGCAACTTCACTGTTAAGTAGCATGAACACACAAACAGGGAAAGTTAATAGTTTAAATTAATATACATACTGTTGTTACAAGAAAAGCAAAGCTTTCACCTATAAAATTGGTGTCTAAGGTTAATAAGCTGCAAGATAAACTAACCTTTTGCATATAAAGTTGATCTGAGATGGTTGATACAGTGTGACTCGTACGTAGAGCATGCAGTGCAGTTTGTAAGGCAACAAGAGAAACACAGGAAAGAAAAGAATGGAGGATGGACACTGAGTATAGCAATGCAAAAAAAAGTAGTAACAAAGGAAAACAGCACAGGGTTAGAATCAAAGAAAAGCCATAAGGCAAAAATCAAACAATGGAAAATCCAGGACGGAATGTAACAATACAAGAGAAGGAAAGTTGCTACTCACCATATAGCGGAGATGCTGAGTTGCGATAGGTACAACAAAAAGATTCATACAATTACAGCTTTCGGCCATTAAGGCCTTTGTCAGCAACAGGCACACATGTACACACTCACACTCACGCAAACGCAACTTGCACACACATCAGTGTTTGTGTGGGTATGTGTGTGTGTATGGCTAAGGGCACCAACATGGCACAATCCTATGCCAACCTATTCATGGGCCATCTAGGGGTATCCTTCCAAAAAGCCCAGAATCCTAAACCCCTCACCTGGTTCAGATTCACTGATGACATCTTTGCTATCTGGATTGAAGGTGAGGACACCCTATCCACATGCCTCCAGAACCTCAATAACTTCTCCCCCATTTGCTTCACCCAATCCTACTCAACCCAACAGGTCGCCTTCCTAGATGTTGAACTCCACCTCAGAGATGGCTACATCAGTACCTCTTTCCATATCAAACCTATTAACCACCAGCAATACCTCCACTTCGACAGCTGCCACACATTCCACACTAAGAAGTCCCTTTCGTACAGCCTAGCCACCCATGGTCATTGCATCTGCAGTGACGAGCAGTCCCTCTCAAAATATACCGAAGGTCTCACTAAAGCCTTCACTGACTGTAATTATCCTCCCAACCTTGTATAAAAACAAATCTCCTGTGCCTTATCTTGCGCAGGTGGGAACTTTCCCTGCAACACATCCTATGTTGCCGTAACCCTCCTGGCCTCAATCTTCATTAGTCACTGTCCGCACCCATCCAGCCCCCTCCCTGTATTCATTCCAGCACTACACAGCTGTCATTTCATTGCCACACCCAGTCTTTTAATTTCTCTCCTTCCCACTATTTAAACCCCCCCCTCCCTACCTTTCTCCTGCCCTCCATCTAAACTGCAGCACTTCACTGTCCGCCACCCCCACCATACTATCCCTCCCACTCCTGGCCCCAGCCTCCGCCTTACCCCCACCCAGTCACCACTCCCATCATGCACTGGTGCTGTTGCTCGCAGTGTGGTTTCAGTTGTCTGAGTCTACAGATATGTGTGCAAGTTGTGTTTGTGTGTGTGTATGTGTGTCTATTGCTGACAAAGGCCCTAATGGCTGAAATCTATAATTGTGTGAATCTTTTTGTTGTGCCTATCGCGACTCAGCATCGCCACTATATAGTGAGTAGCAACTTTCCTTCTCTAATATTGTTATATTCCATCCTGGATTTTCCATTGTTTGATTACTTCTCACTTAAGTCTAAGAAAAAAGGTTTCACACTAAAAATGAAAGTCATTACTTCATAAATGAATACTTTACATAGTTCTCGTAACACTACAATAATTAAGACTAAAATTGACTACATTACAAAAGGTGTGGACTAGAAAAATTTTTAAGATCAATTGCACATTACACTACAAAACATTACTCTAAGTCATAACTGCCTGTAACTGGTTAAACTAGAAAGATTTTTAATCTTTCTCATTTTCAAAATAGCAAAAGCTCAAGATGTGCAGTAGCATAGATTTACTAATCATTACGATATGAAAAAAAACAGAGTCACCATTAAATACCTTAATTACTATTCAAATCAAAATTAAGAGGATGGACGCTGTACCAAATCATTGCCCTATTTCTCTACTCAACTCTGAGCACTACTCTCATTCAAAGAGAAAATTAACTCCTCAAAAAACTTACCTAATAGTTGATCTGTCAGAAATATCCACATCAGTCTAGCACCACAGTTATCAGCTAATCAGCAGACTTACTGTTCTTTGTTCCAGTATTACCACTTTAAGCCCATAATTCCTCAGAGCACAAAAAGAACTTTTCAGTTAGCCTATAGATCCAATGATGCAGCATTATATTACTTGTACCTCACTAAAATATTGTCCTTTCTTTTAAGCCCCCATTTCCAGCTGCAGTGTCATGAATTTCACAATATACACAGTACCCAATGTTGCCTAGTTCACAATTAGATCATCAATACAGTCACACCACATTTGTTTGTATACGGTTATGTTTTTCATTACTCAAGCATGTCTGTCAGCTCCATTATATTACTTACCTTTCTTACCTCTTTAGCTAGTGGAGCGCATTCTAAAAAAAAATTATCCCTTCTGCAGAGACAGGCTCCCTAACCATTAAGACCCTAACATTATTTTATTATTTTGCTATTGCTTCATTATTTAATAAATACCTGCTCTGCTTATCTAATGTAAAATTGACTCTACTGAAAAACACTCCACAGTAACAGATCCTTATGCTAAGGCAAACGTAACTCTACTTACTGAACAGGCAAAATTATCACTCAGAAAAACTGTTATTTCCCTGTATTCCGTCAAATTGCTTAAGATTCTAGCCTGAAGGGTGATATACATACAAATCTTGCTTATTCTTTCCACACATTACTCCGGGCAACTAAGTTTAAGGTTGTAATTCCTTAATGTTAGAAAAGGCTAAACTGTGACACAAATAGATAGTTATCTCCATATACTTATTGCACTAAACACAAAATCTTCTATTATACCGCAATTAATATTAAGACCTAGTATTCAAGATGATTTTTACTGCATATTGCCTCTGCTGCTGCACCAATGAGCTGATTACTTCAGATGTTAATTGTTTTTGCTGTGGTCTTCAGTCCTGAGACTGGTTTGATGCAGCTCTCCATGCTACTCTATTCTGTGCAAGCTTCTTCATCTCCCAGTACCTACTGCAACCTACATCCTTCTGAATCTGTTTCGTGTATTCATCTCTTGGTCTCCCTCTACGAATTTTACCCTCAACACTTCCCTCCAATACTAAATTTGTGATCCCTTGATGCCTCAGAACGTGTCCTACCAACCTATCCCTTCATCTAGTCAAGTTGAGCCAAAAACTTCTCTTCTCCCCAATCCTATTCAATACCTCCTCATTCGTTATATGATCTACCCATCTAATCTTCATCATTCTTCTGTAGCACCACATTTCAAAAGCTTCTATTCTCATCTTGTCCAAACTAGTTATCGTCCATGTTTCACTTCCATACAAATACTTTCAGAAACGACTTCCTGACACTTACACCTATACTCAATGTTAACAAATTTCTCTTCTTCAGAAACACTTTCCTTGCCATTGCCAGTCTACATTTTATATCCTCTCTACTTCGGCCATCATCAGTTATTTTGCTCCCCAAATAGCAAAACTCCTTTACTACTTTAAGTGTCTCATTTCCTAATCTAATTCCCTCAGCATTACTCAACTTAATTCGACTACATTCCATTTTCCTCGTTTTGCTTTTGTTGATGTTCATCTTATATCCTCCTTTCAAGACACCATCCATTCCATTCAACTGCTCTTCTAAGTCCTTCACTGTCTCTGACAGAATTACAATGTCATCGGTGAACCTCAAAGTTTTTATTTCTTCTCCATGGATTTTAATACCTACTCTGAATTTTTCTTTTGTTTCCTTCACTGCTTGCTCAATATACAGATTGAATAACATTGGGGAGAGGCTACAACCCTGTCTCACTCCCTTTCCAACCACTACTTCCCTTTCATGTCCCTCGACTCTTATAACTGCCATCTGGTTTCTGTACAAATTGTAAATAGCCTTTCGCTCCCTGTATTTTACCCCTGCCACCTTCAGAATTTGAAAGAGAGTATTCCAGCCAACATTGTCAAAAGCTTTCTTAAAGTCTACAAATTCTGGAAACATAGGTTTGCCTTTCCTTAATCTAGCTTCTAAGATAAGTCGTAAGGTCAGTATTGCCTCATGTGTTCCAATATTTCCACGGTATCCAAACTGATCTTCCCCGAGGTCGGCTTCTACCAGTTTTTCCATTTGTTTGTAAAGAATTCGTGTTAGTATTTTGCATCCGTGACTTATTAAACTGATTGTTCAGTAATTTTCATATCTGTCAGCACCTGCTTTCTTTGGGATTGGAATTATTATATTCTTCTTGAAGTCTGAGGGTATTTCGCCTGTCTCATACATCTTGCTCACCAGATGGTAGAGTTTCATCAGGACTGGCTCTCCCAAGGCCATCAGTAGTTCTAATGGAATGTTGTCTACTCCCGGGGCCTTGTTTCGACTCAGGTCTTTCAGTGCTCTGTCAAACTCTTCACGCAGTATCGTATCTCCCATTTCATCTTCATCTACATTCTCTTCCATTTCTATAATATTGTCCTCGAGTACATCGGCCTTGTATAGACCCTCTATATACTCCTTCCATCTTTCTGCTTTCCCTTCTTTGCTCAGAACTGGGTTTCCATCTGAGCTCTTGATATTCATACAAGTGGTTCTCTTTTCTCCAAAGGTCTCTTTAATTTTCCTGTAGGCAGTATCTATCTTACCCCTAGTGAGATAAGCCTCTACATCCTTACATTTGTCCTCTAGCCATCCCTGCTTAGCCATTTTGCACTTCCTGTTGATCTCATTTCTGAGACGTTTGTATTCCTTTTTGCCTACTTCATTTACTGCATTTTTATGTTTTCTCCTTTCATCAATTAAATCAATATTTCTTCTGTTACCCAAGGATTTCTACTAGCCTTCTTCTTTTTACCTACTTGATCCTCTGCTGCCTTCACTACTTCATCTCTCAAAGCTACCCTTCTTCTTTTACTGTATTTATTTCACCCATTCCAGTCAGTTGTTCCCTTATGCTCTCCTTGAAACTCTGTACAACCTCTGGTTTAGTCAGTTTATCCAGGTACCATCTCCTTAAATTCCCACCTTTTTGTAGTTTCTTCACTTTTAAGCTACAGTTCATAACCAATAGATTGTGGTCAGAGTCCACATCTGTCCCTGGAAATGTCTTACAATTTAAAACCTGGTTCCTAAATCTCTGTCTTACCATTATATAATCTATCTGAAACCTGTCAGTATCTCCAGGGTTCTTCCATGTATGCAACCTTCTTTTATGATTCTTGAACCAAGTGTTAGCTATGATTAAGTTGTGCTCTGTGCAAAATTCTACCAGGCGGCTTCCTCTTTCATTTCTTCCCCCCAATCCATATTCACCTACTACATTTCCTTCTCTCCCTTTTCCTACTACCGAATTCCAGTCACCCATGACTATTAAATTTTCGTCTCCCTTTACTACCTGAATAATTTATTTTATCTCATACATTTCTTCAATTTCTTCATCATCTGCAGAGCTAGTTGGCATATAAACTTGTACTACTGTAGTAGGCATGGGCTTCGTGTCTATCTCGGCCACAATAATGCGTTCACTATGCTGTTTGCAGTAGCTTACCTGCACTCCTATTTTGTTATTCATAATTAAACCAACTCCTGCATTACCCCTACTTGATTTTGTATTTATAGCCCTGTATTCACCTGACCAAAAGTCTTGTTCCTCCTGCCAGTGGACTTCACTAATTCCTACTATATCTAACTTTAACCTATCCATTTCCCTTTTTAAATTTTCTAACCTACCTGCTTGATTAAGGGATCTGACATTCCTCGCTCCGATCTGCAGAGCACCAGTTTTCTTTCTCCTGATAACGACGTCCTCTTGAGTAGTCCCCGCCCAGAGACCTGAATGGGGGACTATTTTACCTCAAGAATATTTTACCCAAGAGGACGCCATCATCATTTAACCATACAGTAAAGATGCATGCCCTTGGGAAAAATTATGGCTGTAGTTTCCCCTTGCTTTCAGCCGTTCGCAGTACCAGCACAGAAAGGCCCTTCTGGTTAGTGTTACAAGGCCAGATCAGTCAATCATCCAGACTGTTGCCCCTATAACTACTGAAAAGGCTGCTGCCCCTCTTCAGGAACCACATGTTCGTCTGGCCTCTCAACAGATACCCCTCCGTTGTGGTTGCACCTATGGTATGGCTATCTGTATCGCTGAGGCACACAAGCCTCCCCACCAACGGCAAGGTTCATGGTTCTTGGGGGAGGGGGGGGGGGGGGGGGGGGGAGAGGTTAATTATCCTCCACAATTTCTGACACCTTTTATTTTCTGTTTTTGCCTTACCTCTTTGTTTGACAGAAATTCTTTAATCATGGTACCAATTTACTTTCTTCCATTCTCTTATGATTCCATTACTTATATCCAACATATACTGCACAAATTAATGATGTGAATATAATAGAGGGAAACATTCCACGTGGGAAAAATATATCTAAAAATAAAGATGATGTGACTTACCAAACGAAAGTGCTGGCAGGTCGATAGACACACAAACAAACACAAACATACACACAAAATTCAAGCTTTCGCAACCAACCGTTGCTTCGTCAGGAAAGAGGGAAGGAGAGGGAAAGACGAAAGGATGTGGGTTTTAAGGGAGAGGGTAAGGAGTCATTCCAATCCCGAGAGCGGAAAGACTTACCTTAGGGGGAAAAAAGGACAGGTATACACTCGCACACACACATATATCCATCCGCACATACACAGACACAAGCAGACATTATCTGTCTGCTTGTGTCTGTGTATGGCGTATTGTTGTTGATCTAACCAATACAGGTTCCTCATCTGAAACTTGACCATGGACTGTCTTGAGACCAAAAATTGGACCCATATATATCCTCACAATAATAGGTACTGAAACTTCACATTGTTTGAGGTTTAATTTACAGAAATTACAATTAAAACTTAACTCATTAAATTAACTGAATACATCAAAAAGTTCTGTCTTTTTAACAGTTTCTTCTACTACAAGAGTTAAGCCAAATTATTTGTTTAAATCATGATGTTAACAAATATAAGTATGCAAACAATACTTTGGACAAAACTGTTAATTATTTTGGAATTAATTAAGGACTGGTTTTGCTAACATGTTTTTTAATAGAGCCAAATAGATCCTTTAAGAATACTATTAGGTGTTCCTCCAAATGTTTATATTTGTTTATAAGCCAACAATAGAATTTATGAGCACAATATTAGGTCTGGTGTTATATTCTTAAAAACTTTGTGTCAACCTTTCTCTATTATGAAAATACATATTATACTCGCCAATGTTAATGGTCTAATTCAAAAATGAAAAATGAATTTTAAGGAGGCAGATGGCAAAACAAGAGGGGAAGTAAAAATATCGCAGCTTGCTTGTCACACTGTGTGCAAAATGATGTATGTCAAGCCCAAACCTACTTGCAGTACCTCCTTTCCATCCATAAAATTCTTCTGCCTTTCCAATCACAAATTCCTGGATCCCATTTCACACTGAACCAGTTGCCTTCCAGGAACTAGAGCAGTATCCACAACCCACCTCAAAAAACTCTCCAACCTGTTCACCTCCTGCTTACACCTTGGACCACCACTATCGACAAATGCTACGACTCCAAACCTCCCCCAAGCCCCTCATAACTGACAAACACTGCCTTGCTGACCTAAATTATATTTACCCTACACTCAAAACTCCCTCCCACCCCCATAAAGAATCCAGAACCTAAGCAGACCTGAAACACCAACATGAACCTCTCCTCCAAAAGCATTAGTCCCACAGAAGTATCAGTTCTTTCCAATGGCCTTAACTTTTGACGTCTTCCAAATTCAGTTGTGCTGGATTTTTTTAAAGATCTGTCCTTCCCATGGTCCCTGCAGTGGAAGCACTATTTCACCACCAAACCTACCAATCAGACTCAACCGTAAATGTATTCTGAATCCTGCCTGACTCAGTTCATTCCTCCATCCAACCCTGATCCACCCTCACTGCCACCAAATCACCTCTGTCAACTTTGCAGAATGTCTTAACCTCAAACCTTGAATCACCATCATTACCCAAATCCCTCAACAGGTAAGCTAACCTTACATCTGCAGAAAGATTGGCAATCGACCACCTAAAAATTGATCCCAACCTTATAAGCTTATTTGCTGAAAAAGGCTCCAACACTGTAGTTTTGAAACAAAGGGATTACCTGCTTGGAGGACTCTGTCAGCCGTCAGATTCATCCACCTACAAACCCTGCCAGTGACACCAATCCAGAAATCCAGCAGGATCAAATTCTTAAGTCCAACCCAGAACCTCTCCCTACAGTCTACCTCTCTCCTACCACTTCCAGCACTCCTACCTTCTACATGCTTCCTAAAGTTTATAAACCCAATCACCCAGGATGCCCTATTGTGACTATTTACTGTAACACTGCTATGAGAATCTCTGTTCATCAATACCTTCAGCTTATTATCCTCAATCTACCCTCAAACATAAAAGATACCAACCATTTCCTCTACTGACTCTCCACAGTTCCTGTTCCTTCGCCACATGGTGCCTGCTCATTGATGTTGATGCCACCTCCCTTTACACTAACATCCCAAATGGACATGGCCTTGCTGCTATTGAGCACTAGCTCTCCTGACTCCTGATGGATTCCAAACCTACAACCTCCTTCCTGGCCACCATGACCTTCTCCCACATTTGCTTCACCTTGTACTCCTCAGCCCAGCAAGTCACCTTCCTTGATGTTGATCTCCACCTCAAAGGTGCTTTCATCTGTACCTCCGTCCATATCAAACCTAACCACCAGCAATACCTCCACTTAGGCAGCTGTCAACCATTCCATACCAAATAAGTCTGTCGTATATAGCCTAGCCACCACAGCTGCCACATCTGTAATGAGCCGCACCTTTCAAAATACCCCAAGGGTCTCACTGACTTTTTCACAGAAGGTAATCACTCTCACAACCATGTACAGAAACGGATTTCCTGTGCCTCCTCTCCCTCCCCCCCCCCCCCCCCCCCCCCGCCACCTCCCGGCTGCACCTAGGCGCCCTACCCTCTGCCCATCTCATCCTTATATGCTTATATTTTGAGAGAGGCAAGGCATCACAATGAGGATGTATGATAATTTTTTTCATTGAGCTGCAGGTCAGAATAACCTTTGTTCAGGAGAAAAATCATTTATCATTTTAATTTTGTGCTTGACTTAAAAAAGAAAAAAAGTTAATAGGCAGTAGAGAGAGTTTCTCAGCACCTTCAGCTGTTAGCTCCATTCATATGGAAATGCAGCATAAATTGAAAGCTGCAAGAAGAGGCTTGATATTGTAAAATTCTCATCCACTAAATTATATAATAAATCCTTCTTCCTGTCATTTATTTGGTCTTTTCTAATGACCAGGCAGTTTAGCTTATATTCTTTATAAGTACGGTTGCCATATGTCCCAATATATCAGGACCATCACCCATTATGGACCTTCTTGTCAGAACATGGGCAAATTTTGCAAAATACTGTTACGAGCTAGAATCAAGTACTGAAGTAAAACCATCTGTTAGTGCAACATGTAAATGCAACATCAGTTAGTCTTATTTATGTCAACAACTTTATGTTGATGATGTAGTCTCACAGATGGCATTGTATTTGCATACTCTGTATTGACAGTGCAAGCAACTTCTAGATGTAGCACGACCATTTGAGAAAATACTGGACTTCTCCAGTAATACGGGGCTGGAACTATTTAAGTAACAACATGCTGAAGAAACAGGGCAGTTCCCATTTGAATAGTGAGCTGATAAGACAATTCTTTCCACAGATAATATGAACAACAAGTGCAACTTAGTAATGTTTGAAGTGTTTACTGTGGGTATATGGGGTGTGAAGTGTATCATGACTCCTATTTCAATGACTTAAGTGTTATTGTCAACTGTTTAGCATCTAATAAACTTATCACAGCTTACAAAAATGCCTACGGGTGGAAAGAGAAAGTCACATTTTTTGGATGATTACACAAAAGAGTGGTCTTTTATCAAGAAAAGACATACAGATCAAGAAGTGTTGTGTAAGATTTGTAGCTGTTTCACCTCAGTCAATCATGGAGGTGAGGCAGATGGGAGGCATCACATTTCGACGAAGAATCATATAAATAGATTCACGGTAGCATTAACATCAAAGCCTATATTAAAGAACACATCCACAAAGAATTGTTCATTGCTGCTGCAGAACTAACAACAGTTAGTTGTCAAGCTTCATCAATCGTTCAGCTCTCTTTCTATACTTTAAAACTAAATGCCATAATGTATCTTGACTCCAACATCGCCACAAAGCAGTCTACAGCCAGGACCAAAGCTACAGTGAGTGTTAAAAATATTCTTGCACTACACTCCATATCCAAATGCATTAAACTATTGAAAGAAGTTTCATTTTATGGTATAGGCACTGACAAATCGAAATATAAGGCAAAAATTTAGTAGGAATTTGATACCCTGCCCATATTCTTCACAATACTGTATTTAGCACTGCTGGAGTCTTTAATTGAAACATTGATATTATCGTCATGAAAATATTCAATTATTTTTCAATATACATGGTACAGATAGACAAGCTGAAAGAACTCTACTTATATGTTGATGTCGATGGTCAGACTCTCACTCAAAAATAAGATGGCTGTTGTAGTGTTGGCAGAAGAGCCAACACTGTGTTGCTAGAGGAGGCCAAAATGCACACTTTAAGCTCACGCAGGCTGGCGTGAGGTCTGGAACAGTTATAGGAGTTGAGTCTAATAAAAAAGGTACATAGCTGGTAGAATACTTAACTTTAATCCATAATTGGTGTACATCGCTCTTGACTGTACATGCTTCAAGATAAATATCAAATGCTATGGCGCCTTGCTAGGTCGTAGCAAATGACGTAGCTGAAGGCTATGCTAACTATCGTCTTGGCAAATGAGAGTGTATTTGTCAGTGTAGCATCACTAGCAAAGTCGGCTGTACAACTGGGGAAAGTGCTAGTAAGTCTCTTTAGACCTGCCGTGTGGTGGCGTTCGGTCTGCAATCACTGACAGTGGTGACACGCGGGTCCGACATGTACTAACGGACCGCGGCTGATTTAAAGGCTACCACCTAGCAAGTGTGGTGTCTGGCGGTGACACCACAGCTGTCATTAATGCCTGCAATTGAGAGAATTATTATGCTTTGGATTCCATTAAAACAATTTTTTGATGCTAAAGGCAGGCCTCCTAAAATAATTTCAGATTTTTTCTGTAGTCTGATCAGTGAAATTTACTTCATGTTTCTGCAGTCAAATTTGACTCTGTTTGAAAATAATTTAAAAAGATTGGAGAAGAATAAAATCTCAATAATAAAAATAAGTAATATAATAAATGACACTCAAAGATGTGTGAATGTAAGGAAGACTACCAATTTTATTGGCATGCAAACCATGACAACCACACCTGCAGTACAAAATAATTTCTGATTCAACAGGTTTCTTCTTTCTCTAAATAATAAGACAGTACTGTTCAGTGATGCAGTGATGCCACCCTCTGAAGCTCAAAAGTCCAAACTGAGTACTCATGTCCCTTTTCTGTATAAAGTGTCCCACGGGTGTGTGTACGAGAGAGAGAGAGAGAGAGAGAGAGAGAGAGAGAGTAGCTATAACAAATGAAATAACGGCCTACAATTTCACATGCACGACAATAAACTAGTAGTAGAGTTTAGGGTGCACAACTACAATATTTACTAGCACCTTTGCAATACTACATGATACAATGTAAACTCTGGACTTACATTATTAAAGTGCTCCCTTCTCCTTTCAGTAGGTACAGCTTTCTTTTTGTAGAAATATTACTCCATACAGTTCCCTCTATTAGTCCCTGTTGGGACTTATTGTGAAGACTGAGATGTTTTTATTCCACTTCATAAATTCTGTAGTCTGTTCAATTTGGTTAAAATGAAAGTCTCACAACACATATGGAATGTAAATTCTCAGCACCAATTCTGTTCTCTTTTCCAGTTTTTATACAGGGTTGTCAAAAGTTTCCCCAAGTGATTTACAGACATGTTTTAGCATTTTCCCCTGACAAAATTTGAGACTGGTTGATTAATTGAGATGGTTCATGGGACCTAACAGCAAGATCATCAGTTCTGTGATTTCAAAGTTACTCACAGAAGAAAGAGGGTCAGCTAAAAGTGGATGGATCCAGTCAGAGGAGTCAAACTATAAAACAAGGAAGCTGAAACACACACAGTAAAAGGCATAAAAGGTTAGACCAAACCTAAAAATGGGGAAAAAGTGATATTTCCATGGGAGTGCTCACGGGGTCCCAGACTGAGAATATGTAAAGAGAGGCCCCAACCGCAACCACCCTGTCTCTGCTCCAGGAGTAAAGAAAACCTTATATCTGGAAATAACCAGTTAAAAGAGGGAACTGAGGACCAGTTCACCATCTGGTGAATTGTCTGCTAATATTAAAATTAAGAAAGACTCTACTTAGCATGAAGGGGACATTCTACCAATATGTGAGATATTGTCAGTCTGGTTCCACAACCATATTGTGGCGGTGGTTTATTACACAGGAGGACACAAGGGATGAGCGGCATAAAGCAGTGGACCCCTCTGAGGGGAGCAGAAGGAAGAGCACCAAAGTACAGAAATCTCCTTGATTGTGCGGAGTTTATTACTGAGAGCAGTAGCACACCAGATGTTGTATTTGTAGAGGGGGAAATTCTTGCTTTCTGAGGAGACTGCCAACGGGACTAGTGCGAAAGGCACCAATAGCCAGAGGCATCCCACAATGGTGAACAGGATCAAGTATTTCCAAAGTGGAAGGAGCCACTGAGCCGTAAATCTGACTTCCATAATCAAGTCTGGACAATACCAGAGCACTATCAAGATTGAGAAGAGTAGCTTGGTCTGCACCCCAAGATGTGTGGGCCAGGAGGCAGCTTCTGCATATGCAAATATGTGGGGCAGCCACAAAAGGGGGGGGGGGGGGGGGCACGAAAAGGGACTGTGCTGTAACATCGAGGAGCTGGTTGACTAAATAAAGTTCTGGATCAGGGTGTATTATGAACTGACAACAAAAATGCATATCCTGCATTTTGGGGGGAGAAAACTGGAGGCCATGGGAGACAGCCCACACAGAGGTCTGTTGGATGGCTACCAAGTGGGAGCTGCGCCAGATGCAAAACTTTTCGACATACAATGCCGAGGTAACCTGAGGGCCAACAGAGGTTACAAGCCCATGGGAGCAAGAATGTGACACTTAATACAGAACCCTGTTGGATACCATTTTCCTGAATCTGTGGGGTGCTGAGTGAAGTACCAACTGGATGCGGAAAAGCTGTAGGGATAAAAAATCGTGAATAAATATCAGAAGGGGGCCGCTAAAGACCCTGTCATAGAGAGTAACTAAAATTCGATGGCACCAAGCCATGTTGTATGCCTTATGTAGGTCAAAGAAGACAGTAACAAGGTGCTGACAGTTCATAAAAGCCAGTCGGATAGCAGTTTTGACTATGAGCAAATGGTCAGTTGGAGATCGTCCTTCCCAGAAGTCACACTGATACAGGAACAAAAGGCCTGAGATTTGAGTACCCAAAATAAGCGGAAGCTAACCATCCTCTCAAGCAGTTTACAAAGTACGTTCGTCAGGCTAATTGGGTAGTATCTGTTGAGAGAAGTTGGCTTCTTCCCAGGCTTAAGGACGGGGATAACTATACTATCTCGCCACTGTGAGGGAAAGGCACCCGTGAGCCAAACGTGGTTGAAGACCCTGATTAGATATTGCCTCTGTGTAATGTCCAAATGTTGGATCATCTGGCTGTGGATGGAATCTGGGCCTGGGGCCGCATCATGTGAAGTGATAAGAGCCTGCAAGAATTCCCACTCAGTGAAGAATTCATTGTAAGGTTCAGCTTGGTGAGGGTTGAAGCAGAAGGGAGGTCTGTTCAACTCTGTGCTTCTGCCAGTGAAAAGTGGCAGGATAGGAAGAGGACACCGATGCTGTCGCAAAGTGTGTCACAAGGTGTTCTGCAAGGACCTTTATCGATCAGTAGACAGAGCAACTTGGAGGATAAGCCCCTGGACAGGTGACTGTTACTGGTGGCTGAGGAGGCTACAGAGCTTGGACCAAATCTATGATGAAGAGCTGCAAGTTCCCAGGGAGGAAACATAGCACTCCCAGCATTCCTTTTTGCTCCACTTAATCAGGTAACAAGCCTTAGCATGGAGACCCTTAAAGTGAGGAGGTTTGTCGGTGAAGGGTGTCATTTAAATCATTGCAATGCCCATTGGTGGTCCTGGACAGTGACTGCTACATCCTTGGTCCATAATAGTACTGGGGGGTGGGGGGGGAGGGGGGGGGAGGGGACCTGTGGATAGGGGGACAGCAGTGCCAGCAGCATGAACAATAGTGGCAGAAATACCCTGCATGACCGCATCAAAGTAGTTCAAGAGAGGTGTCGAAGTGCACAGCAGACATATATAAAGGCCAATTGGCCCTGCAGAATGCCCAACATGTGGGCCTGTGTGTCTGGTGGTGGTAGTGGAATCACAGAAGCACTGGAAAGTGGTCACTGTCACAAAGATCATCACAGAGTGACCAATGTAGGCAAGCTATGAGAGCAGGGTAGGAGATTGTGAGATCGAGGGCAGTAAAGGTTCCATGAGTGGCACTGAAGTGGGTAGGGGAACTGTCATTGAGGAGATGCAAATCGAAGTCTGTAGTAATTTTGGTCAAGCAGAAAACCCTACCCAACGACATGGCACATCCCCACAGGGGTGGGGTGGGGGGGGGGGGGGTGCAATGAAGTTCCCAAGGAGGATATACTGGGGCAGGAGTTGCTGTATCAAGGCACAGACAGCTCAACATAAGGTAGTGGCCTGCCTGAAAGGAAGTACACATTGCAAATGGCGACTGCCACAGTCGTCTGCACTCTAACTGTTATTCTTCCAGCTTGGTATGAAGGGGGATCCAGTCACTAATGACTTCAATGTGCAGACCCCTCCAGAAGCTATTTCTGGGCCTGCACAGTTCCAACAGAATGCTCAATAACACGAATCTTTAGAGAGTGGTCATCATGAAAGCGAGTTTCTTGAAGAGCACGACACAACAAAGAGCAGGAGGAAACAAGGCGTTGTATTTCCAGGAGGTAGCGATAATATCTATTGCAATTCCACTGGATTATCGTGTGGTGAGAGTCCAGGTGAGACATAAAGCCGAGGGATATCAAGTCACTCTTCACCAATGAGGATGGAATGACATCCATAAAAACTGGGTCTGACTTGGTATGAGGTGGAGGGGCGAAGCCCTCCACGTAGCCAGGGATGCCTCATACTTTGACTTGCGCTGCTTCTTCTTCTCCCTCAGAGGGAGGAAGGAGGGATATCAGTAAGGGAGTTGATGGTAGGGATGTCAGAATCGGACAGAGAGTGAGTGGCTTTGGGGTCCTCAGAGTGCGGGTCTCTCCTCCGGCCCAAGGGTGCAAGCTTCCTGTCCTGAGAATGCTGGCGAGCGGTGTTCCTAGATGGAGCCCCATCCCTAGCAGTAGCCAGAGGAGAGGACGTTTTCCCTGGCCAAGGAGGAGAAGGAGGAGGATTTGCAGGAGGGGAAGGGACGGGAGCTGCTGAGGGTTAGGAAATGGAAGGGGGCCAGGATGGTGGTAAGGTTGAGGGGTGAGGAGGGGAAGGCATAACTGAGGGATAGGTAGATGAGAGATTTACAGGGTGAAGTCTGTCAAATTTCTTCCGGGCTTCCAAACAGCTGAGACAGTCTAGGGTTTTTATTTCCTGAATTCTTTTTTTCTTCATGTACACTGGACATCGCAGTGAGTGGGGAGAATGGAGACCAGAGCGGTTTACACAGTTAGGTGGTGGGGTGCAAGAGCTCCCCACATGCAGAGGGTGGCTGTAATCACCACAGATGGGAGTGGCATCCCATTGCGAGGACATGTGGCCTAACTTGAGGCAGTGGAAGCAGCGCATGGGAGGTGGAATGTACAGTTTCACATTGTATCTGTACACCATTACCTTGACCATCTCAAGCAGGGTATCCACCTCAAATGCCATGATGAAAGTGCCAATGCCTGTTAATGGTCTGTAATGCCTTTCTGGACACATCAGACGAAATGAGCACCATGTTGTTCCAGATTAACCACAAGTTCATCAAACTCAAAGAAAAGGTCTCTATGGAAAATTATATACTATGTCATACTGAGCGACTTGTTAGGAGCAACAGCCAAGGGTTGCAGGCACAGAGGGAGGCTGGCTGACTGAAAGAAGTTATATAAACTACTTTCAAAGTGCCAAAATGTGCTAGAATATGTAAAATGTCTAAAAAATGCCTTATTGTACAATGTTCTTGCAGTGATACAGTCGTAATTCCTGAAATCCATTGCCTGTGGCCTCTGGCCTGCTGAGGAGCACCACAGTTCTGAGTCCATGGATAAACCATGAAAATCTGCAGCATTGGACCACACACAAACAGACCTGGCCTGCCAGGGAGATCGGTGAGACTAGATCTGACGGGCAGGGCCTGCACATTAGTGAGAAATTATGGGCTTCAGATTAGCAGGCCCAATCTGTTAGAGATACCCACAGAAATGGCATGTGGTTTTGGCCCGTCATGGAAATCTGCTGGTGTGGCCAGCTGTTTATATGTCACAGACACCATATTGATGAAAAGAGACCACAGTGATCAATCCATGCAACAGATAACTTGTGTGAATACTCTGAAAATCAATACTAATGACGATAGATAGCAACTCACCATACAGATGATCACTCAGCTGCAGACAGGCACATAGAAAAGACAATCACACTCTCAGAACTAAATTTTTGGCCATAGCCTATGTCAGAACACGAGAGCCCATACACATTCACACAATCACTCAGATACAACTCATGCGCACATGACCGCTGTCTCTGGCCACTGCATCAAAAGTCTCTGAGAATCAGAACCAAACAAACCTCTCCTCACACCTCCATGCCTCTCATATGCAGCTGCTAGGCTAGCAGCAAGAAGTGGTGGCAGTACTGACTGAAAGCTGAGGGGAGTGGCCAAAAGGGAAGAAGCAATAAAAATGAGGGATTAGGGAAGCAGTTCATGTACTCAGCTGCGCCCAGCCAGTGACAATGCATATATCTCAGTAAACAAACTATTTCATCTACAAAATGTAGATTTATCCAATGTTTTTTTTTTTTTTTTTTTTTTTTTTTTTTTTTTTTTTTTTTTTCTCAAATTTCCGTGATACATTTGAAATTCCCTGATTTTCAGAACTTGCAGCAACCCTGATATATCACTTACAACAGAAATTATTCTTTTGGCTTTGGCTTTAGTATGTGGAAGTAATGTTGCACCCTTAAATAATAATTTAACTAATGTTAAGAAACCTGTCATAAGTACAAGATTACCTGGATAGCTTAAAAATATTTCTCCAAAATAAAAGAAGCATTTAAAATAAAGAAGAAGAACTACTACTGGTTTCTCTTCAAGAAAAAGCTGACAATGATGAAACTATTGCTGATGTGCTCTGCCTAACTGAACATCACCTGGAAGCTACAGAAATCAATCAAATACATTTAAATAGTTACAGAATTGTTTCTCACTGCTGCAAGATCAACTTAAGGCAAGGTGGGGGTGGCAATTTATATGCATAATAGTCTTAGATCACAAACCACAGATGTAGCTCAGTCTGTGCTGTCACATTAGAACCAGAAACACAATTCCTCATAATAATTGCAAATTACAGGGCACCTGTGAGGAAACATTAGAAAGTTTCTCTCACAGCTAGAATTTGTTCTTACAAAACATTATAGGAATAACAGTCAGATCATAGTATATGTCGATTTTCACATTAATTTTCTTTCAAATAGTGACAGTCATAAACAACTAGAATCACTGTTCTCCACTTTCAAACTACTCCCAACAGTTTCATTGCCAACAAGGATATAAGGGTACGGTGAGACCTTGATTGATAATCTGTTTCTAGACCCCACAAATTGTAATGCTATACAAACACAAGCCATAATAAATGATCTATCTGATCACAATGGTCAATTGACAACCTTAAAATTCACCAGTAGAAAAATAGTAAATGATCACACCCAGGTTAAACAAGTTAGAATAATAAATACAGAATCTAACAACTTGTTTAGAAACAGTTAACGCCTTGAAAAATGGAAGGAAGTGTACCAGACAGTTACAATGAATGTGAAATTCAATTCATTCCTAAACTTATTTCTTGCAGTGTGGATAAGAGCTGGCATCAAAATATCATATGCTAAAAAGAGAGACCTGTATATAGAACAGAGGGTTAATAGAAACTAAGCAGTGAAATTACATTTAAAAAAATACTGTAAAATTCTAACGTGTGTAATCAGGAAGGCCAAACTAAAATAATGCATTATGCAGAAAAAAATCAGCAAGTCAAACACTAAAGTAAGAATCATATGGAGTGTCATAAAAAGTGAGACAAATATGAATATAAAATCTGAACAAGCAGGGACTCCAGAGGCCTCTGGTAGTGGTTCAGACAAGAATAATCAAAAGGTTGCAGCTTCTTATTTTAATAACTTTTTCTCACTGTAGCTGAAAGAGGAGAGAACCATAATAAACAGGTTCCCATAGAAACTGCAGAGCTACTACATCAAATGCAACACACCGAATATAGCACTTCATTTCAAAAGTACAACTCCTAAAGAAATACAAAAAGGTCATAAAATTACAAGGGTTGGAATTAAGTAGTGGCAACTATTTATTCACAACCGATACAAAAGGTTACATGTTTATGCCATCACAGCCATACACAAGAATCACCATAACTTTAGACCATTCCATTCACACATCAACAGAACAGGCACTGCTAACGGTATACTACGCCTTCCATGTCGCCGCCGATGGGTTCTACACAACGCTGGTGACTACATCGAAGGACAGTAACAGGTACAGACATGTAACTCTTTTGTATCGGTTGTGAATAAATAGCTGCCACTATTTATGTTCCAGGCCTTGTACTTAAAAGCTCTGGATGTCATAGGATATCAAATAGGATTCTAAAATCATGTTTAGACTTCATCAATCCCATTATGCCATTCATGTAACAAGTCAATGAAAACTGGGACATTTCCACACACAAACTGAAACTTGTAATAGGGATGCTCATCCACAAAACTGGAGCAAGGAATGTACTATTCAGTTATTAGTCCATCTCTTTGCTGCCAGTGTTCTCAAAGATGTTTGAGAGAGCAGTTTATGATAGGATTTATTGCTATATGACATAAAATGGCTTACTGACATCTACACAGTTCGGGTTTCATAAGGGATTCTCCACAGAGAGAGCTGTATTTAGCCTAACAGATGAAACTCTAAGTCGATTCTATCTCAGGAGGTATAAAATGGGGATCTTCTGTGAATTTGCTAAAGCTTTCGACAGTGTAGATCATAAACACATTGCAAAAAATGGTTCTACTCTTTGGCATCAAAAACAAACCTTTGACATGGCTAGAATTTTATCTGCATAACAGGAAGTTAAATTTATACATGAAGGTCTAACAGTAAACTCAGACTGGGGAAATGTAAAATACCGAGTCCCCCAGGGCTTGATCCTAGGGCCCCTGATTTTCCTGATCTTCATTAATGATCTACTAGTTACAATTAATGACAGATCAAAAATAGTCATGTTGGCAGATGATACGAATATTCTGATCAAGTGTCCCAACTTCACAAAGCAGGATCAGCTCTGACAGTCACTTACCAAGTACACAAATAGTTCACAGCAAATAGCCTAACCCAAAATTTTTCAAAACATTATGCATTAACATAATACAGTTTCAGACCATAAATAAAAAACTCCAATTTCCTGCAATGGAGATCAACAACCAAAAAATTTATGAAATCATACATACAAAATTCCTAGGCTTGGACAGCCAGGTTAATATGGACAGAGCAAATTGATCAGCCCGTCAAAAAACTTAGTGTGTTTTGTCCTAGAGCTATTTCTCACTTTCTTAACAGAGAAATATTCCTTTTGTCACATTTTGTGTATTTCCATTAGCTTTTGGGGAAATGCTACAGGAGCTGAAAGAGTCTTCAAACTACAAAAACAAGCAGTGAGGTTAACATGTGGGACCTCTAACAGAACACCCAGCAGAGGTCCCTTTAAAGATTCTCAAGTTTTTTTTTGTCAAAATAAAAAAATATACTCACTGTACTCACTGATGATGTTTGTAGCCAGCAACAAGGAATTATGCATAAAATCTGTGACATTCACAAGCATACAGCAAGACAGGGGAAAATTTTCCACCAAAGCTCTACAGCTCTCACAACAGTGCATAGGGGCGTAACTGAGTCAGAAATAAAAATATATAGCAAGCTTCCCATCAGCATTAAAAAGGAAATTAGTAACACACAAGTAGACAAAAGAAAACTAAAAACATACCTCAGAGCCAAACTTATAAAATGAATGAATTTCTAGAGTAATAATACATCCTTTTGACTAAAAATAGGGGAAAGAAAATCTTAACTCATGTCATGAAGACAAAATTCTGTATTCCTAACATAAATTATTGTGATGAAATGTAAATTTATTTGTATCATAGGTTAAAATGTGTACTATCATTTATTCTGCACTATGAAGTATTCACATGAACTTACTTACGTGAGGAAGATAACATTTTTGTAGTTTAATTTAAATCTTAATGACAACATGTAAATTTGATTATTTATTTGTGGCACTGGGAAAAATATCTACTTCCATTCTTTCTGCTATTTTAAACATTCACTTGAACTTATACCAGTAAAATGCAGACTGTAATATTGTCTGCAATCAATCACTCATAGAAAATAATTGCTTGTATGATACGTAAAATGCTCACATAATTTTGTATTATTTCACTTGATATTATATTGCTAGTAGGCTACATCCTTTGTACAATATGTAATCAACAGGTCCAAACAAAAAATCAAACCAAATTGTTTTTACATCACTTATAATAGAAAATATTCTATCGGCTTCAGCATTAGAATATTGGAGTGAAAGAACCAGCTTAGAAGATTACTGATATTATGAAAACACAGCTGATACTGGAAGTCTTCTAACTTTGAGATTTCGCTCCATATACAATCCAAGTCCATTTCTGGAAGTCCCTTCTCCCTATCCTCAGACACAAGTAGAAGACTTTTATTCAACTACCGGTAATAAGATATTTAGATCAAACCCTCCAAACTTTGATGTAACACATGTTACATCCTTTATCTGTAACCTTCCGTCAGCTGTTAATACAATATTTGGCTCTATGAATTTTAAGTTTGGAAAAAGTTCATTGTTTCTTTATTTCTCCGGCTGCTGCAATGTAGAAATAAAGGCATTTAAGTCTTAGCTGATGAGTTCCCTTTTCACATTTTCTAGGGAAAGTTTCTAAGAACTGATCTCATTCAGGGCCAAGATACACTGATTCCAATGGGAGAGAGTGGCATGACTGAAGTGTATTAATCTTGTGGGTTTAAGTGAGGACATCGTGGTTTAGACAGTTCTGACCAATGTTTTGGAAATTTGTAGTAAGATCTTATGGAGACCAAACTTCTGAGGACATCGGTCCCTAAGCTTACGCACTACTTAATCTAAGGACAACACATGCACCCATGCCCGAGGGAGGACTCAAATCCCCGATGGGGGGAACTGCCAATGTTTTGAAACAGACACAAAGAATCTTCTGAAAGCTTGTTAATTAATATTTTTCTCAACTGGAAATTGGCACTGAAACTGTTGAAGTAAACCAAAACATACTTTAGAAGCAACATGTTAGCTTTCGTATACCAATTTTCTAATTCGCGAAGAATCATTTCTCCAAACTTATTTCCAATAGTTTAACTGGAAGTAACGCAAAAGTACATCCTAATTTTCCAGTAGACAGACAACACATGCATGTAAAATGGGCCATCGTGCACCAGATAATTTAAGCACCTTTTGCCCCCAAAAAATTTTTTTTATAAGATTGCCAATCTTAATTCACCTGTCTTCACTTTTTCAGCTTTTTTGCTTTCATCACACATTTTCGAAAAATGATCAACAGTTCTGTTACTTTGCACAGTTTAAAATTTTTAATGTGTTTAACTTGGGAAGCATGTTCTTTGAGTTCGATAATACCGCTAGTTCAAAATGGTTCAAATGGCTCTGAGCACTATGCGACTTAACTTCTAAGGTCATCAGCCGCCTAGAACTTAGAACTAATTAAACCTAAATAACCTAAGGACATCACACACATCCATGCCTGAGGCAGGATTCGAACCTGCAACCAGAGCGGTCGCTCGGCTCCAGACTGTAGCGCCTAGAACCATACGGCCACTCCGGCCGGCTAATACCGCAAGTAACAATCATGTTACACACTTTACACCGCACCTATCTGTTGTCACCTTCAATGGCCTCTAACCACCCTTTAAACCTGTCAAATTGAAGCCAAGATTCTTGGCTAGTTTAAGTATGTTTTTTCCGGATCGAATTCACTGCACCCGGTTTTCGATTTCTTCGCACTCGAAGGACAGCAGTCAGATAACCTGCAATGTGTACAAAACAAACCACTCAGAAACAATTTTTATTTAATAAAATCAAGATTCGCACACAAGCAACAACCAATGGGCAATAACTTCGGGTGACACCAAACTGAGCAAATTAAACCACTTTAAACAATACCGTATAACAATGTGCTATGTTACCGCTTAAGATGCCGCTCTGCATTGTTCATTTGCAAATTCGAAAATCTTTCACACGTGTCAATCATTCAATAATGGTGCATTTAAATTTTGAATACAAAAGTAAATTTGAAATAACAATAACTACTACAGTGGGAGCATTGACTGCTGGTTGAACAAATGACAGTCAAGAGGTGTCATATTTATTTCCATTGGGAGAAAGATTTGTTGAAAAAAAAAGAGACCTATATATGTGCTTCATCGATCTAGAAAAGGCATTTGACAGTGTGGTTTGGGACAAGCTGGTGACTATAATGAGGGAAAAGAGAATGGACTGGAAAACCAGAAGACTTAAACTCATTATATTTTAATCAAAAAGTTTCAGTTAAAGTGAGAGGAGAAAGTACAGACTGGATCAGACTAGGAAAAGGAGTAAGACAAGGATGCTGTTTATCACCTACTCTTTTCAACCTCTACTTGGAAAATATGATTGACCAACGCTCTTTAGATGACAAAGGAGTAGAAATTGGAGGAAGAAGAGTAGGGTGTTTGAGATTTGCTGATGACATGGTCCTTCTAGCCACAGGGGAAAAAGAATTATAGGATTTGGTGGACACCATTGCAACTAACAGAAAAAAAAATATGGAATGAAAATTAACACAAATAAAACAAAAGTATTGGCACTAGGAGGAAATAAGGAAATAAAAATTATGCTGAATGGAGAAATACTAGAACAGGTGCAAAATTTTAAGTATCTTGGAAGCAGGATAGACACCAACTGGAAGTGCACCACAGAAATTAAAACAAGGATAGCAATGGCAAAAGAGGCACTTTATAAGAAAAGGAGAATCTTATGCAGCGGTCTGGACAGAGAACTCAGAAAGAGACTCATAAAATGTCTTTTATGGAGTGTTCTTCTGTATGGCGCTGAAACGTGGACTATGAGGAAAAAAGACAGAGAAAGGCTGGAGGCTTTTGAGATCTGGACATGGTGGAAGATGGAAAGAATAAGTTGGATGGACAGAGTAAAAAATGAAGAGGTACTGAGAAGAGTGGGAGAGAAAAGACAGTTACTAGATGTAATAAAGAGAAGAAAAAGAAATTGGATTGGGCGTATATTAAGAAAGAATGATGGACTGATAAAAACAGTTTTAGAAGGTTATGTAGAGGGGAAAAGGAAGCGAGGAAGGAAGAGATTCCAAATACTGGATGACATGATGGACGGTACAACATACAGCAGCCTTAAGAAGGAAGCAACGGATTGCAGAAAATGGAGAGGCAAAGGACCTGCTAATATAGCAGATAACTGATGATGATGATTTTACATTATTTTTGCGGTCTGTGACATTCATACCTCTAACAATGCATGTGTGTTACTGTTGTGTAAGCGAACCTATTGTGCCAATAGTGAGAATTCTGACTACTGGTTGTACAAATGACTGTTGGTGGGTATAATATACTTAACTTTCATGAGTACCATAACCATTACTTCACTGTGGTAGAGGCAGCAGTTGAATGTCCCACATTCTTCTCACTCTTTACAAAAAGATTCCTTTGTCCCTTCCAGAGAAATATTTGTCAAAATGTCCCACAACATTGGACAAATCCCACATGTTCGCAACACTGGACTACTGCAGGTTTCCCTAATCATATAACACTGTAGAGAACAAGCATTTAACTTAATTTCAATGAAGAATAAAATAATCTGGAAATAAATAAGAACTTAAATCAGTGTATCAGTAAGGACAATGTGAACTTGAAATTTACTCTTGTTACAGAACTAGTAAGGCACCTGTGCGTTTTTCTCACATTTAACTGAAGCTGTAGTGAAAAACTAGTAGCAGTAGGCTTACATACTAGCAAGTGCATTGTTAGCTACAACAGGCAGAAGATGTTCTTTATTGGTATTCCACATTTCAGCAATTTTGACTGACATGAACTCAGGCTACAGTATTCTTCGTTGGTACGCCAATGGTGAAGTATGCGCAGAAACAGCTAAATGAAAAATTAATGTTGTACACATGTTCATTTATATATTAAAGCCGACTTTGGATTTTCTGTTGTGTGAGATGCAAATACAAGCTTTGTGTGTCAACTTTGAAGTTATAGATTCGCATATTTTACTGTTTGCATTGCTTCTGCATAATCTTTCATTGAATGTACCAATACCCATTTGTATTGTGATATAATATGAAATTTTGAATATTCGCGAGTGCCATGATAAACTCCTACCGTTATCATCAATTACAGGCTTAAACTTAATTGTGCTCTTCTAAACTTTGTGGTTTATATTTCTGCTGAAAGGATACACTACCCTTGAGCTTCATTGTATATCAATGCAAATAAACATGTGTTTTTGAGAATTTTTGGAAACTACGTTACCATTGCTCTTTGCATAATGTGCGAGTAATTTGTAATAAAACGGTGTTTGTGATTTAGTTAGCGTAGCTGATATTCTTACATAGTGCATTACATATAGTTTACCATTACAGAGGAGTAGCCCTATATATTACCTGCATTTATCATAAATTAATTCTGTTTTCAAGTTTTCTGTCAATTGTAATGAACATCAAAACATGTAGGAAACTAGTAAATTTTACCGCAAGTTTTCATGTTGCCTTAATAGAAATTTTGTTTTGTGTATTTGCTTCAATTCTTATAGGGAATTAGCAACTTTTTAGCTCGACAGTTTGAAAGATAACAAGTGTGTATAATTTAATGTTATTTGTCCATTGCTGGCTACAGCAGCAAGAGATTGCGGTCACGTGTGTGTGTGAGTTGTGTTTGCGTGAGTGTAACAATATTATGAAAAGGATAGTTGCTACTAAGCATATAGTGGAGATGCTGAGTTGGAGATAGGCACAACAAAAAGACTGTGAGAAAATGAGCTTTTGGCCAGCAAGGCCTTCATCGGAGACAGAACATACACACACAAACTCATGCAAACGTAACTCACACACACATGATTGCAGAATCTGGCTGCTGGCTACAGCAGCAAGAGATTGCGGTCATGTGTGTGTATGAGTTGTGTTTGCGTGAGTATGTGTTGTGTGCCTATGTTCTATCTTTGATGAAAGCCCTGTTTGCTGAAAGCTCATTTTCTGACAGGTGTTTCTTTTTTTTTTCCGCTGTAGGATGAATAGCACCTACCCTTTTCATAATATTGTTACATCCCATCCTGGATTTTCCATTATTATGTATTCAGTAAGCTAGATAAGAAATCTGTGGTGTCACCGCCAGACACCACACTTGCTAGGTGGTAGCCTTTTAAATCGGTCGTGGTCTGCTAGTATACAACGGACCCGCGTGTCGCCACTGTCAGTAATTGCAGACCGAGCACCGCCACATGGCAGGTCTAGAGAGACGTACTGGCACTCGCCCCAGTTGTACAGCCGACTTTGCTAGGAAAGGTTCACTGAGAATTACGCTCTCATTTGCCGAGACGATAGTTAGCATAGCCTTCAGCTAAGTCAATTGCTACGACCTAGCAAGGCGCCATTTATCCTTTGCTATGTATCTAATGAAGCATGTACAGTAACAAGACCAATGTTCACCAATTGTGGATTAAAGTTAAGTATTCCAGCAGCTACGTACTTTTCTTTATAGCATTCATTACGTATCCTGTTTCAGACCTCACGCCAGCCTGCGTGAGTTTAAGCGCGTGCCTTTCAGTTACCCGTCACTGTGGACTGGCTATCTTGTCAGTCCACAACAAAATCAGTAGTGTCATATTTCAATGAGAACTTGAAGTTTTTGCCACAGGGCGGGAGCATGTAGAGGAACTATGGCTGAAGCTGAAAAGAGTAGTTGATCAGGCACTGGAGATATATGTACCCAATAGAAGAGTTTATAATGATAGAGAGCCTCGATGGTATACTATAACTGTAAAGAAACTTCTAAAGAAATGGAGGTTACTGTGTAATAGATGAAAAACAAAATATAGGGCTATAAGTAGAGAGAAGCTGCATGAAACATATTTGGCTGTCAAGAGAGCAATGCCGGAGGCCTCCAAATGACTAGGGCTACCGCACCAGAATATTGTCAAATAATCTTTCACAAAACCCAAAGAAATTCTGGTCATATGTAAAGGCTGTTAGCAGCATGAAAGTTAGTGTCCAGTCCCTAGTAAACGAGACAAGAACTGAAATTGAGGATAGCAAACCAAAAACTGAAACACTTAACTCTGTTTTCAGATGTTTTTACGGAGGCAAACCCAGGAGTATTGCCCCATTTAGTCTTGTACAACTGAAAAGATGGATGAATTATGTATTATCAGTGGTGTTGAGAAGCAGCTGAAATTGTTAAAATTGAACCAAGTTCCAGAGTCTAATAGACTCCCTTTCAGATTCTGTATAGAATGTGCAGCTGAGTTAAATTGTTCATATGGCTCTGAGCACTGTGGGACTTAACATCTTAGGTCATCAGTCCTCTAGAACTTATAACTACTTCAACCTAACTAACCTAAGGACATCACACACATCCATGCCCGAGGCATGATTCGAACCTGTGACCATAGCCGCCGCGCGGTTCCAGACTGTAGCGCCTAGAACCACTCAGTCACACTGGCGGGCACAGCTGGGTTAACTAACTATAATCTATCATAGATCCCTATAGCAAAAAACGCTGCCCAGTTCTTGGAAAAAAGCCCAGGTCACACCTGTGTGCAAGAAGAGTAGTAGAAGTGATCCACAAAACTGACATCTAATATCATCGACATCGATTCATTGTAGAATATTAGAACATATACTGAGCTCAAACAGAATGAACTCCACAATGCCAACCAGCATGGATTCCAAAAATATCGATCATGTGAAACCCAACTCGCACTTTTTTCAGATAACATACTGAAAACTCTGGATCAAGGCAGTCATGTAGAGGCGTATTTCTTCATTTCCAAACAGCATTCGACTCAGTACCACACCTACACTTATTGTCAAAAGTATGATTGTTTGGCATATCAAGTGAAATTTGTGACTGGATTGAGGACTTTTTGGTAGCGAGGACACAGACTGTAGTCTTGGATGGAGAGTCATCATGAGACGTAAAAGCAACTTCAGCTGTGCCCCAGGGAAGTGTGTTGGAACCTTTGCTGTTCATGTTGTATCCACGGTGTAACAAAAATGTATGACACAAATTGCAGGACACATTCCTCACACAAAGATGAAGAAATTATATTATATGAACATGCATATGGAAATGCTTTGTTCCCATGATACAGCTCATTTTCTCCAACTCATTGGTCATTCGAAATGCAGGACACACCAGCATACTACTTGCAACTCTTTCTCACAGGAGATGTTTAGTATGCCCTCTGTAGCCATTGATGCATCAACCCACCGTTATAGTGAATCTTGAAAGCGCTGGTGCTTGCCTGGAGAATTTCATATGGTTTCACAACCTTCCATAATACTGGCACAGGGACTTGGAACATCTTGTACTGGGGATCCATGCACAAAGAGCTTTCAAATGCCTCCATACAAGTTCTGTGGGCTTAGGAGAGCATGGAGGCCAGCCAGTTGGTTCATCTCTGCCCACCCATCCAACACCAAATCTGATATTTAGAAGCCAACAGATTCTAACAATAAAATGAGGTGCTTCATGGGGCATGAAGTACATGTTTCTCACGCAGCTAAAAACACATCTGCTAACAGATCAAGTAGAACATTCTCTACGAAATTATGATAACTTTGTCCTTTGAGCCTGGGTGGAAGAAAGTGGGACCGCACCAAACCGTCTCCAGCAACGCTGGCCCAAATATTGACAGAAGATCTTTATTGATGATTACTTCAACAGTTGCATGAGGATTGACGTCTGCTCATACACACAGATTGTGAAAATTTACGATCAGGTCTCATTGAAACTCATTGGAGAAAATGAATTGTGACATGGAAACAAAGCATTTCCAGATCCATGTTCATATAACATAATTTCTTTGTCTATGTGTGAGGAATGTGTCTTGCAATTTGCTACAAACATTTTTGTTACCGTGTATTAATGATCTCGCAGATAATGTTAATAGTAACCTCAGACTTTCTGCAGATGATGCAGTTACCTGCAATGAAGTACTATCTGAAAGAAGCTGAATAAATATCAGTCAGATCTTGATAAGATTTCAATGTGGTGAAAAGATTGGCAACTCACATTAAATTTTCAGAAATGTAAAATCGTGCACTTCAAAACAAAAAAAGAAAGTAGTAGTCTATGACTATAATATAACTGAGTTATTGTTGAAATCAGCCAACTCATACAAATACCTGGGTGTAGTATTCTGTAGGGATATAAAATAGAATGGTCACATAGGCTGAGTTGTGGGTAAAGCAGATGGTAGACTTCGGTTTATTAGTAGAATACTGGGGAGATGTAATTAGTCTACAAGGGAGATTACTTACAAATCACTTGCGACCTGGTCTAGAATACTGCTCAAGTGTGTGGGATCCATACCAAATAGGACTGACAGGGAATATTGAATATATAAAGAGAATGGCAGGACGAAGGGTCACAGATTTGTCCAATCCTTGGGAGAGTGTCTCAGAGATACTGAAAGAACTGAACAGGAAGCCTCTTGAAGACAGATAGGAACTATCCTGAGAAAGTCTGTTAACAAAGTTTCAAGAACCAACTTAAAATGATGATTCTAGGAATATACTATGAGGTCTATTCAAAACATTCCAGAAGTTCGTCCACAAAATTTTTGTACACTTACCTTTTATTTTCCTTCACAATTAATACACTGCTTCCAATGCTGTTTTCTCTTCCAGAAGCAGTCTTGGTGCACTTCTTGCTGGATCGTGCAAAGTGTCATCTGCAAATTTTCTTTTATCTCATCTATCGATGCAAATCTTCCTCCTTCCAATGGGGTTTCCAACTTTGGAAATAAAAGAAAAAAGACCACACGTGCCAGGTCTGGAGAACATGGAGGATAAAGCAGGACAGTGATCTCGTTTTTAGTGCAATAGTCATGTGCCAACAAGGATCGATGTCCGGATGCGTTATTGTTCTGCATGAGGAATGTATTGCCTTGCCACATTTCATGCTGTTCTCTTCTCACATTTTCTTGCAAGCTTCACAACACGTCCTGGGGCCATCGATTAACAGTTTGTCATTGAGGCATGAATTCGTGATGAACTAATACTTCAAATTCAAAGAACACTATCAGCATGGCTTTGACATTTGACCTGACCTGTTCTGATGAGCTTTTTTTTTTTTACTTGGAGAACATTTTCTGACCCATTGTGAAAACTGAACCTTGGTCTCAACACCATAACCATAAACCCATGTCTCATCATCAGTTGTGATTCTCTTAAGGAACATCTCGTTCTCATTTGCGCAGACCAAAAGCCTTTCACAGATTGCAAGGTGAAGATCTTTCTGGGCTTGACTCATGAGCTGTGGGGCGAACTTAGCGGCAACAAGAAGCATTCCAAGAAGCTGTCTCAGGATTTCATGACATGTTCCAACTGAAACGTGACATTATTCTGCAATTTCTCAGACACTCAATCTACGGTTGGCACGCACAATTTTGTTGATGTTCCTGACATGAGCATCAACGGTAGACATCGCAGGGGCTCCTGAATGAGGGTGATGTTTAACTTCCGTCTGGTCATTTTTAAACCAAGTACAGCTTAAGAACATATCACTGTAGGCTTCCTGCGTCATTTGGTGTGTCTCTTGAGTTTCACAAAAAATTTAATGTAACTCTGCCATCTCGAATTTGCAAATTGTGCGACAGAATGTTCTACTCACTACACCACTGAACATAAAAGTAACAGACATACAACAATGAATCTCCCGGCAGTTACACATTAAACATAGACATGTGCAGGAATGCCAACCGCATTTCACTCCAACACATCACTGATGCAAAATTGTGAATGTTCCGGAATTAGGGATTGTGAGAATAAGATTAGAATAATTAAAGCATCCACAGAGGCATTCAATCATTCTTCCCATGCTCCTTACGTGAATAGTATGGGAAGAAACTCTAATAGCCACTACAATGGGGCATTCCTTCCACCATGCACATCACAGTGATTTGCAGAGTACAGATGTAACTGAAGCGCCAAAGAAACTGGCATAGGTCAGCATATTCAAATACAGAGATATGTAAACAGGCAGAATGTGGCGCTGCGGCCGGAAATGACTGTATAAGACAACAAGTATCTGGTACAGTTGTTAGATCAGTTACTGCTGCTACAATAGCAGGTACCGGTATTCAAGAATTAAGTGAATATGAACGATGGGACACAGCATCTCTGAGATAGCGACAGAGTAGGGATTTTCCTGTACTACCATTTCAAGAGTGTACCGTGAATATCAGGTGTCTGGTAAAACATCAAATCTCCGACATTGCTGCAACCAGAAAAGATCCTGGAAGAATGGGACCGATGATAACTGAAGAGTCTCGTTCAACATGACAGAAGTGCAAGCCTTCCGCAAATTTCAGTGCTGGGCCATGAACAAGTATCAATGTGTGAACCATTCAACGAAACATCATCAATATGGATTTTTGGAGCTGAAGGCCCACTCAGGTACTCTTGATGACAGCATTAAACAAAGCTTCACGCTTTGCCTGGGCCCGTCAATACCGACACTGGACTGTTGATTACTGGAAACATGTTGCCTGGTCAGATGCGTCTCATTTCAAATTGTACCGAGTGTACGGACGTGTACAGATGTGGAGACAGCCTCATGAATGCATGCAACCCTGCATGTCAGCAGGGGATTGTTCAAGCTGGTGGAGGCTCTGTTATGGTGTGGGCAGTGTGCAGTTGGAGTCACATGGGACCCCTGATACATCTAGATAGGACTCTGACAGGTGATACGTACATGACAGATCACTTGCATTCATTCATGTCCACTGTGCATTCCAACTGATTTCGGCAATTCCAGCAGGACAATGCAACACTTCACACATCCAGAATTGCTACAGAGTGGCTCCAGGAACACTCTTCTGAGTTTAACCACTTCTCCTGGCCACCAGACTCCCCAGACATGAACATTATTGAGCATATCTGCGATGCCTTGCAACGTACTGTTCAGAAGTGAGCTCCACCCCCTCATACTCTTACAGATTTGTGGACAGTACTGCAGGGTTCATGGTGTCAGTTCCCTCCAGCACTATTTCAGACATTAGCCGAGTCCATGCCACATTGTGTTGGGGCACTTCAGTGTGCTCGCAGGGGCCCTACTCGATATTAGGCAATTTCTTTGGCTCTTCAGTATAGATGTAGATGTAGACTGTTAATGGTGAGATATAAGATAGAGTCTGTTTTTTATAGGGCCAATTGGCCATTAGCGGTGAAGTGGTGAGGACATGTGCTTGCCGTCCTGTTGGTCTAGTAGCATACCCGAGTTTGTTCACTTACTGCGAGCACGAGTTGCTTACTGCAAGCTCATTGAAGTAAGATGGTGAACTCATATAGGAAGAACACTATCAAGGTTACGTTCCAAGCTGAATATCCAAGACCACAAGCGTATGAAATGGAAAACTGCTAGTGTGATGAACTACATGTAGATCTACAGGACATACTTGGTAATCACTTTTCGGTCATGGTCAATGTAGTCAATGTTGAGATGATTAACGAAGAAGCATGATTAGGTGGCTACTGGCACTGCCGGCAAACTCCAGTGCAGGCGCTCAGATGGACATATTGGCTCTGTTACCGTTGAACATACAGGCCTAAGCATGTGGACCCTTTGGGTATTCGAGCTACCAAGTCCGTTATCTCCACTCTTAAGCCATCCGGGACTGTCATTAGCCAAATGGCTGAGAAGTGGCAGACTTTTACAATGATCCCATACTCAACAGAGTAAGACAGGTAAAGATCAAACTCACAAAGCATGTTCCTTCATACTTAAACACTGCCAGTTATTGTGCAATTACCATGTACAATGGACAACCACACACATTCTCAGGATGTGGGCAGGAGGGTCACGTTTGCTCTGATTGTTTGCACTGGCAGATCACACAGATTCCATCAGGAGAAGCAGTACAATATATTCCTCCATCGATTCTACCAATTACTTATGCACAAGTGATGGCACCTACAACTTCTTGCGAATAAGTGACGGCATCTATGATGTCTGGCGCACTAGTGGCAGCACCTGCGGCATCGGGTGGTGGGGATGGAGATAGGTTACCACTGCAGACAGACAAACATGCTATTGATGAGGCACGTACCATCCACTCTCTGCAGAAGGAGTCACCAGATAAACCCAAACAGCAACTGCCACTGCACAACAAGCGAATGGATATTGATCCACAACTCATGCCAACCCAAGCTTTCCTCCTGGAAGGAACAGACAAGTTGGATTGAAACTCACATTCTGACATGGAGATGCACATCCAGAATATGTGTTCGCCCACAAGCACAAGAAATGCCAACAGATGCTGTCTGATGACTGTCTCTTGCGGACAGATACATACAATCTTACTGATTTCGACAGTGTCATGGATGCTCCGGCTCTGGAGGCATTGACTGACACTGTTCCCTCTTTAGGAACTGAGACGATGGACTTTTCTTCTCCTGGACTTTCTTTTGGATATGGGAGAAGTGATGGAACACAGTCGCAGGCACAAGGAATCACAACAAGGTTCTCTTTGGAAGCCGATGAACCATAGTGACAGCCTCTCTCCAGTGACTCGTAGGTGGATGGTGTGGAAGATGACTCTTTAGCGGGCAAATCACTTGCAGAAGTGGGGGAGTTACACAATCCTCCCCATCTCCTGCGGACTACGTAACAATAGAGATGACAGGGTGGCATGGGGGTGACCAAACCCTTCACTGCTGCATACACAAAAGACTGTCACTGCCTTCGAGGGTGAATGACAGTCATATCAATTTGTGATGATTAACATCAACACCATCCAGTCACATAAGATGCTGTCATTGTTACACGACACATTTTATGCGGACGACATTGACGTGGCCTTATTGCAGAAGGTATATGCTCTTGGCTTCCAGGACATCTCCGGATATACGATCCGCATATCACACATGTCAGATAGGGCAGTGGCATCGCAGTACTTCACAAAGAAGGTTTAATAGCCATTGATACACGTTACCTACTGAATGCAAGGCATGACGCTTATGGTCCAAGGGATACACCTCGTCAATATTTACGGTACCAGCAAGAGGCCTGAAGGTTCACTACTCTTTATTGAGGAATTAACACAATTATGCCCAGGCAGGGTAGATGATGTGGTGATTGGGGGCTATTTTAATTGTACACAGTCTCCCAAGAACCAAATATGTCAGCATTCACCATGCCCAGCCCTCACTGCAGCCATTCGTGAGCTCGGTTTGCTAGACACTTGGGACATCGTCTGTGCTGATAGACAGGGTTTCATGCACATTACGGAACATTCATATAGCAGAATTGATAGGTTATACACCTTCCACTCTCTCAGGGATGCGGTCAAAGCAGCTGAGTTGTGACCAGCATCATTTACTGACCACATGGCTTACATCTGCGCCACCACACTTCAGCACCAACAAGAGTGGTGCAGCCGCACCCTGTGGAAATTTAACACCACTCACCTGACCTCACCAAAATGTCAAGTGGCAGTGGGAGACGTGGAGACTGTGCCTATGACGATGATGAGCATATACATCTGCTTGACAGTGGTGGCTGGACTGTGCCAAGCCGAGCCCTCAATGTACCTTGAAGACTTTTAGTAGGGAAGCTGCAGCATGGAGGCACACCCAAAGTTATACCACGCCATCTTCAGGGAGTTTCTGTTATGTCCCCCTCACCAGCCTGCCAGATGACTATCAACTGAGCAAAAGTGAAGATTTTGACACTGACATGTCAATTCCTGGAAGGGATTTCGTGTGTACTCATCAAACAGTCGGAATCACCAACAAATGGCTCTCCATACCGTACAGCCATGGAAAAAAAATGCAGACATAGGACATTGATCCATGAGGTGATGACAGAAGATGGCACTTTATCCATTATTCTCACCTGTATGCAGAGAAGAGATTTGATTCGGAGATTGTTACTGCTGCTCTGGCTTGACACCTGCCATGGTTACTCCGCAACTCCAACAGGATAGAGAGTGTCACTGAAATGGTACAAGATTTTGGGTGGAGACCATTAAAACAAAGGCATTTTCTGTTTCCTGCAGAATCTTCTTATGATATTTAAATCACGAACATTCTCCTCGAAATGCAAAAATATTTTGTTGACGCCAACCTACATAGGGAGAAACGATCACCATAATAAAATAAGGGAAATCAGAGCTCACACCAAAAGACACAGGTGTTCGTTTTTTCTGCACGCTGTATGATATTGGAATAATAGAAAATTACTGTGAAGGTGGTTCAGTGAAATCTCAGGCAGGAATTTAAGTGTGATTTGCAGAGTGTCCATGACGATATAGATGTAGATTAACTGCTACAACCAGTGACTAAGGAAGAAGTGTTCAATGCCATAGGAAAAGGTGCACCCAATAAGTCACCAGGATGGGAAGGGTTACCCTTGGAGTTTTCTAGGACGTTTATAAGACTATTGGTGCCCTATTGAATTACTGTATGTCAAGAGCTCATGACACCAGAGGTGCACCTTCTAGCTGCATTTGTGGAGGGTATCATCATTCCAATCTGTAAACCTTACAGAGGATCACATATTATGGACTACCAAGCATTAACTTTGTTGAACTGTGATATGAAAATATTCACATGTCTACTGGCAGCTCGAGCTTGGCGTACATCTCATATCCTATCAGTGGATCAGGAATCAATGGGTGGGACGCATAATATCTGGGCTGCCTTGTGCCACTACAGAGACCTGATTGCCCTCACTAAGGTGTGTTGTGTACTGGGAATGCTGGTTGTGATAGACTTCCACCAAGCATTTGATCACGTCAGTCATACGTACTTAACTGCTGTTCTTCAGAGCATGCCTTACCCAGGTGAGGTGGTACTCTGTCTCCTACATGGTGTGACATCGAAAGTGCTTTTCAGCAGTGGACTGTTGAACATCTTGCAAATTCACCACTCTGTTAGACTGGGATGCCCATTATCAACAACACTGAATGCTTTAGAACCTTTGCTGTGTGGTCTGCAACACTGACTCAAGGGTTGTCTCTTGGTGACTTCGTTGATAGGTCCACTGTGTATGTAGATGATCTGATGTTAGCTCTTTATGATGAACATGATGTATGCAGAGCCTGGGATTGGTTAGTCTCTTATGGTGAAGTTTCGGTGAACAATATAAATGTGCATGTATCAATGGCCTTCAATATTGTCACTGGGATGACACCTACAAGCTTCACCCCACTTATACTGTATGATAAAATATGCTGCCCTGGTATCGACTTCATGGACAACATCTTACACACAATGGCCCCTAATTATTGGAGCCTCTTGCAACACATCTGTACTGGACTTGTGGATCATCGTCTTTGTCCTTTGGACCTTCATCAATGGACCGAATTTATTAACGTCTATCAGGCATCACGAATTCTGCACCTACTGCAAACACTACCAATATCTAAGCACACAGCTCGGAGCATCATGGCAGCATTTGGTTCCCTTGTCAGTGCTGGAATGATATTTAGTGTTCAATACAACTCCCTCACTCTTCCTAAAGAATGTAGTAGATTTGGGCTTTTCAATGTTCATGATCAAGCATGTTGCTGTACATTAGTATGCACCTCAAGCTTTGACAATGATGCCCAACCAGCCTCATGGTCTTACTAATGGAGGCTCTGGTACTACATTCCCTTGACCATCCAGTGTCGCTTATTGAGATACTAGTGCCCTGGAGTATAGCTACCTATGAGATGTTCTCCCTGTTTCTCACTTATCAGTGGCCTGTGACATCTATCGCCCACTACTTCACTGCCATATGACTTATGTTGTCGAATTGACATGTTCTACCATGAATTGGAATGCAGTATGGTGCACTGTCAACATGGTAATGCCAGATTCAGATCCGTATTCCAGATTTGCCTTTTTGTGTGAACTGCAGTGTCCAAGATACAGATGAACAGCAACTGTATTATGGGACAACAGGAGAGATCTGGTATTTTGTGCATCAAATTTGGGGTCCCTTTTTGTGGATGTTGCCCACTTATGTTGATTCCTGCACTCTCTCTACCCAGACGCTGTTTATTACCCAAGGATGAAACACAGTGCTGTTAACATGGATCAGAGGTCACGTGATTCATTATTTATTTGGAGGTGGTGTCATAGGACTCATGTTTTTTGGAAGTATTTAAATGATCATCATTGTGCTATTGTGAAGAACCTTAAGTACAGTCAATAATTTTTGAACTGCTTGTGGAGAATCTTCCACAATCTGCCCCATGGCTGGATTGTTCATTGCAGGAGATAACTGTGACAACCGTGGAGTATCAATGCCACATGTGTGTGTTATAGAAGTGTAGCTTTGTGTTTACTTTCTTTTTTTTTCAAAGACAAGTCATGGAAAGGGCAGATTTATTTTTTGTCAATAAATAAATGAATATTCTCCTGTGGCCATTAACCCCTTCGATATGTTCCTGCTTGTCGATGGAGACATTGTGGCCAGGCCTTGTATGATGACTCCTTCTCACTTCTCCCCCGAGACCATTCCTTCTATTCCTTTACCCCAAGGGAAAGAAGAAGAAAATAAAAAAAAGGGGTAGCATCTTTCATTACAAATCAAAATGTCCACTGTCGTGGGTTTGAAACCTGCTGCCACTTAAATTTTGATTAATAATTGGCTTTGGCAGCTGAAGACTTCTGACATAAGAAGTCACCCTCATTCTGCCAACAGCCTTGTCAAAGAGGGCAGTGGAGTGTACAGAGATTCAGGGCACTCATTTGTCCTTGAGGTGGGAAACTACCCCTGAAGGGGGAAGAATCAACAATGATCAATGCATAGGGATGCAGAAGGCAATGGAAATCACTGCATTAAAGACACATATTGTGTATCCACAGGACATATGGCCTGTAATTGACAAAATATCGTGATGATCTCTCCATTGGCAAAAGATTCTGAAATAGTCCCCCATTTGGATCTCCAGGAGGGGCTGCCAAGGGGGAGGTGACCATGAGAAAAAGATTGAATAACCAACTGAAGGATAATGTTCCATGAGTCAGGGTGTGGAATGTCAGGAGCTTGAACATGGTAGGGAAATGCAAAGGCTCAATCTAGATATAGTAGGAGTCAGTGAAGTGAAATGGAAAGAAGACAATGATTTCTGGTCAGATCAGTACAACGTAATATCAACAGCAGCAGAAAATGGTTTAACAGGAGTAGGATTCATAATGAATAGTAAGGTAGGGCAGAGAGTGTGTTCAGTGATAGGGTTATTCTTATCAGAATTGACAGCAAATGAACATCAACAATGATAGTTCAGGTATACATGCTGACATTGCAAGCTGAAGATATAGTGAAAGTATACGAGGATAATGAAAGGGTGATACAGTGCATAAAGGGAGATGAAAATCTAATAGTAATGGGGAACTGGAATGCAGTTGCAGGGGAAGGAGCAGAAGAAAAGGTTACAGGTGTATATGGGCTTGGGGCAAGGAATGAGAGAGGAGAAAGAGTAATTGAATTCTGTAATAAATTTCAGCATGTAATAGTGAATACTCTGTTCAAGAATCTTAAGAGAAGAAGGTATACTTCGAAAAGCCCGAGTGATATGGGAAGATTTCAATTAGATTACATCATGATCAGACAGAGGTACCGAAATCATATGCTGGATTGTAAGGCATATTGAGGTGCCAATATAGACTCAGATCACGATGTAGTAGTGATGAAGAGTAGTCTGAACTTTAAGAGATTAGTCAGTAAGAATCAATACGCAAGGAAGTGGGATACTGAAGTACTAAGGAATGACGAGATGCACTTGAAGTACCCCAAGGCTATAGATACCACAATAGGAATAGTTCAGGAGGCAGTACAGTTGAAGAGGAATGGACATCTCTCAAAAGGGCAATCATAGAAGTTGGAAAGAAAAACATAGGTATGAAGAAGGTAACTGCTAACAAACCATGAGTAACAGAAGGAATACTTCAGTTGATTGATGAAAGAAGGAAGTACAAAAATGTTCAGGGAAATTCAGAAATACAGAAATACAAGCCACTGTGGAATGAAATAAATAGGAAGTGCAGATAAGCTAAGACAAAATGGCTGCATGAAAAATGTGAAGAAATCAGAAAAGAAATTATTGTTGGAATGACTGACTCCCCTTACGGGAAAGTCAAAACAACCTTTGGTGATATTAAAAGCAAGGTTGATAACATTAAGAGTGCAACAGGTATTCCATTGTTAAATGCAGAGGAGAGAGCAGATAGGTGGAAAGAGTATATTGAAGGCCTCTATGAGAGGTAAGATTTGTCTGATGTGACAGAAGAAGAAACAGTAGTTGATTTAGAAGAGATAGGGAATCCAGTATTAAAATCAGAATTTAAGAGAGCTTTGAAGGACTTAAGAACAAATAAGGCAGAAAGGATAGATAACATTCCATCAGAATTTTTAAAGCCACTGGGGGAAGGGGCAACAAAATGATTATTCACATTGGTGTGTAGTGTGTGTGAGTCTGACGACATACCATCTGACTTTCAGAAAAATATCATCCACCCAATTCTGAAGACTGCAAGAACTGACAGGTGCAAGATTTATTGCACAATCAGCTTAATAGCTCATGCATCCAAGTTGCTGATAAGAATAACATACAGAAGAATGGAAAAGAAAATTGAGGATGTGTTGGATGACAATCAGTTTGGCTTCAGGAAAGGTAAAGGCACCAGAGAGGCAATTCTGACATTGCTGTTGATAATGGAATGAAGACTAAAGAAAAATCTAGACTCGTTCATAGAATTTGTTGACCTGGAAAAAGCATTCGACTATGTAAAATGGTGTAAGATGTTTGAAATTCTGAGAAATATAGGGGTAAGCTATAAGGAGAGGTGAGTGATATACAATATGTACAAGAGCCAAGAGGGAATAATGAGAGTGGATGACCAAGAACAAAGTGCTGGGATCAAAAGGTGTGTAAGACAAGTATGTAGTCTATCACCCCAACTGTTCAATCTGTACATTGAAGAAGCAATGATGGAAATAATAGAAAGGTGCAGGAGCAGAAATATAACTCAAGGTGAAAGATATCAGTGATATGATTTGCTGATAATGTTGCTATCCTGAGTGAAAGTGAAGGAGAATTACATGATCTGCCGAACTGAATGAACAGTCTAATGAGTACAGAATACTGACTGAGAGTAAATCAAAGAAAGACGAAAGTAATAGGAAGTTGCAGAAATGAGAACAACAAGAAACTGAACATCAGGATTGATGGGTGCGAAGTAGATGAAGTTAAGGAATTCTGATACCTAGGCAGCAAAATAACCAATGACAGACGCAAGAAGAATGATGTCAAAAGCAGACTAGCGTGGGTAAAAAGGACATTTATGGCTGATAGAAGTTTACTAGTATCAAACATAGGCCTCAATTTGAGGAAGAAACTTCTGAGAATGTACTTTTGGACCACAACATTGTGTGGTAGTGAAACATGGACTGTGGGAAAACTGGAACAGAAAAGAACTGAAGCATTTGAGATGTTGTGCTACAGATGAATGTTGAAAATTAAGTGGACTGATAGAGTAAGGAATGAGAAGGTTCTGCACAGAATCAGAGAGGAAAGGAATATGTGGAAAACACTGACCACTGACAAGGAGACGGGACAGGATAATAGGACATCTGTTAAGACGTCAGGGAATGACTTCCATGGTACTAGAGGGAGCTATAGATGGCAAAAACTGTAGAGGAATACATCCAGCAAATAGCTGAGGATGTAGGTTGCAAGTGCTACTCTGAAATGAAGAGATTGGCACAGTAGAGGAATTCATGGCAAGCCACATCAAATCGGTCAGAAGACTCATGAATCAAAGAGAGAGAGAGAGAGAGAGAGAGAGAGAGAGAGAGAAAGAGGAAAGAAATTCTATGGCCATTTATGAAAATTTGGATAAAAGTATCTTGGGTAATTTTGATTGTAGGCTACCTGAATTCATACTAAATTGACATTTAGGTGTCTTGTAGAGAAAAGTTTGTTGTTTATATTGAATGTTGAGCTAACTGAACTAGAGGTGGCTCGTCTGACAGGTGAGAGTTCAAGAAACATCACACACACACCTGAAAGCCAAAATCTGCAGATCACACAAAGAAACTAATAGAGAATAAATCCCCAAAAGCAGAACTTTCTATGACAATTACCTCCGAATCTTTTTCCTACACTTTGATTGCTTTTCAGTACAATACCATTTATTCATGACCTTGAGCATCCCAGAACTTGTATATCTAATACAGTCATACTGTTTATGTATAGACATCTACATACAAAATTTAAACATGATCTGAAATAGAAGGGTGGGGACTGCTAGAGTACTTTGCATGGAATGACACAATAGTTAAGTGATAAATTTGTTTCTATTATATTTTTTTAAGTTTTTGTAGCAAATTAGCATTTTTAACTGTCATGTCACTGACCTGATGTCTTGCTTTGACTTGGCCAATTTGTCACATGTTGCAGTGTACATGATTTCATTCTGTAACTATTGCTGAAGAAAACTTAAGTGAGTGTAGCATTCAGTTTCATACAAGAGTTCTTTATTAAAATCCTGGACAGATTATTAATACTGGCAAACAGATATGTTGTACAGATGATTTAAATCACCTTTCAGAGATGGATGGCATGCATGTTACAGTTTAAAAAAAGGTGCAGCTTCAAGAGGATGGCAGAGGATACCACTCAAGATGTCCTGGATATTGTCATATAGGAAGGGCACTTCAGCAATTAGCCACATACCAACATACCAGAGAAATAGTAAGTATTACTGGGAGTAAATTATCCACAAGTAACATGTCACTTTTTAGACAACAAATATTAGAGTAGAACTTAATTTTAGTGCAAAGAATGTAGACATGGGAGACGTGTAGGCCCAACATAACCCTACAGCTTCAAACTTCGTGTTGCATGAAGTAGGGGAGCAGGGAGCAGATCCAAACAGATTCAGATATAAGCTGACAAAGATTTACCCATACACATAAGAGAAACAGATAAAATAGTACAGATAAGGGGCCATTTATGAAATTTCCTAACAGATGAAAACTGTGTGCTGGATCAGGACTCAAACCTGGGACTTCAGCCTTTCACAGGCACACAGTCTATTGACTAAGCTATCCAAGCACAACTCACAGCCTTATTTCCACCAGTTCCTCATATCTTAACTTCCAAACTTCACAGAAGTTCTCCTACATACCTTGTAGGACTATTGCTCTTGGAAGAAAGGAAATTTCAAGAGCATGGCCTCACCACAGCTTGGGGTTTTTTGACTCTGCAACAGACTGTGTGCTGGTTTGAAACTTCCTGGCAGATTATAACCGAGTAGTGGACTGGAACTCAAGCCTGGGGCCCTATATGCCACCAGGTATTGATCTGGCAAATCTAGGGCCTACAGTTTGTTGGTTAAAAATGGTACAAAAATATTATTGTAGGCCTCTGTAATGTTGAGGAGTGTTGATAATCTAAATAAGAAAGGATGCAACAATGGATCACCTGCTCTTATTACATCGTAAGACTCCGGACTCTGAATTCAGAATGGTTCTACTGCCACCAATGTGTATCTTGTGTAAGGACCACAAAGGCAGGAAAAGAGAAATTAGGTCTTGTGCAGAGACATGTAGATTGTTGTTTTCTCCTCACACCATTCATGAGTGGAACAGGAAAGAGAATGATTGATAGTAGTACAAGGTACCATCTACCATGCACCATATGGTGGTTTGCAGTGTATGTCCATGGATGTAGATCCTATAATACAGAATAGCTCCAATCAGTTTCCACATCTTGCTCACACCTGTCTAATAAACATTTTCACATTTACAAAAAACTGGAGATAGCTATCACAGATGTGTTCCAGTACAGCCAGCAGTTTTCAGGGGCACGCCTACGATTTAGTAAATGTCACTTCCAGGGTAGTGCATGCTGGAAAACAGCTTGACATTTTCTGTATCTGTGGTAACAAATATTTTCTCTGGGCCTATTAGTTTTTGCTGTGGCCTTGCAGACATTTGCTTAATGAATAACATTAATAAGATTCTGCTGTGAAAAGGCTGTGAAAGATGTTATGACATTAGGAGTATTTTGGAGCAGAAGAAGAATTTTGGACCAGGAGAGGAGTGAAAACTGCAGAACATTTACTGTGGAAATATGTACTTCATAATTAGACTTTTGTTCAACATACACAAAAAATAATTAAATATAATAACTGGGATGCTTAAAGGAGCCAAGCAAAGAAACAGTGAGAGGTACAAATCACAAAATTTTATTCATAAAAATGACTCAGAATCTCATTGTGCACATTTGTAACATGAAGAACATAAAAGTTTCAGTTCAATGAAGTAGAAAATTTTAGTTAAATTTTGTCATTGAGAATGTGGAGTGTTTTTAGAAAACACGTCCATGGAAAGCTCACGTAATTACATTTTTATATATAATATATAAATACTAAAAATACTAACACTGTATCTATATGACCAATGACATAAATATACAGCTTTTTGTCCAGATGTTCAAGAGGCAGAAATTTAACAGTCATAGTTCAAGTAGTAAAAAATTTGAAGTAAAGGGCACATCACCTGCAAATTTCTACCAGTCAAACTACCTGGACATGTGTTCCAAAAGCTCACTTATTCAAGATAGAATAAACAAAAAGCAGGAAAATGGAAATGTCTGTTTGTTATACCTATGCTTACACTGAGATAAATAGTAAAAAAATATTTAAATAGTATAAATCATGGAGATTTTGTTAAATATCTTCAGAATAAGTGGCTATAATGAACACCAAATATCAAAAAACAGGAAGTGCCACATCTCTGAATTTTCTCCTCCAACCCTTCAACTTGTGTATAAAGTTTTTCCTTGAATAATATACGGTTGGTACAATGTGTGTAGCAAAAGATTTTGTGTAAAGACTCAAAAAGACACAAAATATGTAGATGTAAAATGTTCATAAAAAGGAAGATCAGTCTACCTGTATCAGTGTGTGAGGACAATCTTTGCTTTGATTATCCTCAATAGCATATCACTCATAAAAAGAAAACATTTCATGAGTGTTACCAGTTTTTACACAGCAACAACTGTCTTAAATTTGCACTAAAAACTGTGCAACTCAGAAGACTGAGGGCTGCGTAGGGCAGAGGTAAAGAGGAAAGGCACAGTCTTCTCAGATCCTCTCCTAGCTTGTCCTACTAGTTTTGGCACCCAATTTAATCTCTTTTAAACAACAACATTCTTGAATTTTAAAACAATATATGCATGTGTTGCCACAAGATTCACTGTCCACAATAGTTTTCTTGTCACAACACAGTCAATGCACAAATATTAACTTTGCTTCCATTATCACCAAAGGAAGCCTCTTCAATTGAGCACATCTGTGAGAGTTTATGTACTCTTCTTCACCTTCTTCTGGATGCTGCTGCCATGATCATTTTTCGTAACATTGGTTCTGGACTGCATTCCTTAGGGTCACACTTCATTTGGCCATGTCCACCACACCTATGGGGAAAAAAACATAAATTTGTATAAATCTGATAGTCTATTGCAGAAACAAATTAGCTGAAATGAAATGAAATGATCATATGGCATTTATTGGCCGGGATATCCCCTTCGGGGTTCGGCCTGACCTCATTGTAGAGATTTTTTCTGAAATTTTAAACAGACTTAATAGTGATATTAGTATACAACCACTGAAGTTGGCAAGTGGCTGTTCTGGCCTCGTAGTCTGGTTGCAGACTGTTTAGCAAGCATGACCAATATTATTACGTGTAGAATATAACCAAGATAACTAGAGCAGTTGTTGAAATATTGTGTAAAATGTAGCCATGGCCAAAACACTGACCCAAAAAAGTGTCTGGTGGGACTATTATTGTCAGGTGTTCACTCACAGCTGAATAACTGGAAGAGTTACTTTGTCTATTTGTTACTTTTATTTTCATGGCCTATTCTTTTAGTATCTCATTTTCTGTTCAGCCAAGGGTAACAAATAAAAATGATGGCCTAAAATAAAACAATGAAAAAGTTGTCTGCAACAGACCAAGGCTATAATTTTATGATTTTCACAGAATACAAAGAACACAAACTATGTTTTATGAATATTCTCTTGCTGACTTCTTTTATTAAATTTGTACTGCTTTGTACAATTTCTTTTGCCTATAAAGTGTATGTATTTTCCAGTTTGAAATCAGATGACTGCCATTTTTTACATGTCGAAAAAAGTCGATGAAAACACTAAAATTAACAGAAAAGTTTATTTATTTTCCACCAATATTTCTCTCTCACTCATGTGTATTATTCTGTTTAGTCCCTACAACTCACTTTTTTGCTCTCTCTTAAGTGTTTGTTTTCTAATTGGTGGTTTGCCTATTCTGTTCCCATGTTTTGCTGTGAACTCTCATCTGCTGCATCACACTAGCTGTTTGAACCGTATCGTATGTTATACTATGCTGTATCTCTTCTTGGTGAAAGGTATGAGTAAATTATCACAGTCTCTAATTAACATTTATATTTGTGTCTTTCATTTTTCTCTTTTTTATCTTTCTTAACCCTTTTGGTCTTGGTGTCCTCATATAAGGACATACTAAATAAATGCTTAGTATATTAAAATTCATTAAATTTTACCATTTATGATTGTTGTCCTCATATTGCCACAAGCAGAGAGTTTATCTGAGCACAGTGTCACCATCTCCTGTCAATCTACGTTATCACAAAATCAAACTGAATGTGTTGTCACATGGACACTTCCTAGCAATTTTTGTACCTCCCATCAGTCAGTTAATATCTTCTGAGTTTAGCTAAAAAAATTTATTTGTGCGTAGAAAGGTGCATTCTTGAAGGTGAAAACTAAAGGTGTCTTTCAGAACGAAAGGTAAGTGACATATTTATAACATTATACATGTCTCCAAATGAGGACATTGTGATTGAAAGTTTGTAATAGCATAGACATTTAGGACATTATTTTGCTGTCGTTTTAGTCAGCTTATGGTTTTTTCACAATGTCCCAAGTCCAAGATAAACAAAGGCCACTTACAGAAGAAGAAGTCATAGAGCTCCTTAATTCATCTGAGATTGACAATCTATCCAATGATTCTGGCATTAATTTTGAAAAAGAGGACAATGATGGAGGTAATGTTAGATGTTTTATATCATACGGTACATTGTAAACTGAGTAGCCTAGAAGCAATGCCCTCTAACTGCATGATAAGTGACACTGAGATAATAATGAAACACTCATCCCATCCAAATGATAATGCATTGGCAGCAAGAATGTTATTGTTGCATACCGTCTAATAAAATCATCAGACGATCAATTCCAATTACAAAATGATCTAGAGAGAATTTCTGTATGGTGCAAAAAGTGGCAATTGGCACTAAACAAAGAAAAGTGTGAGGTTATCCACATGGGTACTAAAAGAAATCCGATATATTTTCGGTATACGATAAATCGCATAAATCTAAGGGCTGTCAATTTGACTAAATACCTAGGAATTACAATTACGACCAACTTAAATTGGAAAGACCACTTAGATAATATTGTGGGGAAGGTGAAACAAATACTGCGGTTTGTTGGTCGAATACTTACAAGATGCGACAAACTCACTAAAGAGACAGCCTGCATTACACTTGTCCGTCCTCTGCTGGAATATTGCAGCACAGTATGGGTTCCTTACCAGGTAGGATTGACAGAGGACATCAAAAAAGTGCAAAGAAGGGCAGTTCATTTTGTGTTATTGTGCAATAGAGGTGAGAGGGTCACTGATGAGACACGTGAGTTGGGGTGGCAATCACTGAAACAAAGGTGGTTTTCTTTGTGGCAAGATCTATTTATGAAATTTCAATCACCAACTTTCTCTTCCGAATGTGAAAGTATTTTGTTGACACCCACCTATGTAGGAAGAAATGATCATCATAATAAAATAAGACAAATCAGAGCTCAAATGGAAAGATTTAGGTGTTTCTTTTTCCCATGCGCCGATCGAGAGTGGAATGGTAGAGAATTAGTATGAAAATGGTTCAATGAACCCTCTGCTAGGCACTTAAGTGTGAATTGCACAGTAACCATGTAGATGTAGATTTGTTACAGCACAATCAACCTAGAGCTGAATAAGAAAAGTATCCATTCTTATCGTAACAGACTGAAAGATCGCTTTGAATGTCCAGATTTGTAAGTCTGATGTCTATTCACATGCTTTGCATCCAGACATGGCAGGGTGACAGCCATGCCTATTGGGCATTTAGCAGGCTTTGTACATGAAGACAACATGCAGTTAGCTTCTTTTGAAACTGAACATGAATTTTGATAGCCATGTTCAATGGTTTATAGCGTTTTGCAACCCAAAACATATTCCATCATGTAGGTGCTGAAAAAATGTACACGGTTGTGTGCTCACCTCAGAATTGATATAAAATGAATTTAACAGCTTTTTCATCTGGGCTACTCAGATGTACATTTTCTTTTTGTAATAGCATTTTTTATTATAGATTCTGGAGATCCCCTTATCATCGGAGCACAAAAACAATGATGACAATGAACAAGACCATTCTGAAATAAATATTGCACCTGAAACTGATGTGATGGACGTTGTTGGTCTAGAGTGGCATCCCGTTGAGAGTGCCTACCAATTTTTTAAGAAAATGTTTCAGTTGTGTTCTTTGTACAGAAATGTGTGGAATGCACAAATATTTATGCAGTTTACAGAAGTGTAGGTAATTTTGCTCCTAGAATAGAAAAATAAATACTTCCACTTATAGAAATTCACATTCTGATGGGAAATTTGAAATACCCCAGGATTGGATGTTACTGGAGGTCACAGCTACACATTTCCCAAATAGCACACATTGTGTCAGTTAACTGTTTCCTAAAATTGAGACAGAACTTCCAGTTCGTTGACATAACAAGTGATCCTGATAAAAATTATTGATTTTGGAAAGTCAGAGCAATATACAATTCCATAAGAGAAAAGTTGCTGAGTTTACCTATAGAAGAACACCTTATTGTTGATGAGCAAATAGTGGCTTTCCAGGGATCATTGAATGTAAAACAATATGTTAAGGTCAAACTGAAACCACATGGAATAAAAACATTTGCACTCTATGGAACAAGGGGTCAAATGTTTGATTTTGTAATAGATCAAGGCTCGACAACAGAACTTGATCCAGCAGTGTTAAACGTTTTTGGTCTTGTTCCATCAGTAGTGGTGAAATTAACAGAAAGAGTCAATGAAACAAATGTGCTTCTCATTTTTGATAATTATTTCTCAAATTATAGTTATCTGCAATACTTGAGAAATAAGAATATGTACGCAATGTGTACTTTGCCAAAATCACTTCAAGAACTTATGATTTTCGAGTGACAAAAACATAATGAAATGTGGAAGAGGCTCTGCTTAGGAACTGATAAGTGAAGGTGGTGAAGTTATAGTAACAAAACGGCGTGGCAATAAGCCAGTAGTAATGGTGTCAAATTTTGTGGGAATTAGAAACAAAGATGTGTGTAAAAGATGGGATAAAACTGAAAAGAAATATGTTGAAATTAACTGGCCATAAGTTATTCAAGTTTACAACCAACATATGTGAGGGGTCAACAAGATGGATTTTCTGATCACACGGATTGAGTACAAGAAAAACACATCAGAATTAGGTGTTCCTAAAAATAAGACCCTTGATTTACTTCATTTTAGGACAAATATGGCAAAAGTACTGACAAAAATAGATACGCCAGCTGCTAGGAAAAGGAGGCACCCACTAGTGAGAGTCCAATGCCATCTCCAAGTACTTCAAAATGAGCCAATGCGGAAGTTCATCCTGAAGCTCATGTTCATTTGAACAACGTAGGGCATCTTCCAGTGGTCAGTGACAAAAAAATCATTTGGCAGGTGAAAGAAACAGGGTTGCAAAGGCAAAACCCAATTTTATTGTGTAAAATGTATCATTCACTTACGTCTGGATAGAAAAAAAACTTTGATTGTCATTCTTCACAAGTATAAAACCATAGTTTATGTATATATAATCGTTAAGTATGCTTTGTGTAATTTATGTATTTTGGTGAAATAAAATCAAATAAAATACTTTGAGTTTGGACTTATACTGCACCCGCTTGAATACAATGTCCTCATTTGGGGCGGGTTGTATCCTCCCTTGGGGGCCACCTCGAAATATTTTATGCAACTGAAAAATCATAATTTAATTTGAAGAACTGGATAGCAAAGCCATGATTTACTTTTCCCACAAAAAAAAAAAAAAAAAAAAAAAAAAAAAAAAAAAAAAAAAAAGTGACCGAAAGGGTTAATAGAAATTTTTGCAGTCCTCTCAAAAGAAGAATTTAGGTGTTGAAAAAGCTGGTACATAATATGCCTACTGTAATAGGTAAACTTTGCATTCTCATGTGCATTTTTACTTTAATAAGTTGTTCACAGGAGTGTGTCGATTTATAGATAACATTTAGTAATTTTAAAACTAAAAATTAGAGACCCAATTTTTCATATACATGTTCAATGCTGGAAATGTGCAGAAGTAAAATCTAGTCACTTCCATCTCAGTTGTGTATCACACTCTGTTAATATTTACATTTTTTGTTTGCTGGTACCTAACTTGAACAGCAGAGAATGGAACAAAAGAAGAATAGAAAAAGCTGCTTATCAGGCAGGAGCATGCACACACACTAGTGAAAGTTGACACAAACTTTTGCCCTTCTTGGCCAAGGCTTTTTCAGAGTGAAGAAACCTCTGGTTTCAAAAACTACAATTTTTCTAACACTTGTTTATTTGTTTGTTTCTTATCTGAGGTTTGTTATTGTTCCCTGTTTATTATCTGAGGTTTGTTATTGTTCCCTGATAATTTCATATTTATTTTTATTGGACTGCAAATCATTTCAGAAGTCATTGAGAGCAGAATTTGCGGTGCTGTGTAGCAGGCTGTCCAAATTACTTAGTTCAAACTGTACCTCCTTAGTTGTCACATTTTAATGTTAATGTAAATGACATCAGAACCTCTGAATGACTTCAGTTCCTCATAGTGTGCAAGATAACAATAGCAAATGCATTCCTAAAGGAAATAGTTAAAACACTGCACATGATGGCCATTTTTAAGAAATCTACCTGTGACAGATTACGAATTGAATGTGTCATTATCACTCAAGTAGAGTCATGTTTAATCAATAGGCCACTATATAGTTTTCATTTGGTGCTAATGGTTTTTTGGCCCCTTTACTGCATAAAAAGAAGGAATCAAACACATATAATCTGTTAGCTCTGTCAGGATATCAGATGTTAGAAATTGATTTGAATACAAACAACACTTATAGTGCAGTTAAAGAACAATGTTACAAAGACATATAATAAATCACAACAAATTATTCTCTACCCTTTTCCCCAAACACTTTAATAAATAATTTAAGTAGGTGGTCTCACCTGCACTCCAAACAGGGACCCGAGGCAGAGTGCACCACTTCTCCAACACGATATGCACTTCCCTGAACTTGACACCCAGTCCTGTGGGCTGCACCCTTGTAGTGGTGCGCTAGGAAATGTGGTGGCAAAGTGGTAGTAGTGGTGGTGGTAGTTGTTGATACATTCAGAACAGTTGCCATAGAGACAGGGCACTCATATCGTGGACAACAAAAGCCTTGGATTGGCTCTTCGTGACAACCTGGGATAGGAGGAGGGCAGCTCTGTTGAAGACATATGATATCACTTCGGAAGCAGAAACAGAAATCACAAGGGTCATCACGAGGTATTTGTTGAGCTGATACGTAGACCTTTCCCCCATAGCGACAGGTTCCTGGACCAAAGGCAGCTTGTTCTTCATCATCATAATCTGTATCACCTCCTGTTGGGTACTGTCCTTCTCCAAATGGAAACTGCTCATATTGATCTTCAGGGTGTTGACTTGGATGATGGTGTGATCCTGTAGTTAATGGTGGTCTAGTTGTGAAATGATGTGATGGTCGTTTCGTTGCTTCCGTTATGTGTTCGATTCCTTCACCAGTTGCCAAGGTATGATCTTCTGGGAAATGTTCGTAAGCTGGATGTGATGTTGAAGAATGAGCAGGCTTCTGATCTGGATGAAATGGTGAAGACGCATTAGCTTCTAGTTCATTTTCCTGTACAGCTGATGCTTGGCTAGTATCAGAATGATCCAAAGAAGTTAGTGCAGGCTGTGCTGTTGTGTGCAGTGGATGTTCAGAAGAGGCAGTAAGAATCTGATTTCCTTCTGTAACTTCCACAGGATGGACATTATTGGCTACTTGTTCCTCTTCCTCTTCATGGACAGGTGGCTTAACTGGAGCTGAAGTTGTATGTTCATGCTGAACCGTTGTTGCTTCTGTAACTGTACCTTGGGAAGACTGTTCAGAAATATCTATATGATGATCTGCTGATTCTATAGGAGCCTGAGAAGGATGTATGATTGCCAGTGTTACAGTGCCACTTTCCTGCACACCACTAGATTGTGTGAAATCACTAGTTGTATCCTGCACACCATGATCCACATCTGGAGCATTGGAACTGCTTGATTGAGATTCCATGTCTTCCGGAATACTTGTTGATACAACAGTCTCAATTAAATGAGGTTCATCTGATGTCTCTGTACTTTCAGACACAGATTCTTGGTCAGCAGGTTTGCTGAAACTAATGGATGTGTCCTTGTCAGATGTAGCTAGCTGTTCTGAAATGCTTTCTGTAGCAGTGGCCTCCTGGACATGACCCTCTGTGGGCCTAGCAGTTTGTTCCAATGATTCTACTGAAGAATGCTGTTCTTCCTTAGAGGGAGTAGGCTGCTGAACTGCTGAAGTGGCAGTTTCTACACTTGTTTCTGCCGCAGAGGAACTATCACCTTCTGCCAGTACTGACTGTTCAGTGTTTGCTGCTTGCTGAATTTCAGGCTCTGAAGGAGATGCCGGCTCTTGTTCCACATCAGGTGCAGAGACTGGCTGATCAACGTTTACTGTGTGTGCCCCTGACTCAATAGGAGAAATCGTGTTTTGTGATCCTGTGTCTTCAATGACTGATGCTTCCTGTTCACCAAGTGTACTTGCTTCCTGAATTCCAGTCTCAGATGACACAGAACTCTGTTGTATTTCTGGTCCTTCTAGTTCAGCAGGTTTCTCACTAGGGGTTTCTGGTATATGAGCTGTAGTGACCTGCTGGACTTCGGTTTCCTCTGGTGTTGAGGGGTGGAGTTCTCCTAATTCTTGTACTGTTGAAACAGTCTCTACAGGAGACTGTGATACAAGAGAAGTAGTAGTTTGCGTGTCTACATTTATTTCTCCTGCATCATCAACATTCGCTTCAGCAACCTGTGATACATGTTCTTCAGGGATGTTAGTTACTTGTATTTCATCAGTCGTACCTGCAACTGGTGCTGTGGGTGTTTCAGATATTTCAGGTTGCTCAGGGCTTGCTGTGCTTTGTTCATCCAATACATCTGTGACAGTTGTTTCATGCCCAACTTGGCTTTCAGGGTGAGATATGTGAGTTGGTGCAATATCAGGTATAACAGAGGGGATGCTGTGTCCCTCATCTGAACTACTTACTGCATTTGCCACTTCCTCAGTAGTAACAGGTTGTAAGGGAACATCAGTTTGTTTGTTTTCCGAATCAGTAGGTGAAATAGTCTGGACTTCCACAGCTTCTGTTACTTTTTCTATTCCCTCCTCACCTATCAAGAATTGCTCAGTTTCTGCGTCTATAGGTAAATTAGTTACTGCATCTGACAGTCCTGAAATCTCAGTGACCTGCTGACCATCCAGTGATGGCTTTTGTGTGTTCTCAATGTGCACCATTTCATCCTGTGCAGTAAATCTAGTCTGTTGTTCTGCAGGTTCTGTGACAGGTGCACCCTCTTGAGGGACCACAGAGTGTTGCACATCATGATCTAGTGGTGCTACTGTCTGTTTGCTTGTTTCCTCTGTAAATCCAGGTGTCTTGTTGTCTTCACTAACAGTGACTACACTTGCAGAACTCTCTTTGTCCTCAAATACTGGTGAGGATGTCTGCAAAATCATTTCTTCTGTAGTTGGTGCATGCTGGTGTGGTATGGAAACATGTTGACTGTCTTCTCCTGGTGGGAGCAGAGTCTGCAGCTTATCTAGTTCCTCTTCTGCAGTAGCTATGGGCTCTACAGAAACAACTGTTGTCTGTGTATCAGAAGCTAAAGATGTAGTAGTCTCATGCTCAAGAATGTCATGATTTTTGTCAACTGTAACAGGCTGTAAGGGAGCAGGTGTGTGTTCTGAATGACTGTCAGCTGCAAATGTTGTTTGTTCATGTTGTTCGTCAACTACAGGCTCCTGAGAAATAATGTCATGCTGAGAACTGACATCCCCTGTTAATGAAGTCTGTTGTTCGGCATAGTTTTCAGTAATGCTGTCAGGTGTCTTATCATCAGACACAGATTCTTGTTGGGATACTGCCTGTATTGGTTGCTGAGTAGTGACAGATTCCTTTTCTTCTTCTGATGCCAAACCTTCTTCTTGCCCTGTTTCTGCAGCTGAAACAGCTTCACTTCCAGGTAATGTAGATTCTTGTGAAACAGTGCTTGATGCTTCTTCCACTGTGATAGGAGACAATGTTTGAATTTCTGCTGTTTCCATGGCCCCTGATCCCTCATTAGATTCATGAGGATTTGAAGCAATAACATGCTGAACATCACTTTCTGTAGGGGACAATGGCTGTTTGTCATCAGGAATCCTGTCTGTAACCTCCTCCTGCATTACTGTATCAGGCTGCTGTGAAGCAGCTACGGGTGCAAGTGTCTGCTGTTCTGCTGTTTCTTCTGTGTCAGATGGCTGCTGTACAGGCTGCTGAGAAACCAATTCTTGTTGAGCAATATCATCAACCTCCTCCTGCATTACTGTATCAGGCTGCTGTGAAGCAGCTACGGGTGCAAGTGTCTGCTGTTCTGCTGTTTCTTCTGTGTCAGATGGCTGCTGTACAGGCTGCTGAGAAACCAATTCCTGTTGAGCAATATCATCAATTGGGGAAACCGTCTGCATTTCTTCAGGATGTTTTTCAGTCTGCTTTTCCTGTTCTGTGAAGAGAGATTCCTGTATAACAGTACTATCCTCTTTGTCACTGGTAGGTAGAGTCACAGACTGCTCATTAGATTCAGCTTCTCCTTCAAGTATGACAGGCTGCTGTGGTAAATGTTCAGTGACTACCTCCACAGATGGCGAGGATTGCTCATTTTTTTGAGTTGTTGGCAAATCACTATCAAATAGTTGGTTCTCTGTAACAGAAGACTGCTGAGAATCACTTTCTAGAGGAGAAGTGGTGTGCACATCACCAGATGTTCCTGTGAGAATTGTGTCTTGTTCAGGTAAATGTTGATGAACAGAGTCTGGCTTGCTGGTCTCAGGGTGAATGGAAGATGCTTCTATTCCTCCTTGTTCTTCTCCAACAGGCTGCACTGGAGGTACATGCTCAGTAAATACAGGAGATTGCTGGGTTTCAGATTCACTCTGTACAGTTGTTTCTTCTTCAGACAGCAAAGATCCTTGTGACACGGTCTGTTGGTGTTCTTCCATGGTTTCAGGGTGAGAAGATGACTGTTGCTCTAACTCAGCTGCTTCAGTAACTACAGGGTGAATAGGTTCTTCATGTCCAGATCCTTCGTCTGAGTCTACTTCTCCTGCCTGTTGAGGAAAAACTGTTTCCTCAAAGCCAGTTATTGCTGGAAAATCAGTCTGATGTTCTGCCTGTTGTTGGTGATCAGAAGGTTTCTCAGATGGTAAATGATGTATCACAGAAGTTGTACCTTGCTGTTCATCATCATTTGATGATGAAGCAGTCACTGTTTCTGTTTCATAACTTTCTGGACTACTGCTAGATACATCAGGTTTTTCAGTGTTAAGAAATTCTTCTGGTTTCATTTGTTCAGAAGATGCCGTTGTTGGGTCTTTTGATTGACTATCAGATTCAGGTGGTGCTACGGAAGGAACATCACTATGTATTATTGAAACAGTTTGCTGACTATCTGTTACTGTTTCAACAGGTGGAAGTTCTGCATCAGGGATACTTTCAGAAGGAACTTGCCCACTGGTAACACCTTCTGCATCAGCTGCTTCCGTATGTGGGCTAGAAATAGATACCTGGTCAGTACTTGAAACAGAAGTTTGAGATGACTGATCTTCATGTGCACTTCCTTCGACAGAAGCTGTAACAGCTGCTGGTTGTGTGATATGGTCAGTTGAAATAGTGAAGTGTTCTACATGTTGTTCGTCAATGACTGATGAGGAAAGACCTGGAGAACTGTCAGTGTGTTCAGTGACAGCTGCTATTGGTTGTTGTGATCCATCAGCATCAGGAGCAGTTGATGAAGAATCTGGGGAAAGTATTGCATCACTGGAACCAGATGAATGTTCTACCACTACAGTTGTAGCTTCTTCAGCACTTGAAGTTGGAGTATATGTGTGGTCTTCCTTGGTTTCTGAAATTCCAACAGGAGAAATTGTTGGAACATAGCCATCTTCAGTGGATGCTTTTTCTGTTGTCACTTGTTGATCCGCATTTTGGCTTTCTGATGGGCTAACTGTATGCTCTAAAGTATCAGCTCCTTCCTGAATTACTGCCTCAGTAGCCTCTGGCTTCACCTCGCTGGGGGCCTGCTCCTCAACCAGTCCACCTTCCACTGGTTGAACCGTTTGCTGTACTTCAGTGCTCTGTTGATCTTTCTCCTCTTGCAGCACTAAATGTTCATCAGCTGGTTTCTCGGAGCTGGGAACATGACTTGTCTGGGTTTCAATAGGTTCGGGGGATGCTGGTATGTGTCCTTCCTGTGCAGAAGAAACAGTTTCTGGTTTTTCCGTGACAGTGGTGTCATGTACAGCGTCTCCTGTGTTCTCCTGTTCCTCCATTTCTGTACCATGGTAGACTGGATGTGCCTCAGTAACTACATTAGAGTCCTGATCAGTATCCAGTGAAGAACCACTATCTGTAATTTGTGGTTTTGTATCTTCTTGATGTTCTTCAGAAGGTGCAGCAGAAGTCTCACTACTGACCATTGGTCTTCCTGTTGCAGCCACCATGCTGTCTGCGACTAGTGTTACTTTATGCTCGACATCTGAAAATTTAGAATTTATTAAAGCACAAATTTTTAATTATACCATCAGCATCATAGTTACTGCATATGGATTCTAGCAAATGTACTATTGAAAATCAGTGAAATTGACAAATTTGTTAGAATGTTATTTTGAGATAAAAAATGCTTTCAGCTATGCATTTTATTTTAAAATTGGTCACAGATGACTGTGAGCAAGGTTGACATTGTTTGCTTTAATTTTACCTTGTGACCAGATATTGTCATTAAAGAAACAATACCACATAACTGACTTTTATGATTTTGTGGCTTTCGGTAAGCTGGGTTACTTGATTCGGAACATATGCTGGTACTTCAGGGCTCACAAATTTTTGAATTCATTATAATGAAAATGAAATTGAAAGAATGATAGTTGGTGCAATGGGTAGCAGCTCTCAATGACTACAAAAAATAAATCTCCACTTTCGTACATTACTTTCAGGAGCTATAATTTCTTCTTTGGTGAAAAATTTTTATTATAAAATGGTGTCCATTTCCAGCCATCTTTTGAAGCCATGACTCAAGAATTGCTTTACAACATGGAGAGATGTGCAACGAGCAATAACAATGTACTTTGGCTCCAAGCACTTTTACATTCATGAGGCAAATTGACAAAGAGTCAGGTATGGGGTATTGTTTTTTTCAACAATATACAGAATAACTTAGAGCAATTTTTTACTTATGATATGCATTTGTTCAATGCTGTAAACTATGTATTTTCAGTATATGTTCTTTGAACTGTAACCAACCTATTTATATTACATTAAAATACCAGGAACAGGAAATCAGCTTTTCATACATTCATTTACACATCAAATTTTATAGCTCCATCAGGAGGGAGAAATCTCTGCATTGTGGAGTTAGCAAGATACATTTCAATTGAGATTTAAAATCAAATAATGAAAATCTGAGATGGAATAATGTTTTAATTGAGGGTTACAGTTACAATGAACTGCTTCTGTGCACTGCAGATATTACTATCATTAATGATACATGAATTATATAATGTCTTCAAGACACTAGCAGTGCAAATTATGTAATGTTTTAGTCTTCAGTTGCTTTACTTCATACTTAGTAAGGATGTGAAAATATTAATTATGGTGAACGACAGCAATTATTATGTACCAAGTGAATAGGGGCTTAGTTATAATAAATATTGCTTCATACATTTTAACTGGCATTTGCAAACCAAGAATCCAAATTTCTGATAAAGCAATTCAATTTAGTTTTTAATGTCTGGAGATTCTCAGTGTCCTGTTTTGTACCTGCAGGCACCATAAAAAATACCTCTGGTATATAAAAGAACATTTCGTAAGGAAACATATTTTATGACTTTTATTGTTTGCTATGAACATGTAAGAATTACAGTGTTGATGTAGAGGCATGTAAATACAGTATTCGTATTGATATTTTGTGTTATACATACTTGCACAAACAGTTATCTATAATATAGCAAGGAACAGAATTTTGAAAAAAAAATTAATTTTTTAAACTGCAGGTAAAGATAATGTTTTCTAAGTGACAAACAAGTGGAAGAGCATCTTCCTTGTCATCAGCTCATCAGTGTATTGATTCCATTTTAATTTGTTGGCTATTTGAGCAACATGGAATTTTAAAAGTGAAGTGATAAACTATATCAACTCCTAGGACTCTTAAATCATTGCTGTTGGTGTAGAAGAAACATAAATTAAAACTTCAGTATTCTGCCACTTACAAAGCCATTAGATATGGGACTCATGCTTGGATAGGACAAGAATGGGGAAAAAAAATCACTTTTATTGTTTCTGAAGAACATTGTAATCAGTGCCTTCATAGGGACAGGGAAACCAAATTACAACTCTGCTAAGCGATACTGTGTGTCATGTGCTTCTGACCAACCACCATGTTATCCTCAGCAGTGATGTCATTTGGACACAGCAAGGGGACAGCACATTTTGAACTACAGATGAAGGGCAACAGGCAGATCCCATTTTTATAGCTTCCTGAAAAGTATTTGACATGGTGTCCCACTGCAGATTGTTAACAAGGGTATGAACACGTGGAATAGGTTTCCAGAATACGTAAGTGGCTTGAAGACTTCTTAAATAATAGAAAGCAGTACAATGGCCTTGACGGCTAGTGTTCATAAGAGACAGGGGTATTGTCAGGAGTACCCCAGGGAAGTGTGATAGGACCACTGTTATTTTCTACATACATAAATGATCTGGTGGATAGGGTGGGCAGTAGTCTCTGCTCCTTTGCTGAAGATGCTATGCTGTGTGGTAAGGGGTTATTGTTGAGTTATTGTAGCAGGATACAAGATGACTTAGACAAAATTTCTAGTTGGTGTGACGAATGGCACCTTGCTGTAAATGAACAAAATCTAATAAATGCAGATAAGTAGGAAAACTAAACCTGTAGTGTCTGGATACAGTATTAGTAGTGTGCTGCCTGACACAGTCATGTCATTTAAATATCTGGTCATAATGTTGCAGTGTGATGTGAAATGGAACGAGCATTTACAGATTGTGGTGGGAAAGATGAATGGTTGATTTCAGTTTATTGGGTGAATTTTGGGAAAGGGTGGTTCATCTGCAGGAGACCACATGTGTGATCTGTTCTTGAGTACTGCTTCAGTGTTTAGGATCCGTGCCTTGTCATATTAAAGAAAGACATTGAAGCAATTTAGAGGTGGCTGCAAGATTTGTTACTGATAGGTTTGAACAATGGAGAAGTATTATGGAGATGCTTTGGGGGATAATACTGAAAAAATTTAGAGAACCATCATTTGTGACTGATTGCAGAACAGTTATACTCCAGCAAACATACATTTTGTGTAATGATCACGAAGATGAGATATGGGAAATTAGGGTTCATATGGAGATGGAGGCATATAGGCAGTTGTTTACCCCTCACGCTGTTTGTGACTGGAACAGGAAAGGAATGACTAGTAGTGGTACAGCATACTGACTGCCATGCACCAAATGGTGACCTGCGGAGCTTGTATCTTGATTTAGATGCAAGTGCTCATCTGGTCATTTTCAGCTTAAGGAAACACAAATTTCGATGAAAAATAGCGGCGCTAAAACCAAAAATCACAGCATAGAGCAGTACCTGTACAAACAAGTGTTCGAAGGTTCTTTCAAGACATTAACCTGTGCATTTCCTGTCCTAGGTCACAGCTTTCTACTCTGTGACTGATGCTTATGAAAGAAGCAAACAAGCAAAGTGTTAGCTTGTTGTTTTTTAGTTACTTATTTATTCATTTTACATCATATTCACAAAACACAGTTGTTGTGCAAGAAAGAGAGAAGTTCTTTTTTTCAAATTCAATGAGAATCATAGTAAATCTTTGTTTTGTTATGTAATGTGCTTATTACAGTCTGTTGGTGGCCTGAATAAAGGTTGGGCAAAGAAAATGTATTACCAGTTTGTGGAAAGTTATTGTACTTTAATCAAAGTAATGAAAAAGTGACGTAACTGCTTACTGAACCAAAACCCTCTATTATTTCCCATTAACCCCAGTGCTGCTGAAACCGATATTAGAGTTACTGTACTTCAATATGTATGGAGTATGATTACTTTTCCCAGTGGCTTTACATTGACAATGAAGCCAAGTACTAAGTCACTGTGGTGCTAAAGAAATCAATTCAGATATTTCAGTCTTCTTTGTATCTGTATATAAAATATACATGCACTTACCACAAGTATATGTTGGACAGCATGCATCATCACTGTGTCGAACTGGAGTACAGTTTTTGAGATGTGTTGGAGGTGGTGGGCAGTTCACACTGACACAGTGAACAATACTACTTATACAATGACAGCTGACGTGGCAGTGGCTTGGAGGTGGGATTTCTGAGTTATTGGCATACGTTTTACCATCAACCAGGCAATTACCTGTTAAAAAAATAAAAATATAAATTATAGAGCAAATTAAAATGACAAAATATTATTTCAATATTTAAAAGTAGCACATTACTAATTTCGTTAATGATATATTTGATTGTGACTCCATTTGTTTGATACTAAAATGTAGACTTTGTTTGATGAGAAATGAGTCATAAGTCCTGCAATTTGGCTGTCTTATCATGGCTGGCTGTCATTGTTCACTCACTCACTCACTGATTTGATTACTTGTGAAGAAAGTATGGTATTAGTTATATTAATAATAATAGTGATAATAATAATAATAATGAGGAAGTCAAGGACATGTGGCATCAGGATAAAGTTGACATTATACCAATTATACTATCAACTACAGGAGTCATACCACACAATATCCACCAGTACATCAATGCAATACAACATCCAAACTTATATACAGGATGTTACAAAAAGGTACGGCCAAACTTTCAGGAAACATTCCTCACACACAAATAAAGAAAAGATGTTATGTGGACATGTGTCCGGAAATGCTTTATTTCTATGTTAGAGCTCATTTTAGTTTCATTCCAACGTGATCAAATTGTAAATTTTCACAATCAACATGTGTGGGCTGACGAGAATCCACACGCAATTGTGCTATGACGTCATCAACACAGATTTTCTGTGAACGTTTGGGCAGGCATTGTTGGTGATGTCTTGATTGGGCCCCACGTTCTTCCACCTACGCTCAATGGAGCACGTTGTCATGATTTCATACAGGATACTCTACCTGTGCTGCTAGAACATGTGCCTTTACAAGTACAACATGACATGTGGTTCATGCACGATGGAGCTCCTGCACATTTCAGTCGAAGTGTTCGTACGCTTCTCATCAACAAATTCGGTGACCGATGGATTGGTAGAGGCGGACCAATTCCAGGGCATCCACGCTCTTTTGACCTCAACCCTCTTGACTTTCATTTATGGGGGCATTTGAAAGCTCTTGTCTACACCACCCCGGTACCAAATGTGCTCGTATTGTGGACGGCTGTGATACAACACGCCATTCTCCAGGGCTGCATCAGCGCATTAGGGATTCCATGCGACGGAGGGTGGATGCATGTATCCTCTCTAACAGAGGACATTTTGAACATTTTCTGTAACAAAGTGTTTGAAGTCACGCTGGTACGTTCTGTTGCTGTGTGTTTCCATTCCATGATTAATGTGATTTGAACAGAAGTAATAAAATGAGCTCTAACATGGAAAGTAAGCGTTTCCGGGCACATGTCCACATAACGTATTTTCTTTCTTTGTGTGTGAGGAATGTTTCCTGAAAGTTTGGCCGTACCTTTTTGTAACGCCCTAGATACAACTACAGAAATCCGTAATTATTGATACATGTTCAATCACCCGAAAGTTCCTAAATGCAATATAACATAAACCGTACAGTTAAAAGGAAGTCACGCTTGATCAAGGTCCACATCACTTTCCATTTTTGACCAGACATAACGTCTGAGAAAAGAAAGAATAATAATAATAATAACAATAATAATCTCACATCAAATGATTCAAATATTGCTTCTCATATCACAAGAGTTTGCAAGTACTGACTCAGCTGATGCTCAGAATTTAGGTTTTAAGTATGAAAATCACACATTGGAAGTAATATTGGTTTTTGTATGCAGCCAAACCTAATATCATGTTGATAGTGTCTCACGTATTCTTATACCCTAGTGGCACTAAAAAACTTATTCAAAGCAAACGAGTTCTGCATATTTTTACTGTAAACCTGAGTGATGATATAATGGCACATTCTTAGCCTTAATGTTTCTCATGTATACTGTTCTTAAGTAACATCCAGTCGATTACGGTGGATGACTATCGGGCGAGCTTGTTATCTGGTATGGATCTGCACTGTGGAAGTGCATGGCATGAAGCAGTCACTATACTTTCCCAATGATGAACACCTAACCAGTAGCTGCTCTTTACTTGAAGAAAAGCAATATCATTTTTCATTGAGGTATTTTCTAGGAACAAACTCTGCCTCATATTTTAATATGTAAGGTGTATCAAAAAGAATCATCCAATTTTGTACGTCTAAATTTTTGGAACTAATAAACATATACAATGAATTTTGTTCTTTGATGAATGGGAAACTCAAAAAGTTTTTTTTTATCATACCTTTTTGTAGGCATTTAATATGCCCCCCCCCCCCCCCCTTGAGACGCATAGCATATGTCAATGTGGTATTCAAATTGTTCCCACACTGTGGTGAGCACGTCTTGATTTACAACTTCCACAGCTACTGTTATTCAATGTCTCAGTTCACTCATTGTCTTTTGTAATGGAGGCACATAAAAAGAGTATTTATAAACCCCCACAAGAATTAATCACATACAGTCAGGTCCAGTGACCTCGGAGGCCAGTAATGTAAGGCTGAATCATGTGATCCAGTAATCCTTTGATTTAAAAATTCCCATACTTCTAGATGCCAGTGTGGTGGTGCCCCAAGAAAAACTCAAGATTTTGCTCTTTCTAATAGTATGTTGTACCCACACATATCTCAAATAACATAATAATTATGATTTTTTAAAATCAGATGATTCTTTTTGATACACCCTGTATTTAAAATCACTTTTTAATGACCCATGTGAATTACAATTTGAAGCTAGTTTCATAAGACTTTGATTCTGTGAGATCTTTGTGTGTAAGCACACTTTGCTACTGCACAGTGAAAACAGTGACCACATACTTTAACTACACTTCAGAATGAACATGTGTAAAAGAAAAAGTGATTCTTTTGTTATCTGCATTCAAGAATAAAATTAAAATGCAAATCAAACTTACCCTCTCCAGGGATCAGTGCATGTGGAGGTCCACTTGTGGGGATTCCTATTGGGCCTTGTATAGATGTAGCTGTTGACAGTTCCTGTACAAATCCACCCACTCCACTGGTTGTCAGTGGAAGTTCATTTGGTTGCTTCTCTGGGTCAGTTGACTCCTGAGTTTCATGGTACTGAGGAACATCATGTGCTGGGGTTACAGTTTCTTGAGTCACTGCACTACCTTCTGCAGATGGCAGTCCTCCATCTTCAGCAGGCTTCTGTGGTTGTTGTTGCTCAGAAGCAGTGTCACTGATTCCAGATGCTGAGACTTCTGTGGTATATTGATTTCCATCTGCTTCAATTGGTTTCTGGGTTTGTTGCTGTGATAGCTCATGCTCAATTTCATCAAATCCTGGTGTAGATATTATAGAAATTCCACCTGTACTTAGCTCTACAATGCCAGTTTCAGTAGGCTCATGTATCACTTGTTGCTCCACAGGCTCTTGATGGAGGCTTTCAGACACAGAAGCTTGTTCAGTTGCTACTTCCTCCAGTGTTCCTGGTTTTTGATTGGCTTCAGAAGATGTTCCTGTTTCTTGAGCTGCATTAGTCTCCTGTGGAGTAGATTCAGTTTGATGTTCCTCTGATGGAATGGATCCACCCGTCACTACTTCTGCATCTTCCTCAGAAGCTGGCTTTTGGGAGCCTTCTTGTTCAAACAGTTCTCCTGATTCAGTGGATTGTTGCACTACTACTGGTTCAGTTGGTGGCACAGGTTCAGTTGCACCTAAACCTTCTTGTTGAGATTCTTCTGACATTGCATTGGTCTCCTCATGAGATGACTGGCTGTTCAAAGCACTTTCTGATGGTGTTGTATGTATTTCAGTAGGTTTACCATTCATTTCACTTACTAAATGATGAACTGACTCCTCAGTTGAATCCCCAGATGATTCAAAAGATACTTCATTCGAAATGCTAGGTTCTGCTGTTTCAGGAGGATGTGTAATTAATAACTCTTCATCAATTTTTCCTGTACTAGGTGAGGGTTTTAGCTCAGTGGGTGCTGTCACAGATTGCTCTTTGATATCCGCCCCTGTTGTTTCAAGCTTTGTTGTAACTGTGCCTATGATGTCTGTTACTTCGGCAGATGCTTCACTTTCATCTGCTGTCTCTCCAATTGCAGCCACACTTGCTTCAGTTGGCTTACTTGCTTCTTGACCTGGCTGTGAATCAATGCTGCTTTCTTGAGTAATACCAATGACATCTACTGCTGGTTGCACAGTGGTTAGTACTTCATTGAGACCAGTGCCTGTGTCACTTTCGCTTGATGAAGATATGATATCATGCAACACTGTCACATGTTCTGTTTCATCTGCCTTAGTTGCTGAATCCAAATCATTATCAGTATCTTCATTGAGCACTGTTTCCGTTGCTTGGAAACTGCCCTCTTCTTGCTTGTTAGGACTGGTAGTTGTAACTAACTCAGAGACAAAATCTGCAGAATCAGATTTACTTGTTGTATGATGGATGGATTCTACTCCTGTTGACAGTTCCAATTCTTCAGAAATTGTAGCATGCTCTTCCATTGGCAGCTGAGGTGGTTTACTAGATGTCTGCTGTTCTGCTTCATGTACTTCACTCAGTACATCATTTGGTGTATGGCCTGATTCTTCAGCTACATTGGCCTCTGTCACAGACTGTACATGAGATACCTCATCAATCTTGTCTGCTTCAGGTGAGATCTCTACCACTGGCCCATTTGTGACATTCTCTTGTGTGCTTTCAGTGACAGTTACTCTATCGCCTGACTCGAAATCAGTTGGCTCTAGACCTTCAGTTACAATTTCACCTTCGGCATCCTGTACTGGTATTGTGATTCCACCTGTTTCAGGTACAACTGACGTTCTTACTGGAGTTGCAACAGTGTGTTCATCTTCGTGTAATTGTGTGTCTGTAACATGTGATATTGCTTCCCCACCTTCTGATGGTTCAAGAGCACCAGGAATATTTTCAACAGAAGCAGATTCTTCAGTCTTATCCGTGGAGGATTGAATTTCAACTGCTGAAGTAATGAATTCATTTGCTGGAGAGGACTGTGGGGAAGGTGGTGTGAGATCTTGTTGTTCCACTTTTTCTGTGGAATCACTTTCTGCTGCTATGATTTCATGTGTGACAGGTTCACTTTCCTCATATGTGTCACTCATTGTCTGAGTTGCAGAAGTGCTCTTGTGAGTAAAGCCTATTTCATCTTTCAGAGTAACAATATCAGGTACATTTTGTTCAGTTGTCACTTGAGCTTCTGAAAGTTCACCAATGCTGCTAGAACTCACAGATTCTCCTGATAATGTTGTTTGGGCAACTGATGGATGGTTGTCTGCATCAGCTGTTAAAGACTGTTCATCATGTACATCTTCATTGCCATTTTCTGTTGGAGAAGAAGTAAACTCTTGCTGTGGTACCTGTTCAATAGTTTGAATGCCTTCAGAGATGCTTGCAACATTGAGTCCTGTTAGACTTTCAGTAGCAGTTTCTGCACCTTCCAGTGTTGTTCTTTGTTTCTCACTTGAGGCAATGACAGCTTCAGTCACAGAACTGTCACTCTCTAATGTAATATGTCCACTGCCCTCTGCTGGTAAGTGTTCTACAGCTTGTGTGAAATGCTCAACTGTGCCTTGTCCCTCATGTTCTGCAGGATTTGTGATGTGCTCTATTTCTGTTCCCTTTTCAATCTCTTCATCCTCATAGTGCGTATGTTGTTCTAAACCTTGCTCAACTTCATTCAGATGTTCCTGTGTCTCATCAAGACTTCCTTGCTGCTGGACATGTTCCTCTTTATCCACGGTAGAGTGCTGAACCAGAGTAGCTTCAGTTGACAATGAAACCTGTTCATCAGATTTTGTTGAATCAGTTGATTTTGATGGTTGAGCTGTTTCCATTCCTTGTGACAGAATGTCAAATGGAACTGTCACATTATCTGAAATAAATATGAAAATTCACATGAATGTACATATTTAAGCTTATGCACAGTTATTTAATGCTTTGCCATGTGATTTTCAAAAATGCAACACAGAACTTGCTGCATAAAATGATCTTAACAACATGAATTGTGTAAATCAAACAGTGGAAACTCAGGTTGTATATAAACAATTTTAGGAAAGGGATAGATTGCTACTCACTTTAAAGGTGACACATGTTGCAGACATGAACAATGGAAAGATTGGTACAGATTTTGCTTGTGGCCATACGCTCACACACGCACACACACTCACGCACGCGCGCACGCACACACACACAAAGCAAGCATATCTCATGTGCAGCTCAATCTGAGCTGCTGGAGATGGGACTCAAGTGTGAGTGAGGTGTGCTTGCTTGTGTGAATGCGTGTCTGTGTTTGCGTTTCTGAAGAAGGTTTTTGCTGAAAGCTAAATGTGTAATGGACTTTTCGTTCTGTCTGTCTGCAACACCATGTGTCATATTTACAGTAACATTTTCTCTAGATTGTTGACATGGTAAATTTGTTTCTGAGAAGTGAATAATAACTATTACTGCATTTATCAAACAATGGAAAATGCAGGATGAAATGTAACAATATTAGAGAAGGCACTTCCCTTCTCTAATATTATTACTGCATTTAATTAGTGCAAACCACAGTACCACACAAATTTTGTATCTTATATGCATGGTAAATGTTGCATTTATTTATATTTTATATATCACTGAAAATATTTGTTTACAGTAAGAGGAATGAAAATATGATACATTTTATAGATGAGAAGGAAGAAACAATACTGAGAACTTGAGGAAAACCTGTTTTTTTTTTAGCTAAGATGTGGATTTGATGTATGTTTGTGGATCAACAGTAGGTTCAAATGTGGCCTCCATAGACTTCTTTTTAGAGAAAATAAATTTATCTCAACCAACTGGAAACTGTGGAATTCACATTCTTGAGGCACAGTGTGACTGACCTATTAAATCCACAAAAATAACTATTTAAATTAAACTTTGTGAGTCAAAAATAACTCCCATATTTGGAGAAATGTAATCCATTTTGTGAAGAGCAATCTAAATAAAATGAAATTAAAAACACAAAACTACTTTTTTTTTAAAAAAAAAAGAAAGGAACACATTGATAGAATTAAATGGCTACTTTGATTTCACTTGGACAGAAATTCAGCATGATAGGGTATTCTGATGACAGTAGTCACTAGTGATGGGAAAAACAGGAAGAAAACATGTAACTCAGTTGGTTTGTGGAAAAAAATTGAGTAATTTAGATGTATTTTTATGTGTTAGTTGAATTACTTGTTTGCTCTTTCAAGTGAAGTCGGTCTGTGGGAGCAACTAAATGATTCAGTTTTGTTGTTGTAGCTTTATGTATTGGTTGGACTACTTGTCCTTTCTTTCAACTGACACCATTCTGTGGGAGCAATCAAATGAAAACAGTTGACACAATCTGGAGCATTCAGTTTTCAGAGGAATCATTCATATTGCTGTTCCAATATTTGCTTTTTATTGAGCACCAATAAGCAGTTTTTAGTTTAGTTTTTCATCCATTTTTATTAATACTGTGTTTATGAAATAGTGAACTTGGTGTCTGAATCAGAAAGCCAAAGTGCTCATTGACAAGGGAATGGACAAAACATATGACTGGTTAAAAAGTGATCATCAAGATAAATTCAGTGGGATATACATTATCTGCAGGAGTGATCATATTATGAAACAACGTTAATTAAAGAAATTCAAAGAAAAGTAACGAATGATGACAAATATTTCTTGCAGAAAATATGGTTCCGACAAGTGACAGTATATGCTTAAACAGAAAATGATTAAGCCACCAAATAATTTAAACATTCTATCTTATAAACTTTCTGTTTGCATCACCTCAGCATTTACCAAAATAGAATTGGGGTTGTCGGTGATGGGTACAAAGCAGCAGGATGACAGAATGAGAGGGGGGGGGGGGGGGGAGGGAGAGAGGGGGAGGAGCTTCAATAAACTTAAATAAAAAAGTAATTGTTCATTTATACAAACATAAATTTACAGTGCAGCATCAGTTATTAACTTTTTTTAAAACAATAAAAATGCATATTTTTAGTACCAGAAGCATGAACAATTTGTATTTAAGTGAATAAATACATAAATTGTGAAAATACTTCAGTCTTTGAACTGAGATTTTTATTCGCCTCTCACTGAAATATGTTATTTGTCTCTAAAAAGGTGGCAGGCCTAGTCATGGCTCATCTATAACCAAAATAGGCTGAAAAAGTGTGTAAATGAAATCACTCAAACATGGAGACTGGCTGAAAACATTCATATAACTGCCATTACTGTCACAGACTTTTATCAGGTAATTGTTATCTGGCAGTTGTCTCACATTAAGTGAAACACTCAAACATTGAGTCTGAGTGAAAACTTTCATGTAGCTGATATGACTGAGGAAGTTGTTTGTTTCAAGTGAAAAAAAAAAAAAAAAAAAAAAATGAATGAATGAACAAAAAACAGTCGACTAGCCAATCTGTTGTTAAAACCAGATGTTTGTCACCATAACTAGTAGTCATAGAAAGTGAACAGCAATTGAGTTGAGTATGTAATGGAGTGGAACTTTTGCTAATGATCGCTATGATACGCACATAAACAAAATCAAAACAAAGTTAGTGGTGCATACAGTGGGTGGGCATGCTGGATATCTAAATATTGAACAAGAGAGTCTTACAGAAGTGCTTGAGTTCACAGTCTTGAAAAATGGAGTAAATAAAGAAGGGATATCATAAAATATATAGCATTGCTGACTGCACAAGGCAAGAGGACTTTCTAAAAGACAAATAGCTGCTAGAACAAAAAATATGAAACTTAAGGTGAGAAAGGTTAATGAAAAGCTACGTATGGAACATTGTTCTGTGTGGATGGACAACAGGGTGAAGCCTAGCAAATGTTGTGTTACAGGAAGTGTGGAACATTAGGTAGTTTGATCAGGTAAGAAATGAATTTGCCCTGCAGTGACTTAATGAGAAAGAAAAGGCCTAGTAAAGTACACAATCAACTGAAGAGGTAGAATAGTTAGGCACATATTATGAAATGAGTCATCGAAGAAAACTATGGTTCTAGGAGCAGAGAAAGGAAAGAATTGCAGAGGTACCCATAGACATGAGTGTCAAGACTGTTGACGTTAGATGCAACAGCTATAATGAAATGAAGTGGAAATTGGTAAGCAAAAGGAATGGAGAACTCCATCAATCACCCTTAGTATTGAAAATAGAGACAGTTTCACCTACATGGAAGACATTATTGATAATGTCCCATCATGAGATATTTATGTGTGGAGACATTTGTTGGCCTTCCTGATGTACTGTTTATCCCTGTGTGGCTTTTTTCTGTGAGGATATTTTAAGACCTGAGTTACAAATGCATGCCATCTTTAAGCTATTGCACAACTGAAGGAAGCAATATGTCAAGTGGTCATTGCCTTTTGGCTGTGGTCCATCCAAATGCAGATGTGTTAACATTTGTATTTTACATCTATTTTCAGTTGAAAATCATTTCTAAGACCATGGAAAATCATGTATTCTGTTATTAACATAGTCTGGATATGTTACACTCCCCTGGTAGAATGAATGGCCGTTTTGTGTCCATAGTATTGAAATATTAGTGTTCAAAGAGAAAGTTCAAAAATGGGTAGTGTACTAGACATTTGATACCTTATGACATTAGGTTTATGATTGCAAGGGTATGTTATGTTTTGTATACAATATTTCAATGTATTTCATGTTTGTTTGACACACATTAATCACGGAGAAGTCTGCAAATCTAGTTTGTTTCCTTCATTTAATGGATCTGTCTCGTTACTTAACAGAGTCTGAAATGTTTCCATTCAATTTTTTAACATGCTTACCGCACTGATACTGTTGGGGGCAGCACTGTCCAGGTTGTGGAGGCAAAGCAGTACAGTTTCCAGCTTCCCTCTCAAGTGGTGTGCCACATTCTTGGACAGCACAAACAATGTCTCCACGCATGCAATAACAGTGTTGGCAAGGTTCTTCTGTTTCAATGAGTGCACCATCAGCATAGGTCTCTTCTCCATAGCGACAATCAAGTGGGCCAGCCATTGTTGTTGTGAACAGCAAGCCTGGAGTTGGCCGCAATGTTGTTTCCAGTAGCGGTGCAGATGTCGTGTACTCCTGGTAATCTGTAAGATAAATGTTTGGACATATAAACTTCTAAAATATGATAAAATGTGACAGACTTTGCCTTCCTATTACATTTTTTTTTATTTTCATCAACTGAATCAGCTTTTACATTCTGCAAGGCATTGCTTTGGCTCTTCAGAGGTTACTGAATATCAAGTATTTTACTTACACCAGTCATCTACTCCAGTTCTTCTGGGTGACTCATCAGAAAGCTTCACCATGAGCCCCAGTGTCCTTAAATTAATAACTGTGGCTTCTTCACTAAATTTATATATGGGACTGTAATATAATCTTCCATAAAAGCATAATCTACAAATTTCATATGTAGTCCTTTGAGTGATATGTGGGGATCTTGCCAAGCACTGCTGAAATGTGCTCATGTTAATCAAAACTGATCCATCACAGACTCTAAAAATCTTTGAATATTTCTCAATACCTTCAAACATAAGAAACTCTGACAGAAGCTACACTCAAGACTGAACTACACTTCTTTGGTGAGAGGATATACATGTGCAGAAGCCTTCACATGATTTGCAAGCTGTATTTGCCTTTCTGTTTGTGGGCTCACATAGTTATTTCATCTTGTGTGGCTTTGAGTGTAATGAAACCTAGTCAATACACAGTTTCATGCCACGCAATACTAACACTGTATACGTTTTTACATTTAAACCTTTTAATCATTTTTCCAGATATTGTGTGGCATGTGATGAAATTTTTTTTACAAATATATAGGATTTTAATGGTCACAGGATTAAACGCGAGAATCATAACATTATTTACAGTGCTGTTACGCCTGCTGTATCATCATAAATGAAATGTGGAAATACCTTTAAGAATAAAGTACTTTGTAATCAAGATGTTTATAAGAGAGTGATACTACTCCAAAATAATCTCTATTAACTGAACTAAAACTGAAACAGGGACACAAACATGCAATGGTGGTGCAAATATGAATGAATGTTTAGAACATATATGTGGATAAAGTCAATTAAAAACTACTATGGGCATTTTTAATCTGTGATAAATCACCATACCACCAGCATAGTATTTGGATTATTATCATTAGTGTTCCATAATTTGTTTATTGGGAAGAACTTGGAATAAGTTTTGATGTGTTTTAAAGGATGACATAGATAATCAGATAGGCTGTTGTAAAATGGATGACCCCATACTTGGTTGTAATGGAACTAATACTCACCACAGTCATATCTCACAGGACAGCAGACACCCTCAACATACACAGGCCTGCAACCCTCGACATGCAGTGTGCATTCTTGCATGACACATGCTGTGTGGTTGCGAATACAGTAGCAGAGTTCACATGGCTTTGTGGGATCCCCAGGTATCTGAAAATTAAAAAAAAGAAAAAGATAAATGTTTGAGTAATTTTGACAATGATAATTTCCAAGTGATTGGCACTATAAGTGTAAAGTGTATTCACCAAAACCAGAATTGTTAAGATGCATTGGAAAGAAATGGCATCCCATGAGCCATCAAAGATGTACCGCACCTGTAGTAATAAAAGTGTTTGAAACTGTTGTGTTAAGCTTAATTGTTGTCATGATGCAATTCTTCATGGTATTCCTAGTTGTACTATTTGTGTATCCATCATTGTCTAAGTTTCTAGCATTTATTACCTTTTTTCTGAATAGTTAATAGTGACAGAATTTCTGATTCAGAAATGTCATAAGTGAGTAAAAGTAAGTGCTTTTGCTGGATAGAAAGTATGCTTATTGTATATGTTTATCATTTACTTTGTCTGTTGTGTATACACTCATTATTAGTGTGTTCTACTTTTATTGTACATTAAGAACAATTGCTAATATGTGGATGTTAGAATCACTTTACATGACTCAACAGTCTGAATACCATAAACAATTTGTTTTCAGCTTGGCTTATATATATTGTATTACTTTATTAGCAATTACCTGAGATATATATTTCATAAACTCATATTCAGTTACAGTCATATGTCTAATTCTAAAAACTAGCAAAAATTTAAATACCTTGGTGCCGTCAGAGTAGAACACCTCATCAATTGTGCAACCATAATTATCAGGATGTCCAACAGCTGTTGACCCGGTTGGAGCAGGTGGAGTAGTAATAGTTGTTGAGCTTGTTATCAGTTGGACTGGCACTACAAATTGTGGAAGAAATTACACTTTGTCTAGTCAGAAGTCAGATTAATAATGTTTGTCAAGCACAAAGCAAAACCATCAAGCCAAGTATTCTGCTAGTTGCGTGGTTGTGTAGTAGAATTTACATATATGAAGCTTGCTCAGAACAAAATGAATACAGAGAAAAAATTTCAAAGGTAATGAACTAAATGGAGCAAGAAGTGATTTAGAGGCATGAGAAGTAGTTCAGAGACAGTTGAATCATTTTTCTTGATTACTCATAAACCAATAGGAAGTTAGCAATTATGATGACAGTAAAAATTTCAAATGATAGTTAACATATTTGTGTATGAAATACTCATGTAACAACAAGAAGGGATTATCAAAAATTTCGTGTCATTCACTAATGTACATGTGAACACACACAAGGATACATGAGGTTAATTCAGTCTTTCCCAATTGTGGGCTGCATTTTGACCATTTGAAAAAAAAAAAAAAAAAGTTTCAGTGCATTACTATAACTGCTCAAGATAGTCAGTATTTATCCTACTGTGGTTTCATGTCCATGACACATGTTAAGGAATGTTTTGAAAGTTGTTCCACATACCAAATAATATGAAAGTTGCCAGTATATCTTAGATGTTCTCAAAAAAAATCTGGGAATATTTTGTTCTGTTTTCTTTTTCATTAAATGTGTTCTTTGAGTTTATTAGAATCATTTTATATTAATTTGCAACTAAGGAACAAAATTTGGATTTCAAAAGCAAGTGTGTTAGCATTCTTATACTAAGTTACATTTCTTTCAGACGTTTATATAAGATCCCTGGTATAATCACCTTCAGGACATGTAATCACTGGACAGCACTGGTCTGGTTTCTGCTCCACTGTGCAGTCTTGCCCGATACCTTTACTGAAGGGGCAAACACGAAGGTAGCACATAAGCATGCGGTTATGGCACGTGCAGTTTAGACATGGCTCATTGGTCATTATACGGTCACCCTCTTCATAATGTATAAAGTTGTAATAGCACCCTGTTGCTGTTGAACCTGCAAAGAAACAAAATTAATTTTAACTATAATACTGATCCATCAAATAAGCCTCCTGAATGTAGAGCAAATTTTTAAATCACATTGGAAAGTGTGCAATGAACTGGGTATGGATTTGTTTGTTGGCTTTGTGATATTGAGTTCACTGGTAGTCATGACATTGAGGGACTTAGTTGCTGCATGGACCTTTGACTGTTATACTCACTGTGTACAACCATGACAACTGAATACTGCAACTTCGTAGAACTATGGTAGTGAATTCAAAAAGTTGTAGCAACTGGTACATTTTCTTTCCATTAAATACTTTCAAGCAAGCAGGAAACCGATCTTACCACAGCCTAGCACAACTGCTTCAGTCCAAATCTCTCTCCAGACAGTTCAATATTCGACTGTACAAAACCCTGATCCAGCCTGTTGTTCTATATGACTGTGAGACATGGAGTATCCGGAAACTGGACTTGCATAAGCTCCTTGTTTTTGAGAGAAAAGTGCTTCGGAAGATCTTCGGTCTGGTTCTGGATGCAGATACAGGGGAATGGAGGATCAGATACAACCAAGAGCTTGAGGAACTATACCAGCAGCCCAACATAGCAGGAACTGTCAAAGCCAAACGAATGCAGTGGGCTGGATGGAGGATCACAGATGGTCTCGGAAGCTCCTGGATTTCACACCTACAGGAAAGAGACTGCCAGGGAGACCCAAGAAGCGTTGGAGGGATGGACTCCATGAAGATTTAAACCAAGTGTCAACAGAAGTGGACGAATGGCGGATAGCAGCAATGGACAGAATACAGTGGAGGAGGAAACTTGTAGATGCGTGCGGTTCACTGGGCCTGTTCACGTAGTAGTAAAAATTATTTTTATAAATCATATGGTAGTCAAAAGACAAAGAAATGCATTTAAAGAAATAAAAGAATTCAGTTCATCAACTATTATCTTGCAGCACAAAAACACTGTTTCTCACTAAAAGGTGATAGCAAGAGAATTTATAGTACTCAGCTTAAAAGAGCAGGGTTCAGTGACATTATTTTCCATTTATGACAATATAAGCCACCACACGCTCAATCCTAGCCATTTAACCAATTTAATAAAAGTTGTATGACATATTAATTTATGATTCATTAGTTGTGAGGTGATATGTCTAATTTGTTTTGCATAAGAGATGGAATGTATATACTTCAAATCTCATGTGTGTGTGCCTACACAATTACATGCACAACTTGAAGTTAAAGTAAGATGTCAAACAGTGAAGTGTATACAATAGACACAATGTAAGCACTGCTTACCCAGCACAAACTGGAAAGAAAGGTGAAACTAATGGTGTCATTAAAGTTTAGTAGCATGGGTTGACAAGTGTTTTGTTATACAATATTTTGGATTGTGCTGCTGATTTTTCATGACTTTCAACAAAATTTTTAAGTTTATGTTCGCTATAAGTTATGAGCCAGGCAAAGAGAGATGTGCTCTGAACGAGGTATATCATACGAGAGATGGCTGGAGTGCAGAGAAGTACATGTGACCGTAGACCGTGATGAGGTTACAAGAACAAAAAGTTATAATTTCATTTCAGGTGCTATGGAAACATAATCACTGTTAAGCTAAATGACTAATTACACTTGTAGTATACATTTATATGTCATCTCAAGGTAAACTGGCCTTAATAGCTTATAATAACGATCACATAGGCATTTTTCTGTTGGTGGGAAGGTAAGCGACTGAACTTGCTGTGTGTTGTACCACTAAGTGGCAAAATAATATTTATCCAAGCAGGACAGCACTAGTGTGGATGGGGTACTCTGTGTTACAAATTTGCTGCCCACAGTTTTCAAGAGACAAACAATGTAATACAACTGGTAGGCCTACAACTGAATCACGCACCATAACTAGCATATAACATTTGAGCATGCATCTTAACAATAGTAACAAGTGGCTATAAGGATGACTTAATACGTTAAAGCTGAATTAATGTAATTCTGTTAAACTGGTACATCTTCTCAGTGAATACAAAGAAAAGCTGAAATCTCATTTAGAACATACTTCAGTGTTTACAGGAGTGTAAAATCTAATACACAATGACTTGGCAGCACAGGCAGATCCAAGATGGACTCTTAGAGGGGGCGGGGGGGGGGGGGGGGGGGGGCGGTAGGGGAGGGGGAGTGTGAAAAAAAAATTACAATGGTCTTGAAGCAGTTGTATATTACCAATTAATTGAAATGTTTATAGCACTTTTCAGTACCAATAGCCATGTTTAGGACATTTGGGGCTGTTTGAAAAAATGAAAAAAGTACCTCATTTTGAGGCTGCATTATGAGGACCTGGGCATTTTCAACATTAATCCCTGTGCTGCTGGAGTGGGGTAGAATTACCCTCCCCCTAGCCTCTCCCCACCCCTCCCCACCCCAGACCTGCCTGTGCTTGACTACCTCTGTTTCAAACAAGCTCACATGAATACAGTAAGAAAGGAGATCAGTGAATGAATTTTGTGTCAGTTGTTGAGGGTGAAGTAAGTAATGTATTTAATTTTTGATATGTCACCTAAGCTTTCTACTGTCACTTCTCTCGGTTATGTCGATGGAAGACTTTTTAACTACAATGCACAGTCATTGTGCTTACTGGATTAATGGTAACACTCACAACTGATTCCTCCTGCTGATTTCATGTGATTTATTACAACTATCTTCCACAATGCCCAAAGGCCCTTGTCTACCAGTATATGAGATCTGCCTGGTCTTGATTTCCCAGCAATTGTTCCTTTGCGTTTCCACTTCACAATCACATCACTAACAGTGGAACTTGGGCGTTTTAGGAGGGCTGAAAAGTTGCTGATGGATGTATTACTTCGGCTGCCTGAGGCCAAATGTTCCAGAAAGCTCTGAGCTGGAGCCACTGAGTACTAGTAGATGGGGAGCTCAAAGTCGAGGTCTCGACTAGCATACCCTGATGTCACGACAGTGTCACTTGGTGGTGATCATGGGTTACGTCACGTGGCTGCGAGCAGCTCTGGCACAGTTTGCATCCAGCACTTGATCCACAAAAACTGAAGGATGAACCTACATGATTTTTTTTCCTTTACTATGTGTGTAATTGGCTGACGGGTAGATCGAAGATCAAAGTTGTGGTACTTGATGAGTACACTAAAACACGATAAAAGTGACGTTGTCCAGAAAAAATTCAGCAAAACTATCATCAAAACTTTTCATCTACATCTACATCTACATTTATACTCCGCAAGCCACCCAACGGTGTGTGGCGGAGGGCACTTTACGTGCCACTGTCGTTACCTCCCTTTCCTGTTCCATTCGCGTATGGTTCGCGGGAAGAACGACTGCCGGAAAGCCTCCGTGTGTGCTCGAATCTCTCTGATTTTACATTCGTGATCTCCTCGGGAGGTATAAGTAGGGGGAAGCAATATATTCGATACCTCATCCAGAAACGCACCCTCTCGGAACCTGGACAGCAAGCTACAGCGCGATGCAGAGCGCCTCTCTTGAAGAGTCTGCCACTTGAGTTTGCTAAACATCTCCGCAACGCTATCACGATTACCAAATAACCCTGTGACGAAACGAGCCGCTCTTCTTTGGATCTTCTCTATCTCCTCTGTCAACCCGACCTGGTACGGATCCCACACTGATGAGCAATACTCAAGTGTAGGCCGAACGAGTGTTTTGTAAGCCACCTCCTTTGTTGATGGACTACATTTCCTAAGGACTCTCCCAATGAATCTCAACCTGGCACCCGCCTTATCAACAATTAATTTTATATGATCGTTCCACTTCAAATCGTTCCGCACGCATACTCCCAGATATTTTACAGAAGTAACTGCTACCAGTGTTTGTTCCGCTATCATATAATCATACAATAAAGGATCCTTCTTTCTATGTATTCGCAATACATTACATTTGTCTATGTTAAGGGTCAGTTGCCGCTCCCTGCACCAAGTGCCTATCCGCCTATCCCTGGGGTTTTACCTGTAGCAAAGTATTTTTAAAATATGCAGCTGTTATTTGCAGTTCATATGAACAAATGTGTGGCGTAGTACCACCATTAGGAAGATTCATAAATAATTTTGTTTTTGGCCTGGACAAGGAGAGGTGACAAAAGGTTCAAATCATTTGATCGTAATAGTACTGGTATTACTCTGACTTTATGGTATCTTTGATTTTCATGAGTAATTTTAGAAGAATGTTCATGTCCTATCAGGACATACACTGGTAAGTCAAAATGTTATTACTATCATCGGCCACTGCGATAACTAATCAGTAATTCTGAAATGCATTACTCACAATTTGATCTATCACTGCGTGTCTATTGGGATTAATTAAAGTACATATCAAGACACAAAGGGATTAATTACATGCTGCCATTGGGCATTGATTTAAATCAATGGGGAAAGTCGAAAATTTGTGCCGTACTGGGATTTGAACCCTGGTCTCCTCCTCACTAGACATATGCACTGACCAGTGCACCATCCATCCACAGTGGTCATCATAACTGCACGGAATACTATAGCATGCCTCCCGCAAGATCCAAATTCTCATCTTATCCTCACACTACTGACGTAGTGCCCCTTACTCGAGGCGTATTGCTGATTCCCTTAAGAGTTAGAACGTGATGTGCATCCGCACTGAAGTGGCCACCCTCCTCTTACTTATATACGTGGAGTCGGTTCTTTCGGACGTGTAATCTGAAAAAATAACTAATTTTACTCTATATGTATTAAACGGATGCGATCTGATACTGAAGCTTCTGGAACTCCATTGATGATATCCTACCAATCAGAAATAATACCACATTTCCTAAGTTACTGAAATATGTAGTATAACATTCTACATTCTTTCTCTTAAGTATGATGTTAGCCATTTGTTAACTATACCATTAAATCCATAAAAGCCCAGTATTTCTAACAAAATGTGATTTACTCCTTTAAACAGTTCACAGAAAACATCGACTGGTGCTGTTCTGTTGTCTAATGCTCTTCAAATCTGTTTAGTGTTTTTGTAAATTGTTTCAGCAGTTGAGCAACCCTTCTGAAATCCAAAGTGTGGTATCATTGTCCGAAGACAGAAGCGGACATTAAAAGAAAATGAGAATCACAGCTGTGTGTTGTGTAATGTACTTCCGAAAGGCAGAAGGGAATTGACAATTTGGTGTGGGGACGTCTACGGAGGGCATAGAGGTGCGGCACGGCAGGTCAACGCCTGGCGAGAGGGGCAACACGCCCGTGGGAACCGCAGCCCCACAATTATCCTGCGGATCCGTTAGCAGCCGCCTCATCGCTGTGGGAAGGCAAATCCCGATGCGGCCCCTTCTCGGTTTCCGCACCTTCAGCTCCCACCACAGTTCGCTACAAGCTATGAAAGTATTCTCACAAAACAATGGCCTGTCTGCGCACCAAATTTTATCTTCTTCACAACTGTTCTAGCGGATGGTGACTGAGTGCATAGACGCTGAGGCGCACCATACAGCATATCCTCTTGTGGGCGGGATATTGCCGGTTCGGTTCGTGGAAGTGAGGGGAGAGGATTCGAAGAATTACCTCTATACATTAAGCTGTATAGTATATAAATAATTTATTACTTACCTCCATAATATTCGTCAAGTTGATGCTGTACTTGTTGAGCGTCGTGCATGGGTGCTGCAACAAAAACGAACAAGTGTAAACGTGACGCTTATTGGATTGACAGAAGCAGTGCAAATTTACGAAAAGTAACACGTGTTATATGCTTACGATTATGGAAAACATGCTGCGAACACAAAAAGGTAATGCTGCATGTTTACCACAAAATTGTACACTTAAAAACAATATTTACATTAATTATAACTGATTTCACTTGAATATTGAGGCAATGCACCGAAAATAATGACTGAAGCGTAGTTAAAATTACTGGTTTCAGATATCTGTGCATTTCAAATGAATATTTTGGTATTACAGTTGGTAAAACAGTTTGAGTTCCATTATAGGTGGGGTTTATACACAGGTTGTTTACCCACACGTCTGAAGTGTGCAGTTGCCGACGGAAAATTAACAGTTATCAGTTTATACTGTGTTTACATGATTGTGCAGTGTTTTTAAAACAGTGGAAACAATAGTTCATTGATACGAATTTGTATGTATTTTCGAACGTTTGAGGAATACATTCGTCGTAATCCTATTTATTAAACCAGATTTTATGTATTCCAGATCGGTAGAAGAGTCTTTTCTATACGGGCTTCAAAAATGGTTCAAATGGCTCTGAGCACTATGGGACTTAACATCTTAAGTCATCAGTCCCCTAGAACTTAGAACTACTTAAACCTAACTAACCTAAGGACATCACACACATCCATGCCCGAGGCAGGATTCGAACCTGCGACCGTAGCAGTCCCGCGGTTCCAGACTGCAGCGCTAGAACCGCACGAACACCGCGGCCGGCTCTATACGGGCTGTTCCACAGTGGCAGGCTTTACGTTATTCCGAATTATTGCGGAGTTGCGACGCAGTATTGTCGACAGAGAGTCTTTGCTTTACGTTGTTATCAAATCTCACTTAAAAGTCGTTTTTTGACACACCCTCGCACCAATCGGTGCCAAGCGAAAGAGTTGGACAATCCGTACGCCCCAACCTCTGACAGCTATTCGTTGGCATTATCATTAGTGGTAATCTAAGTTTCTTACTGCTGGTTTTACCATCTTGTCCGGAACCACGCGGCTGCTACGATCGCAGGTTCGAATCCTGCCTCCGGCATGGATGTGTGTGATGTCATTAGGTTAGTTAGGTTTACGCAGTTGTAAGTCTAGGGGACTGATGACTTCAGATGTTAAGTCCCATAGTCTTTAGAGCCATTTGAACCATCTTGTTTTACGTCTTGAAACGGTTGGCAGCTATTAATTGCGCTTGCCCTGCACAGCATAAACCTAGGACACTGGGCTCTCTACTGCTCGTATTTCCACTTAGTGAAAACAAGAGTAAGAACACCCTAGTCGCTTGGTCAGTTTGAGTGCAATGTGCGTACTTTAGGTAGTGGTCTAAAAGTTTTGTTTCAATTTGGTAAAAGAGAGACTTATTACTTGTAAACAAGTGCTGTCCTGTTACGTTTCAATTTAGACGGTAAAAGTCAAATGTAACACGTAATTTTAGTGACTCAACAGATGTTTAGAGGTCTGTAAGATCTTTTAACGAGAGATATAACTGTGCAAGGTATTGCACCAGTGCAACTGGCTCCGCGATTTTAAACTAGCGTGGATGTATGAGGCAAGTATTCATCTTCAACCACGTTTCACTGTGAGATAACCAGGATTATGTTTGTATTTTTCTCGTACTGCTTCTATTAGAACAAACAGAAAGCAGATCTTCGAGTGACTTTCGAGGTTAGGGGTTTTCTTAGGTTCCTTGGTACCTCTGTGTTTTCTTAACACAGCCATTTTTTTAAAAAAAATGTTAGCGCAACTGAGCTAGTCGTCTATAATGATATAAACGTAGAGAAGTCATTAAATTCTAATCTTTCTTACCCTGTATTTCATTTGTACACACAGCAGAACTAAAACCTTATGACTACTGGCCACATAGTGGCCTTGCGGGCACTTGACACGGTAGGGAAGTATACATTGTAAAGGCAGCAGAAACGAATGGAGAAATCCAGCGACAGTTCGACAAAGGGTAGAGTGTTATGACCTGGCATTGTTACAGCCCGGGAATGACCAACGGCCGTCTCAGAAACGGCGTAACTGGTCGGATGTTCGCACGCTACTGCCGCGGGCATCTATCGAAAGTGGTTGAAGGGTGCTAAAACGACGAGTAGGCGACACGGTGTTGGACATGCACGCCGCATCACAGGATATAGAAGTAGAAGGATTGCTCGCTCTGTAAAGCAGGATAGGCGGCGTTCTGTTGTAGGTCTGACGACGGAGTAGAACGTTGGTGCAGGCACAAGTGTTTTGAGGCACGCCGGTCAGCACACAATGTTGAACATGTGACCTTGCAGCAGGCGATCCCTAATGTTCCCATGATGACCCAACGATGGCTTGAATTACGACTGCAATGGGCGAGGGATCATAGTGAGTGGGCTGTATATCAATGGAAACGTGTCGCCCGGTAGGAAGAACACTTTTCTTTTTAGACCAGGTCGGTGGCCGTACCCGGATATTCAATCCTTCAGGCGAATGGTTGATCGAGACTTGCACCACGCCACTGACACAGGCCGTGGGGGGCAGTAATTTTCTATTGGAGACATTCACTTTGGCTTCCATGGGGCTTGTGGTAGCAATAGAAGGCACGGCGTCAGCTGTGGATTACGTGAACATAATTGCGGAGCACATGCAGCCCTTCAAGCTTGATGTCTTCACTGACGGAGGTGGCATCTTCCATCAGGATAACTGCCCGTGTCACGAGGCCAAAATCGTGCTACAGTCGTGTGAGGAGCATGTTACAGAAATCACGTTGATGCGTTGGCCACCAAATTCGCTTGATGTGAACTCGATGGAACACTTCTGGTACGTTATCGTGCGCCAGCTCCACGCTCACAAACTGCCGCCTTTAATTTATGGGGATCGACGTGACCTCTGCGTAGACATATGATGCCACGTACCTCCGGAACCATGTCTTGCAGAATCGCTGCTGTATTGCATTCCAAATATTGATCAACGGACTCTTGCGCAGGTGGTCATGATGTTTTGGCTCGTTAGTGTATGTTTATCGTGCCCTATTTAAAATTGATTCGAACGTTGCTGCAGGGAGGCAGAAAACGAGCACAGAGACTCTGAATGCGTGTCTCCGCGGCGAGGTCAGTACTTCCATAACGAGTGCCGGAGGCTAGGGGGCGGGCAACTTAACATAGAATGCCGCGATAGGCGGCGGCCCATATGCCAGCCTAGGTTATTGTCCGCGACAGGTGCGGCCCACGACGTGCTGTCCGCCCGACTTGTGAGCTCAACCAGTATATCTGCCTGCGTTCTTGTCTCGTCTCAAGTACTTGTCCTTTCCCACAGTCAGGACCGCAGTTCCAGTAGCCGAGGACATACTCTTTATCCGGTTTAAATTTTCCGATTCGGCGTTATGTTGGGGTGGAACCGTCGGTTCAAGAAGACGCTACGAGATGGAAAAGTAAAAGAAGTTCAATATGTTCAGTGATCCTATAGTGGGTAGAAAAGCCATCTGATAATAATGTCAGAACGGTATAGAGAACGCGTAACTGAGGAAAACTTTTCCGATAACTACAGGTAAAAAATGCGTCATTGTGCAGCTTCGACCGTGGAACGACAGCCAAACAGCGACGAGTGCACAGAAGTTTATCCAATAACCAAACGTGCTGAAATGCATTTAGCAGTGCGTTTTAGCCCGACTAAGCTGCTCCTATGTTATGATACGGTATTTTGTGTTTCTTATAAATGTACTTTTTAGAACAAAAGTTGACCCGTCCGGTTAGCCGCTCGTGTTATAACGCGACTGCTTCCGGGACGAGGAGATATGCCGGCCTCGGATGGAATCCGCCAGGCGGAATAACGACGAGGTGTAGGTGTGCCGGGCAGCCTGGATATAGTTTTTAGGTGGTTTCCCACTTATAACTATGCCCATGTTCCGCTTCAGGTACACGTCACGCAAACATTTAGAACACTTTCTCACACTTGCACACAGAATTCAAAGAATTTATTGTATATGCAGAAAGATTGGGTATACTGCTTTTATCCTGGGAGGGGCGGGGGGGGGGGGGGGGGTGAATAGGAGACTAATGACCTTAGCTGTTAGGTCGTCTTAAACACTTGTTCAGCAGCAGCAAGATAAAAGTTCATTTTTGCTCTATGTACTTTGGCCTTTAGATTTCATTATTAACAACACATCACCTCAAGATACCACAGAAAATTCACATCTGATGTAGCCAGCCAGGGACAGGACTTTAAAATTTGGCTAGCTTTGACTTGCCGGCAGGGATGGCCGAGCGGTTCTAGGCGCTACAGTCTGGAACCGCGCGACCGATACGGTCGCAGGTTCGAATCCTGCCTCGGGCATGGATGTGTGTGATGTCCTTAGGTTAGTTAGGTTTAAGTAGTTCTAAGTTCTAGGGGACTGATCCCCTCAGAAGTTAAGTCCCACAGTTCTCAGAGCCATTTGAACCATTTTTTTAATTGTTCAGCTTAAATCATTAACTTCAGCTAATTTAATAGTAACTCCGCTATTTACTAAAACAGGCATTAGCTGACATGAGTTAGTTTGGATGCCGACTGGTTGTCTTTGCATGACCATAACTTCACAATGGTACATTTCCGACCTACGATTCTCAATTTAACGTCCCGTCCCTGGACTTATTATGAGATCTAATTACTGCAGGTGAGCTGTTATTACCTTCCTCCGAAATAAATATGGGTATAACCTGTGTATAAGCGGAGATCGCAAACGCACTGCAGTATGGAGGCGATCGATCCAGACCTACCAAGATCGATTCCTGGGGTTGGAAGTAGTAGTATTTGACAGGTAAGGGAATAAGATACACCAGCTCCTGATCCTTAGTGCCGACTTGGCGCCATGTCGTTCTCTGTTTATGGTGTCATTTGGATGTGGTTCGGGAGCGTGGGATCAGCACACCACTCTCGCAGCAATTATCGGTTTCCCAGATCTTGGATCCGCTGTTTCTTAGTCAAATAGCTGATCAGCTGGCATTACGAGGCTGAGGGCACCCCATTCCAGTTCTCCCACCAAGAAAATTTTCTGACAATACTGAGAATTTAACCCGTGTCCTGTGTATGACAGTTAAGTTGACCACTTAGCTACCGAGGCAGACAAGGGATAATATATAATGGTATAAAATTACGAATCATCGGTCCCTGTGCCTCATTTAAATCCCGAAACTCTGTAAGGTCTCATGAACTGTGGGCATGCGGCACTGTTTAGACTGGTCCTCCCATTTGTTGCAGTCGTGAACTGATATCTGCCTTGTTATCAGAGAGGATTTCGACCCTTTCCTTTCTTTTCACACTCATCTATAACAATAAAAACACGAAATGGAGCAAATAATCGTCACAACCATCCACACTATATAAATGAACGCTCAAGGCTTCTTAACAGATGGCAGGATCGTAACAGTATAACCACTAAAAGGTTTCCCCGACTACAAACTACAATGCGAGATTCATGTGTTGTTCTCGACGCTCATTGACTTCTTTCGAAGAATATATGAGTCCTCACGAAATATACTTTTTTTGCTGTTAACATTAATAAATGTAAAAGGAGGAATGAATTATGCTTAGTTACTGCCTGGAAGGTAACAGAAGGTAACTGTTGGCAACTTCCTCAATGGATGAGTGGGGAATCATCAACACGTCCTGACGCCTAACTTCATATAATATATAATTTTAAAATGCTGGAGTTTTAATTCAGGGAGAGGAGGGATCAAGTAAATGAAGAAAGGCGAAGCTCTAGATCGGGTGGACAGATGGGGGGAAAGGATTCGACCGTGGCCTTATCGAAAGAACATTTGGAGTCTGCCAGAAGTAATTTGGAAAAAATCAGAAAACTGTAAATCATGGTGACTGGACAGGGGTATGAACTGCCTCCTCAAACACGAGTTCGCTGCCCTAACTGCAAACCCGCACAATGGGCTACAACAAAACCACAGAACGAAATCCGGTTGTCAGAAACTGTAGATCTCATTTTTACTATTATAGTTGGACAAACTCCATTTCTTTCCATGAATTTCTCTAAGAACCCTATATCTAGGGGGGGGGGGGTTCAATAAGTAAAGCAAGGCATTTTTTTCTCTGCCAATTTCGGTTGAAAAAATGCGGATTTGTTGTGGGACATAATGGAATATTACCAATCCAGCCTCTATAGTTTTATGAAGTTACGATAGGTGGCGGTGCAATACGTAGCCATCAAAATGGCGTCTGTAACAGAGATTCTTTCCAAGCAGAGAGCTGTGGCTGAGTTTCTTTTGGTGGAAAACCAAAGAATGGCAGATATACATAGGCGCTTGGAGAATGGAGACGTGGCGCTGCGTAAAATTGTCTGGGACCACACGGTCTCAGGAGCCTTGTCACTGTTTGCGCGGCTCTCCCTGTCGGTGGTTCGAGTCCTAAGGCATGCGTGCGTGTGTGTTGTTCTTAGCGTAGGTTAGTTTCAGTGAGATTAAGTAGTGTATAAGCCTAGGGACCGATGACCTCAGCAGTTTGGTAACATAGGAACTTACCACCATCACCTTCTCCCCTCAGAAGACTTACCGTCACGAAATTCAAGAAACGACTGCAGCGTGTTCGTAGCCACACAAATTGAAACGAACGTCTCCTTCTCCATGACAACATAAAGCCTTAAACAAGTCTGAGGACCCGAGAGGAGCTCATAAAACCTCATTGGACTGTTCTTCCTCATCCACCCAACCGCCCGGAAGTCACATCTTGTGGCTTCCACCTGTTTGGCTTAATGACGGATGTTGTACGTCGATGATGTGGAGGTTATTGATGCAGCAAGGCATACAGGCCCTTTTAATGAGTTGGCGTAAGGCTGTAGCATTGAACGGAGATTACGTGGTGAAATAGGCTCTTGTAGCGCAACGAGGGGGAATAGTATGGTGTATTGGAATCCTGAATAAAACCAACCTGCTTTCGGGGGAAAAAAATGTGCTGCATTACGTATAGAACGCTTCTCTACGCTGGCAATATTTTATGAGTGATTAATTTTTCACAGTTCTGTTACTTTAGAAATATCCGTTACACAAGAGGGCTGGGAATGGGGTAATTCTCTTATTCAATAGTGCCGAATCGTTGCGAATGGGTGGAGGCGCATGACAGGAAGAATATGACCGTGATCAACATGTAAATGAAATCGTGCCTGGAGTTTCCTACCAGCCTAGAAGCAAGGAAACAATGAATTCCTCGACACACAAGATTAAAACCGAGAACGATTTACATCAGTTCCTTACAACCTCAGCAACAGGAAGAATCTCCGCAACCTTCCACTTCTTCTTTGGGTTCTAACAGCGCACGATGGAACATAGAACTCATCTTTCGTAAATAACGGCTTTCACCCGCCACATGGCGTGAAAGTCCGTTGTGTTAGACCGTAAACAGTGTAGAATTGATTACAGTGAAATAGGGTCGCCTTTCATGCATTACGCAAGCAGCGCGGGCTACGAAATGGCAGAGCCTGCCACAGCAGACATGAATTAGCGTCGCCCGCCGCTGATAGCAAATGAGTTGTCATTGCGGCCGACGCAAACGTGAGATGACGACAGCTCTTATCCGTAAAACAGTTTCAAGCTTTACAGGATGGCTAAAATGTGGGCCGGGTACTAAATTTAAGGATGTGCATATCACGTCGAAACGGTGTGATATTGGACAAAGTCGCGATTACCGTATAGCCTTATCTTGATTTAGTAGCAACAATATAGATTTAACTACAGACTATAGTCTGATATCGAAAATATAGTTTGGTAAAGTGGGATATGCTGTTAGCGAAACAAATACGCTAAGTTAGTTGTACGATTCTTGAAATTTCAGTGACAGAACCAACGCACTGTACGAAGTCAACACTAAAAAAGGAGTTAAAATAATTCTCAACTTGGTTCTGTATTAAGGCTAAGGAATCAAAACTGTAGACGCTGGATAATACTGCTGTGGTGCAGAGTGAACTGAATTGTAAACCTTTTACACCTCTTAATTGAATTTAATGAAAAATAAAAGTAAGCGGAAAGATAGAGGACTGGTTCAAACAGTTATTCGCGTTTGTGTGATCTTTGAGTCAAATCCCCGTTCAGGTATCCAAATTTAGGTTCTTGTTTCTCCCCTCTATCACTTGGGCCGACCGAGGTGGCGTGATGGTTGAGAAGATTGCCTCACATTCCGTAGGGGCAGGTTTTGAATCCCCGTGAAACTATCTAGGTTTAACTTCTATGAGATTCTTCCAAATTGCCAATGTCGAGATAGTTTCTCCGAAAACAGCACGGTTAATTTCAATTGCTATCCTCGACCAGTCCTTGCTAGAGCTCTAATGACATCGTGGATGGGACGTTAAGCTTTAATGTTGGTTTTCTTTCGTAAATGGTCCCAAGAAATTGCCAGAATCGTTTCTTTGAATAGGTCCCGACGTCCTCTACCTCGATCTTCTCTTCATTAGTTATAACTAATGAAAATGCACAGCACTTGTGTGATACATGTGGTTTTACATGCGTGCAGTGGAAGACTGATGGTGATGGCCAAAAGACCATTTACAAACAAGAAAAAAAAACTGTTTAGTGGTGACCAGTTGGTGGAAATACCATTCCCTTGCGTCGTGTTAGTTAAATAATCATTGTCACACTCTTGTCTTCTGTTGTCTACTTTTTAAATTTTTTTATTTGCACACAGTAGCGATTTCTTGTGTAGCTCTTGTTTCCCAGCTCATTTTCTTCTCATATCAACCAGATGCGTTACTAATGTACACCAGACAGTTTATGTTTGTTTATGTGTGAAATTATGGACTCTCTCTCTCTCTCTCTCTCTTGGTACTGTAATAAAGAGATAGTGATTAATAAGTTAAATCTGCTTCCATTCATTCACCACTACTTTGGCGTTTGAACACGACGTACGCTACGAACCTCCCTCCCTTCCCTCCGATCGACACGATGACGTTACCGGCAATACTTGTTCGTAGTTTGGAGGCGACTTAGTTTCGCTGCTCAAAAGAGGTGGAGCAGTGGAAAGAGCGCCAACATGACCCCACAAGCCCGGAGCAGACGATGCCCTCCACTTTTCATGGAAAAGTGTTCTAATTGTTTTTACCCGCAACGTGCTTGAGCGACAAGGACCAGAGGCAGCCATTATGGTCTGTGAATTATTTGGGTAGCCGGCGTGACCTTTGGCCCGTGAACTGACCGGCAGTAAGGGCAGTCCGCCTGCGCTGTTCCGAATACGTCGCCGGCAAATGGCAATCGCGTGTTGTCGGCTGTGAGCGCCTGAACAATGCAAGGCTTCCTCCTGTATGCGGTCACAGCGGTAGCTACCAGTTAGGTATTGTTGGTCGGCTCAGCAACTCTAGCTGCTGTCTTCTAAGCGAGGTACTTTTTTTATATAATTAGAAATGCTTTCTTATTATACAGGTTGTAAAAAGGACTCCACATGTAAAATTTTCAAGTGTTTAGAGGAGATAAAAAGGAACACGTTTTTATGTCACAAAAATATCAAAAAGACACTGTTTCCCAGCCAAAGGTACAAGAAAATTTTGACGCTAATGATTTTCAGCGACAGTGTTCAAACTGTACGTATTGTCTATCAGTGTCTCGTACATCAAAAAGAAGTCCATAGAAGTGAGATCGGGAGAACGTGGTGCCCACGGTACTGGACCACCCCTCCCACTCCAACAATGAGAAACACAGAGAAGGGTGGACCAGAACCGTGGCCGCTTGTTTTCCTCACCTTATTCCTATGTACTTCTTTCGGTGGAGGGAGATCAAGCGTTTGGTGTATTGAAGCTGCAGCCATTATTTATGAAGCTCCTGGTTGTTTTGAGCATGTTAGATAACCATTGGCACGCAGATGCCAGTTGCGCATTAAAGTAAACGGACGATATTTTCAGCAACATCTCTAAAACAATATTAATCACACGGAAGTTTGAACACCGTCTCTGAACATCATTAGCGTGAAAACGGTAGAACTATGTCATTTTTGTTACATAAAAAGTGTTTCTTTTTGTTTCTTCTAAATACTAAAATTGTAAACGTTATCCTTTCATAAAAACTGTGCTGTTGAATTTGCGGATATATGTTCCTATTTTGTTCAGACATGCTTCACCTTCACCTCAGACTCTGCCCTCGCATGAGAAGACGCAGGTTCTGTTAGTTTAAGTTTCCGTGACAAGAGAATCTTGAGTGGTTTCTTAAAGAAGACGTAGTCCGTTTCCTTTCGTATCCACGCCCGTCTGAACGAGTGAGTGGTCCGTATCTAACGGTCACAGTCGCAATGGAATGGTACTCCAGGTGGACTACGTTCTGCGCTACATTCGCGATGTACAGTACCATAGATTATCCTTATTCTCTACTACACTGAGGTGATAAAAAGTCTAGGGATACCTTCCTAATATCGTGTCGGACTTCCTTTTGCCCAGCGTAGTGCAGCAACTCGACGTGGCATTGACTCAACAAGTCGTTGGAAGTCCCCTACAGAATTATTGAGCCATGCTGCCTCTGTCAGAAAGTGTTGCCGGTGCAGGATTTTGTGCACTTAATGACCTCTCGATTACGTCCCTTAAATGTTCTGTGGGATTCATGTCGGACGATCTGGTTAGCCAGATCATTCACTCGAATTGTTCAAACTATACTTCAAATCGGTCGCGAACAATTGTGGCCCGGTGACATTATATCTTTATTTGGGAACATCAAGTTCATGAATGATTGCAAATGACGTATCATTTTCCAGTCAATGATCGGTTCAGTTGAACCAGATGACCCAGTCCAGTCCATGTGAATACATCCCACACCATTATAGAGCCATCACCGGCTTGCACAATACCTTGTTGACAAGTTGGAGCCGGCCGTTGTGGCCGAGCGGTTCTAGGCGCTTGAGTCTAGAACCGCGCTACCGCTACGGTCACAGGTTCGAATCCTGCCTCGGGCATGGATGTGTGTGCTGTCCTTAGGTTAGTTAGGTCTAAGTAGTTCTAAGTTCTAGGGGAGTTTTGACCTCAGATGTTAAGTCCCATAGTTCTCAGACGCATTTTTATTTATTTATTTATTTATTTATTTTTTTTTGACAAGTTGGATCCAATGGTTGGTGGGGTCTGCGCTGCACTCGAACCCAATCTTCAGCTCATACCAACTGAAATCGGGACTCATCTAAACAGGCCAGGTTTTCCAGTCGTCTGGAGTCCGACTTACAAGGTCACGAACCCAGGAGAGGTGCTAAAGGCGATGTCGTGCTGTTGGCAAAGGCACTTGATTCGTTTGTCTGCTGCCATAACTTATTAACGCCGAATGTTGCCGCACTGCCATAAAAGATAAGTTCATCGTACGTCCCACATTGATTTATGCGGCTATTTCACTCGGTGTTGCTTGTCTGATAACACTGACAACTCTACGCAAACACCGCTGCTTTAGGTCGTTAAGTGAAGGCTGTCGGCCACTGCGTTATCCGTGCTGTGAGGTAATGTCTGAAATTTGGTACTCTCGGCACAGTCTTCCCGAAATGGAATATCCCATGCGTTTAGCTACAACTACCATTCGGCGTTCAAAGTCTGTTAGTACCCGTCGTGCAACCACGTAGGAAACGTTTTCACATGAATCACCTGAGTACAGCTGCGCCAATACACTATCCTCTTACACCTTCTGTACGCGGTACTACCGCAATCTGTACAAATGCATTTTGCTATCTCATGACTTATGACACCTCAGTGTATATCTGACTTTGCTGAAATAAATTCTCACATAATAACAAAAGAAGGAGGATTAGGGTTTAGTTTTCTGTCGACACCGACGTCATTGAAGATGGAACATAAGCTTGAATTGGACAAGAAACGCTGAAAGTCGGCCGTATCTTTTTCCAAAGAACCGTCCCCAGTATTTGTCTCAAGCGATTTTAGGAAACCACCGGCACCCGAACCTGCTTCCTCCCGAATGTGAATCCAGTGCTCGCACAATAGCAAGGTTGATAGATTACAGGGGGGAAGTTCCAGAAATGCCGTAAATGTTTGATGTTTGTCAATTCCTCTCTTTGAATGTATCGAGCGAATCATCACTATAGACAAAGAGCTAGACACGTGTTGTAGAGGAGCACTCTTTGAATTACGAACCGGCCACTCTAATTTAGGTTTATCTTAACCACATCATGTGAATGTTGGTGTAAAAACTTCATCAAAAATACAACAGATTCCTTCTCACACGTTTTCAGACAAGACTGTTTCTCCATTTTCAGTAGCCTCGAAGTTGGCGGCTCATTATAGCCTCAGGAGGTATGGGAAAACCATACTAAAGTGTGGACAGTGTGTTATTTAAAGCCACCACACAGCTACATTTGTTGCGGTATAAAGTGGTCTTAGAATCTACTTTCGACCCTTTTACATAGTGGATTTCATGTGAAAGGCGGCTCTTATCTCATTTGGCAATGTGTTACGAAATAAACACAGTTTGACATGGGACATGTGTTCCAGTTGGTGTTTGGCCGTGTCCCGTTACTAGGTCAGGGGCGTAACAAGGGCGTTGTCAAAATTCGCTGTCCAGCCCGGATGTTTATGCAACTGCAGACAACGTTCGGTGAGGTGTCCTGAAATCGGACCGAAGACCTGTCGCGTTTCGCAAGAGCGATAGGGGATAGGAGACGTATCGTGCCCGCGGGCGGAAAAGTGGTCCGAACCCGATAGCCGGGCCAGGCTGCGCGTCCCATAGAGCGGAACACCAGCAGCGGATCAGTGCGCGCCTGCATATCGACTCGCTGCAACCCGCACACTCAGTTGACCACACCGCGGAAGTATGCTGGTTTGGCTAAACGCCGCCACTATTAACTGAATTAGAAGATATGGTTTAGCATTCCTGACTCACACCTAAATATTTCTTAAAAAATATTTTCCACATGAACTGTATTTATTGACAAACATGCATCACCTAAATATTTCTTAAAAAGTATTTTCCACATGAACTGTATTTTTGGCAAATATGCATCACTCAATTTCGGCTTTAAACCATTTTCAAGCGGAGACGTATGTATGACAAATAGTACGTCAAGCATCACTGTAATGAAATACTTCGTAGGCCCACCTGCATACGAGGACGAAATTTTATGCTTGGAAAATATAAAGTAAACACTACCGCAAGATGATTACAAATAGTACGTCAAGCATCACTGTAATGAAACACTTCGTAGGCCCACCTGCACACGAGGACGAAATTTTATGCTTGGAAAATATAAAGTAAACACTACCGCAAGATGATTACCAGTACATAATCCCACGAAAACCTGCATAGGACTTATGCTGAGGTAGAAATAAATTTATCTTGTATTGTTTGAGCAGAGTACAAAGCAAGTTAATTGCGTAAAAAAATGTTCCTTCTCTGGAATTTGGGATCGTTAGTTACATGAAAATACCTTTATTTTCCATAATATTCTGAGCTCACTACTTGTGGAAAACTGTTTTGCAGTACGCATAGCACAAACTAGCAAAATCAGACGTGGTAAGCTTAATGTTCCTTCTCTGGAGTTTGGGATCGTTAGTTACATGAAAATACCTTTATTTTCCATTCTGAGCTCACTACTTGTGAAAAACTGGCTTGCAGTACGCATAGCACAAACATCACACGTCGTAAGCTTCCGTCTGACCAGTATAATATGCCTGTGTGCGTACTTTTGCAAAAAATATCCAAAACAACCGTTCAGAGAATATTTTGGGGAATATTTTTCAAAAATGGTTCAAATGGCTCTGAGCACTATGGGACTTAACTTCTGAGGTCATCAGTCCCCTAGAACTTAGAACTACTTAAACCTAACCAACCTAAGGACATCACACACATCTATGCCCGAGGCAGGAGTCGAACCTGCGACCGTAGCGGTCGAATATTTTTCAAGTCTTCGTTCTCACCCAGGGGCACAGTTCCAAATCACAATGTTCGGTCTAATGCCGTGAAAAGTTTTTTTCACGTAACTGTTAACAGTAGCTTTTCGATAAGTGTATGGACAACGGTAGTTTTTGCGTATGTCTGTCCTTTTCTCAAGATGCAAACTGTTCAGACACTTTGTATGCACAAATCATAAGCAGTGTTTGGCTATGTCAGTAATATGACACTTTATCACTGAAAGGGAAATAAGGTGGTAAGTTTTATGGCCATTTCCTTAGTTTAGGAAGTCCTTTTCTGCGACATTATAGTGTGTCCTGTATGCGAATAAAAATTCACCTGTGACAGATGTTGTGGTTTGGCTTCTTATTTGTAATTTCAGTGAACTACATAATTCAAGACGTACGAGAAAATTAATTACCGCTTCGATAAGACCTGTCGAGACTTCATTAATGGCACTTTCAGGTCAAAGATTTAGGCGGGATTGTTATCATCTACATATTATTGGGGATCGTTAGTTACATGAAAATATCTTTCCTTTTCATAAGATTCTGAGAAGTTCACTATATGTGAAAAACTGTTTTTCAGTATGCGTAGTACAAGCTAGCAGCGTCAGACGTCGTAAGCTTCCACCTCAGCTAATTTTAAAAAAGAAACTTTTTAGATTGGATTCGTGTGAGTGAGCAACACTATTATAAAGTAGGCCCTACTTTAAATATGACAGACGTTACTTTCTGTACCTTAATCCAGGACTGGCAAGTAAAACTCACACATTGCAGAAACAATTTATATTGTTAGGACATCGCATCTTTGGCATCAGTCGACAGTGTGAGCCTGTAGCGTTCGCGTTTTGAGCCTCTAGGAAGGCTACAGTATCTGTACAAGTGGTTCCATCTATTGAAATTGTACTTTGTAATATTTAAGCCTTTCTTATTTGTTACCAGCCTGGTCGATGGTTGAACTACTGCAACTTGCTCATATAACAATTATCTCGAGAGCAGACGAACAAGGTGGTGCAGTGATACGACACCAGGGGACGACGGTTCAGTGTCCCCTATCCATCATACTGATTTAGGTTTCCCGTATTTCCCTGAATTGCTCAAGGCAAATGCTGAAATGGTTCCTTTGAAAAGGAAAGGGTCGATACTCTTCCCCGTTTTCCCCAAGTCACAGTTTGTGCTCCGTCTCTAATGAGCTTGCCATTGACGGGTCGTTACACCTTTATCTTGCTTCGAAATAAATGGTGTTTTTTTTACATAAAGTTGGTATACATAATTAAATTCGGTCTGACGCTGAATAAAATGATGGACAGCTAGCTATGTGAGAAGCTGCGCAGCACAAAAAGACGTACTCTTGACATTCCAAAAGAGCGCTTTCCAGACTCCCACTGCTCAAATTCCTATACAATTCACCTAACAATCGCGATGGTAAACCGAAATAACTTCTAACTCATTTATTCTTTATCCACGAATTGAACGAGTAGGAGAGAAATTGACATGCTTAACTATGTATCCTTCGCCACGTACTGTACGGTATGCAGATGGAGATCCAGTGGGCCCTGGTGTTAGGAATGATGGCAAGGACGCACGTCGCTGTTGCGGTGCCGTTAGCAGTGCATCCGCTGCGACACTTGCTTCAGAAGTGGTGGGAGAAGCCTTAAGCAAGAAGCCGAGCCTTGCGTCAGGATAGCGAGTAAAGAGGCTCAAAACGCGTGACCGGAGTAATGCCGTCTGCGGCCTCTCCTCTCTGAACAAGCGGCCGCAGCGACCACTCTTGCGGCACTCGAGGATGTCCCCCCCCCCCCCCCCCCCCGCCCCCCTCTCCAACCACCGCTTATTGGGATATTTTCCCTGTCCCACTGCTCTGCCCCAGACAAGTCGCTCCAAATTGTCTCCTATCTGCACCTCAGTACACATCCAGACTGAAATGCGGTTTCTGCTAGTCGGGAGATCCTACTTACTTCTCAGTCTGTTGTAACTTCCAGGGTCATTTTCGAATGTTTTGTAAACTGATGTCGAAAGAGGGAAAAACAATGTTCGCTAACGCATAACGAGATGTGAAATAAGGTATTATAAGCTCGCTGCGACCGAGGCGGTAAAATAGCGAATGCTTCAGTCACATTATGCAAGGAATGCTGGGTTTCTCTGCTTTTAGGTCTGTAAATGGCAGTGGGTTTGCCGCCATCACCTCTCCGTTACTGGTGAGGTGTTATTGCTTGTGCTCAACAGTCGGGCAAAGAAATCGACTGTGGCCTACATACGGCAACAATTCGAGAACACAGCTACATCACTTAAGGCTGATAAGCTTAATCCTCTTGAAATGTCTGCGGCTAGCGTGGCCTGTTTTCCCGCTGCATTATGACAGCCATCTGCTTAGCGTGCTGTTCTGTTTAATGAGATCCTTTTTGTCGGGCAAATAAAAACAATAAAATCTAGGCTGCTCGTTTGTGCGCTCTGCGGTTCCCCATTTGATTTCGTTGAGAGGTTCCCAGAATTGTCATTGGTGACCTCCCTTTCATCATTCATTATGGGTATAGCTTAATTATCCTCTTTACCCTATTGAGTGTGATAGATTGATCTTCTGTAACGTCTTGTGCGACGAATAAATTAATTCACAATGGCAGAGGATGAGTATTTCTTTTACACTGCTGATTTCAATATGATTTGCTAAAATGACGTCAAAATGCGGGACCTGATGATAGAATAAATCGCTCAATAGATCTCAAGAAGAAACGCTTTATTTGTAATCAGGACGATATGGATTCAAATTTTGGTTCTATCAGTAGAAGGACGGCTGGGAGGACATTCCTAATGTAGAAAATTGACACGGAACACTGAGGCTGCCATAGCGAAACATTCTTAACATATGAGATTGCTTGGCAGCTGATAATGGTAACAATGTGAAACGCCTTCGAATACTGAAGAACTGACCCTTGTCACAACGCCCTGTACTGTAATATTCGCTGAACTCTTATGGTGGGTACCAATCGGGCTACACGATGAGGTGTTCCTCTGTCATAAGCCGGTTAGCTTTGAACACTATCGTAGCAAACTATCAACGTAGAGGTCAATTTAAAAAGTCAGCCCATCGCTATAGTTATTTCAAATGGCACCTTTAATTCAACTACAATTCAATATCGCAGGAGATGACTTGGATTACGGAGGCGCTGGCTTTAAACTAATAAACGGGCGTCCAGATTTAAGTTTTCCACGAGTTTTACTGAATCGTTTTAAGGCCATTCCGGAAGATCCTATCAAAAAGACACTTCTGATTTCCTTCTCCAATTTTTCCGATCCTATCTTACGCTTCGTCTGTAATGACCTCATCGTTGATATAACGATAAACCCTAATGCTCCCCTTCCTTGTAATGATACCCTTCTTAATATCTAGGACAGACTAGAATAACTTCATCGCCTTCCGATTTAACACACATGACACATCACCGATACTGGCACACGTCAAAGACACAGGAAGTAAATTTGAGAACATAAATACTACTAATACGAAAATACTGTACAGATTACGAAAAGCCCGTATGATACATTTATATGAAGAGGAGAAGAAATGTATTCGCAATTGCGAGTAGGGTTAGACATCAGCTGCACAAGGTGATATGTGAAAATTGGTGTCCGACAGGGACTCTAACCTGGATTTTCCGCTTTACGCAAGCGGTTGCCGTAGCCACTTCACTATCCGAGGAGGCCTCCCAGATCGACCTAAACCCTCATAGGTCCCGCACAGGGCAAAACATTTTATAATTTACGCGAGCGCTCGCCTCAACCACTTCGGCTGTCCGAGCACACCTTCCGAGCTGACCCAAACCTCCATATGTGGCCGTGTGCCTCACTCGCACAGTTGCTGTTATTGCCGCAAAGAGACTTACTTGTTACTGTCACGGCCTCTCTGGGCATGTAATACTATTTTACAGTGTCTGTGTATCAGTGTACTATGCAATGTCCTTCAGACATGCACGTATGCTGAAGGAACAGGCACTGCTACGATGGTATTTTCTAACGGAACGAGTGTATTTATTCAGTTATGCAGTACTAAAACTTCTGCTTACTTGTCGAAATGTGTAAAACATCTTTCGAAGCCATAATTGACGCTAAGGGTTCTTCACAAGTGCTTGTTACATCGCTGTCTGTGAAAATAAACAACAAACGTGCAAGCCAGAAGTGCATTCCCTGATGTAACAAAGAACGAAATCCAGCTATTGACGACCTGTCGATGTGACGCTGTAGTTCACACACTGCTCTCGCATTCGGGAAGATGGCGGTTCAGATTCCCGTCCGGCTGTCCAGACTCAGGTTTCCCATACCGTTTAAGGCAAAGCAAGGAATGTTTCTTTTGAAAAGGACTCAACTGATTTTCTTCTCCGTTTGTTTCCAATCAAAACTTTTGCTCCTTCTCTAACAACCCCGGCCTTGGCTGGCTGTTAAACCCTAACCTTCCTTTCCATCTTTTTCGCAGGTTATCGAAAGGCGTAGTGGCCTTTAAAATAAACAGTGATTAAGCAACAAACCGATGATTTTTTTGTGTATATTTCTCTTTCTTCACCACGTAGGTACGGGAAGAGACCGTGAAGTTTGCCGTTTTGAGAGATATTGATGCCTTTAGCCTGAAAGCAAACGATGCTTTTTATTTAAGCTGAAAATTGTCGTATTAATGTATCTATGCCAGCAGTGAGCGTAATGCGTACAGACAGCTTGTGCACCTACTTCTCCAGTGAACATTACGTAGCGCGCCCCATGAACGTCACTACTACGAGGTGATCGCAACAACGTAACCCGACAGCGAAGAGTTGTCAGCAGTAAAAGTCGACCTTGCGAATTCGCCGGGCCGCGTGTCCTGGGAAGGCGCAGGAGAGCGCGCCAGGTGTTTGCGCCATCCGCCCCCGCAGGCGTCCGCGTCTCGGGAACCAGTTTCATTGTCCGGCAGCAACCGCCTTCCTGTGACTCAGCTCTCGTCGGCGGCAACCTCGCGCTTCCGGCCACCGCTCCCGTGCGTTGACCGCGGCCGCAGCTGCTCAAAATCTTGACTCAGCACGTCGGTAATTCGGCAAGTACGCTTCTCAAGACGTCTGTATATCTACGGCAGTTTTGTACGTGATGTAGTTATCGGGATATGACGGCAAATTCTCTAAAGCACATAGTCGATAACATGAATCACAGCGCTTTCCTTTGGCTCCCTGCATCTTGAGAACCGGCTCACTTCGCTAATCGTAACGAAACCTGTAGTATAATGTGGACTCTGGACAACGGCGTAATCAAGTATTTTTCACGTACACAAAGCCTTATTAAGGGAGCAATGTCAAGGCAACTTGCAGAGGAAATTCTAGGACCAATTAAGGATTGAAACCTGAATCTCTTTATTGATAGTATAATACATCAAAAACTTGACCGGTTTAAGGCCTAAGTGACTCAAGCCGGCACTTAGGCGCTAAGCTGAGAGGGGTATGAGAGACACCACAACTGTCACAACTGTACGACTTCAATATGGGACGCATCACAATTATTAGCGGCCTCTTGGGCCACCAGGTTGAGAAGGGCGCCAGGGGCGCTCCTGTTCATGATTTGTATACAGCGGACGTCACAAATTAGTAACGGGCACGAGAAAAAAGGGAGGAGGGAGGGGGGGGGGGGCGCCAAATGATAAGTCGCTTATGTGCAAAAATATTCTCGAACTGGTACTGAACTTGCAATAAACAGTCATAGTTTTTCCCTAAATCTTATAATCCTGGCTGGCAGTGTAATTCATTTCATCAGTGCATTACTCGTAACTTTGCAATAATGCTTTTCACATGACGAACTGTTATTGTATTACCTGATTGTTAATAACTTTAAAATATTGAACTAGGTTGGCGGTAGTACATTTTCTCATATACCAGAAATAAAATTTCAGTAATTTTTCTGAAGACTTGTCACTTGTCTAGTTGACTATAACATTTTCAGCTAAGTTTGCATTTTGCGCTAAATATGTCTACTAAGTCACGGAAAAAGCAACAAGAACTCTGCGGTATATACTCATAGTTGCTCTGAAATTTTCGTTTTCGTGTCAGAGACGTAAGATAGCTTGGAATTGATTACGTCTACCAATCCAGTGGAACATAATCCAGTGTGATTGTTATTACTACTATGTGTTTCACGTCCATCCAGGCGAATGTTAAATTATCTCTTCATTCCAGCTCCGTTAAACCACGTGAATACGAGTACTTTTAAAATAAAAATATACAGGAGAATACGGTTGAAACGATCCTTCTAAACCTGTCGTGTACAAATTTCCTACTTACTGTGTACCATATTCTTTATCCTGGTCTAAAGCGAAATAAAAAATGTTGAAAGACTGTTTATGAATGACTCAAAGTGAGTTGAATGGAGAAGGAAAGTTAACACAAGTCTGTGCTACCTGTAAGCGTGTTCGTGTCTTAACCGTGCATTCAAGTCTCCAGTATCTTGTGTCTTACCACACGTATCGAAATCCTTTGAGGGATAAGTCGCAGCTCTCAAAGTGTACTTTCCTGTCTTCGGTAACAACTATCTGAAACAGACAGAGAAACGGGTATTTGAAACGCGCATCGGTACCTCCTTTTTCCTGCTACCGCTACTCGGGCAGTCCTCTTTCACGTAGTTGCCTGCTCCAGCTGCTGCTAGCAGACAATGGAACCGTGGTCGGCGGCCACTAGTACAAACATTGGCACGGCGCCAGTCGGCAGGCTTGTTGGCAGCGCGTGGGTGGCCGATAGGGAGTCTGATTTACCGCTCTGGCGCCGGAGCGCGTGCTGTACGTGACGTATCTCTCCCCACGACCTCCTGGCACGCTGAGACATGCAGGTCTAGCAGCACGTGGCGGATCTCTCTCCCTCTCTCTCTTTCCTTTTCCTTCGATTCTCCTCCTCTCTTTAGACTCCATCAGAAATACGAACTAGCAAAGATCAAAAGCAAAGCAACATTTTAAAAAGAACTGTATACATCATTTAACGAACTGTCGAAATTGTCTTCAAGGTCACAATGCTTGAACAAAGGGTAGTTCACATAAGAAGTTGTTGCTAAATTTTGGTCGACCTGTTCAAAACAGGAGTCGACTGATTGCGAAACCTGATACGTTACGGCTTGCGTAAGTTCTCTAAATTTGTAGCTGCTATTCTTGATTCGGACTCTATCTGCCGCCTACGTGTCGCTCTCCTCGCAGAGCACACCAAGGCAGACTCCGGTCGGCCACGCCTTCTTCCCACGCGCGAGACAGCCTGACGGGTAGGAGCGAAGAGGGGCTCTGTCGTCAGCGCCTTCGGTCTCCAGCGCTCCTTCGGAACTGCGGACGGACAATGTGTCGACACCGGGACCTTATACGGGTGGTGCCACCGGGTCGCGGCGTGGGCCGCAAGCCGTGTGGGACGCGCCGGTCACGCATAGTGCTTGACCAGAAACTGAAAGTTCCGGCGCTTCAATTTTACGCCCCAGAGTACATCCTTACTTGCAAGACGTATACAGTAATGTACTTGAATATGAGCTTATGACCCTAAACCTAGGTTGTACAGTGAAACAAGGCAAAAAACAGTGTTTGGTTAGTTAACATATTTTTGTGTCTATTAGCAAATTATTAATGGTTTTGAAAGTTGGTATTCTACAGAATCGATTAGCCAAATACGTGCCTGCAGTCGATCCTCCTATTTATTGATGAACTGCCATTTAACCTGGAGAGTGGTTCTAGCCGCGCAGCCTGCTGCTGTGACCGAGCGTTTCTAGGCGCTTCAGTTCGGAACCGCGCTACTGCTACGGTTGCAGGTTAGAATCCTGCCTAGGGCATGGGTGTGTGATGTCCTTAGATTAGTTAGGTTTAAGTAGTTCTAAGTCTAGGGGACTGATGACCTCAGATATTAAGTCCCATAGTGCTCAGAGCCATCTGAACATTCTAGCCGCGCATTCGTTTTGCGCATCCGTTGGAAAATTTACAGTTTGCCAATAAAGTGAAAAAGGGCCGATATGGCGGCTTCAGCATTCTCTGCTGGGACAGCACCTTGTTAAGAGTACGTACGCCACTGTGTATATTTCCTGGAGGTTCCGTGCTGAGTGCAGTATATAGGGATCGCACCTGAAACGGCACGTAGATCTACAGTAGATTTTTCCATCTGTTGGATGATAATACTTGATCAGCAGGACTAATCTGAAAGGATGATGATGTAGGAGCACCAGGACTGGTCTGATGGGCATCTAGACTCTAAAAGCGCCGGTTTGTTTCTCGAAAGAAGTTCTAACATTCCTCCAAAAATGGTTCAAATGGCTATGAGCACTATGGGACTTAACTTCTGAGGTCATCAGTCCCCTAGAACTTAGAACTACTTAAACCTAACTAACCTAACGACATCACACACATCCATGCCCGAGGCAGGATTCGAATCTGCGACCGTAGTGGTCGCGCGGTTCCAGACTGAAGCGCCTAGAACCGCTCGGCCACTCCGGCCGGCTAACATTCCTCCCCTTCATCCTTAACAGCCTATCAGAATTAGATAACAGCCACGTCTGCATGTATGTAAGAAAAAAAGTTTTTTCATTCATCAGTAAACAAAAACACCCTGAAGAATGTCACTCGCAACAGTGACCGAGACGCCGACAGTTCTACATATTAACAATGTAGCCACCAACCCAGAAAACATTATTGACTGTGACACTGGCTGCAGAAGCCTACGTTTACGATCATTTAATCGATTTTTATTTCTGACTTCTGTTTTCAGAAGCAATTGTGGCCTCGCACGGTGGCGATGAATGTGGAAGCAGGGCTTGCACTGGTTAACTTGCATCGAACTCAGAAGCGAAACAACTGGTTATTGTTACTGATGGTGAAACATTTTTGCAATTGGATTCACCGATTCATGATCAGATAGACTGCGCACTGAAGTGTACGCCTCTCATAGATTAATGTATCTCACTGAGGTGAAACTGACATTAAAGGCACACATTGAAAATGCCGGTTTTTGTTCAAGTTAAAAGTATCGTGTACGAAAAAATCCCGAATATCGTGTAGAAAAATCTTTCTCCACGTACGCGTACACCAAAATTACTCTACCACGCAAACATTGGGGCTATACTCGTATGGCGTGATAGGTTCCCGACGGGGAGGGGGCGGGGGGGGGGGGGGGGGCTAACCGCACAATAACCCTGGGTTCAGTGCGGGGCGGCAGTGGGGTGAGTGGACTCCTGAAGCCTGTTGTGGGGTTGTGTAACACTTAGGGCTACAGCGGGGACGAAGCCTCTCCGTCGCCTCTAGGTCCCCGGTTCCATGCGTACGAACAGGTGGCATCTCTATAATCGCAGTAAATCTATTCGAAATCCAGCGGCAGACAGTATCGAAACCAACCATCACATTACGAGCGCATCCGAGGGTGGCTCGGTACCAGCGCAAGAAACATTCAGTGTGAGAATGGCCGTTCTACAAGACGGATGTAAGCAGAGTTGAACAGCGAGCATGCGTGAAAATAGCCTTTCTCGCTTGCAGAAATGCTACTCAGTGTCATGCGGAATTACAAGCAGCTGCAGTTGATGATGGAAACGTTCGGCACTGCTGGACAATGTAGTCATAGTCTGTGATAACACTACAACCCACACTCGTACAACGATAAGGGTGGAAAATCCTCGACCACCAACCCTACTCAGCAGACTCCAATCCATGCGATTTCGACCTCATTCCACAACTCAACAAACCACTGTTTGGGAGGCGCTTTGCAAACAGTGCGGATATCCTCACGGTATTTCGGCGACAGGCGGCACAAATTGATAACATTGGCAATGGCATTCAGCAGCTACCCCATCGTCGCCAGCGCTGTGTGTATGCACTGGCGGGAGCTATTTTTGAGGACAGTAGTTGATTTTGATACATTTTTGTTCCGTTTGTTCTCGTGCACAATAAATTTACACAGAGTTCCAGGGCGTGTGGTCCATTTCACCCTCTGTCGCGACCTTCTGTTCTGGAACCCTGTTATATGTTGTCATTCAGTTACACAGTGTCTTACCGGTTCAACGCTTATCGTGGAATTCCCATTACCGTAAGATACTCGTACATCATAGTTGCCGTGACTTACGCAATGACCCTCGTAGAAGATACGGACGTGAGTGTGCGTGATATTAAGGTTATAAGGAGAAAGTGTGTCCGGCGCGCACTCGCCAGGTGGACAGGTTCTCGGGTGGCCCCGGCGCCTGGAGGCTGTCCGCCGGGCAGACTGGGCGCCGCGTTGCGATGCGCGTCGCGCGCGGGCGGCCGCTACGTGCGCTGGCTGCGTCCCCGCCGGCCGCGCCGCAAGTCTGCACGCGCGCCAGATCGCCTCGCTTGACCCGGCGCGGCCCGTCCGCATGCACCACGCCCCGCCCCGGACCCTCCCTCCTACTCTGCGGAAACCTGGCGGCGGCGCTCCGATTCACGCACCTCCGAGTGTACACGGCGAATCTGCAAAGGCGCTCACCAATTCCAGAGGCGCCCGTTAATACTACACTACTGGCCATTAAAATTGCTACACCACGAAGATGACGTGCTCCAGACGCGAAATTTAACCGACGGGAAGAAGTTGCTATGATACGCAAATGATTAGCTTTTCAGAGCATTCACACAAGGTTGACGCCGATGGCGACACCTACAACGTGCTGACATGAGGAAAGTTTCCAACCGATTTCTCATACACAGACAGCAGTTGACCGGCATTGCCTGGTGAAACATTGTTGTGATGCCTCGTGTAAGGAGGAGAAATGCGTACCATCACGTTTCCGACTTTGATAAAGGTCGGACTGTAGCCTATCGCGATTGCGATTTATCGTATCGCGACATTGCTGCTCCAATGACTGTTAGCAGCCGGCCGGTGTGGCCGTGCGGTTCTAAGCGCTTCAGTTTGGAACCGCGTGACCGCTACGGTCTCAGGTTCGAATCCTGACTCGGGCATGGATGTGTGTGATGTCCTTAGGTTAGTTAGGTTTAAGTAGTTCTAAGTTCTAGGGGACTGATGACTACAGATGTTAAGTCCCATAGTGCTCAGAGCCATTATTGACTGTTAGCAGAATATGGAATCGGTGGGTTCAGGAGGGTAATACGGAACGCCGTGCTGGATCCCAACGGCCTCGTATCACTAGCAGTCGAGATGACAGGCATCTTATCCGTATGGGTGTAACGGATCGTGCAGCCACGTCTCGATCCCTGAGCCAACAGATGGGGACGTTTGCATGACAACAACCATTTGCACGAACAGTTGGACGACGTTTGCAGCAACATGGACTGTCAGCTCGGAGACCATGGCTGCGGTTACCCTTTACGCTGCATCACAGACAGGAGCGCCTGCGATGGTGTACTCAACGACGAACCTGGGTGCACGAATGGCAAAACGTCATTTTTTTCGGATGAATCCAGGTTCTGTTTACAGCGTTATGAAGGTCGCATACGTGTTTGTCGACATCGCGGTGAACGCACATTGGAAGCGTGTATTCGTCATCGCCATACTGGCGTATCACCCGGTGTCATGGTATGGGGTGCCAATTGTTACACGTCTCGGTTACATCTTGTTCGCATTGACGGCACTTTGAACAGTGGACGTTACATTTCAGATGTGTTACGACCCGTTGCTCTACCTTCATTCGGTCTCTGCGAAACCCTATATTTCAGCAGGATAATGCACGACCGCATGTTGCAGGTCCTGCACGGGTCTTTCTGGGTACAGAAAATGTTCGACTGCTGCCGTGGCCAGCACAGTCTCCAGATCTCTCACCAACTGAAAACGTCTGGTCAATAGTGGCCGAGCAACTTGCTCGTCACAATACGCCAGTCACTACTCTTGACGAACTGTGTTATTGTGTTGAAGCTGCATGGGCAGCTGTATCTGTACACGCTATCCCAACTCTGTTTGACTCAATGGCCAGGCGTATCAAGGCCGTTATTACGGTCAGAGGTGGTTGTTCTGGGTACTGATTTCTCAGGATCTATGCACCCAAATTGCGTGAAAATGTAATCACATGTCAGTTCTAGTATAATATATTTGTCCAATGAATACCCGTTTATCATCTGCATTTCTTCTCGGTGTAGGAATTTTAATGGCCAGTAGTGTAGTTTACGGAAGATGCTGTGAAAGCGCTATCACTCGGCTCTTATCTAATTTATTGCTAATGCATTTTAAACAGTCCATGTTTGGAAATAGGCCTTTCTTGACGAGCAATTAAATCAAGCCTGGTCTGAATTCGCTGGTTGCCTGGTTTAACCCCTCGACTACCACTTTTTTCAGAGTAAAAGCCATTAGTATACGGTCGTTTTAATTACTACCGTAGTCTGAAGTAACAATAAGGAAAATCTATTTCTCTGCTCCGGAAGGGTTGAGGCCTAGAGGGTTATTCGTAAGTTTCTACAGCGTTTGAGAAGCGGACTGCGCAAAACCTACAAGATGTACAGAAAACAGATAAACATCAGCTGATGGAACATCTTTCCAACTTTTTGTTGCACACTACCGGTGCTCACTACGGGCACCGTTTGTGACGCGCTAAACGTCACTTCATTGACGCGAACTGTCCAGGAAGGTACAACGATAGCCCGCTTTGCAAATCTCTTCATTGGGTTGCCTATTTGTAGGCAGGAACTAATTCGATGCAACAATACAGAACAGTGGGTTAACATCGAAACTTGAAAACAGAACAACCTACAGGTGTAATCTGTAATTATAAGTACGCTGTAAGCCATTAGCAGGTTTCCCTTTAGCAGTGGGACATTGATGCATAGCAACAGGCAACACATTCTCATTGTTTCTCTGATAACTGTCGTGGGACACATACGTCCCGATTATAGTTAGAGGGTTAAAGTCAGGTTACCTGCATGTCAGCTCTGGCCACAATTTCTGGGCTATTTTCTACACGCGACTAAACGAATACTCTGTCAGTTTCTCCTTTGCTTCTGCAAGAGAGAGACCACGCAAATGCTTGTTAGTTTAACGGTTTTCGGTCACTTGGCAACACTGCTGAGGACATAGGCGCCTAGGTTGATACCGTGTTCCTTGTCTTCCATAAGGCATTCGATACAGTTCCACACTGTCGTTTCGGGAAGAAAAAACGAGCTTATCTAGTGTCGAACCAGATTTATGACTGGATTCAGTTGTAAGGTATAGGGCTCAATACATTACTCTTAACGGGATAATGTCTACAGGTGTAAAGGTAATTTCTAGAGTGCACCATGAAACTGCTATAGGGCCACTATTGTTTACAATGCATATCAGTGGTCTAGAGGATAAAGACTGAAGCAACAGCATTGTCTGCTTTTTGCAGACCATGGTGTTATCTATACGAAGGATGCAATGCCAGAAGACTGTAACGAAATGCAGAATGACCCACAGAAGATCGATGGTTGGTGCAGGGACAGAGTTGCACGTTGCACCGTAAGGAGGAACTTTTTCTGTAGAGGAGAGGTGGTGAGGCGCCACTCCACGGATTGCCGCTTTGTTTGCAGTTCGAAACGATGATCACATGATTCATCACCTGTGGCAGTGTTCGACTAAAAATTGTGTCGATCAACCTCGTAACGAGAATAATGGCTGCACTCCACACAAATACTTTCAAAAAGAAATTTATGACATTTAAATCTACACTCGACGTTAACAAATTTCTCTTCTTCGGAAACGGTTTTCTTGCCATTGATAGTCTACATTTTATATCCTCTCTGCTTCGACCTCAGTGATTTTGCTTCCCAAATAGCAAAACCCATCCACTACTTTAAGTGTCTCACTTCCTAATCTAATTCTCTCAGCATCGCCTGATTTAACTCGACTACATTCGATTATCCTCGTTTTGCTTTTGTTGATGTTTATCTTGTATTAAAGCTTTTGAAATATTGTGCTACAGAAGAATGCTGAAGATTAGATGGTTAGATCATGTAACAAATGAAGAGGTACTGAATATCCGGGTGAAGGGAAATTTGTCGTATAACTTGACTAGAGGAAGAGATCGGTTGGTAGGACACATTCTGCGGCATCAAGGGATCACCAATTTAGTACTGGAGTATACTTGAGTATTGCTCATCAGTGTGGGATCCGTACCAGGTCAGGTTGACAGATGAGGTAGAGAAGATCCAAAGAAGAGCGACGCGTTTCGTCACAGGGTTATTTGGTAAGCGTGATAGCGTTACGGAGATATTTAGCAAACTCTAGTGGCAGACTCTGCAAGAGAGGCGCTCCGCATTGCGGTGTAGCTTGCTGTCCAGGTTTCGAGAGGGTGCGTTTCTGGATGAGGTATCGAATATATTGCTTCCCCCTATTTATACCTCCCGAGGAGATCACGAATGTAAAATTAGAGAGATTCGAGCGCGCACGGAGGCTTTCCGGCAGTCGTTCTTCCCGCGAACCGTACGCGACTGCAACAGGAGAGGAAGGTAATGACAGTGGCACGTAAAGTGCCCTCCGCCACACACCGTTGGGTGGCTTGCGGAGTATAAATGTAGATGTAGATGTAGAGATTCAGAAGGATGTAGGTTTCAGTAGTTACTCGGAGATTAAGGGGTTTGCACAGGACATAGCAGAGTTGCATCAAACGAGTCTTTCGACTGCAGACCAGAACAACAACAGGAGCTGAAGCGAGAATATTCCACCACGTCCCACAACAAATCTCACTTTTTTTCAACTGAAATTGGCCGAGAAGAAAGTGTTGCATTAGTTACTGAGCGCTGCTCGTATGGTTCCTTTGTCAGTAGCAAGTTGAAGCTTTCATGCAGTTCGTGAGCTAGATTTTGGTGTCGGGATTCGAGTCTTTGCCCAGTATATAGTTTGAATTATAACACGGAACCGACACAGCGTTTATTGTAACGAGATGAAAATAAGTCCATCTCATATTCATGTGGAGTTTCAATACAGATACCGTTACCAGTCGGGATTTGAACTGCAGCCTTGTCGATATGAGAGGTCGGCGTTTTTTCGTTAGTGACTGGTGGTTTGGAGCCGGGTCCGAGAATAGGCCCAGAGGAGTGTGTTTTTGCGGCGGCGGCGGCTCAGGGGCGTTGTCCCGTGTGAGCACCCCGCCCCCGCTCCCACCCCGCCGCCACCACCGCCGCCGTTCCGCGCGAGCACCTCCTAACAGTTCTCGGCGCCTGCTGCCTGCTGCCTGCTGCCTGCTGCTGCTGCTGCCTCCCGCCGGCAGACCGGCCGCGGCCGTCGGACGCCGAGCGATGACCCGACGGGCACACCAGCTCAGCCCAGCCCAGCCCAGCCGCGCTTCCCACATCTGTGCGTGCTTTCTTGCTGCACTCCGCAACTGCCGCCATCTGCGCGACACAAAGCCGCGACGCGACGTCCAGACGGCAAGACGTCGGTCTGCTTTACTCTCGGGCCACGTCACTCGAACAATATTTCTCTGGGGGTAGGCAGGGAATGTCGCCTCCACTCGGACAATGTCTCGGTAAATGCTCAAGCTAGAAATCTTTGCTCTAGTGCGTTTGTCTTCTCACTGAAACCTCGCCATCGTAGGACCGCCGCACTTGTAGTCAACCTCACGATCTGCACTGCACTGTGTGTTGTCGCGTGAGGAACCCGCACAATTACATTCCTGTAGGTCTCACACCATCCACTTCGTATACTATAAATAGAAAGCGGTACACCATGAACACCTTGATCGAACTGATGCTCCAGTATTTCGGTGCCTGTGGAATATGTTGATTAAAATTTCGCCCTTATGCGAGCTCATTTTCATCACAAAAGAAAAGCTTCGCCTTCAGATGAAGAACAGTGTGAGTACATGATGAGTGTGTTTCACATTACTGGAAAATTGCTGGCGGCGGTCGCTTCACAGCATGCCCGGACGACTTGTGCGTCCATCTTATCGCCACCTTTCCGCGTTTGAGAGAGGTGATCGTGTTTCTAGTATGATAATCACACTTTCTCATCTTTCTGGCGGAAATGTCTGCCATCAGAGCAACCACGGAAGAATGGCGTCCTGTTATCTTTTGGGTTTCCTGCGGAAATGTAGAGGCTAGCACGAAGCTGCAATTGGACCCCGCTATGGTGTGGGGTTGCGGCTAACTGAAAGAAGGTGGGGCTGTAACCAATCTGTTCTAACCACTGCTGCCATTGCGGAAAGTGGAGGCCAGGCAGGTTCAACACCTCTGGGAGTACGGTCGCTACTTCGTGTTCGCTTTTATTTAGACGGATTTATTTACGACGTGTTTCTAACCAACTCTGCTCATTTTCGGACTTCAAGGGATACAAATACTGTAAATACTGACAGCTTCTACCAAATTAAGATCGTGCGCCCGACTTGGACCCGAACCCGGGACCTTTGACTTGAAGAGCTTGTCAGGAGAACTTCTGTTAAGTTGGGGAGATAGGACATGAGGCACTGGCGGAAGTAAAGCTGTGAGGAGTAGTGGTAGCACTTGCCTGCGAAAGGCCAAGATCGTCGGTTCGAAACTTGGTCCAGTACACAGTTTTAATCTGCCAGGAAGTTTCATATCAGCGCCCATTCCGCTGCAGAGTGATTATTCGTTCATGACGTAAATACTACTCAGCGACGTAGATAATGTAGATTACTAGAAGTGGCTGGAAGCATATCACGAATAAACTAATATTTTAACATCAATATTCCATAAACACCGTGACTGGTTCCGGTATGTACATGTAACCTTTTGGGAACTGCGTCTTGCAATACACCACTGTACGTACTTTTATTTTGACTATCGATTTCTGTAACACTTTGACCATTCTCGTATCATAAAAGTAGCATTATTTAACGGTGCATTTCACAACTGCAATAATTAGTCAATGTTGAACTGCTCCGTTTTGACATAACATGTGATATCACGATCATGTACTTCTGTCTTCAAATCGAAACGTCGGCTATTTCCATGGTAGGTGAGTATTGTCAACGCCACTAGGCTGTTAAAACATGTGCGCTATTGCTTTGAAATCTCTGTTCGGTCATCATGAATTAGGTTTCCGGCGATTTTCATACACAGAGTGAGTAATATGATGTTACAAACTTTCAGGGATGAGGGAGAAGGATGAGTGTATGAAATTGAAGGGATCCTATTCCGGGACCGAGTCGAGAGACATAACCGAAAATCGTTCTAATGCCTCTGACAGTGGAATACATTTGCCCAGACGCCGCGTGGAATATATCCCACTTTTTATTCGTCCATCATGTCGTTCCAACATGATGGAGCCCTAACTCACTTTGGACTGAGGATTCCTGAACATCTGGATCAGATACTCCCTGACACGTGTATAAGCAGAGGAGATCTTGTTTAGTGGCCAGCTCGTTCATTTAATCTCACTCCCTTGATTTCTTATTGTGGGGCCATGTGAAAAGTTTTGATTACGAGGCGCCTGTCGAGACTGAAAATCTCCTGGTAATAATTCCCGCTGCCTGCGACACTGTTCAAACGAAACCGGGGATATTAGAACGGATGTCAGAACTTTGTGAAACTACGCCATGTTTGTACTGACGGTGAAGGATGCCATGGTGAACAACTGTTGTAAACTTAGCAGTTTGTTAACTTGTTGCAGGAAAATGGAATTCATTGTTATTGTTCCGATGAGAGGTTTTTCGGGGTCTCTGACATTAAGATGTATGCGCCGTTACTAGTTAATCAAAAGGGGAAGTCTGAGGGTGTAGGGCAGTATTCAGCGGCAATTCTGTACGTCAGGACCAGTGTTCGGAAGTGGGGCCCGTAGTTTTAGTTCCGCGTGAGGCCAAGGCGGAACTTGAGAAGATTTTCGGTTATACCTTTCGATTCAGTAGTTTCCGGACTAGACTTACCTCAGACTGAAACATTTATCCTTCTCCATCATCCCTGAAAGTTTGTGACATCATCGCGAAATTAACTGTATACAGCGAATGGCGTGAAGGTTCCTTCAGCAAGACCAATGTTAGTTTCCTCCCACACTCAGACTCAACTAGAGTTCTCACCCTGATGGCCACGTTCTCTATGAAACGTCGAGCTCTACAGCTCCCTCCCTTCTTTTGCTACAGCGTTGCCAAACGTATAGCTACTACCTGCATCTTATTGAGCCATACAGAGCCGACTGGTCTAGGGTCACCACAGGTGTGTTTCAGCTTGGTGCAGCTGCGCAGCACGATGCATTCCCGACCTAATCTCTGGAGCCGGCGCCTTCCGGCCAGCCGACAGCCGGTAGCCATCAGCGGCCGAGGCGCAGCGGGAGCAAAGAACGCGTAAAGGCGCGGCGCCGCCGCCATATGGAACGAACATGGTGTGCACATGCAGCGCTGACTGCCGCACCACGGTGCGCACTGCCACACGCGAAGTTTTACTCATCACCTCGAAACAATAAAGTTATGTAATTGATTACTGTTTGTTTGCAGGCATCAGGTGGTTATAACTAATGTGAGCTACTCACGGAGGTCCATTGTGGACTGTATCACCGTATCGCAGCGAAAGTTGGTCGATGTGCTAATGCATTAATGAGGAACCGATTAACGCGAAAAAAATTATTTCCAATTTTGGTCACCAGATGCAAATCTGGCGCTGTACAGCACCTGGTCGGCATCTTGTGTGCTCATATTGAACAAACTGTCTAAGAGGCAGTTAACAACAAAAAAATCAACATAATTTCTTTATCGCGTGTTTGGTCTTTTCTGCCCACGTTCCATTGCGTTCACAGCGCCAGATTTGCACCTAGTGGCCAAAATTGGAACTAATTTTTTTCCAGCGTAAATCGGTTCCGTATTAACGAATTATAATATCTACCAAGTTTCGCTGACATAAAATACAGCCCGCACTGCACCTCTTCGAGTAGCTGCACTCTTAATTATAACCACCCGGTACATATTGACTCTCCTGGTACCCACCGAAATCCCCGCGCCACGGTACGGTAACACCCCGCTGTATAGGCCGAAAAAAAGTGGCGCAGACGATTGATAAGGTAGGAGATGGCTCCATTATCGTTATCTGAATCCTCTAGCGATGGGCAGTGGTACTGTGGTGGGAGTTTCATTGCGTACTATGACTCCAGACTGCAAACGGGCAAAAATTCAGTGCGTAACCTTATTTTTTCAAAGTAATAATTAAAACCCGATGTCTATGCAACGTAAAACTAATTTTCCGTAAGGCTGGGGATCGGACTGTGGTTTCCTGCGCAGTGCAAAAAATGGTTCAAATGGCTCTGAGCACTATGCAACTTAACTTCTGAGGTCATCAGTCGCCTAGAACTTAGAACTAATTAAACCTAACTAACCTAAGGACATCACACACATCCATGCCCGAGGCAGGATTCTAACCTGCGACCGTAGCGGTCGCTCGGCTCCAGACTGTAGCGCCTAGAACCGCGCGGCCACTCCGGTCGGCTGCGCAGTGCACCTTAACAATGAACACAGAAATCGTCTAAAGTTTCTTCGTTGTTTTACCACTTCAAACTCAGCGCTTCGCTGAATGTTCGGCGGGATGCCATCATTCACATACACTCAAGGTTTCCTGAATGAATTAAATATGTATGTTTTGCCTATTTTCCGCAGTCTTTTCAAAGGACAACTGTTCACCGGCAAGTTACACAGTTATTTATTGTAACTCTAGACGTCTGTTTTGACGGACAACTGCATCAAAAATTTTCATCTGTCGTGACCTTAATACGTCCATGTTTGACACGGGACGTACGGAGCATACAGGTCGCGCATATCGTAATCCAAGAATGTTGCTGTACTGAGCAATGCACGGCACATTGTTGAAAACAGTGCAGTCAGAGCACTGGCAGACCATTTGGATTCTGTACGAGTATGTCAGAATTGTTGGTAGATAGTTATTTTGTTTTAGTCTCTTGTATACCGTACGCCAATAATAATCTAGCAGTGCTCGAAAGTCGTCATAATTAGACATCGTCATCTTTTTGAAGTGCTCTTAACACGCTTTCGATTGATAAAAACAATAAAGTCTCTCGACCTTGCGGAAAATACGTATTCTAACGAACATATAAAGATTAAGAGTTTTGATCTGTTGACACGCACTATCATTCTATAATACGTGGCAGCTTTTTCATCAGAGCAGAAACAAGTTGGATATGTCATGTTAATTATTTCTTTGTTTAGTAAGGCCGGGTTTTAATCTGGCGTGAACCAGGAACCAGATGCCAACCCCTTAATGTCCTTTAAAGGGACCTGTATGGAGGTCGTGGTTTGATGGTGTGGGGTGGAATTATGATTGGTGCATGTACACCCATGCATGTTTTTGACAGAGGAACTGTAACAGGTCAGGTGAATCAGGAGGTCATTTTGCTCTGATATGTCCGCCTTTTCAGGAGTGCGGAGGGTCCCACCTTCCTGCTGATGGATGATAACTCACGGCGTCACCCAGCTGCCATCGTGGAGGAGTACCTTGAAACAGAAGATATCAGGCGAATGGAGTGGCCTGCCTGTTCTCCAGACCCAAAATCCCTTCGAGCACGTCTTGGATGCTCTCGGTCGACGTAACGCTGCACGTCTTCAAACCCCTCGGACACTTCAGTAGCTCCGACAGGCACTGGTGCAAGAATGGGAGGCTATAACCCATCAGCTGCTCGACCACCTGATTCAGAGTATGCCAACCCTTTGTGCGGCCTGTGTACATGTCCAGGGTGATCATATCCCATATTGACGTCGGGGTACATGCGCAGGAAACAGTGGCGTTTTGTAGCACTTGTGTTTCGGGACGGTTTTCTCAACTTATCACCAATACCGTGAAGATCTGTGTCGTGTGTGCTCCCTATGTGCCTATTAGTGCCAGTTTTGTGTAGTGCCACGTTGTGTGGCACCACATTCTGCAATTATCCTTAATTTATGAGCATGAGTATAGTATCGGACTTTTCCGTTCAGTATCGAACCGCAGACTTAGTGTATGTTGGCGTTATTCCGCAAAACAAGCCCTAACGGTTGAGTTTAACCTTGGCTCAGGTGGCCATTAATCCAAATTGTCAGCGCAACTGAGACTGAAAAAATGAAGAAGTAGTGGGACTGAACAGCTGCGGATCCTCTTACCGACGCAACAAATATCAGAAGAGACAGATGCGTGTGCCCGCAGAGTGTACTGTCAGATTTGTTGCCCTTTCCTCCTCACTGCCAGGAAGAGCCGGAAGTGGCAGGACGCCAGGTCTGCAGTGCAGTGCAGATGAGCGGCGCGGTCGACAGCTGTTCAATGTGTAATGCAGTAGGCGTCGGTGTGTGCGCCGCTGCGGTACGCACCGGGGGAGAGGCAGCGCGGAGAGGGCCGTGAGCCTGCCTGTTTGATCCGGTCCGACCGCGGCAGCCCGAGATACGTCACGGCGGGCAGGCCGGGTACCTGTCGCAGAGACAGCGACGACAGCTGTTGCAGCGGCGCGGCACGGTGCGCGCGGTTCGATGACCGAGCGGGGCGCGAGCGCACAGTTGCCTGCCTGCCAACCGGGCTCTCGCCTCGCACCACTGCAGCCAGAGAGACGACGCGCCCCGGCTCTCTCATCTGCATCCTAATGCCGCCGGCTTGTTTTACCTTTTTACGGCCCAATACGTTACGGCGCCGGATAACGTTTACGGGCCTTCTTTGGAGTAGCGACAGGGCGGGAAATTAAATCCTCGGTTGGGCTGGCGCGGGTCAAGGAGGCTGCCAGGTGCGTCTGTTACGTCAGCGCTGCGACCCTATCAACCGACTGTCGTAATGCTTTCCAACTGCCGTTATAGAGGCAATGCTGAGTAATTTTCTTCGAAAACGACGCTTGCTTGATGGACGATAAAAAAAAAAAACTTTTGCCTTAACGATCGGGCTATGAAAGTAATTTACCATTGAGTGAGATGTTTATAAATGGGACTAAAAGAAATGGAGTAATCAGACGAGACAAATTTTATTATGATTACTAGTTATTCGAAACCAAGTATCAGGTATCATTAGATAACTTAGATTACGTTTTATTGGGCTTTAGGGAAGCAATGACGGACGACGCGGTTAATAACTGGATCAATTTAGCTGCGTCTGCTTTGTGCGTACGAATCCGAATCTGCTGATAAGAAGACCCGTCAGATAGAGTAGTTTTAGCTTAATTTAATACAAACCGTTTAAATTGCATGTCTTGAAGTAGATCAGTAATAGATTATGCTGCAATTTATGTAACTACAAAGACTGTACAACGAAATTACGGTGTACAGTTCGTTTTTGTACTAGGTAACATGGTTTACCATAGTCACTAGGTGACACACCTTTCTGCGACAAAACTTTGCGCTTTTCTGACCTGCTAGATGAAGAGTCAAGTATAAAGGTGAACACTCAACAGTCAGTCGGATGCGTGCGGTTCTAGGCGCTACAGTCTGGAGCCGAGCGACCGCTGCGGTCGCAGGTTCGAATCCTGCCTCGGGCGTGGATGTATGTGATGTCCTTAGGTTAGTTAGGTTTAATTAGTTCAAAGTACTAGCGACTGATGACCTCAGAAATTAAGTCGCATAGTGCTCAGAGCAATTTTTGAGTCAGTCGGATGCGTAATTCATTTTCAAAATGTAGACTTCCCGTCAAGAAACGGTCAATGATCCCGACTTTTATACCTACCGAGATACTAAGGCAACTATGTAATTTTCATTTAATCTATGCTAATATTCCGCATCTCGTGGTCGTGCGGTAGCGTTCTCGCTTCCCACGCCCGGGTTCCCGGGTTCGATTCCCGGCGGGGTCAGGGATTTTCTCTGCCTCGTGATGGCTGGGTGTAGTGTGCTGTCCTTAGGTTAGTTAGGTTTAAGTAGTTCTAAGTTCTAGGGGACTTATGACCACAGCAGTTGAGTCCCATAGTGCTCAGAGCCAGAGCCTATGCTAATATACAAACGGGACACGTTATTAGCGAACATGTCGGACAGTTCTTGAACGATTTACGTCAGTCTAGTAAGCATTCGGACGGACATACGCTACATATGTTTTCCCAAGCAAGAATGTAGAGGTTTTCTGTTAGAACCGACTGCGAGGAAGAAAATGCTGTGGTGTGCTCTAAAAATGTTATAGTTTCTTTTCCTTTTTGAGGTCGGTTTTAACGCTGTAGCCATAGAATGGTGACTACGTAGAACTGTACGCTTGAAGATTTTTTTTTTTGCTTCAAATGCGTTTTATGCATTTTTAGTGCATAATGCAGTCGTTTATGTTAAATATTAACATGACCAGACGTGGACCTCACTCACTTCCTTCATAACTGCTGACTATATTTTGGTGTTCCATTTTTTTATGAAACGAATTTGCTTCGTTATCTCTACAGACATAAAAGCAGGACTGGGCTACGAAAAGATATGAACAAAACGAAACTTTGCATATTATCACTTCATGAAAATCGTGTTTTAATATCTTGAACAATTGCAGATATATTTAACAGCTGAGATGACTCTCCGCGCATAAAGCCACGATCGATTTTTCCACCGAGCTATGGGGACGCAGTTGCTAAGACATGGATTTATATTCCAGAGAAGAAGGAAAGCGATTACCACCTGACAGAAGCCAGATGTAGGTTTTCCGTATTTTCACTACATCGCTAGAGACGAATGGCTGGTTGAACCCATCAGTAACGCCATGGGCGGTTTTCCTCCATAAAGACCAGTGTGCTGACTCTGAAGACTTCGTTTCCTTCAGACAACTTTCCATAACGACTCAGCTGTCGAAGCTACGCAACAGAAAAAGTCCGCAAAATCTGGTAGATGCTTTGGGGCTACCCAAACAGTTCACGGCCAAGGGCACAATCGAGTTGCATGAAACTTCTTGGCAGATTAATACTGTGTGCCGGACCGAGACTCGACCTCGCGACCTTTGCCTTTCACGGGCAAGTGCTCTACCATCTGAGCTACCCAAGCACGTCTCACGCCCCGTCCTCACAGCTTTACTTTGCCAGTATCTCATCTCCTACCTTCCAAACTTACAGAATCTTTCCTGCAGGAAAGAGAAGCAAGATTTTCCACAGCTTCTTTTGTTTACGTTTTCCCCCTGCTGGAGTATTCTGGAAAATCTTCTCCTTCTGCTTGTTGTTTTCTATTCCCACCTAGGTTCTTAATGGCTCGTTGTCTGCACTCTCACGGAATGAAATCACACATCAGTCGCTCCGACTCTGGTTAGACGACGTCTAATTACGCGATTTCTATGGCGGGTATTGGCACAGATGTCATCACTGAAATTCAGGTAGCTCAGAGTTGTAATTAAACCATAATGGAGTCGGCCTCTGCAAAATTCACAATTACGGCTGCTGACATTTATTGGCATACCCCGCAGTTTGCCTACACTCAGTGGCAATCCGTGTGGCTCGAGGAGCTGTTAATGCTCGTTTACACGTCTCTTGCAATTACGACAGCAAATAACTCGATAATTGTCGTACGGCTGAAACAGCAGAAGTGCAATAAATGCGATGTTTCCACGGTGACTCTGACAGTTAACCGGCTGATGATGCGAACGTCTACCTTTAATTTACTGCTGAAACTTTATGCATGGAGACATAGCTCTCACAACAGTTCATATTGTTCCCTTAAAATAATTTTCAGCTATTTTTCTTTTCCAGGAGTATTAAAGTAGACTGGAACACCATCTTCAGTGCAACAAACCGGTCTTCGCTAACGTCCATTGAACAACGCGTAAACTTATGAAGCAAGTGTCAGTGCTTTGTTGAGGGTTTCGATGATACGCATAAGAAAACGAATGGCAAGATTCATGAAAAAAGCAGGTTCAAATATTGAAATTGTTTGATATATGTGACGTGTGGCGGATTATGAATTGATTGATTTCGTTCTACCGAATTGGCTATCCAAGAATGCCTCACAATGCGAGCTAAAATCTCAATTTGCTGGTATGCCTTTCTTGATTTCCAAACTCTTTGTAGGTACCCCTGCAAGCTTGCTGCACCTTCATTCCTAGAAATAATCTCTTAGATGTACTTCGACTAAGCTTCCCTTTCTCTGAAAAATGATGGAAGCAACAGTATATAACGGATCAATAGATTACCCTACTCTACTCTAGTTACAAAGCAGCTTACACAAATACCAGTGGTGTGTACGTCGATTAATACAGACGATTTCTGATCGAGAGCAGTGTAGTTCAAATCGCAGTCCAGCTACTTGACCTACTACTGTTTCACCACACCAGTGCCGGAATGATCTCTTCACAACGCCGTATTCCATTCCTCATTCACCATTATGCCCCATTCCTTTGGACTTCTAATGACTTCGACGTCAACAAAACGCAATAGTCATAGCCTTTTAAATTCTCCTTTTTCGCTGACTTGAAGCATGACGAAAAGCGTCCATCAATGTCGTCCTTCTCGTCGTCATATGTCACACTAAGCGCAATGTTAATAGTAATGCGGCTATGGAGGAAGTTGGCTCTCTTATACGTATTATGGACATTGGTGATGGTGTCTATTGAGTCGATGGGAAATCTTAATCTTCACATTCGTCTCAGAACAGAAACCTGCATGTACGGCAGTATGTATACGCGAATATACAGGGTGCCTCAGTTGCTTCTATCTATAGGTTTTATGAAACCTGCAAAGCTTTCAAACTCCGTGCGCGAAATTTTTACATTCTTTCGCTCGCTATTAGTCCTACAGAAAAAATTGAAGAGGATTTTTCTGTACGAAATTTATTGTAGTTAAATTTTGTACTGAGATATATTTTCGCTGTAGGCCACAAGAAAAACGAGTTTGAGGGTGACTTTTGTAAGTTTTTCTTGAATAATTAGAAAACTACAGTCTCTAGCGAGAACGTATCCCAGTACAAAATTTAAGCACATTAAATTTTCCACAAAAAGGTCCTGTTCGATTTATTTCTGTAGTACTAATAGGTTGCGTGTAGTGAGTGAGAGTGAAGGAAAATCTTGAGCATGGTGTCTGAGGGTTCATAAAACTGACTTGTAGGGGCAACTGAATCACTTTGTGTATGAATGGAGAGTCACTGACCTGAATCAGCGATCATCATATTTCCATTCAATGAACAGGAACCACCAACAAGTTTTTTGGGTGAGTTGCCGTATGCGTATAGATATTGTTCTGTGAGCTCTGAAGCATTATGACACTTACATGGCGGTTCACTGACCTGAGCCACTGATTTTCCCATGTCGATTGAGCAAGTGGGAAATCGACAAGCAGCAGCTATGCTTTTTTTTTTTTTTTTTTTGCTGGTTTTCCGCATGCCTCAGTCTCGCATATTCCCAGGCTGCCTCGCTACCGGAAGGCATCTGGGAAGGAGCGGCCGGTGTGGAGATCCGTGCTTCAGCACCTCGCCGCTTATGTTTACAGCGCAGCGAGCGGCGTTGCGGGCTGGGACGGGAAGCGGGCTAATCACTGGGCCGCATAACAGGACCTGCTGGCTGCGGGTCAGGTGAATAATTCCGGGCCCGACCGGTTACGTCGCCCATCCTCCAAGGCCGCCGCTCGCATCTCGCTGCTTTGCTTCCGCTCGCGCCTGCTTTCCTCGCCACTCTTGCCTGTCGTTCGATGTTCCGTCATCGTTCCGCTTTTTGATGTGTGCTTGGCAGGATGGCAACATAAGGACGTAGACTTTCGCAGCCGTTGTGGATTACGTTGGAAGTGCTCGTGTCGGTACCGCGGCATTCGTGTAGAATCTTTTGATGCACGTCCTGGCCTCCTTGCTCCGAACTTCTTCCACTAACTGCACTGAACAATCGAATAAAAAAGGTCACTTTGTCTAAACCCGGTAATTGTCTCTCATTACGATGAGTTTGAAGTTTCGCTCAAAGGTGCCTACAATCTTCCTAGCCGAAAGCGTGGGGTCTTGCGACGTCATCCTCGGGTTCGATGACGTTTCAAACAGCAAGGTGTCGACACATACGAAAGAAAGGCCACAGCTCACAAGTTAATGCGACTTGTAAGGTGGATTAATGACGTCACATTAGCACCAAACTCAGCCACAATTCTGCCCAACTCCACCGTGGCTGTGTGTCACACGCTGGGAATGTCTTCATAGTCATCCCTACACACATTTCACCCATTTCTTGCTGTCTCTGCGATGGAGGTCAAAACCGCGACTCAAAACTTTGAAATGTCCGCCTCGATAGCTGCGTGGTCAGCGTGATGGATTGCCGTCCTACGGGCCCGGGTTCGATTCCCGGCTGGGTCGGGGATTTTCTCCGCTCAGGGACTGGGTGTTGTGCTGTCTTCATCATCATTTCATCCCCATCCGGCGTGCAGGTCGCCCAGAGTGGCGTCGAATGTAATAAGACCTGCACCAAGGCGGCTGGACCTGCCCCGCAAGGGGCCTCCCGGTCACTGACGCCAAAAGCTCATTTCCATTTCCGTAGCTTTGAAATCACGCGGTTTTCTTATGAGTGACCGAGGAAAACACTCCAGACACACTGCGCTCAGAATCGACACGAAAAGGTCTCAGGGGATCGCATGGAATCAATGAAACCACCGTTTCCCTGATGCATTGATTCCCACACATTTCACAGCCGAAAACGACGGTTCGCGGTGCGATGAGCAGCAGGAAGGCGTAGCTGACAAGCTTTGACACTGCTGACACTTTATAACGCTTCAAACCTTCCCTAAGGAAACTGTGGGACTATATCTCATTGTGATCACACCCCTTCGAAGTGCAGCGCGACCGCAATTTTTGGTCTCGTGCCAGTTTGGGAGGTTTGGAAGAGCATAATCACTATTTGCTGCTTCGGATCACGTTCAGATTTCGTCGAATGATTCTGAACGGCCTCTAGTGCTTCCAACCTATACACGAGAGCAAAAACTGTGGCTGTCAGAAACTGGTGAGTTATCAAAAAATTTACGTAAAGGATATTCCTTAAACAGTGAATGGATGCATCGTGTATAGTGCTATACCAACAGCCTTTATGAACTGTAGGCAAGCAGCTATTTACAAGGAGTCTTCCAAATGCCGGTGTTTCTAAAAGACAGCATTTCTTGCTCGTCGTTAGGGAAGCTAACTGAAAATTACGGTAAATAAACAAATTCGTTTCTTCACCTATGACTAGAGGTCCGCGCGGATGCGGATATCAGCGGATATATCCGCGGATATCCGCGGTATTTGTTACTTGGCGGATAAAATCGCGACCGGCGCGGATATCCGCGGGTCATCTGCGGATAATGAGCAAAGCATCTGCCCAGTACGTATGTTGCAATGTTAGTTGAAAACTTCAAGTCTGTTGACATTCTTGGAATCTTGCTGGGCCCGGGTGGAGCGGATGTCTGTTGTCCTCAGCCCCTGGCTACGACCGACGTAGCTGTACCCAGAAGGCCTGCGCCTAATCCGTTTCCGCGACCGTGACTTCTGTGTGGCCTGTGAAGTGCTCTGTGGGTGGCAAACCTGCCCACTGTCTACCAGACAGGTGCCCGTTGCAATTTTCCACTGCCTTCAGTTAGCGCTTTGTAGTGACCGAGTGACAACGTCCATCGTAGCAAATATCAGTGAGAGTTCTTTCTTCAAATGAACACCATGTCGATGGATACAATTTCGTGTAAGGTGAAAAAAGGTGATTTTACATTAGTGAAGGAAAACAAATTGAAATTGCCAATTTGGAAAAAAATTCGGTACGTATTTGATGGCAACGAAAAGATAAAAGATATAGTGGCTTGTTTTGCCTGTAAAAAAGTATATTCTCACACTGGACACAAAAGTGGAACTTCAAATTTGCTAAAAAATTCGTGTGAGGCTGGACAAAGTAGCATAATTACTTATTTAAATACCAAGAGAGACGTGAAAGTTCCTGAAGTTCCGCCAAATTTGAAGATAGCCGCGACAGAAAAACTTATCAATCTTGTCAGCAAAGACATTTTACCATTCGAAGTTGCGTGGGGATCTGGGTTTCTCGAGACGGCACAGTTTCTTATTGATGTGAGGCTCAATACTGTGCAGTGAGTGCTAAGGAACTGCTAGCTCATCCAACCACCATATCCAGAAATTTGAGGGAAACGGCCGGTCGTCTGCGTGAAACTGTCTCCGCAGAAGTGAAGAATATATTCAGAGATATAGGTGGAGCACTAACTGTCGATTTATGGACTGATTCGTACCGTAAAATAAACTATATGGGAGTGACTGCACATTATGTTAATTATGAAGAAGTGAAACTAGAGGATCGAGTGTTGAGCACCAGAAATTTTGAGAGTGAGATTAAAAAAAACCAGGAGAAAACATTAAACTTGAATTAAGATACTACGGTCGTTCGATTTATTCAGTGCTGTGAATAACATTGTGTTCGTTACGGATAGAGGTCCAAATACTGTGGCAGCACTTTGCCAATACAAGAGGCTCTCGTGCTCAGCACACGTTCTTAATACTGTGCTGGAGCACACGACTTGAGGAGACGCGAATGATGAGAAGAGACGTGCAGCGACTAATAAATTCCTGTCGAGCTATCACAACTTTCTTTAAAAGATCTGGTCTTCAGAATCGGCGTCAGAAGTCATTGAAAGGAGACATAAACACACGATGGAACAGTACATTGGATATGTTTGAGTCTATTAATTCACAATGGTTTGAAGTTCTGTCAATTTTGTCAAAGAAAAATCAAGATAATTTGATTGATTCTATAGACAAGAGGATGTTGGAAGATATAATAACCTTTCTGTCACTATTTAAAATAGCTTCTTGTGACCCCGAAGCCTCCAAAACCCCTACGCTTTATTCATATGTGTTGTGGAAGTTAAAACTTCTCTCCTTCCTTGAAAAAAATGATGACGACAGCCCATTTCTGATAGATTTAAAGAGTACAGCCAAATCTATTTTAATCAGCAAATGAGACAGAACAGTAACCCATAAGCTTGCAACGTTTTTGAATCCAAAATATAAAAACCTAAAATTTCTTAGCAGTGCCGAAAAAGATGAAGTTGTAAAGTAAGCGAAAAATTGTGTTGCGAGAAATTGTGCACAGTTAAAAGATAAGGAGGAAACAACATCTGGAATTCCTGCAAAAAAAACAGAAGTCTGACGTACTTTTTAATGAATTTGAAGATTCCTCAGAAGATGAATCGACGAGAGATCTTGACTTTGCGTCAGATGAAATTCTCAGATATACGAATGATAAAGTCCAATTTTCGGAAGGCATTGATAGCTTGGTGGCATGGACGTGAAAACGTCTATCCGCGTCTTTCCAAACTCGCATACTTCGTGCACTGCATTCCAGAGTCCAGCGCGCCGTCTGAGAGAAGCTTCTCTACTGCGGGACAGATAATGCAGGACCGACGCACGTCTTTGAAGCCACAGACGATTGATGACATCATGTTCCTGCATCGTAATCTTCCAAATTGAAAAGGTACTTATACAGCTTCTCTTACTTCACTGTATTTTTTGGGCTTATCTGAATTAGTTACAATTTTTTTCATCTGATTGTTTTTTTTACAGAATTTGAATCAGAAGCAAGCAGAAGGTGAAAATATTTCATCTGAAGCCTGTGAGTTTTTATTGTAATATTTATAGTAAAGAATATTGTTAGTATTTTTACTATTCCCAACAAGAACATTTAAGTAGCATTAGGTAAAAGAAGGAAATATTTAACAAGCAATTTGCTTTCTTGTAATTTTCGTATTAAAGAGCTCAATTTTAAGTTTTTACTCTTCGCAACAAGAACATTCAACAGCTAACACGTCAATATTATTAAACTAGGTAATGATGATCTCATAAGTGCCTACCTAAATTTTAGCGTGCACTACAGTAACATTTGCAGCCGCCGAGCATTGTCGCTCTTTGTGAACAGTGAAACAGCCCGGGCGGAGCGGTGGCACGGCGGGCCTTTTAATTAATTACAAGTGGGACTTAAAACTACGGCTCACGACAACCAACAAGCTGTGACTGCGATAGCCCGTGAAAGATTATTCTAATCACACTGAAAACTTGCAAAATATTAAAATCATCCAAAATAATAATGTGTCTTTTAATTTACCAGCCAATTAGTGAAGATAAGAGCTGAAATTCGTAACAAAATTGAACATTGTAACTGTAACTCGGTATTGCTTAACAGGGAACAGTGCCTAACATTTGAAGTTATGGGACAGTGGTTTTTATACAGAGATCTTGAAATCGTTTGCAGTTCCATTAAACTCTGGAAAAAAATTATTTTTTAACATTGAAAGTATTAACTGAGAAATATACTGCAAATTTTGTCTTAGTAATTTAGACCAATGTTGACGATGTTTTAAAGTGTGAAAAACTTTGTTTAGTTGAGAATGAAACACACATTTCATTTATCGCTAGGTCTTAATTCGATAAATCAGCCAAAAGATGAGGTTTGAGATTTGAATCGTATTTTTAGATAAAGCTAAATGGACTCCTAATTTCCATAACCACTGATTTTGTTGTCACTCTTCGGAAGACGAGTTATTTCTTCCAGACAACGTCAATTATTGCTGGCAGTTTAACTTTTTCACAGGTGCGCCAGCGTTTTGCAGTGTAGGCCTAATACTGTAAATATTTTCACCTGGAAATGACGAGGACTGAATGCGTAAGCTATAATATAATCATCAGCTGACACGAATCGCTTCAAAATTTGACACATCCAAGCAGTGAGTACAAAAAAAAACTGTCGGTAAATGATGCAATGTGATAGTAACAGTTTAAAACCATTGTCATTTTCAGCTGCCTTGGCACAAGAGCAGCGATATATAATTGTTTCTATACACGTATTTTCATCATTTAATACTATTACACTGAATTTTATTCTTTTAAGTAGCGTTTCCAATCTCACGAGATCCGAGCCGCTTCTGTGTGTGCTCCGGAGCGCCAATGCTTTCCTGTTTGGAATGGTCTGCTTTAGAGTAGGTATAGAGCATTTCCTGTGATTTAAGAAGTCAAAAGTAGTTAAGTTGTCGCTGAAATGGCACCCTAACAATAACTATGTCATTACATACCATAATTCTAAGTACCACTGTCTATTACTATTAATTACTCATTCAAAACTTAAATATATGCGGATAAGGAACTTGCGGATGCGGATTAATTGCTGCGGATGCGGTGCGGATGCGGATTGTACTTTTCTTATCCGCGCAGACCTCTACCTATGACCAACAAAATGAAGACTCAGTAAAACTGACAGCGTCATTTTGTGGGAAATGAAAACGAGATATGGAATGCGGATTTGGACACAGAGGAATTTAAACGAGGTTGTATAACTGTCATGTTATGAAAGTGTAGAATAAGCGTAAAATATAGCTTTCATATCGTCAAAATGTTAATCAGACGGAAATAGCAGATAATAATTTTCGTTACAAGTTTCACCTATATTCTTCGGCTCACGTGTATCAAAAGAGAAAAAATATAAAATATACATGAGTGAGACGAGGACACCTGAACGAAGGAATGGCCACTCATTCGGATTTCGAGGAAGAGCAGTCGGCCATAACGAGTTGTAATGCGCTCGTAAAGGAACGACTTGCCGTAAGGCGGCAACGCAGTAGGCAACCCGGCGACCCTGGTGTGTGTTGCGGGCAGCTGGCGAACACAGCGGAAGTCTGCGGCGCCACGGCACAGGACAGGTGAGTCGAGGACCGGCTCAGAGCTGGCTGTCGCGACAAGTCGGGTTCGGGAAAGCTTAGAAGATGCTGTTGCTTGAGTTCCGTGTGACTTCGTGTCGTGTGGAACTGTACAGAACTAAGAGCAGTTATAATCATATTTCGGATACTGTAGTTCTTACTTTTCGAGCTTGTTACGAAAAATTGGAGAGAAATTCCGTTATGTAAGACGTTGTTTGTTTACCTTTCCGTTGAACAGACACAGATAGTGCTACAACGTATGTGGCCGAAGCGAAAACAAACAAATGGTATCTTGTAGGAGGTAGAACTTTTAAGAGAGGGAAAAGTCTGAAACATCCCCTACGACAAAGGACTGCTGCTTTGACAAAATCTGTCAATACAGCGTGACGGATATTGTTGGTAATCTCCGTGGTCAGTTTGATGCAAGACAACAACAAAAAATGTTTTCATATAACTTTACGTAATTTGCAAGAGCGATAAAGTGGTGATAGGATACTGGTGCATATCGAGTATCCATGTATGAACCTGTTTGATTATATCGATATAGGTGTTCAAAAATGGTTCAAATGGCTCTGAGCACTATGCGACTTAACTTCTGAGGTCATCAGTCGCCTAGAACTTAGAACTAATTAAACCTAACTAACCTAAGGACAGCACACATATCCATGCCCAAGGCAGGATTCGAACCTGCGACCGTAGCGGTCACGCGGTTCCAGTCTGATGCGCCTAGAACCGCACGGCCACACCGGCCGGCAATATAGATGTAAACTGCCTTATAACCTATAAGCAAAAAGCGGCTTCTTAACACTAGAATTTGTTCTCACACAGAGTAACTACGACTGGCATACGTACTGAAGGAAACTTTTACTTTGAGTAACGAAATCTTGTAATGAATCGGGAGCGATTCGTTTGTGACATAATATATTTTCGAGTTCTCCTTTCATTTGACCATAATTTATCTCTGTAACACCGGTTATCGTATCATAGTCCTTACTTTATATCCATTTAACCATTCTCGTTCATACTGTGTTTTTATATTAGGTAGAGACAGAAATCGCAAGATTTGGTGGCATTCAATTGGCTTTTATGATTATTGGAAATTCCCATTTACGATTTTTTTTATTTCTGCTTGTGGAACCTCATCAAGAGTTGGATCTGTGCAAGTCGGTCGGAGATACTAGATAGCCTCAGCTGAGAGTGATCAGCACTCAAAAGGGGTTTGTAATGCTCAATAAACTAATACTTTAAAATAATGTGGTAGAAACGATATCGTTCTTTATATGTCTTGGCTACATTTCTTCTAATTTCCTATGCTGCTATGTCTGAGGCGTGGGTGAGGAGGGATTCTACACTCCATACAAAAACCTACCAGAACTATGGTTTGACTGGCCAGAATTAGATCTCATCCAACAGGTACTCACAGCAAGTAGTAAGACAGTCTTCCTTCGTATCCAGATTTGCTTACTGACCCCCATTTTTACGGAGTCAAATGTTGTTATCCGTCTCTCCCAGCACTGCTGATAGTGATAGGGAGAAAAGCACTGCAAGCGCCCGCCCGACCCTATCCTCCTGCTGTTCTGTCTGCGAGAGATAGATAGAGAGTAGATAGAGAATAAACTACACACAGCTTGACGATAGTTGTCGGGAATGACCGATGCTGCCTCTCTTGCTGACACAGTCACTTGCACAGGTTGCATAACCATGTGGAACGCAAGCGGAGGCGCACAGATCGCGAAGTTGCAGTGTGCGCAGATAGCGTTGTAACGTGGCCAACTGACATGTTTCCTTACCACGAGGAAGGGGCCACGTGCATGCCGGGTCGCAGTCGACGAGTGCTCACCCGCGTGAAAGCAAGTACGACCGTTCGGAGATGAGGGCGAGTCATGGAAACGAATCGCCCTTACCCTGGTTGGCCATGCGGATGCAGTGCTCCAGTAGCGAAGGGCAGCACGCGGCCTGCCAGAGCCTCACGTCCGCGGTGGCCGATTAGCCGCGCCTGTTTTGCCACCAGAGCAGACGCTGCCGGCCGCATCGTTCGGCGAAGAATCTAGCCACTGCTCCAGAGATGAGCTGCGTGCCTCATCTACTCTAGTATTGCTTTCTCATCCTGCGGGTGTTCAGCAGCATTCAGCCGCTACCACAAAGGAAGTTGTAGCCACTTAGCACTTTGCTTCTATTGATATCGTATTCAGTTTTGCTGCAAAGAGAAGGATTCGACGGTTGGAGAAAACTAAGACACATCACAAAAATTGTAACCACTTGTGTCATCTTCTTTTTCCTCAACAAAGAAAAACAAGAAGTAAGTCTTGTATTACAATCCTTTTTTTATTACCCACCTACTTCAGGCTTTCGCTATTATCAGAAGATCCGCGAGTATCGTACAAGAGCCTCAATTTAACTTGTATCTCTTTGAATAATGTAATAAGAATATATTGTAAAGAAATTTATTTGGTTTAATGTCTGTACAACAAACGGAAGCTGCTACCGTATTCCTTGCTGCCTTTCGTTAATTGCTGAAACAAGAAATGGATAAAGCAAGAGGTTTGAGTTTGACGTATGATAAAAGTCGGGGTTGTCAGGGACTAAGCATTAGTTTAGTTGGAAAAGAATGGGAAACAAATCGATTGTGGATTTACAGAAAGGGACTCTCGAATTTACGTAAAATATTTGCTAAAATTTACTTCAATCGATAGTCAATTATAACTTTAGAACTCGTCTGAAAGTGATACGTGTACGTCAAAAGCAATTTCTTAAGCGGAAAATCTCTAAATTTGTGTTACCTATACATCTACGTACCAATAAATACATCAATAAGCTACCGCATATATCAGCTACCATACTCATATGAAACAGGACATAGCTCAGATCTTCAGCATATTTGCCGATGTCCACTTTTGTTAAATTTAAAGGTTTGTGGACATGGAGAGCTACATTTGACATTTGTATTGTTGAATGTACACGCATCACTTGAAAACGGCCTCTAATACTGAAACTCGGTACACATTAAGACTCGATTAATTTTAATTGTTGACTAAAAGGCCACGGTCCTGTCAGAACCACGTTATATAAGTTGTACCAAGTTCATACCGACTGTGAAAGATAACGAAAGAACATTGAAAAGTTAAATGATTTGCAGAACTAGGAAAATATAAATCAGCGTAGCTGTGCAGTGATTTGAACTCTTCTCTCTCGAATTCGAGGCGTGTATACTACGTCACATCGCCGCCTATGGCCACGGAATGATACAGTAATGGTAAGTATAAAGCAAAGGCGAAACACTGCAATATACTTTCTGACAAAGGAGAAAGACGGGATGTAAACATTGCAGCCTTAAAGCCCATAATCCTCCCTCTGTTCTGCAAATTCCACTATGATACACAGCCGCTGTGATAATGAGATTGCTTTCTACGTTCAAGCGTCATTTAACGCAAAGCATTTCCTTACCTCAACACTAAAAGTAAAATATATTTTTAGATTGACCCTTTTATATGAGTTTGAGATCAGATATTTCATGAAATAAAATTGTTGCAGTTGTACCTGTTAAGGGGCCACTAGTAGTCGTTTAGGTACTTCACTTAATCGTCTGTGCAGTGGCAGAAACGTACAGCAGAAGTTTGCCTTGTACATAGATCGTAGCGCCGGTGTCCACACCGATCTAAAATTTATGTTATATAAAGGTAGCAGTACAAGAAGTGAAATACTTTCTGTAGAACTCCGTTGTACATCTCCTGGTCAACTAGTGGAAGATTTAAATTTCTTGAAGGTGTAGTGGACAACGTTCATAGCAGAGAACGGAACGTCAGATGTAAATACCACACCTTCTTAATCACGACAGCCAGAGAGGTGGCGCAGTAGTTAGCACATTGTGTTCTGGTTCTGGAGGATGACGGTTCAAACCCCGTCCGCCTATTCAGATTTTTTGTTTTCCGCTAGTTTCCTAAATTGCCAAAGTTAAATGCCGAGAGAGTTCATTTGAAAGTATGTGCTCTATCTCTAACGAATTCGTTGTCGACGGGAAGTTAAGCCATAATCTTCCCCGCAGGTTGAGAATCGCTGCTGTGGATCATACAGCACTGCACCAGCGCGGTCGTGGATGACTGTGTGCTCGAATGTAAATCAATAAAACGCGGCAGCAGAAGCGTTCAGTGTGTTATATGTGGTATGTGTGGGAAGGTGAGAGAGGCATACAGAAGTACTCACCGGCAGAGACGGGAAGGCACGTCGCAAGGAGCAGCAGCAGCGTGGCGGCCGCTGCTGTCGACCACAGTGGCGGATCAGACATGGCCGACCTGCAGCACACCAGAACAAGAGCATTAATGCACCGCTCCAAGGACATACACAAACGTAAAAGTAGTACCTTCACTACCAAATCAAACTCGGTGTCTTCTATACACTCGTTTTGTCAACGGTTAGATTCTATTAGAACAGAACAGTAACAATCGTACAATATCTGCTTGAAACTCCATCTACTGCATGGACAAATTAGCTACATTATCAAGCTTGAGTGTCCTCCTAGTAACTTTGATCGTTAGGAAGATATGGACAGCAGTACATCTATCTTTTAAATAGCACCCTGTATTTAAATTTATCACTGTCAACCTCTTCTATCTGCATGTCTTCATGTATTATATACATACTGGAAGGAAATATGTTGCAGGCTCTGAAGTGCATATAATGGTTGTTTTCAAAGTTTAACGCAGGTATCTGGGATAACGCAACTCGTCCAGGCGCTGGAGTTGACAGTAAACGGATGGAATCACAACGGAAATGCACACAGGTCAAAAAAAAAAAAAATGGCTCTGAGCACTATGGGACTTAACAGCTGTGGTCATCAGTCCCCTAGAACTTAGAACTACTTAAACCTAACTAACCTAAGGACATCACACTTATCCATGCCCGAGGCAGGGACACACAGGTCATTCAGTCAACACTATTCAGTTCTTTACCAGCAAAGAAAACATAGAAATTCTACTCATCTAAGAAGAATGTAAGTTAGTAAAGTAATAATGACCGGTGTGAATTTGCGTTCTGTTTCAATCTTTTTATTGTCAGTTCTAGAAAGTGGACAATTTACATTACCCCTAATATCTGCATTGTGTGGTACTATAAGAGAGCCGAATTAAACTTTATTTATAATAACGTAATGTTTAAGTGACGCTGTGATATGTTTATGAATAGGTCTTGAGGAGAGGAAGTGGATTACATAATAAAAATTATAGAGTGATTTTCAAAAAAGACGTTCTGCTTAGACCTGCGAGAAAAGTTAAAGAAAGCTAAAGAGCTAGTATCAAGTATCCATCGCTCTCAGCCTTAGTGTGGCACAGAAAGTAGTGAGACATATAGTCATTAACATTATTTGACCACTCAACCAGTGTTATGAACAGTGTAATAGATAACTGCGTCAACTTCAAACAGAAACTGAAATCTTATCTGAAAGACAATTATTTTTACTGTATGAAACAGTATCTGAATGTCAGTGTGTGTGTGTGTGTGTGTGTGTGTGTGTGTGTGTGTGTGTGTGTGAGAGAGAGAGAGAGAGAGAGAGTGGGCGGGGGTGGGGGTTGGAGAGAGCGCAACAGAAGATAGTTAAGTAAAAAAATGGTTCAAATGGCTCCGAGCACTATGGGACTCAACTGCTGAGGTCATTAGTCCCCTAGAACTTAGAACTAGTTAAACCTAACTAACCTAAGGACATCACAAACATCCATGCCCGAGGCAGGATTCGAACCTGCGACCGTAGCGGTCTTGCGGTTCCAGACTGCAGCGCCTTTAACCGCACGGCCACTTTGGCCGGCAGATAGTTAAGTACAAATCACTGTAAAATTACGTAACAAAATTAAAGGTAGCCTAAGATTAATGTAAGCAGACAACATTGTAAATGGTGAGCATGTTGCCAAATTTTTTCACAGTGACAGTGTCTTATAATTTTAAACTGACTGGTTCCGCATCATGGCGGGAGGTTGCAGTGGCAATGTTTGGGAAATGTAGTTAACTAACTACTTGATTATAGAAGAGGTCAGATGTCACCCCACCAACATTTATGAAGACATTCTAATTTTGGTTTCACGGTAGGCAAATTGTCAGAAAGGAAACTAGTGCCACTAGAAAAGGTCGATTTAATCCTCTGGTGCTAACCAAATGCTTTCAAATTAATACGTTTTGTATGTGCCCAGTTGATACATCAATCTAAAATTATTCACGAGATATTCAGTTCAATGATTTTCACTAACAATGGCAACAGAAATCAATGTTTTCCTCAGCGACTGTGTCGCCTTATACTGTATTCACAGCTGTAACAGAGTGCTACATGATGGAGTGATGAAGTCAGCACACACCAGGCTAATAAGATTGTTCTATCGATTGGATACATAAAATTACAATTTAACAAGAATTGAAAGAGAAATTGAACAAGCTGCATCAGAGTGCTGCACGATGGAATGATGAAGTCAACGCACACCAAGCTAATAAGATTGTTCTATCGATTGGACACATAAAATTACAATTTAACAAGAATTGAGAGAGAAAATTATTTTTTTCCCGACACTTTATATGCCGTGGAACACCACTGAGCAGTTTTCTTTTTTTGGGCTGACTATCAAGAAATCACCAGAAAAACATTGGTAACGTCTCAAACACTGCGGACCACACTTTGTTTCACTGTTATGTTGTCTTTTTTCTTACTTATTTACGCTTATTAATTATCTTTAGTTGACTACATTTTTAATTTAATTTACTTTGCTGCCAATTATTATGTAACGCAAATATTCCTATAGTGGCAAGCAAAAGGTTTACTTTTCTTCTACTGTTAAGTTTGATAGATTGTAAACTTACAGATTTCAAGTTACTGTATTTCTTGTGATATCGTTGCTATTACTCATCAGCGAACTGTTGGTATTTGCGATTATCTTGTGAACGTGTGCGAACATACCAACGCTGGAACAGTAATTTTCGTTCTTGGTTCATGGTACATTCAATGTTAGTTGTTCTGCCTTAATCTTTCTCTCCAGTAACGCGACTACAACCAAAATTATGATACTTTTGGCTCGCCACCTTCGCTTTCATTGTCTTGTAGAAATGAGTTTACAGTGAAGCAGGGAACCTGAGATTTTTTCGAAGGAAGAACTGCGCCACACTGAATTAGAGCAAAGCTCGTTTTTAGCACTGGTCTGTACCTTCCGGTGTCAGGTCTGATTATATACTTCATTAATTATCGCATACAAACAAAATTCTATATGTACTGTAGTGGAGTATCCTAAGTTTCGAATATTCCCGAAACAACAAAAGGCAGGGTGTTAGCATCTCCTGACAATAATAGTTCAGTCAGTAAACACACACACACACACACACACACACACACACACACACACACAGAATGAGAGGGGGGGCGAGAGAGAGAGAGAGAGAGAGAGAGAGAGAGAGAGAGAGAGAGAGAGATCGGCGCGCAGGGGGAAGGGTGGAAGGGAAGTGAGGAGTAAATGGCTAATGGTTTCCCTTGTATGGAAACTAGGTTGCGTTAACATGAAGCCGGCAACAGATTTTTAACTTTTCACAAAGTAGTAGAGAGCTAGTTCTTTATTTTTCTTAGGAGAGCGCTAATTATAATGAACTATGATCTCTAAATGCTTTCAATTTTTGAAATGTACATTCCAAAAGAATGTCCCCGAACTGCACGTTAAGGGTTTCAGTCACATACGTAAAATACTGCTATAATAATTTCATTCGTTCCTAAACATCATGCAAAAGTTTTGAGAAATAAGAATAGAATGATAATGGGGATATGAGAAAAAAGGAAACATTCTTCTACGGTTACGTAAAACACAGGTGTAAAGAAGAAACAGCAAAGCTTGGTAATTTGATCAGAGCTGAATACTGGTGTCGTTACCAGCGGATTACGTGAGACTGTCTTGGTAGTTATTACTCATCAGTCTCACAAAGGTGCTATGTTCCAAGTCTCCTCGATAAGCAGCCAAATCTGAGAATGCAAAAGCGCCGCATTTTTAATGAAGTTCGTGTACATTAGAAGACTCGCCCAAAAGAGAAACTGCAGGCGTTGTTCAAGCTGTGGCGTTGCCGAGCACGCCCTCGTGATAGCGCTTTAGCTGCGTTCCTCGCGGATAAACGCTTGCCCATCCATCAGGCGCCGCCGTCCCCGCTATCTGTCCTCCAGTTCCACGTCGACTGTGCTGGGGCGCGGTGTACCAGTCTGCTGGGGTTAGCAACGCTCCCGCCTGCAAGGGGATCACTTACAACCTAATTATGCCGCGGCCGTCACGCCTGTCTCTTCTGCCTCCAAGATAGATGCGAGCGGGCCAGATAAATAACGAGAGCCGACAAGCAGCAAGTCACTGTGCGCCCTTAACGTCTCTATAGCGAGGCGCACTTCTCTCTCACATTCGCAAGCTGCTTGCGAACAATGTTTTGGTGAAAGTGTTTACACTGTCGTCTGCAAAGATAATCAACGTCTTACCCGAAGTTTAAGGACCTGAATAGAAAGAAAACAATCTTAAATGTCGATTGACTGACTGTATTCGATTCCACATGTATTTACGAAAAGACTCCTGCACTGAGCGTATACGTAACTATTTTAGATCAACAAAATTAAAACAAAGGCAATAACTTGTAGTAGACATCAATCAGGCGATGCTTAGGGAATTAGATCAGGAAATAAGACACTATAAATGGTGTATGGGTTTTGTTCTTTAGGTAGTTAAATGAGTGACAATGGCCAAAGTAAAGATACGTAAAATGCAGATTGGCAACAGAAATCTGTTAACACCGAATTTAATTTCGAATGTAAGGAAGCCTTTTCTAAAGGTATTTGCCTGGGCTGCGCCCTCATCCGCAAATGAAACGTGGACGGTTAATAGTTCAGAGAAGAAGAGAATAGAACTTTTGAAATGTGCTGCTTAAAGGGAGTGCTGCACACTAAGTTAATAGATTGGATAACAGATGTACTGAATCGAAAGGTGGACAAAAGAAATTTATGCCGCAACTTCGTAGATTAAACACACTCTCAAGCAGCAAGAAAAAACCAATTTGTTAATGGAGGGAAGAGTGGAGGATAAAAGTTGTAGGGGACTCCAAGCCTTGGCTCTAGTCATCAGGCTCCAAAGGATCTAGGCTACAGTAGTTGTACAGGCATGAAGAGGCTTGTACGGGATAGGCTAATGTGAAGAACTGTGTATACCCAGTCTTTGGGTTGAAATCTACAGTAACTAACAACAACTATTTTACGTAATTTACGGATCGCACATACTTAAGAATTTTACATGGTTGAACATAGTCCTTATTAATTCATTAATGGACAGATCAAAATGAACTTTTGCAAATAATACTGTCTAGATCACTTTACAATTTTTCTGTTATTTCATGACATGTTTCGGCCACTACCATCTTCGATTCCAAACTCACAGCTTCTGAAACAAGGTTCATTGTCAATGAAGAAAGAAACATACGCCGAAGTGGGGCGTCACTTGACAGCGAATTTTGTTTCAGTGTTTATGAGTTTGGATCTGGATGCAGACACAGGGGAATGAAGGATCAGACACAACCAGGAGCTTGAGGAACTATACCAGCAGCCCAACGTAGTAGGAACTGTCAAAGCCAAACAAATGCAGTGGGCCGGCCATGTGGCCCGGATGACAGATCACAGATGGCCTCGGAAGCTCCTGGATTTCACACCTACAGAAAACAGACCCCCAGGGAGACCGAAGAAGCGTTGGAGGGATGGCTTCCATTAAGATTTAAACCAAGCATCAGCAAATGTGGACGGATGGCGGATAGCGGCAATGGACAGATACAATGGAGGGGGAAACTTGCAGCAGCGTGCGGTCCACTGGGCTTGATCACGTAGAAGAAGAAGGGTCTGTCTTCTAACCTAACCTAACCTAACCTAAGGAACGAAGTGAGTATTCGCAAAAGTTCATAATTATCGCAGACTCATTCATTCTACTCCCTTTATTAACTGATAAATAACATGGTGTTTGTATGTTTGTGTGTTTGTTAGATAGATAGATAGATAGATAGAGAGAGAGAGAGAGAGAGTAGAGAGTAAGAGAAGGGGAGGAGGTTGAGTGTGAGATAGGGTTTATGGAGAAAAACCAACAGAGAACATAGGAACTAATTTGACAGCGTCTTGAAAAGTTAGTGTCCTAACCATGCATTGAAGTTACCAGCGTGTAAGAATTACTTCCTTCACACCAAGCATTGCTTTTGTATTTTGATTCCTTCTCATAAAATACCTCGAGGTAATTAATTCATTTTATGTAGGCCTTACGACAAGGAAAATTTGGGTTATGATTCATCACATCTGTTTTGAGTGCTCGTTATCTGGATCAGCAAAAATTAATCGCTTAGTGATCCAAATAATTATTCAAGTTATAGTGTGGTAAATAAATTTTGTTGCATATACACGGACTTTTTTTACGGTCGTTAGTTTGAATTTGGACGCTCTGACCCATTTTGTGAGTCTTCTATGCATATAATTTTTTAATTTCGTTTCGTACTAGATTGTTTGGAAACAACTACGATTTCTTTCTTACGCATTCTCAGCGCGTATATCTACGCCATCCTGCTTGACGTTACCCACACATATAACGAGACAGTTCCCCTAGGGCATCAGCCAACAATTGGGCAATTCTGTGCGAGCGACAGTCGCTCTGTGTTGGTTGATGCCCCGCGGCGGGCAGACTGGTTCCCAAGAATGCCGCCAGGGTGGCGCTAATTGTGTTAAACGGCTTGGTGGGCCTCCGTGCAATTAGCGCCCCGTCGCGTGGTCCCTACCTCTGCTCGTATAATGCCACATAATGAAACAATAATTACGAGGACGCGCTTCGTCAGATCGGCCAATTTAGAAGCCGGCCGCTCGTTCGCGCTATTTTTATACGAGCCCTCAGACATAGAACGTGGCGCCGCGAGAGTAGATTATTAATTAACAACTGACTGCTCTTTGGACCGCCGGGAAGCCCGCCTGGCAGAGATATACTGTTAATTGCATCATGCCATAGGGGATCACGTTCACAGCAACCGTTTCAATTAACGGGCCACTGATGTTCTCTGGTGCATTACAGAGCCAATTTGATAGAAACGGTCCTTCAAGAAAATGGCAAAACACTGTGCGTGTTTTACGAAAATAGACTGACCAAACATGGCACTTCTGTTCAAAAATATGTATACATTAAGAAACTGATGGTCATGTATTGCTTAATACAAAATATATGCACAGAAAGCAACACATACGTATCAAAGCACGCAGTAATAATGAAAAAAAGTATAACGACCCATGAGACTGATGCTATCACATATAGCGTCAAAAAGACGTGGAAACGTATGTAAACAGAGACGTAACACTCTTTCTTATCAACTACTGCTCGTATACCGAATTCTTTCCTAGTGGCCTTATTTTTGAAAGAGCTGTTACAACGAGGCACACTGTTCAGAAGAAACTAAAAATATTCTCGATTTATTTTCGAAACATTAGACGTAGTTAGGTTGGAGCACACAATGTTTGATCACAACGTAGGCAACTATTTATTTGCAGCTCGCACAAAATAGATAAGTGTTTCAAAGTTTTACTGATCTTCAAAGTAGTCACCAGCATTGTGTATAAACCCGTTGCCAGCGATGTGGAAGTCATAGGATACTCTTAGGTGGTGACTACGTTGAAGGTCAGTAAAGCTTTGAAACACATATCCATTTTCTACGAGCTGTAAATAAATAGTTGCCACTATTAAAGTTCCAACCTTCGTATATTGTACCGTAAACGGCGATCGTAAATGATATATGAACATGACTAATTAGTATCATTTTGGAATGTTGTGTTATCCTCGACCAAACAGCTATCAACAATTGCTGAATCAAGCAGTTAAATTACTTTAACGACGACACGTAATACGCATGTGTTTCACCTCCTGCTTTACCCTCTTGGTAGTCTCACCATTTCATGCAATGGGACTGAATCTCTCCAAATGGTGAGTCTCGTAACCGAGGTTGCAAAACCGACTGCTGTTAAGCTGAATCTGAAAGCAATGCTACTGTAACACTATTTTTGATAACCTTCATTTTCTCAAAACTCCTTTTACTTCGTTCCCATAGTCAAGAACGAGCAATCCTGGAATTTTCTTAGGTTATCTTAGAAACTCTGTATTATAGTCAAAGATGATACGGACCAATCCTGAAACAGTCAGTACGGTTTCGATAAGTTATACTGAAGAACAATTTGTGCTGAAACAATTCTGGCTGCAGGCTTACTTGACAGAGATAAAATTAAAGAAATTTTACTGATACGGCCTGATAAGAACGTATTGCGTAGCATTTGTGACAAGAAGATACAAAGACGCAATTGTGCCACATAACCGGAAACGATTTATTCGCACTCGTTGGTGCGTTTATTTAACTGTGTGGTGGCTGGGTTTAAGAGAACGTCTTTGATGCAGGTGCCTGTGGTGGGTTCATATTGATGGTAGTACAACGTCTGTACTGTTGCGACGAATGAAAAGGATCACGCCGTCACACGGGGGCCAACATGTACCTCACTCACATTGAACGAGACCGAGGATACCGCTGCATGTCACCATGTGACGGAAGAGCATCGATGGATTCACATGACACACTCAGTGAGGGATGTATGGTTAAGAAACTTGATTTGTATTCCTGAGGAGTGGGGCACGAAGCCTCCTTCGGCCCACGATATTCAGATTATCAACATTTACCCTAAACAAAAACATCGAGTGCCAAGATAGTTCATAAAGGCTACGGTCGAATTACTATATCATTCTTATGCAGCCTGGCCTTGTGCTCTTTCTACAGTTAATTTGTTGCAGACGGGACGCTAAGCACTGCTTTTTCTTCCGTCTTTATCCCAAGAGGCATAACGAAGAGATATTTTAATCCAGACAACGACAGCCAGAATGACAGATTTTTGACAGTCGGTAAAGAGAAGGCTGGAATTTAACTAAGGGTGGTCCATGGGAAATGACTGCATAAGAGAGAGCTGCCGTACGGAGGATTCGGGTTCGATTTCCAGTACTGCAAGGACTTTTCCTTGGTCTGAGGACTAGTACTATGTGCTCTCAGCCTTGTGATGCCAATTGAGGAGTTGTCGGGAGAGCAGTATGCTGAATACAAGTCCCTCCATAGCGCAGTCGAATGACGCCGTAAGGCAGAGGATGACACGGAGGCTGGGAGAATCTCTTGGGCTTTCACGGCCTGGAAGAGCAGCTTGCTTTCTAGGAAATGGACACTGTCATTCACACAGTCGTGTCAAACAAATCCTTGCCATTGGGATCAGCTAAGTCCAGATTGACCGTCACCGCACTAATATGTAATGTCGAATTTTACCACAAAAACGGCTTGGTAAGTGGTGCAGTGACGCTTCAGCGTCGTGGTCAATTTGACAATGTGTTAAGCAGGAGGTGATTGTATTCACTTCTCCTGCCGTGCCGCACAAAACCTGTCGATTTGAACCATTTGCATCTAATAGTGCACTAGACATCACAAGATCCTGCTGTGGTGGTCACTGACGCGCATACTGTTAGCTGCGACTTCTTCTGTTGCATTGGAAAGAAATTAATTAAAAAAGAACGCAGCTAAGTCCAGATCGACAGCCACTGCGCTTATATTGCTACGTAATGCTGCAGGTTCAGCATAACGTGCCACATCAGATAGCGGTTTACACTTATAACCACTCACTGGCAAGTATGTTACTTATATGCAGAGGCGCTACTTAATTTAACCCTCCACCCCTATCAAAAAAATTAGCACCGGAAGTTTTGTACAGTGTAAAGTGTTTGTCAGTGAGGGGGCACGACGCCGCTGCGCAGACTTGACGACAGAACGTAGCTGTCGATGTGTGAAGCAGAGTGCCAGGGCAGGCGGCGTGGGACAGCGCAGGAGGCGCGCGCATGTTTGATGCAGAAGGCGCGGCGCGTTCCCAGAGGCGCTGCCAACTACCGCCGCCACCGCCGCCGTGGCCTGCCAAACTGGAACACGCGGCTGCGCGAGTGCGGCTAAAATTATCCCGCGCTTCCGCACGCGTCGCCGCAGCCGCTGGCGCAGCCGCCGCCGATGCCGCCACGGCCAGGGTCGCCCCACAGCGCGGCTTCTCATTTGCATCTCATTGACCGCCGACCGGCGCGGCGTGCGACTTGGCCCCTCGTCCGCACGGCTGCCCCTGCTCCTCCCCGCCGTGGCTTACGCGCGCCAGCCTTCCCACAGCACGTCTGTCGCGGCTGCCGCTGCCGGAGTCAGATCCGTCACGCCGCTCGTCCCTCGCGTATGCAAACTGTAGTCTGGCTACTCCTACTCTGCCGTGACACTGCTGAGCTCTGTGCGGAAATACGACCACTCCCGCCGGTAAATTAATATGCAAATCGTAGTAACCTACATACCGGGTGATCAAAAAGTCAGTATAAATTTGAAAACTTAATAAACCACGGAATAATGTAGATAGAGAGGTAAAAAATTGACACACATGCTTGGAATGACATGGGGTTTTATTAGAACCAAAATAAAAACACCCCATATTGCTAAACGCGTGAAAGATCTCTTGCGCGCGTCGTTTTGTGATGATCGTGTGCTCAGCCGCCACTTTCGTCATGCTTGGCCTCCCAGGTCCCCAGGCCTCAGTCCGTGCGATTATTGGCTTTGGGGTTACCTCAAGTGTATCGTGATCGACTGACAGCTCTAGGGATGCTGAAAGACAACATCCGACGCACATGCGTTACAGTGCTGTTCACAACATTATTCCTCGACTACAGCTATTGTTGAGAAATGATGGTGGACATACTGAGCATTTCCTGTAAAGAACATTATCTTTGCTTTGTCTTACTTTGTTATGCTAATTATTGCTATTCTGTTCAGATGAAGCGCCATCTGTCGGACATTTTTTGAACTTTCGTTTTTTTTTGTGTTCTAATAAAACCCCATGTCATTCCAAGCATGTGTGTCAATTTGTACCTCTCTATCTACATTATTCCGTGATTTATTCAGTTTTCAAATTTATACTGACTTTTTGATCACCCGGTACTTGCAGGTGAAATAATCCATCCCCCCCCCCCCCCCGCCCCCCGCCCCTCTCGAGGCTGTGGACGTTAACAAGTAGCATTATCATCCCATACCTTAAGAGTGCATTACTTTGCAACATTTGGGACGTTGCGGTTTTATGCCATCAATGAATGACATTCAAAGCAGCATTAGAAATTATATTTGTTTATCTATGAGAATTTGATCAGTACAATTTATCTGCAACATGAATTGAGGACCATTTTAACAGAACTCAACAAATGCCATTTACAGAATTTTACTAGAGACGCATTTTTTATTTATACTCAATATCGCTCATTTAAAAAAATTTAAAAAATTGATGCTCTTCATCCTTGTAAATAGGAATTGCTGAAGGAGTAACTGCAGTTCAGTACTAATCTGCTTATTGAGAAAAAAATTAGAAACAACAAATTTTTACAGATCTCAACATATACACTTTGTCATGCTTTTTCTTTATTGCTACGAATATTTTCACATTTGTTTTTGTATTTTTGCAGGGGGGAGAGTGAATTTTACAATTTAGGAGTTCTTTTTACACGGAAACTGATGCTCAACAACTTTCATGGGGTAGCCGTTTTTGAGTTACAGGCGTTGGAACGTGGGCATAACTCACTTTTCCGCCAAACTAGCAAATAATTTTCTTGAAACAGCAGTCCACAGCTGTCAAGTACTTGAAATAATCCATTGGAAACCACTAGATGTACCAGCACAACTTCACTCCTCTACCGGTTTCGGTTCATAGAACATTCATCACTGGGGGAGGACGAGGAGGTGAGGGAGGTAGGGGGGAGGGCAAGCAGGACATTGGCGATTTACACATACCTATCGATACGACGGTACTTCAGTATTAACCTCTCTTTGTCTTGGCTCACGCAATATTAGCAAACTTGCCTCTGTCTCGGCTCACGCTAAGTTACCTAATCATTACAGCAACTTATGTCAGAAACTCACGATCACAAACTTTAAGTATTTGATATATTCCAAACTATAATTCTGTTAATGTTGAGTGATGTGTGGCACAATATGAGCGATATTAGGCACATGATGCCCCAGATAATGATACAGAGGCCGGCCGGCGTGGCCGAGCGCTTCTAGGCGCTTCAGTCTGGAACCGCGAGACCGCTACGGTCACAGGTCCGAATCCTGCCTCGGGCATGGGTGTGTGTGTGATGTCCTTAGGTTAATTAGGTTTAAGTAGTTCTAAATTCTAGGGGACTGATGATCTCAGATGTTAAGTCCCATAGTGCTCAGAGCCATCTGAACCATCAATGATACAGAAAACTGAACGTGCAGTTTAAAGTGATGTCGTACGGAAACTGTTGTAGTAATTAAACTTTCGTAGGTAAATAAATGCTTACTGCAGAATCACTTGAAAATAGCTGTAGAGCCGCAGTTGCAATAGTGTCCGAAGGCGAAAGCGTTATCATTTAGAAGTCTTACATGAATGTTGTTATTGTTGTGATCTTCAGTCCGCAGACTGCTTTGGTGCAGCTCTCCACGCTGCTGTATGCCGTGTTAAGTCTCTTCATCTCCGAATTACCGCTGCAGCCGACATCCTTTTGAAGCAGCTCACTGTATATACGTCACGGCCTCCCTCCACAATTTTTATCCCCCAGTTCCCTCAGTCACCAAATTGAAAATTCAGCCAATGTCTTATGAATCTATCCCTTGTTTTAATCACGTTGTAGCATAAATTTTCTTTTTCACCAATTCGATTCAGTATATCCCCATTAGTTACGCGATCAATGCTTCTAATCTTCAGCATTGTTTTGTAGCGCCTTATGTGTAAAAACTTTTTGCCTGAACTGCTTTTCGTTCATGTTTCAATTGCATACAAGGCTAGACTCCAGACAAATATCCTCAGAAAAGACTTACAAATATTGAAATATAGATTCGATGTTAACAGAGTCCACTTTTTCAGAAATGCGTTTCTTGCCATAACTAGTCTGTATTTCATGTCCTCTCTACTTCTTCCATCGTCAGTTATTTTGCTGCCCAAATAGCTAGACTCGTATACAACTTTTAGTGTCTCATTCCTTAATCCAATGCCATCAGCATCGCTTCGATTATATCACATTATCCTCCATATAACAATGCCTTCCGAAAATAGAAAAATCATCGATAACAGTGATGGTACACTCAGAATGGCACTTGCTTTGAAACTTGCAAGTGTTCGCTTGAAAACACCAGTGGAAAGAAATGAGAGCTGTTATTACTGTTCTCCGTGCAGCGAGCGGACGGGGTACCGGCGCGGAAGGCGAGAGCAGCCGGCGCGTGACGCGAGGCGAGGTGGCTGGGCGCTCTTCCGGATGATGCGCCCAGAATGCAGCCCAGCGGGATTCCCGAGGATGAGCCCTCTCCCCGGGCGATCATCTGGATTGGGGATCGTAACGAGAGAGGGCGAAGCGGCAGAAAAGGCGTACCAGACCATATGCGGCAGCAAAGACCCTGAGTTATATCAGGGGCTAGGCGCCACAGCATAGGGGGGAGTAAAAAAGAAATGAACAGCTTTGCTTGCATCGACTAATGTGCTGTACGCTACGAGCCATTGTAGAGGGCACTTCCTTGTTCCTTGGATAGCGACGGGGAAATGATTGCCGGTATGACTCGTACATTACGTAATCTTGTCCTCAGCTCTCGACACTGGATATGGGAGGGAGGCTATACAGTTGCTTTAGAATCTGTCTCAAATGCTGGTTCTGTAACCTTTTCTAACGGCGTTTTGCGAGAAGGAAGTGTTCTGAAGGTAAGCTTCTTACGCACCCTCTTAACACTTTCATATGACCAATAATTTCGTGTGGCCAGGTGCAAGTCTTTAAATTGGACGTCCCATAGGCAACTTGCGTGTCCTTAATCTACTTGAGTTAACCACCTGGGGAAAGGGTACCTGAAATTCGAACCACGTGACGTCTTGGTGACTCTTCACATCGTTGAGAGGTGAGGGTTAGACTAGAAGCAGATTGAAAATTTCGATCCCGCGACCTCTCTGTTTCTAGGCACGCGTTAACTTTAGACCATCAGACTGTGCTTCATAGGTACTAAAACAGCCTCTTACAATCTAGTGTGATGCCTTCTTGTTCTGTCTGGCAGACTTGATGAGGACCAAATTCTTGCCGAAAACTCGCGAGTAGGTCGCACACGAGTCTTTAAGCCGCCCATTCGCAGCGCGATCGGTGCGAGTACTCGCTCGCCGATCGGTCCCAGCGTTTGTACGCAGAGGCGGCTGCTTGGCGGTCCCTAGCTGCCTGCTCTGATGGAGTGCGATCTGGCAGGTAGCGGTCTGAGCTAGCAGGTAGAAGTTCGCCGATTAAAGAGACACACCCGGACCACAGACCCGACTGTGCTCGTAACACCAAAGAGCAGGTATAACTTTCTCAGCCTCCACGAAAAGCTTACGGCTGATTAACATGCTGACTCCGTTTCTCACCACTTTGCAGTCCGCCCCCGGTAGCTGAGTGGTCAGCGCGACGGAATGTCAATCCTAAGGGCCCGGGTTCGATTCCCGGCTGGGTCGGAGATTTTCTCCGCTCAGGGACTGGGTGTTGTGTTGTCCTAATCATCATCATTTCATCCCCATCGACGCGCAGGTCGCCGAAGGGGCGTCAAATCGAAAGACTTGCACCAGGCAAGGCCGTCGTCACACGACATCATTATCATCACCACTTTGCAAAAACTACCTCTAGAGGATTAAATTTGGTTTCTTTTCATCTTTCCTAAACATAATGATATCAAAGTCGATAGCTTTTCAGAAACGAAATAAGTATACAAGTAATTATTTTATCAATCGTCAGTGCCATTACTGGGCCTTACAGGTTTCATCGTCTTTACAAAATGCAACCATCCTAGTCCCCTAGACTTAGAACTACTGAAACCTAACTAACCTAAGGACATCACATACATCCATACCCGAGGCAGGATTCGAACCTGCGACCGTAGCAGCAGCGCGGCTCCGGACTGAAGAACCCTAGAACCGTTAGGCCACAGCGGCCGGCGATATACGATGATACATTTCATTCATAAAGTTCAGAGAAACATTGTTGAAAAATCATTTTTGAATTATTAATGAAACCAAATTTTAGAAAGTATTCAAGTCAGAAATGATTAAAAGAATGTTCAAAATATCTTCCACTTGTACAGTGCTTGTTATCAGATGAAAATCCTCACGAAACATTTGAGAGTAGGCAGCACCAGCTATTTAAAATTAATGTAGGGTCTGGAATGCTTGGTTCATATCCTCTGCAGACGCTTCTTACTAGCGTTGTGTACAAGAACTTATTCAAAACACTCTTCCAGTATTTACCTCAGCTCACAAGCGTTTGGGGATGCTTTTTGGGACTCTATCAACGTAAATGATTTAAACCGTTTGACAAGCACCGGGTAACATGTATTGAAACAGAAAAGTGGGGAAGGGCCAGTTCCACAGTCTACAGGTTCCCTAGCCGCAACGTCTTGGACTATTTTCTGTGGGAGCAATCAGAGCTAACTGCTTTACGTAACGGACATCCTCATGCAGACAGCTTCTACAACATGCCACGGAATCCTGCGAGATCCTTCAACGCTCGATGAGGTTTAAACAGTTGCGACAGTCCAAAATCTGACGAGTACATGCACCTGTAGAATCAGTGGAGGACAGTTTGACATTGGCGTTTATGAACCTTTTTAACGTTCTTTAATTAAAATACCAAAAATTATTGTCCACTTATGTTTATAGGAAGCTTTTCCTTGTTTTGATGTGAGAAATCCGAGCAAAAAGTTAGCAAAAAGTGTATCCCATATATCTAGTAACTTATTAAAAAATCTCATCTAAACTACGTACACGAACTACTGAGTCATCACAGAGATGAAAAGAGTTTGCTCATAAATGAAGCAATGTCACTGAATTTGTTAATTATGCTATTTGTCCGCATACGTATATAACTAATGATAAATCACATATCAGTTAACGCTTCTGTAGAAGAACTTCTCATCCTCAAGCTAAGTGTACAAGAATTTTCATATATTAAAGGTTAGAAGTTAAGAAGTCGGACTAGCCTCGGTTTAGTACTAAAATCAGTTCTTTTTATGCTCCGACGACTCCGTCGGATACACAGGTTTCCACGAAAAGGACTGAATTTAATGTTGGACAGAGCCAGTTCACTCGGGTGTTTTAGTGTCTAACGTTTGTTACATGTGCAGATTCTTATATTCTTAGCTCGACTATGAAAATTTACTTCTACATGGGGACTTCAGAAAGTTACACACGTTTCCCCACACTAAAATCATTTCGCAAGAAGAGTGGCGCACTGTCAGGAGAGCCTACATGTTCCGGGTTCCCTGCAGCCATAATTCCGCTGCGGTACGGATAACAGGTGGGACGGAAATTGCGCGAAAACTGAAACGTGTTCCAGAGTTTAAGTACGTGCGAAAAAGAGTAAATTGCAAACAGATTTACCGTGAAATTCAAGGGGTGTATGGACCCAATGCAATTTCACGTCCAGCCGTAGTGAAACGATTGCAACAATCCATCAAGCCATCATAGACGTGGGTGATGTTTATCTGGCATACAGTCCAGATGTTGCACCATGCGATTTCTATCGTTTCGGCAAGCTGAAGGAACATGTGGGCGGAAAGAGATTTTTCCGTCATTGTGGACGTGTACACAGCGGTTCTCGAATGGCTCCGTGACCGAAAAGCAGACTCCTATCGTTGAGAAACTGAACGACTGGTAGAACGTTCCGACCGTCGTTTGCGAAGACTTGATCACTATCTTGAGAAATAACGTCATGTATCCGTCAGTGTGAAGTCTCATATACCATTCAATGAAAGGTACTTGGCATGCCACAATAATGTGCAACTTACTTTTGAAGTAGCTTCGTATATATTACTTGGTCTTGTCGCGCCGAGTGGAGAGTGGTGTAGTGGTGTAGGTTGCTGCGGCGCTAGCAGGGCCAGACTGAAGCGCTGCCCTGTCCCGTGGTGGTGGCGCGACACGGAGGAGGTGGGGCCGTGGGACTGCCCCGGCTGGGATAACGGTTACTCGGCCCAGCAGGGCGCTGGCAGACCGCTCTGCTCAGGGATTCACGAATTCCAGGGCCGGATTAGAGGGACAGCCCCAACAAGCCGTTTGGCAGCCACGCGGCGCCCGGCCGACACCCTCACGTGTGCCATCGTAGCCGGATTCGGTTCTCCAGACGAATCCAGATCGAACACTGGCAATTTCAGGATAAATTCCCTCGACGTTTAGGCTTACAGTCGCCAGAGTCGCCTCTGTAGATAACGTTTATGTGGGACGCCGGCATTCTCAGTTCCACTTTCTGCTTTCCCACTTCGAAAATGCGCTCTTGGATGCTCGTTCTTTGTCCACTTAGATAGATCCCTATCGACAACACCGCAAAAAGATCCTTTAGAAGGCGGCCTCCAGAAATAAACAGCAAACGGGAAGAAAAACCTGCTGGCCTGAGAACCGCCACACAAACACTATGCTTCTCTATAGCTGAGTATGCCTGCCCGATATGGACCAGTTCAACCTGTCTGAAGAAAGTCGACATAAGCCTTAACGAAACCTGTCGAATTACAGCAGGGTGTATGAAACCTATTCCCCTACCACAGTTTTACAGAGCTGCTGCTCCAGCTCTCGAAGAACATACCACAGGTTCGCCGAGAAGCTCAGACCAATGATGATCGACATCCTCTCTTCGGCACTGGTTGGCTGAAAACTGGAGCATCGCAGGTATTCATAGGCGCTTGCACCATTTTTACGGAGACCTGTCGGTGATCAGAAGTACGGTGAGTCGTCGGGCGTTGCGAGCGTCTGCGTACCCAAGAGGAGTTCACGAAACTTCATTTGACAGTTTTGTCTCATCTACCCTGCAGTCCGCATCTTACACCTTCCGACTTCCGTCTGTTTGGCCCAATGAAAGATGAACTCCGCGGGAAGCCATACGTAGATGATGGGCAGGTTACTGACGCAGTAAGACGTTGGCTCCGATCAGTAGAGAGGTGCCGTGCGAGCATACAACCCCTTCTAATAAAGTGGCGTAATGTCGCATTGAGGAGAGATTAATTCGAAAAATAGGGTTTTGTAGAGCAAAGAGTGAGGAATAATATAGTGTACTGGAATCATGAATAAAACTGACCTGCTTTTAGAAACAAAATGTGTTTCATTACTTATTGAACGTGCGAGATAAAAATTCTAAAACAAAGGATTTTCGGACCCTTGTTTGTCCGGACTTTTGTTTCCAAAAATTGCTCAAATGGCTCTGAGCACTGTGGGACTTAACATCTGAGGTCATCAGTCCCCTAGAACTTAGAACTACTTAAACCTAGCTAACCTAAGGACATCACACACATCCATACCCGAAGCAGGATTCGAACCCGCGACCGTAGCGGTCTCGCGGTTCCAGACTGTAGCGCCTAGAACCGCTCGCCCACACTGGCCGGCCCTTTTATTTTCTTTTTATTATGAGGATTCTGTTCCCAAAGCTTGTAAAACTGTTTCTGCTCCACACTCAAGAATGTTCAAAATGGCTCTGAGCACTATGGGACCCAACATCTATGGTCATCAGTCTCCTAGAACTTAGAACTACTTAAACCTAACTAACCTAAGGACATCACACAACACCCAGTCATCACGAGGCAGAGAAAATCCCTGACCCCACCGGGAATCGAACCCGGGAACCCGGGCGTGGGAAGCGAGAACGCTACCGCACGACCACGAGCTGCGGACTCTCAAGAATGTAATCGGGATCTGAGCGTGAGGGAGGAGGGGTGTTGCCGCTCATGTTAGGTTCGTGGAAAGGGGAAGTAAATCACAATTTCTTGGCTGGTGCGGATATACATGTTTCGGCTGAAGTGAATCTGAATGCCAGGTACATCTGAAAGATAATGCAGTCAGTGCATTTTTATATTTAATCAGTTCATATTGGTGCACCCATTTTACGGAAAATTAGAACTGTCAGTTGCGTTGGAAACCCGGAAAGACAGTGACATATAAGTACAGTGGAATAGAAGCCGTACATAACTTGGGAGAGCGGTGCCGACGGCCGCCTGACGCGGTACAGGGCCGCAGTGGCTCGGTTTATCGGAGAGCGAGCGGCCGGCGCCGGCGGCCCGCGGCGGGGAGACGTATTGCCGCTCAGACGGCCGCGTCTGGCCGGCAGGACAGTGCTTTATTGCGGAGCAGCGCACGCCGAGAACAAAAGACTCGCGCTGTGCGGCCGCGGCTGGGTCACGCCGGAACGTGACGCTGGCGCCGCAGCCGCCGCCACGTGTTCTGCACGCGGGCCGTCTGGCGCTATTCCCGCGTCCGGCGGGCTATCGCCCTCTATCCCAAGTTGTATGTAGCGCTCATTTGTGGGGCCCTAGTTTGGCTTGGTCCCAAAGAACAAACAGCTGGATGAAAGAGCTTTCGCTGTGGTTAATGAGAGTAGAGGAAATGCATTCGCAGTTGCGAATATAAACCAATTTCAGATGTGTATTGGAATGACGATATTGAAATTTTATGGCGGACCGAAACTAGAACCAGGATTTCCCGATTTACAAGTGCGGCCGCCTTAATCGTTAGGCTATCCGTGCACAAATGTTCAAATGTTCAAATGTGTGTGAATTCCTAAGGGACCAAGTGCTGAGGTCATCGGTCCCTAGACTTACACACTACTTAGACTAACTTAAACCAACACACACCCACGCCCCAGGGAGGATTCGAACCTCCGGCGGGAGGGGCCACGCTATCTGTGATATGGCGTCTCTAACCGCGCGGCCACTCCGCGCGGCTATCCGTGCACGAATCACGGCCAGATCCAGACTTCCGTGTGTCGTCATCCTTGTGTCACAGCTTGCACTCGTACGTTGCGTAGATTCCCGTCCAGGATGGATGTATTCATTGAAGTAGAGGGGGAGTAATGGCGAATAAATACAAAATAGCGCTTATTAAGAAGGGCTGTGCAATGAAGCAACATTACATCGTACTTGTTAATAAAACAGACACTTCTGTTTCATAATGAGAGCGTGCCGTACGGTGTTTGCAGCGTCAAATCGATAAAGCTTTTGTTTGTGTACGGATTTATGAAAGCAGGACGCCACTATTTTATTCATTCAAGTTAGGGAAACAGTCGCGGCTTTTGGTCCTCAGAAAGTTTATTCTGGATGACAGTGGACTCTAAAGGCACAATTCTACAAGACGCACCAACCTACCGCCAAATGTCTAGCTTGGAAAGCACGCCGGACTCTTTGTCAAACGGTGACACTTACAGTGCCTTACGCTCTTATCAAGTGCAGGTCATTGCATTGTAGTGAAAAAAAGATACATTTAGGTAGAAGATATATTTAGAAGAACCGGCAGCTTATGTTATAAAATCACGGTTTAATACCCATATTTGTTTCCTGACTTTTTTAAAAAAGCAATACTATCCCATTTTTCATCAAATTGTAACAAAAATGGCTAAATATACCTTGCTACTTCCCACAGAACGCACGCCCCCTCTAAACTGTACATATAGTTTACAGAGAGAGGGGGAGAGAAAATTGTGATAGAGAGGGGTTCAAAATGCTTCAAATGGCTCTGAGCACTATGGGACTTAACATCTGTGGTCATCAGTCCCCTAGAACTTAGAACTACTTAAACCTAACTAACCTAAGGACATCACACACATCCATGCCCGAGGCAGGATTCGAACCTGCGACCGTAGCGGTCACGCGGTTCCAGATTGTAGCGCCTAGAACCGCACGGCCACACCGGCCGGCGATAGAGAGGGGAAGGAGGACTTGGATAGATGTAGGGGATGACAAGGTGGACAGAAGGGGGAAGAGGAGGTGCACAGAGAGAGATCAGGGAGGAGGAGATGGACGGAGACAGGAGAGAGAAGAAGATGGTCAGAGAGAGAGAGAGGGGGGGGGGGTGGAAGAAATAGTCACAGAGTCTGGGCAGGAGGAGATGTGTACAATATACTTATCGAACATGTACGCGAATGAAGTCGCAGGGGAAAGGCTAAAGATCCTCTAAAATTTGCAGTGTTTTTCAATACACAGGAGAAAAATAGACTAAAGACGGAAACCCGTGTCTGAAGCCGTCATCCACTGACGCAACAAAGCATCGCATTCATAGGAGAAAAGGCCTTTCTACGCAGCAGCTACCTCCATCTTCTCTACTGGCGATCGTGGCAATCAGTCGGTATTACTGAATAATAAACGACAACAGTCAGGTTTGGCGCCGATGGGGTGGTTTAGTGCAGGCGCCGGCGCCTACAGCTCCGACGCTCTGTAGCGTTTCCGTAAAGGGATTCCAGTCTTCGATTTGTTCCTCAAGACACCCTCAACAACTCCTCGAAGTTTGTTGCAAACAGTACAGGCGCTCAGTATGGGCACCGCTTGTGACGCATCGAACGGCAATACGTATGCGTTATTCATTGCAGTCGCTGTTGCAGGGCATTGGTTCGCCCACCTGCAGGCTCAAACTAATTCAATGAGGCAATTCGGTGGGGATGAATTTCCAGCTTGTTCTGTCACGCCTACCCCCTAGTCGTGCGCTCTGGAACTCCATGACGGTGCATATTACGAACAGTAACTTATAGAGATGCTCTATTACTGATATAGTTTTCGCGCATTCGTCTTCTGAAAAAGGAAATATAGGGTGGTTATAATTAAAATACAGATACTCACGGATGTCCAGTGTGGGCTGCAATTATCGTATGGCAGCGAAACTTGGTAGATATGCGAATGTGTCAATGAGAATCGCTTTACGCTGGAAAAAATTAATTCCAATTTTTGCGACCAGACGCAAATCTGGGGCTGTACAGCATCTCGTCGACGTCTCCAGTGCTCATATTGAATAAATTGTGTAAGCGGCGGTTAATAATAAATAATATTAATACTATGCCTTTCTCACTTGTCTGAATTTTTCTGCCCACATCTTTTTCCTAAGCATTTACATATGGAAGCACTTCTATACATCTTTCTTGCATTCACAGCGCCAGTTTTGCACTTGGCGGTCAAAACGGGAACAATTTTTTCCGCGTAATTCGGTTCTGCATTAACGCGTTAGCATATTTTTCACGTTTCGCTGTCATACGATAATTACATCCTACACCAGACCTCTGTAAGTAGCTTTACTCTAATTACAACCAACCGGTACTTGTGAATAACGCTGTATTACGAGAGCTATTCGGAAAGTAATGTCCGATCCCTGGCGAAATGTTAACCACTGTTAACATCAGAGATGTTTTTTTTGCAGCAGTTAGGTATACCTACCAACTACTTCTCTACATAGTCGCCGCTTCGACATTTATAGTAGCGCTCTAGAAACTTTCCAATATCCTCTGCATAGAAGGCTCCACCTGTGCTTTTCGCCAATTCTCTACGGTGGTCTACAGCACGTTGTCAGTGCCAAAATGTTGTCTTCATAGCCAGAGTTTCACGTGAGGAGAGATGAAACTCAGGGGAAGCCAATTAGGGGTTGTCCTGTTGGTGATCAAATAATCCACATCTAAAAGGCTGCCGGAGTATCTTCATTGCCCCTGCAGAGTGCGGCCGAGAATTTTCATGGAGAACGAAATGCATGACACTTATGTCGAGTTACGTGGGGTTGCGTGAAATCAGGCGAAGTCTTTCGGTAGGGATCCGTACTTGGCGGGGTACACTATTTTCTAGGCGTCTTTACTTGCTCACTGCGCGCTGAGAACTGAAAAGAGCGACGCGACGCGATCGAAGGGCATACTAGAGACTACTGCCCAACACATCTGTTCAAAGCTTCATGGATTTTTGCGTCCGATCAAACCTTATTTGGACAATACCCCTCGTATTAAGGAAAAGAAAACGAAGTCATTGAAGTGATAGAACGTGTTACAAACAGTAGATTGTAAGCTCTAGCCTATTCTACAGCTTATTTTAGATCTATGGGGCGATGCTGTGCTGATTATATTTATATGTTTTGACGATGCCATTATGGCCTTATCACTTTAGGACATGGAATAAAAAAGATCTGAGGATGGTCTTTATGGAATGAAACCGGTCATCGTGTAAAGAATTGATATTGTGATCAAAGACTGGAATATAAAACATTTGACTGTAAGCTCTGTTTATTGCTCTCCGCGTTCGTCGCTAGCTAGCGACGTCAGTACAGCGCGAGTAATCACCTAAGCCGAGCGAGCGCTGGAACGGGAGTTTCCTGCGGAGGCAGCCTCGCCACATAGCAACGCCGCCGGCCGGAGTTTTAAGTGTAAAGCGATGTAGTGGGATGACCGGAACGATGAATCACGGTCCCCGGCGGTGGTGGTGGAAGTTCGCTTTGGACACGGCCGGAGGCTAATGACGAGGACTCCGAATGTTTTGCCGGCGTTAAGCGGCCGCGGATGCGGATTAGCGGTTTCCTGCGAGCGCCTCGCTCATTTGCTCGCGGCTTCCTGGTCTGACCACTGCTCGGCCAGAAATGCTAAACAGGCTGCGCGCGAAAAAAGAGCACCAGGCGAGGGAACGGGCACCGCAGGTCGCCGAGCGTCCGCGTCCGGGTCAACCTCCGCTTCACTGGGCGCCTGGCTGCACCGCGCTGCAAGCAGCAGCCGCGCGCCGACAACACCTGTCCGCGCGAGGATACGCCTTCGCCGCTTGTCCTTAAACGGCGTCGAAGGAACTGAATACATCGAAGGGTCTGCTGCGGCGGAACTGGGAAACTAAGTTATTTGCTAGTTCAAAATCCGTTAGCCGACTGTAATGTCTGTTTATTAGAGCCTATACATCGAAGTGAGAGCTCCATGTTTAGAGACGTACAGCTTCGAGAATGAAACTTCCGCTCTACATCGGAATTTGTACTGTTTTGAAACTTTCTGTAGTCAAAATGGTTCAAATGGCTCTGAGCACTATGGGACTGTCCGCCTCAGGTAGCTAAGTGGTCAGCGCGACAGAATGTCAATCCTAAGGACCCGGTTCGATTCCCGGTTGGGCCGGAGATTTTCTCCGCTCAGCGACTGGGTGTTGTGTTGTCCTAATCACCATCATTTCATCCCCATCGACGCGCAAGTCGCCGAAGAGGCCTCAAATCGAAAGACTTGCACCAGGCGAACGGTCCACCCGACGGGAGGCCCTAGTCACACGACATTAAAAACTATGGGACCAAAGTTCATCAGTCCCCCAGAACTTAGAACTACTTAAACCTTACTAACCTAAGGGCATCATACGCATTCATGCCCGAGGCAGGATTCGAACCTGCGACCGTAGCGGTAAGGCAGTTCCAGACTGAAGCGCCTAGAACCGCTAGGCCACAGTGGCCGGCTTCTGTAGTCGTTGTTGTGATAGTCCGTTTGGTTTCACCGTAAACAATCACTAATCAAGACACGTTTGTAGTATTTGCCGACCTGGAAAAACCGTTCCATAGCGTAAAAGTAGTGCAAGATGTTCGAAATTATGAGAAAAATATGGGTAAGCTACAGGGAGATGCGGGTAATATACAATATGTGCAAGAGCCCAGAGGGAATAATAAGAATGGACGACCAACAACGAAGTGCTCGGAATAAAAATGGTGTAAGAGAGGGATATAGTCTGTCGCCCCTACTGTTAAATCTATACATCCAAGAAGCAATGACGGAAATAAAAGAAAGGGTCAAGAGTTTAATTAAAATTGAAGGTGAAAGGATATCAATGATACGATTCGCTGATGACATTGCTATCCTGAGTGAAAGTGAAGAAGAATTACATGATGTGCTGAATGGAATGGACAATCTAATGAGTACAGAATATGGACTGAGAGTGAACCGAATAAAGACGAAAGTATAGAGAAGTAGCTTGCTGAGCACATACCTTGATTTAGATGAAAGTGCTTTTCTGGCCTTTTTCAGCTTAGGTTCCAATGGCTCTGAGCACAATGGGACTTATCTTCTGAGGTCAGCAGTCCCCTAGAACTTAGAACTACTTAAACCTAACTAACCTAAGGACATCACACACATCCATGCCCGAGGCAGCATTCGAACTAGCGCCTAGAACCGGTCGGCCAGCCCGGCCGGCTTCAGCTTAGGGAAGCTCAAATCTGGATTCAAGATGGTGATGCTCAAACCAAAAATCACAGCATAGTGAAGTATATGGCTTGCTGAGTATCTGTGTAGATGTAGATTTAGATCTGCATATGGTGCAGAATACAGGGTGAATCAGAACTACACTGAAAAATTTTCGGAGGCTGTTCATGGTTATCTGAGATGGTACGAGGAACCGTGGTCTCCGGTGGTTCCTTACAGTTATTGAATTTCGTTTGATTTTTCGCACACATTTATTTTCGCTTCTGTATTGCACTGAAAATATCCGCATAACACTGCAGATGTCGACTGTGCGCATTGTGTGTCCTATCTGGGAACACCTGTTCCATTCACTCATGGTATTCCATTCACTCATGGTACCTGTTGCTGCCAACAGCAAAGCTGGTTACTTTTCGACCTCAGGATTGCATTCAAAACTTTACAGTTCTCTCTCGTTCTGTTTAAAAAAAAAAAAATGGCTCTGAGCACTATGGGACTTAACTACTGTGGTCATCAGTCCCCTAGAACTTAGAACTACTTAAACCTAACTAACCTAAGGACATCACACACATCCATGCCCGAGGCAGGATTCGGACCTGCGACCGTAGCAGTCGCGCAATTCCGGACTGCGCGCCTAGAACCGCTAGACCACCGCGGCCGGCTCTGTTTTTTCCTTCTCCGGCTGTATTAGTTGTTTCGTTAATGATGTAAAATTTGCGGAAATGCTCTTCGTGTTGGTTCACTGAATATAGTGGAAGAGCGGCACGTTGCGCTAGGATTAGATCATCTTCCATCGAGATAACCTCATTACACTACTTTTGCGTCTGTTTGAGGGTTGTTGCAATAATCAGTTTGTGTTGTCACTTTACGGGCTTTTCATTATTGTGAACATGTTTTCCTATAAATAAAGCTAATTTAGGTGACAAACTGAATGAACCAGAAATAAATCATTTCGCTATAACGAGCCACCAAAGACGATGGGTCGCTTATACCAAAATACACGATGAGTCTGCAGTGGTACAAAAAAAGTATCGTATCCAAAAAGCGCCAACTGCCTTGCAGCAGTGGAAACACCAGTTACCTCTGGATCACCAAAGATACGCGCTGTCGGGCTGGGCTAGCACTTGGATGGGTGACCGTCCGGATCTTCCGCGCGCTTTTGGCAAGGAGGGTGCACTCAGCTACATTGAGGCCAATTGAGGAGCTACATGACTGAGAAGTAGCGGCTCCGGTCACGAAAACTGGCAACGGCTGAAAGAACGGTGTGCGGACCACATGCCGCTCCATATCGGCATTCAGTTACGCCTATGTCTGAGGAAGTCATGGCGGCCGGTCGGTACTATTTGGTCTTCCGATGGAGAGAGAAAGAAAGAAATTCAAAAAGCAAGTGGTTGCATATTATACTTAGGCTACATAAACCACCAGTTTAAATCACTATTGCATATCGGATATAATGAATATACTGTTACTTTGCAAATTAACAATTACAAAGCATCTATGCTCTGCACTAATACCAAGAACGTGACCACGACGAAATTCTCCACCTGAAGACTGAGAGGAGGGTGAAGGAGGGGGTGGGTGGCGGGGAGGGGGGGAGAGTGAACCACCAAATTGGCTCAAATGGCTCTGAGCACTATGGGACTTAACATCTGTGGTCATCAGTCCCCTAGAACTTAGAACTACTTAATCCTAACTAACCTAAGGACATCAGACACATCCATGCCCGAGGCAGGATTCGAACCTGCGACCATAGCAGTCGTGCGGTTCCGGACTGAGCGCCTAGAACCGCGAGACCACCGCGGCCGGCAAGAACCACCGAATTTCGTAATGGTACTGCTGCAGAAACTGTTTTATTTATATAGTGAATGTTCTTATTTTTGATATTAAGTAAAACATGTGCCTACCTGAATACTAGTACTATTCAGCTGCCGTGAAAGGTGTGTACTCTGCGTAACGTTTCATTCAACTCATTCTACAGAAAGCGATTCCCTGCACTGTGTGAGACAAATTGTGGTTGGCTTTTCTTTTTCTGTTGAGGGCCTGCGTTTCATTCTGCCGGGACCGTTGAAACCAATTCAGTGCTCGCTTCCGCACGCATGTATTTTTTCCAGCGATCCATTCTGCGGCTGCGAGGCGCCAGTGTCACGCCGGGTCCCCGGTGAGTAATCTCGGAATTACAACGAGGCGCGGCGAGGCGAGGATGACGCGCGGCGCCCGAGGTCCGTCAATATTGCCCTCGCGCCTCCCCCAGCTGCTTTCATTAGAGGGCCGCACCCCTCCGGCTCTGCACTTCTCCCCACCTACCACCACACACCGTGCGACCGCCTAATACGCTTTCCGTATTCGCGCGACCGTCTTTGTGGCTTCCGATAAGCTCTTACTTAGTTTCGTTTTCTCTATGTTTACATGCAGTTAAGGTCTATAGGATTCAGCCGTACATCTCCTATACGGCTGGTTGCTCTCGTGTACTTGCGAGTAAACCAGAGGATGATTAGTTTTATGACGTGATGGACCCCAAAACTATAAAATTAATCATATTGATCTTTCGAAAACACTGCAGCATTCATTACTCTCTACGCATATATCTTCCAGCTGTGAAAGTGGAATAATAGTATCTTCAAATACCGAACTGTGTCAGGCGAATTGCGCCATCACTGATCTTGACAGAATCCTTAACAACGTTTTTATGACACCTCTTTCTTAGTCAAATGGTAACTAATCGTTTGAACATGAGGCACGCCGCTGAACACGCATGAGAATGCGTCGAATTCTGTAAAACTTATCGCATAAGAAAGTAACATGATCAATAATCTTTTTTTAATACTTGGCTCAAATGTGTAACTTCAACTGATCGCTCCTTTGACTGTAAGACGGGATTTGTGAAACGAACATATGAAGGGGACACTGGGATTTTACAACATCGACATGCTTATACCCACGCTGCTAATCCGTTGCAGCAGAATTGTTCTTATATATTCGTGATTCATCTTAAATCATTTACGGAATAGTTTAGCAAATTTTGTGCATGACGGTAATGTTCTTTGCAATGATGTCAATAATACCCTAGTTGCTTGAGAACGGCTATACCGAGATACGTGGAAAGGGAAACATCTTCGTGGTATTAGTAAATCAGGAAGTGATATTGCAACAGTGGCTACCAATTCCGGCTAATTTCTTAAAAGGTTTTGGTTTTAGTGACTTCGGAATGCAGGACTTCATTTTATGGACCTACGCCGTCTCATCCAGGAGTAGGCTTTTTGATATTTGAAAACGTTGCTACCCCAGCAAGCAGCTATCCTTCTTTCAGAAAGTAAAGCCAGTAGGACGGTAGGCTGTGTCTAACGAAACTTGTTTATTAATTCATCTATAAAAAGGACGTTCGCGTTCCCTACCAACTTTTGATATAGCACTGAGAGAGCCACCACACCTACGCTTCCATCCAAGTAATGAACCAACGTCGACATAACCACATGCCTCACTCGATATGACACTGCAGAAAGATTTGGTATCCAGCCCACGTTCACACAGAGGTAAGTAACGATGTCATACATCACCACATCTCCTCACCATTACAGGCAAATCTTGGCGATAAAATCTATTCCTTTTTTTTTAAATTTGATATCTGGCAATGATACCAGAATAGTGAAGTCTCTTAACGCCCAGCTGTAGGGACACGTAACAGTTGATTCGGAACACATTGGATTCACTCCGTTGCGAAGCGAATGCCGTTTGAACAGCAAGACTCATTGAGAGCCCTTAACACATAAATCCGATTCACCGTTCCAAAAAAGTCCGTGGTAAATCAGGTTCGATATACTATTAATATTACTGCACGTGACGATTAGCTTCATAAGCTCGCACCAATTGGACTGTTACTTTTTTCTGTGCACTATGCGTAGTTTCTGTTCCAAACGTATGCCTGTTTTGACAGTAGTTATGTAAGGCGAGAGTAAGGACTGCTTCCTCCTGGGATCTTTCAAATGGTTCAAATGGCTCTGAGCACTATGGGACTTAACATCTGAGGTCATCAGTCACTTAGAACTACTTAAACCTAACTATCCTATGAACATCACACACATCCATGCCCGAGGCAGGATTCGAACCTGCGACCGTAGCGGTCGCGCGGTTCCAGACTGAAGCGCCTAGAACCGCTCGGCCACTTCGGCCGGCTGGGATCCTTCCCTGACCTCTGTTGGTACATAGTCTGCTGTTATTTTTATTCTGTTTCATTCTCTTGCATGATTAATGTAGATAGCACTACATATCGCTGGCTAGGATCCGGAGCTTGGTAGAATAAATCTTGTAATGTTGGTTTCTTGAAAAAAGTTTTGTCACAGTTCTGATTCGTTGGTGTATTTAAACTGTTGGCTCCCAGGAAAGAGATAAACTGAATCGAACTGTCTCATCTAATATGCCGGCCGGAGTGGCCGAGTGGTTCTAGGCGCTACAGTCTGGAACCGCGCGACTGCTACGGTCGCAGGTTCGAATCCTGCCTCGGGCATGGATGTGTGTGATGTCCTTAGGTTAGTTAGGTTTAAGTAGTTCTAAGTTCTAGGGGACTGATGACCTCAGAAGTTAAGTCCTATAGTGCTTAGAGCCATTTGAACCATTTCATCTAATATTTTGCCGCAGTACATGAAACCGCACATCGGTGTAATATTGCTGGCAGCATGGTAGCTTCGTAAAGACGCAGTTTAGTTCGCGTTGAAAGATCGACACTCAGGAAGAATGACGCTATCTATCTAACTATTTTACACTTTCTGCCCTTTCCTCTGATGTTTTGTTTTAATGTCATTTGTTGTTCTAGAGTCATACACAAATATTTTACTGCTGTCGACCAAGGCCTTACTGTATATCGTAGTCGAAGCATTCGCTTAGCTGCGAACACTTTTTTCGTTGTAAACTACACAGCTGTCTTCTTTCCTGCATTTAATTTACCGGGTAGTACTGTTAGAAGAGAGAGAGAGAGAGAGAGAGAGAGAGAGAGAGAAAAGATCCAACGAAGAGCGGCACGTTTCATCAGGGCATCGTTTAGTCAGCGTGAGAGCGCTACTGAGATGATCAACAAAGTCCATTGGCAGACGCTACAAGAGGGGGGTTGTGCATCACTGAGAGGTTTACTATTAAAAAGATTCGGACATATTACTTCCTCCCACATACATCTCATTCTCCCCACGCATGCGCCATTCGCAAGTGGAACAGGGTAGGGGCACCCTCCGCTACACACCATAATGTGGCTAGCGGAGTATGATGTAGACGCAGACGTGTTTTCATTTTTATTCTCTCAAAAAAAAAAAAAAAAAAAATGCCTCTGAGCACTGAGCACTATGGGACTTAACATCTGAGGTCATCAGTCCCCTAGAACTTAGAACTACTTAAACCTAACTAACCTAAGGGCATCACGCACATCCATGCCCGAGGCAAGATTCGAACCTGCTACCGTAGCATTCGCGCGGTTCGAAACTGAAGTGCTTTAGAACCGCTAGGGCACAACGGCTGGCTCGGATGTATAATTCCCGTGTTTTCTCTAAAAGGCTTAAGCCAAATCTCAGGATGGTTCTTTTGGAAAGGACGCGCCAATTTTCGTTCCCCATTCCGAGTCCGTACTCTGGCTCCTATGACTTCGTTGTCGACTGTAATTACAACTTCCCTTTTACCTCCGGCTCGAACGATACCACTCTATATAGTACGCGGCAACGACCTTGGCTTTGGATGCGGATACGGGACAAAAAAAAGGCCTCCACGTCAGGAGGAAGGAAATGGAGTGTGGAACGCGCGGCGGATGAGGTCTGCCTGTGGCTTGCCAGACGAAATTGGACAGCGGAGGTGCTGGCTGCCCACCCCCCAGACAGGTGGTCCTGTGGAACACAATGCGACGGGACGGGGAAAAAGGCGCCCACCGTACGTGCCTTAACGGCCCGCAATTAGAGCGGCGGTGTGGCCGAGCAAGGCAAGAAGAGCCGGCACCGTTAGCGCAGGTGCCGCCGCCGCCACCGCCCAATCCGGCGGCCCATCGCGGAAGCTGCCCGCTGCCAGGGTGTTGAACCCGCCCAAAGCGCCAAGGACGCACACGAGCAGGGGTCCAATCCGCCCTCGCCTCTTCCTCGCTGCTCCGACACAATGAGCAGTCTTCCCAGGCGTCTGTCGCGACCACAGCTCTGGGAAGCTCTTGACCTAGAACTCAGCTGCCAGTGGTGGCTGTCAAGGAGCAGCGCACCTCTTACCTTTAAATGCGAACATTTTAGGTTAGGCTTTACCGTGACTGCTATTGATATCGAATGAAACAACAAGTTTACTGTTACCAGTCATTGTTTATTTCTGTATAGAATTCATTTCGAAGATTTAAACCTGCATCACGAGGTGGATTTATACGTGTTAGTATGTCAGATGTGTCTGTTGTTTCACGATTTACGGGTAACTTGTGGCACTGTCTCCAGTGGTCATAACTTACCCCAATATCGTAACACAACACACGTATGTCTAAGTAACACATGTAAATCCACCTGATGATAGTGGCTTAAACCGTCGAAACGCGTTGCGGATACAAATAAAGAGTGAGTGGTAACAGTAAATTTGTAGTTTCATTCTACACCTGTTACCTGTTGTGTTCTAGACAACATTATTTTGCATCTCAAAATATTTATCTTTATTTGGTCTTTTCAGGCACTCTCTAACGCAACCGATAGTTATAACCGTGGACTGAAGCTGGATATTTTAAGCGAAAGTAAGTGTCGTATGCCGTCGTTGGTTAAGAAGCCTGGTGGTCTGGGGGCAAAACGCGTGTCTGAATACGGAAAGATCGCGGGATAGAATTCCACTGAGACTATGGAAAATTTTTAGTCTGCTTTTAACGTAGCCTTCACCTGTTAATGACGTGATGATTCATCGGGAACGACACGTGGATTAGATTCTCCTTTCCTCGACAGGATTAGTGGCGTATGTTAAGAATACATATTCCGCCGAGACAGGGTCAAATTCAAACAGGTCGTTGAGCCACATCAAATTATATTATTTATTATAATGGTTAAGGAGGTGATAGATGAGTTTTACCTCAAACAAAAACTCAAGTTTGGTGGTGAACTAATCAAGAGAGTATGAATAGGAAAGGAAGTCAGTCACAGATATCGCTTTTCAAAATGGCTCTGAGCACTATGGGACTTAACATCTGTGATCATCAGTCCCTTAGAACTTATAACTACTTAAACCTAACTAACCTAAGGACACCACACACATCGATGCCCGAGGCAGGATTCGAACCTGCGGCCGTAGCGGTCACGCGGTTCCAGACTGAAGCGCCTGGAACCGCACGGCCACTCCGGCCGGCTATCGCTTTTCACCTACACTATTTAATATCTCCCTGAAAGTTATCATAGGAGAGTTAATGGACGAAAAGGGAAAAGGATGGAGTATCTACAGTTTTCTGACGACGTGAATGTTTAAGGGAAGTACAAGCATCAAGGTATTTAATAAAATGCTGTAAGACGTAAATAGCACATTCTAACGAAAATAAATAAGAGAAAAAGCAAAACCATGATAAAAAGAAAAGGAGACAAGGCCAAAATCAGCCTGCAGGGCTGTCCATAAATTCGTGGGAGTACGAGGGGTTGAAGATTTCTTCTGGACAGCACGTTGCAAGGCATCCCAGATATGCTCAATAATGTTCATGTCTGGGAGTTTGGTGGCCATCGGAAGTGTTTGAACACAGAAGACTGGTCCTGGAGCCACTATGTAGCAATTCTAAACTTTTGGGGTGTCGCATTGTCCTGCTGCAATTGCCCAAATCCGTGGAAATGCACAAAGGACATGAATGGACGCAGGTTATCAGACAGGATGCTTAGGTACGTGTCACCTGCCAGAGTCGTATCTAGACGTGTTAGGGGTCCCATATCACCCAAACTGCACACACCTTCACCGTTATAGAGCCACCGCCAGCTTGAACAGTCCCCTGCTGCAATGCAGGGTCCATGGATTCAAGAGGTTGTCTCCATACCCATACACGTCCATCCGCTCGATACAATTTGAAACGAGACTCGTCCACCAGTCAACATGTTTCCAGTCATCAACAGTCCAATAACGGTGCTGACGGGCCCAGGCGAGGCGTAAAGCTTTGTGTCTTGTAGTCATCAAAGATACACAAATCCGAAGGCCCTTATCGAGGATGTTTCGTTGAATGGTTCGCACGCTGACGCTTGTTGAGGGCTCAGCGTTGAAATCTGCAGCAGTTTGCGGAAGGGTTGCACTCCTGTCACATTGAACGATTCTCTTCAGTCGTCGTCAGTCCTGTTCATGCAGGATCTTTTTCCGGCAGCAGCAATGTCGGAGGTTTGAAGTGTTATCGGGTTGCTGATTTCTCTACTCTCGTGAAATGGGCGTAAGGGAAAGTCCTCACTCCATCGCTACCTCGGAGACACTGTGTCCCATCACTCGTGCGCCGGCTGTAACGTTCAAAGTCACTTAAATCTTGATAACCTGCCATCGTAGCAGCAGTAACCGATCTAGTTACTGCGCCAGACATTTGTTGTCTTTTATTGGTGTTGCCGACCGCAGCGCCGTATTCTGCCTGTTTACATATCTCTGTGTTTGAATCTGCATGCCTGTACCAGTTTCTTTGGTGCTTCAGTGTAGAATACCCAGGATGAAGTCTGAGTCTGGTTCCTACGGTATTAACACTTAAACCTCAATATGTGGTTCCATACCATCCATAAAAGTTGCACTTCTTTTGTCACATAAACAGCCACCTGTTTGCATAGCAGAACACGCGCTATGGCTGCTGCGTTCACGTTTATATGTAACAAATTCCCAATTGCGAAAAGTTTCACTGTCATTCGTGACAACGGCGATACCATTGTGCTCTTCTTATCAAATACTTTTCGTATTCCGTAGACAGTACGTAGGTCTATTAAGTGTGAGGGAGTACATCGAGAGTTCCGCTTTCGAGCAACAGCAACAGTGGTGCCGTACGACCTGTAGTCATACGCTGAGGGAACCGGTTAGGCAGAAGGACCGCAGCTCGGCAGACGCGGGACGGGGATCAGCTGTTGGCTGGCGTGGTCTGCCGGCGCCCTCTACTCGCGCCGGCAGACTGCACTGCACTGCCGCGCCGAGCGCCTCCCACGCAGTGAATGTCCTTGTGCTGCCGACACCGTCTGGGCGTCGCGTCTCGCCCAGCCTGCGTTGTCGACCCAGTCACCTGTCACTCTGTCTTTCGACCAATGTGGCTTCGTGAAGTTTCCTTCTCGGGCCTGTATTGCCTTGGAGTTTTCAAATTATATAGCGGCGAAAAATAAATGTTGTTTAACCGCTATTTATTTCTTACTCCAAAGAGCTGTGTTTATTGCTTTTCCTATTTAATTGCAATCGATTTATTAGCTACAGATCTCCATATTTAGGAATAAAACGTGGAAATTAATCATTTTAGTTCAACCTATTAATTTTGTTTTCACACCTGTTGATAGGTGAATGAGCTGCTTCTCATCCAGGTGATATGCTTCCTCGTGTACTCTATGTACATTGAGTGTGCGTTTTACAACTGAAGATGGAGCCTTGTGGCTTCTCAATAGATTGAACTTCTTTTGGGAAACAATAAATAGAACTGTATGGATTCAGTAAAAAAGGAATAAATAGTATTTGTTAATAGTCGAGATAATGTTGGGAGCTGAAGTCGTTACCTCTTCCATCACAATGGAATGTACAATATCATCAAAATATTAGGCAGACGACATCGATGTGGTAAAAATAACACCCATGAAGTGCTAAGAACAGTTGCTGTACACGGTTCTAGGCGCTTCAGTCCGAAACCGCGCTGCTGCTACGCTCGCAGGTTCGAATCCTGCCTCGGGCATGGATGAGTGTGATGTCCCTACGTTGGTTAGGTTTAAGTAGTTCTAAGTTCTAGTGGAATAATGACCTTAGATGTTAAGTCCCATAGTGCTTAGAGCCATTCGAACCATTTGAAGTTTCTGTACAATCCACGGACAGACGATCAGAATTATTTTCTAGGACGTTTCTGGTCGTCCATCTCCCCAAAACTGTTAAGAGTCAAGGAAGTGCGATCCAAACGCAGACTGGATTTTTGTGTAGTTTTAACTGAGTGAAAGCTGCTAATTTTTGGAAATAATCAGATATTATTAACAAGAAACGACAATAAGGAATATATATATGTTGAGAGGCCATCGTCAGAATACCCAGACTAGTGAACAGTGGTCGACAAGAGGTTCGCGAACTTACGCCACTTATTGCCCGAATTGCCCGTTTCTGAGTCGAAAATATCCTTTGAGAATGGCAAGAGATACCCCAAAATATAATACCATACGACATAAGGGAATGAAAATAAGCAAAGGAGACTAGTTGTCGTGTCGAACGGTAGCTTACTTCAGATACCGTTCGAATAGTAGAAATGGCACGATAAACTGTTTGAACAAGATCCTGAACGTGGGCTTTCCACGTCATTTTTCTGTCTATCTGAAAACCTAGAAATTTGACCTGTTCTGTTCCACTAATTATATGCCCATTCTGTGAAATTAAAACGTCGGGTTTTGTTGAATAGTGTGTTACAAACTGTAAAAGTGATACTGTGATGTAGTGTTAGTTTATTTTCTACAAGGCATGAACTTATGTCATGTACTGCACTATTTGAGAAAGAGGCAATGTTGCACACAACATCCTTCACTGCCAAGCTAGTGTCATCAGCAGACAGAAATACTTTAGACTTACCCGTAATACTAGAAGGCATATCATTTATATACACTACTGGTCATTAAAATTGCTAAACCACGAAGATGACACGCACAGACGCGAAATTTAACCGACAGGAAGAAGATGCTGTGATATGCAAATGATTAGCTGTTCAGAGCATTCACACAACGCTGGCGCCGGCGGCGACACCCACAACGTGCTGACATGAGGAAACTTTCCAACCGATTTCTCATACACAAACAGCAGTTGACCGGCGTTGCCTGGTGAACCGTTGTTGTGATGCCTCGTGTAAGGAAGACAAATGTGTACCATCACGTTTCCCACTTTGATAAAGGTCGGATTGTAGCCTATCGCGATTGCGGTTTATCGTATCGCGACATTGCTGCTCGCGTTGGTCGAGATCCAATGACTGTTGGCAGAATATGGAATCGGTGGGTTCAGGAGGGTAACGCGTAACGCTGTGCTGGATCCCAACTGCCTCGTATCACTAGCAGTCGAGAGGACAGGCATCTTATCCGCATGGTTGTAAAGGATCGTGCAGCCACGTCTCGATCCCTGAGCCAACAGATGGGGAAGATTGCAGGACAACCGTCTGCACGAACAGTTCGACGACGTTTGCAGCAGCTTGGACTATCAGCTCGGAGACCGTGGCTGCGGTTACCCTTGACGCTGCATCACAGACAGCAGCGCCTGCGATGGTGTAGTCAACGACGAACCTGGCTGCACGAATGGCAAAACATTTTTTCGGATGAATCCAGGTTCTGTTTACAGCATCATGATGGTCGCATCCGTGTTTGGCGACATCGCGGTGAACGCACATTGGAAGCGTGTATTCGTCATCGCCATACTGTCGTACCACCCGGCGTGATGGTATGGGGTGCCATTGATTACACGTCTCGGTCACATCTTGTTCGCATTAACGGCACTTTGAACAGTGGACGTTACACTTCAGATGTGTTACGACCCGTGGCTCTATCCTTCATTCGACCCCTGCGAAACGCTACATTTCAGCAGGATAATGCACGACCACATGTTGCAGGTCCTGTACGGGCCTTTCTGGAAACAGAAAATGTTCGACTGCCGCCCTTGCCAGTACGTTCTCCAGATCTCTCAGCAATTGAAAACGTCTGGTCAATGGTGGCCGAGCAACTGACTCGTCACAATACGCCAGTCACTACTCTTGATGAACTGTGGTATCGTGTTGAAGCTGCATGGGCAGCTGTACCTGTACACGCCATCCAAGATATGTTTGACTCAATGCCCAGGGGTATCAAGGCCGTTATTACGGCCAGAGGTGGTTGTTCTGGGTACTAATTTCTCAGGATCGATGCACCCAAATTACGTGGAAATGTAATAAAAAAAATGGCTTTGAGCACTATGGGACTTAACTGCTGAGGTCATCAGTCCCCTAGAACTTAGAACTACTTAAACCTACCTAAGGACATCACACACATCCATGCCCGAGGCAGGATTCGAACATGCGATCGTAGCGGTCGCGGGGTTCCAGACTGTAACGCCTAGAACCGCTAGGCCACAACGCCCGGCCGAAATGTAATCACATGTCAGTTTTAGGATAATATATTTGTCCAATGAATACCCGTTTATCATCTGCATTTCTGCAATTTTAATGGCCAGTAGTGTAAATAAGGAACAGGAGTGGCCCCAACGATGATCCCTGGGGCACCCCCCCCCCCCGCCCTCATTTCACTGTACCCCATTCAGACCCCACATCACAGCTATTCTCAACACTGTGAATAGTGACATTTTGCTGTCTGCTGTTAAAGGAAGAGGCGAACCAGTTGCGAGCTGCTACCCGTATTCCATAATGGTACTACTTCTCGAGCAATATTTTGTGATCAACACAATCGAACGCCTCAGTTAAATAAAAAAAAAAAAAGATGCATTTGAGGAAATTCGCAGTGTTTCAAGTGTGGTGGGACTGACGATAGTATCTGTTGTCGCCGACTGCTGCAAGCGTCAGAGCCCGTGGCTAAGAGCTGAGGCGCGGGTCCAGCAGTGAGCGCTAGCGGGAGCGCCGGCACGCGGACTGCTCGTCCTTGAAGACGCGGCGGCGGCGGCGGCGGCAGAGGCAGCATCAGCGGCCCAGGGCCAGAGGCGGCGGAATGCAGACTGCGGGGGCGGAGACGTGCGCCGCATGGTGCGCCCTATTACATATGTAATGCAGCTGCTCGCTGTCCGCTGTCCGAAACGGCGCATACCGGGCCCCTGCTCCCGGCCGTCTGGGCGGCGCGCGGCGCCCGCCGGCCGGCCGGCCGGCCGATGAACCGCGTCTCTCGTTCCCCAGCTCCGTCGTGGGCGGCTCGCGCCGGCCCGGGGCTGCGTGAGTATGTCGGCCATTAATTTAAGTGCCGCTTGTGTATATAGTCGTAATAACAGGGCCGGCTCACCAAATAACATGTCGTCCAGACTGATTCCGTCCGGGGGTCGTCTCGATGGCCGCACGTCTCGAACTTATTGACCCCGGGCGGTAATACTGCACTGCCGGACAACAGACGACGCTTCGGAACTAGCGCTCTTCATTTCTCGCCGTCCATTTTAATAGGAAAAGCGTCGTGCCTGCGGCGAAACACAATTCCCGAGACCCTCGATGCAATGGTATGCGTCTATGATTGGTACAGATCTATGATCCAGTTCTTATTAATGACGAGTTATATATGACCGCTCTGAGATACCTGTTTTCTGTGACCGTAATGGCGCCGAAATCCGTCTGGCGCCAGCTGACACGACACTGGAACATACTAGCGCATTGGTTTCGTAGTTACAAACATTTCCTAATGACCACATCATGAGCAAATGTTATAGTGGCGTAAAAGGCGAGCACATGATGCATTCTACGCATCGAGGGACAGGGAATGCTTAGCGGTGTCACCAATGTGGTCACTCTATCGGTCCCACGCTACATGCACTGGACTCGCATTCGGGAGGATGACGGTTCAATCCCGCGTCCGGCCATCCTGATTTAGGTTTTCCGTGATTTCCCTAAATCGTTCCAGGCAAATGTCGGGATGGTTCCTTTGAAAGGGCACGGCCGAATTCCTTCCTCGTCCTTCCCTAATCCGATGAGACCGCTGACCTCGTAGTTTGGTCTATTCCCCCAAAGAACCCAACCCAACCCACGCTACACGCTCCAGATGTCGTATACGCTGGTAACCGTCAACGATGGAGTAAGCACCGCGCTGGGCCATTCTTTCTGCTGCTGGCTCTCCCTAGACTTATTTACGTTTTACGTTGCTGTCGTTTGTTAACTTGATACATGAAGTTTCTGCTTCACGTTACCCAAAATGAAGAGTACAGTGGCTAAGTACGTTCACCATACTTCAAAGAACAAACCATTCTTGTGTGTGCGTGAGTGTGTGTGTGTGTGTGTGTGTGTGTTTGTTTGTGTGTGAGGGCGAGTGTGTCTGTCTGTTTGTCTGCCGTGTTTCCAAAGTATCATCATCCGTGTGGCTGGATTTCTGGGGTGAAGTAGTCTTAAGTAGAGCCGTAGACCCTATTAAGGTGGTGGATTCTGATTAATTTAAGGTTCAATTTTATTTCTTTTGTCTTCACTTTGCTTCAATCGATATTATCTTCCACGGTGGCTTGCGGTACCTTGAGCCTGTGCCACCGTGCACATGCCACGGAACAGACATATTCGAGGTGGATTGATGTCGGACGTAATACTTCGACCTTGTTGACAAGTTTCATAGTGGATATTCGAACATCTTCTCTGAAGAGGTCCTGGACCCGAGACCAACGAGGTGCAAAGACTATTTCCCGAAAGCACCGATTCTGGACTGCCCGGAGTAGGCGTATGGATGAGGGACAAAAGTGCTCCATGACGAGCAGCGGTAAAGAAGCGCCGGGAGGACTGTTGCAAAATAATAGCGGAGCTCGGGCCTGGTCCGTAATTGCGTGCTGGCCAGTGTAGGGTAGATCTGGTGGAGAAGTTAGAGCAGCTTGATTCGTTTCTCTCGTACATGTGTGTTAAAAATGATCGTGTCGTCCAGGATAATACCAAGTATTTAAGCCTGTTCGTCCGTTTGAGTGGTCGACTGTGCAGAATCAGACAATCACGGAGATCGAGGCGTCGTCATGAGAACATTACAGCCTTCGTCTTTCCTACATTGAGTTTATTACAGTTTTGTGCCGCTCATTGTTCAGTTAACGTCAGTTGTCGCTACGGGAGCACTCGACACAGACATATGCGGCAGAATGACGCTCTTGGCTGGCGGGTCACGAAGCACACTAGCCTTAGCTGCTGCACTTCACCCAACCACGCGCCTTCGTAGTGCAAACCGCTATAGACGTCGAATAATAAAGGTCTCCACAGTATATTATGGAGCTGGGGCATGGCGGACAGTAAACACCTGTTACTTGTGAAGCCTAAATTCTGGTGTCCCTTCGTGCTCTTCGAAAGGAGCTAGCTGTCTTCCGGCTCATGCTTCACCTTCTCGCTTTTTCCACTGCCATCATCATTAACAGATACGCAGCTCACTCGCAACACCCTCTCATCGTCAATATTTACGCATATCTCACGATGAAAAGTAAGTGGGTTCGAATATTGGTGAATTGTTCAGTCAAGTCGTTTAATTAACGTGAGAGTTTTCGTCTACAACAAGGCCATGAGGCTTTCCAATACGCCTGACTGAGTGCCTTTCCAGAATTAGCTTCGATTATCCTGACTTGCTTCAACGCAGAAAATATGCGTTAGGGAGAGGGAATGCTGATGTTAGACACTACTCAGCAAGTATCAGTCGTTTTTGTGTCAATTTGATAAAGCTATCTGTTACTCCGATCTCACAGATCCTGATGCTGTTCTGTGCCACATCTTAGACAGCTGCGCATCTGAAAACAATGACATGTAGAATACTCGAAAAATCAATACGCACTTAAAAAAACATCTTTACAGTAACAAACGGCATTACTTTTACGAAAAACGTATACGGACATAGCAAGCTTCACACGCCCTTCGGTTGTGGTGAATCTTTGTCAGTGATCTAAAAAGTTATATAGTGTCCCCATTTCAACTGGTGAAACTCTGCTCCAACTATCTCCCAGCAACAAGCTCACAACACTATCCCTGATGACCTCGATATCAACCACAAACTCGCTCCGAGCCCAAAACAAACCTGGCGCCCCACGTCTAGGTAGCCACTTTGCCCTAGCGATCTCGAGACTCGTTTCACTCGTAGAAACTCCGTAGCTGTACATTCAACTATGCCGTTACCTTGATTGTCGAGAATTACTCGTTGGCTCCGCATAAAAAAGAAGAAATACAAAGTAATGCTACAGACCCCCACGCTGCCGACAAGAACACTGCGTCTTTGTGGTGGCGGGGCTCGGCGTGGCGTTATTAAGAGTAATACGCTGATGAGAATCGAGTCCTGGACGGAGGGGCGCCGTGGCCACACCTCCCGTACGTCGCCGTGTTTTTGTAGCGCGCCCGGCACCGCAAATTGCCGTACTCTTCATCTGGCCTATTTGCGGTCGGCCCTGCGGGGACTGTACGTCATGCTTGTTGCAGTAACGCTCTCAGCGGTCTGCCGGGGCTCCGCGCTGCTGTCATCCCCAATCCCTCGGTTCCTCCTCTCAGCGGTTCACTGCCCAACGGTGACCTTCCGGTATTCTGTAGCACCTACACAGGTCGCCTTGCAAATCGTCGAACCAGATAAATCAGTTCTAAACGCAACATAAAGAAGTGAACATCTATGGCAACTTCTTAATAAGGCTTCCAATTCCAAACCGCAACTACTTTTAGACTGATGATGATGAGGTCCCATACACCGAGGAGCGTAGGGAACGACGCGGGAGACCCGCACCGGCGGCTACGTAAGGACCTAGCGGAGGTGGTTTGCCATTGCCTTCCTCCGACCGTAATGTGGATGAATGATGATGTTGAAGACAACTCAACAACACCCAGTCAACTCGAGGCGGGGAAAAATGCCCCACCCCCTGGGAATCGAACCCGGGACCCCGTGCGCGGGAAGCGAGAACGCTACCGCAAGACCACGAACTGCGGACACTTTTAGACTGTGCCATTATAAAACCAACCGAACAGTGCTAGTACCTCGGATCAGTAATAAAATCCACAGCGTCCACGGATAAAGGCGTTGAAAACTGTTTAAAAACTGGCTGGTTGAAATCGCTAACGTAAGTTGTCTGTGATGCGAAAAAGCCTATCAAAGTTCAAGGAAATATAAGATAAGCTCTGACGTACCGTTAAAAATACTGGGCAATGCGCAAATCACACGAATGGAAGCTCCAAAGTACAGAAACAAAGATGTGACGCTGACAACCATTACACAAGGAAAGTCCTCGACATATAAGAGCCGAGAAGAGACCCTGGACGCCCACCACACACATCGTTTAGGACCCCAAAGGTTAACATGGAAACGATAGGCATGCTTCCTGAAATGAGGCATGTATCTTCAGAATGGCGTAACAAAACTAGGAGTTCATATCCCAAGAGGTATGGGAAACAAGTCACGGAAGAAGAAGAAGAAGATGGGGAGACACACACACACACACACACACACACACACACACAGAGAGAGACAGTGAGAGAGAGAGAGAGAGAGAGAGAGAGAGAGAGAGAGAGAGAGAGAGAGAGAGAAATTTTTCTCGTTGTAGTGTATCCGCAATACCCCACAGACTTTTCTATCGACAATGAACCTAAATCAAATATGTGTGCTATGATCAGACTCAAAAAGCAAATTTGCTAGTGTGGCTGTTTTCTGCGGCAAGTATATGAATATTCGTTTCATAAATTCTAAAAGAAAACTTTACTATTCACCGAAAAAATGCATCTGTCTGTAATATAAAAGGCGAAACGCCTCTCGAACGTACATAAATATAATATTTCAGCAAGGAAAAGGCGTTTACATTCATGAATGAATGATTGCTATGTATTTAGAGGAAAATTTTTGTGACACCTGGGATTGAAAGTCCTTTATTCTATTTCGAGTAGAGGATGTATTAGAGACGGCAGGTAAGAATAGGACTCAGACACACTGACCGGCGTCGAGCAGGCAGTGCTCTTCTGGTTTGCGCCTCTGTGTGCGTACTGTGCAACGCTTTGCTGTACAAGGCAAAGAGGCAAAGCGCAGTACGCCGTTTCAAGGAGGCAGGGGCGCGAGCGAGACCCGAACCTGATACGCGCGCCGTACTGATCACTTTTGGTCTGGTGCACCAGCCACCCCGAGTGTGGTTTTTGAACAGTACCCCACAGACTTTTCTATCCACAATGAACCTGAATCAGAGAATCAAATATGTGTGCTATGATCAGACTCAAAAAGCAAATTTGCTAGTGTGGCTGAATATTCCCTTGTACACGAATGGCTGGTTGCACACCAATCTTTTTCTTAGAAAATGTGATAGACAAACAGGTAAAAAATGACAATATGCAGAAAAAAGTTTACACATTTCACAGACGGCGCACACGAATTCCCACCACTTGGTATTTGACAAGGAGGAGCATCCGGACGCAGAAGCGAAGTAATGAAAGTATCTTCAACTCATGAAACGAATCGAGGCCCGTGACCTCAGCAGAACGCTAGAAAGAAGAGTAGGAATATGTGTACTCTGCATTTCATCGCTTGCCATGTGCACCGTCTTCTTTTGGGGACTGCATATGGGAAGAAAGAATGTCGCGCTCTGTTACATGCTATGGCTGGGGAAATTCTACTCTACATCCATTTTCCCGACATGTTAATCCTTTAGCATTGAGGGAGAAACGTAAAGTAGATGGGAAGGTATGGACCGAACCAGTGGCAGGTTCAAGTCGTTCCCGGAGGCATCCTCGGATGACTCGATTGGAACAGCAATGCTAAAGAATTAGAGTTGTCTAGATTAGACTTTCCGCGGGACACAGATGTTGTCACACAAGTTTGGTAGAAAAAAAAAATTATGGGAACAGAATACTAGTCACCTTGTACGTTATACAGATTAATCCATTAATTTTCGGGCATTCAGCCGTGTTAATCCATCTCTTTGGGAGACGTTTAATGTATTATTCATTACGCCGTGAGAAGCTTGAAATAAACGAAAGTAAATTACTTTGCTACTGGAACGTTCTCCAGTGCCTCGAAGAGTACAACACAAAAACTACCGCAGGTTTATTCCCTCGACATCCGAACTGTGCTACTATCTGATCTCTAAGTCACACTGCTCTCGCCGAACACCAACAACGTCGGAGCACACATCAAAGAAAAGTTTTATTTGTACATTTTTCGGTTTTCGTGGCATTGCACCCTACTGCACCTCGGATGAAAGGCATGTCTGCAAGATGCTGTAACGGGTAACGTTCCATCGTCGAAAATCAGTCACGAACTGTAGAGCGTGATTAATTCCACCGTGGGTGCATCTCAGGCGATTGTGTATTGTCGATGCATCAGGCCATATTATTTACAAAATATAAGCGGTTTACAAATACGTCCGTCCCACGCATTGAGACTTCCTACCAGATGAAATATTTACACTCAAGAGCCAAAGAAACTGGTGCACCTGCCTAATATCGTGTAGGGCTCCGGCGAGCACACAGAAGTGCCTCAGTACGACGTGGTGCGGACTCGACTAATGTCTTAGTTAGTGTTGAAGGGGATTAGCACCATGAATGCTGCAGGGCTGTCCATAAATCCGTAAGAGTACGAGGGGGTGGAGATCTGAACAGCTCGTTGCAAGGCATTCCAGATATGCTCAATAATGTTCATGTCAGGGGAATTTGGTGGCCATCGGAAGTGTTTGAACACAGAAGACTGGTCCTGGAGCCACTATTTAGCAATTCTAAACTTTTGGGGTGTCGCATTGTCCTGCTGCAATTTCCCAAATCCGTGGGAAAGCACAAAGGACATGAATGGATGCAGGTTATCAGACAGGAAGCTTAAGTACGTGCCACCTGTCAGAGTCGTATCTAGACGTATTAGGGGTCCCATATCACCCAAACTGCACACACGTTCACCGTTATAGAGCCACCGCCAGCTTGAACAGTCCCCTGCTGCAATGCAGGGTCCATGGATTCAAGAGGTTGTCTCCATACCCATACACGTCCATCCGCTCGATACAATTTGAAACGAGACTCGTCCACCAGTCAACATGTTTCCAGTCATCAACAGTCCAATAACGGTGTTGACGGGCCCAGGCGAGGCGTAAAGCTTTGTGTCGTGTAGTCATCAAAGATACACAAATCCGAAGGCCCTTATCGAGGATGTTTCGTTGAATGGTTCGCACGCTGACGCTTGTTGAGGGCTCAGCGTTGAAATCTGCAGCAATTTGCGGAACGGCTGCACTTCTGCCACGTTGAACGATTCTCTTCAGTCGTCGTCGGTCCCGTTCTTACAGGAGCTTTTTCCAGCCGCAGCGATGTCGGAGATTTGATGCTTTATCGGATTCCTGATGTTCATGGTACACTCGTGAAATGGTTGTAAGGGAAAGTCCAAACTTCACCGCTACCTCGGAGATGCTGTGTCCCATAGCTCGTGCGCCGGCTGTAACGTTCAAACTCACTTAAATCTTGATAACCTGCCATAGTAGCAGCAGTAACCGATCTAAAAACTACCGGCAGACACTTTTTGTGTTATATAGGTGTTGTGTACATAGTTCCGCGTAGTCAGTGCGTACACAACTTTCCCACTAGAGCGCGCCCCGCTAAGCACAACAGCGCAGGCGCAGCGCTCGTCCGTCTCCGCACTACGAGATGGCGCTGTCTTAGAGACGGACCAAATTCTGCTTCCGCCGATCCGCGTATTAATATGTAACGCAGGCAATGAGATTGCTGCTAACGTAGAACCTTTTCTCCTCGCGGATCACACTCGCGCAGTGATACCTGAACGCTCTAGGTATTATAACGAGTGTACAGACCTCCCATTAGTCAGTCTGCATTAGTCTGCATTAGTCTATAGTCAAGTTTCAGTCTGCGCCTAATGAGATCATCATATTCCTGTAGGGGACTTATGACCTAAGATGTTGAGTCCCATAGTGCTCAGAGCCATATTCCTGTACATAGCCACGAAGAGAAATGTATAGACACTTTGTCAAGTATCAGCGATATGTGAGAATAAGATTAACGTACCAAGACCAAAGGAACTTCAGATTGTCAATTGTAAACAGCATCCAGAATCAAGTTACGTAATATCTATGCTTTTTATTATTTTAATAAATGTGTGTGAAAATTAATCAAGTTCTGTTTAAAGTTGGTCACCGTCAATCTGCTACTCTGAGCGTGCAAGTGGCATTTCTATCGTCTGACCTAACGGCACAAGATAAACACGCCACGATAAGACCACGAGACATATTGCTGACACTCGCCTACTTCATTAGAGCGACAAGTCAAGTAATCTGATGGTGTGTGTACCGAAGGTCTTACAGTACGCACACCACAATAGGCGTTGCCGACCGCAGCATCGTATTCTGCCTGTTTAAATATCTCTGTATCTGAATATGCATGCCCATACCAGTTTCTTTGGCGCTTCAGCGTTTGGTTTCTTATGTAAATGGTCCGTTTTGGTTACTATGCCGTGTATACAGTGTAGACACGAGAGGTTTTGAGTGGGATTTGGTTGGTATCAGCCTCTAGTTGCTGTGCGGATGGATGAAAGAAACGAAGAGTTGGCTAGGCAGCGGTCGTGCACGGAGTCTGTCTCTCCGGCGCAGGGACAAGCGGCTTCGGCGGCGGCGGCGCTGACCTCGAGACGGCGTGTTGCAGCAGGGATTGAGGGCGCTGTATCGGCGCCGCTGCCACCCACGTGGCGAACGCAGCGGCCAAGACGTCCTCATTACACGCGCATCCAGAAATCATTAGCACGGCACCCTGCCTGCTGCCTGCTGCTTGCTCCCTGCCCGGCCCCCACCCTGCGCACGGACACCACGCCAGACTGCGTGGGCGGACGCCGCCGTTGCAGCCACCACTTGAGATCTGGATAAGCACCTGCTCGCTAAGCTCAAGGTGGACACAGCATTTGCAGAATAAGATCTCGTCTCGCACCCGATGTTTTCAATTTAAGATGCGGGTAGTTAGAAAAATACTTTTAAAAACTGTGGGGACAGGTTCCTTACACAAAACAAGAAAAAAAAGAAGAAAAAAAATTTCTTTTCCGAGTTGATAATAAAAGTTTACAATTTAAGTAACTGGAGTTCATGGACTCATAAACTCATAATAAATAGTCGAAAGATCCCCCTCCTGCGCCGGCCGGAGTGGCCGAGCGGTTCTAGGCGCTACAGTCTGGAGCCGCGCAACCACTACGGTCGCAGGTTCGAATCCTGCCTCGGGCATGGATGTGTGTGATGTCCTTAGGTTAGTTAGGTTTAAGTAGTTCTAAGTTCTTGGGGACTGATGACCTAAGCAGTTAAGTCCCATAGTGCTCAGAGCCATTTGAACCATTTTTTTGAACCCCTCCTGCTTCTAAACACGCATGCCCTCGTCGGATTATGGACTGTCACCCCTTTTCAAATGTTTCCTGACGGTTGCGAATGATTTCGCAGGCTTCCATAACACGCCGATGAAGAATTTATGCATACGGGTGGTCTGCTGCGTAGGCCAACTGTTTAAGGTGCCCCCAGTGACAATAATCCAAAGGATGGAGGTCGGAGGACCGTGCAGGCCGTGGACTCCTCTACCTATCCATCTGTCATGGTATATACCAGCAAGAGCATCTGGCGCTCCGAAATGCATAAACCATATGTTTCTTTTTACTTGCAGGTGCACTTTTCTAGCAGATCTTGGAGGGTGCTCTGAATAAAGTGCCTGTAGACAGCGTCTGTACAACATGACGCAAGTCATGCTAAAATCACAGATTTTTGTTGGGAACTGCACAGCTTCTCGCATACAGATAACAAAAACATCCTAACTGCCTAGAATTATCCGCGCAATCGATTATCAAAATATGAGACAGATATAATTGTGAATTTCTTAAAGTTTTCAAGTATCTGACTAGGCAATAAACGTAAAATTTTTGAAATTTTTGAAAACATACTCAGAAATCTTAAAATTTGTTAAAATTAAAATTTAAAACATTCTTGATCGCATTTTTATTGGAGTGAGTGACCAGTTTCGGCTCTTTCATAGAGTCATCTTCAGACTACAGAGTGGTGGATGGACATTGCCAGACGAGTTTCGTCGACCCTCGACGCTCGTGTAACTAGTTTCCATAACAAATCCAGCGTTATCGAAAGAAGTCACCAGTACGATCTAAAAAAAAAAAATAGATAACGTTGACGAAGGTCTTGGTAACGAATATTGTAAAAATAAGCTTCAGGTCAGCAACTGAAACATCTGTTGCGGTGCTTGTGGTTTAGTAACATTTATAATGTATCAGATGAAACTAGCAAAATACAATCAAAAAAGCACTTTTGGTTACAAAATTCTCTTGAGACACATTCTAGAACATTGATCAAGTGCGTGGGACCCGTATGAAATATGATTAACTAGGGACACTGAACCTATGTTAACAAGTGCAGCATGAATGGTTACGTGTTGCAGGCCGCGGTGGCCGAGCGGTTCTAGGCGCTTCAGTCTGGCACCGTGCGACTGCTACGGTCACAGGTTCGAATCCTTTTTCGGACATGGATGTGTGTGATGTCCTTAGGTTAGTTTGGTTTAAGTAGCTCAAGTCCCATAGTGCTCAGAGCCATTTGAACCATTTTGGTTACGTGTTTGTTTAAGCAACAGAAACGCGTCGACGAAATCCTGGAAACATGAACTGGTCGACGCTTGAAGAAAGACACCAACTAACCTACGAAAGGCTACTTACAAGTTTTAAGTGAGGAATCTAGGATTACACTACAGGTTCGTACGTATCGCTGCGCGGTGACACCGAATGAAGTCGGAAGTATCCTTTGCCACGCTCTTCACAGTGGTTTGCAGAGTTTGTTTGTAGCTATATGAGGAGAACAGTTGGTATGATCATGGATGGTGTTTGGATTTTTTTTTTCTGTATATGTCCTAGTAAGACCTCTCAGAGAGCTGTTTGCCAGGAATCGAATACGAACAGTAACTTGCCTATCCGCAGCACATGACTGTGATGCAGTACTGGATGAATCTCATTAGAGAACTTGGATCGTTTATGTGACAGGGTTATGGGAAAGGGTGCTTGTATAATGC